>NC_073723.1:13363995-14051510 GCF_023634155.1 Falco peregrinus
AAGGTGTTTTGATTTTCCCCTCCAGTAAGTATGCAACAGCTCTCTTAATAGAAGAAGAGAAGGTACCTGCAGTGTCTGGAGCTGTGGCCTCTGCCTCCTTGCTTCATGGCTCGTTGGCACCATAACCCATAATGGCTCCTCTGGAGCTGTCACTGGCTACAAATGAATGTTCCTGGGCGTAACAGAGCGAAAGCAGCTACTGGGCTGGCAGCCCCCAGTCCGGAGTGGTTTGGTGCTGGGATGCTGCAGCCATACAAGGTGCTCTCGCTACTTGCTACACTGAATTTGCAATTCTTCTAGTGGGATCAGGCCCTTCAGCAGCATCTGGTGCTGCTTTCAAACAGTCCTGGGCCAGGAACGCATCAGCAGGGGCATCTCAGAAGGACAGGGCAGAGCATGCTTTCTCCAGCTCCCAGGAAGAGGAGAGACGCTGTGCCCACTTGGTCCCTTGTCCGGTGCTCACTCCATTCCGTGGAAGGTGTCATCCTCAGCCCCACAGCCCACCTTGGCCGTCCCGAGCACCCTGTGCTGGGTGCGGAGCGGGGTGCCCACTGCCACCCTCCTCTCCAGCCCGAGCCCGCTGGAGGGCAGCAGCACCCTGTCCAATGCGCCCGCTCCTCGCAGCACCCGCCCCCCACACCTGCCACCCGAGGGTGAGTAGAGGTGTCCCTGGGGCGCTTTGGAAACCAGGGCATTGCGAAGCATGGCATAAAAAAAGTAGTTTTAAACCATATATCCTGTGAAGTCCTTATAGGGGAAGTATGCAAGAAATAAAGCCAAGCATTGCAGTGCAGCATCCTCTGGTAGAGCACCTTGAATTCATAGCAAGCTCCATTCATCCTGTAAAGGAAAGGGTGAAATTTTTCTGGGAGTACTAGGAGCACCCATCCTGCTCCTACAAGTTGGCCCTTGGGCCCTGCTGGGTCTGAAGTGTGGGGCTTGCTCCCCTGGCCGATCCTAAAAGCTTTTTCAAGGTGCTGTCTGAGATTTACAAGGTCCCGTTTTGGCCCGGGCTCCCCAGCAGCCTGGAGGTGCTAAAGCTTTGGCAGCGAACAGCACTGGGAGGCTCATCAGGCATGAGGTCAAAGGAGAGGGGCTGTGCCACAGGGGTGCGAAGCCACCAGCAGGGTTAGCAGAGCCAGGTAGGTCAAGGCTGGACTTCAGGCCAACGCACTGGAGGCTGCAGGGGAGAGACCAGCAGGTTCAGGAGCTGGTGGAGCACCTGGAGTTCTGTATCCAGTTCTGGGCTCCCCAGTTCAAGAGAGACAGAGAACTGCTGAGGAGGGTCCAGTGGAGGGGCTACAAAGACAGTGAGGGGATGGAGCAGATATCTTTCCCTTATGAGGAAAGGCTGGGAGAGCTGGGCCTGTTCATCCTGGAGAAGATTGAGAGGGGACCTCATCCATGCATACAAATATCTTAAGGGTGAGCATCAGGAGGATGGGACCAGGCTCTCTCCAGTGGTGCCCGCTGACAGGACAGGGAGCAATGGGCACAAATTGCAACACAGGATGTTCCATCTGAATATGAGGAAGAACTTTTTTCCTTTGAGGGTGACAAAGCACGGGAACAGGCTGCCCGGAGAGTCCGTGGGGTCTCCTCCGGAGACATTCCAAACCCGCCTGGACGTGACTGTGCAACCTGCTCTGGGAGAACCTGCTTTAGCAGGGGGTTGGACTAGATGATCTCCAGAGATCTCTTCCAACCCTGACCAGTCTGTGATTCTGTAAACTGGCAGCGCTGCACTAGAGGGCAGAGTCAGTACACGCTGAATCCTGCTCCCACAGCCCAGCCAGCCCATCATCATCCCAAGCCAGCTCAGCACAGGGTGGAACGGTGCCTGAGTCCCAAATTGCCCCATACTCCCACGCATGTAGCTCCGTGCACATGACTGCGCAAACTGATCTACGCACTTGCACCCAAGTCAGCTCTTGCTTTAGCAATTGCCTTAATGCTGCCGAACAGCAAGTCTTCTTGCATCTGCCCGGTGGGCAAAGTGCTGCTGGGAGAGGAGGGAAGGCAAGCTGCCATGAGCAGGGACCTGCCAGGCACCTGCCTGTCCCCAGGCCCTGTCATCCTCAACTGCTTCCTACCAGGGACAAAAGCAGTGGCTGGGGAAACCTCCCCATCCCTGCGTGCTTGACCACCTTTCTGTGCACAGAGGAAGTTCATACCTGGCCCAGGTGGACATGGTCTGGCAGCAGGACAGGAGTGGAGGGGGAACCTCCTTTGATCCCTTGTGCCCTGTTTTCTGTGGGACATGAATGTTTCTGAAGAATCTGCACTCTGTAGTCCAAAAGAGGATGGGGGAGGATTCTGGTCCTCTACTGGAGTCATCCCCAGAACTTGTCCTGTGGCATTATGGGTCACCTTTTCCACGTTGATAGCTTCCACACAGCTCCCATTCCTTATTTTAATCTGCAAAATTTTTACTCTAGACCTAGTACAAAGCTGCTCCACTTCAGGATTTGCATCCCAACTTGAGGAGCTGCCTCTGACCATCTTTTTGCAATAGCAGCAACAAGACATGGACAAGTTGGCACTGTGGCACAAACTCCACTGGTGTAGGAGACGGAGGCTGGACCAGAGATGTGGGGCTTTCATGGGCTGTGGGATACACTGGGAGAAAGTCCAGGTCTACACCAAGCACCAGGGGCAAGAGGGCCATGCTGTGGGGCAAGGAGATCATGCTATAGCACAATGGAGTTATGCTATTGAGAAAGAGGATCATGCTGCAGGTCAGGGGTGTTGCGCTATGGAGCAAGATGGTCATGGTGTGAGGAAAGGGGGCTTTCAGGGTCCTGGTACTCAGTGGGGATCCCTCAACAGCCTGGAGCAAGCCCAGCTGGTGTGACCTCCCTCTGCATGGCTGGAGGCAGTGGCTGGGCCAGGCAGGGATTTGCCCTTGCATTGAGCAAAGCCAGCAGCCTGCATGACCCTGCAAGACCTGTGGGTCCTGCTCAGCTCCTGGGGGCCAGGGGCAAATAAACCCTGCAGCGTATGGAGGGTCCAGTGTCCGCAGCACCCTGCGGCAATAAATGTAAAGCAGTGCTGTGGGGTGCATCCCTCTGCTCTGCCTCTTCCCTCTTTCTCTCCTGTCACGGAGCAACTCCTGCCATGTCCCTAGACTCTCCCAACAAACTCATCTTGGTTTTTTCCCCGTCTCAGGAACAGTCCTCTTTTTCCCTGCAGTCACAAAAAGCCTCCTTCACCTAGGCCCAGTCTTTAATGGGAAGGACAGAACTGAGCCGTTCGGAAATGGCTCCTGAATCTTTAATAAAGCAAACATTGCCTGGGCCATAAACATATGATGACAGCAACAGAGGCTCTCAAGCTTATTGCCTGGCCGCTAGTTCTTTACTTAACTCTGCCATAATGGCTTTAATAGCCCGGGAGGGAGCTGAGGTGAAAGTCCTATTAAAAAATGTATTTCCGAATTTAATTGAGGCTCCATCTGTGGGGAAAGACAGAGGAGAGGTCGCTCCACAAGAGAGCTATGAAAAAAAAAGAGCTCACTCTGCCTTCCCCTGCCCCTGCCCTGCCTGGTTAGTGTCCAGCAGCAAATCCCACCCTAGCTGGTGACCTTAGGGACATGGGACTGTCACAGTGTTTCCTCCCTGGGTGAGACCACCAGATCCCTGGGACTATCCCTTGCATGAGAGGGGGCATCCCCATTTGTGGTGTACCTCCGCTGGCTTTGCAAAGGTGTCCCCTTTACAATTGGCCAGGACAAGTGGCTACGGTCCACAAAGCCCATCAGCACGTGCAGCGGCATCAGCTGCCTGCACTCCACGGTGGCCTCACCAGAGGTATGGCCTGGGCAATTGATCTGAGTGTCTCCCCACCCGTCCAGCCTGCAAGTGGCCCTCCAGTGACCCATCAGTCTGTCCAGCTATTCCCATAGGTTCCTAGACACCTGGTCCCATATAAATATACATACACACTGGCATCATCAATCCATTTGCTTCAGCCCCATCAATATCCATCCACACATCCATCCATCTATTCATTCACCTCTATCAAACTGACTCTTTGGCTATCTACCTACCTATTTATCCATCTGTCTATCTATCCATCCACCTACCCGTGTCGGCCTATCCATCTCTCTGTCTATCTCTCCATCCATCTATCCATTCATCTATCTACCAGTCCATCTATCCACCTATCTACCCATCTATCTACCTATCACTCTATCTATCCATGTATCTATCCACCTCTATCCTTCCATTGATCCATCTGTCCATCCATCTGTTTCTCCATCTATCCTGTCATCCAGCACTGAGCTTTTCTCCATCAAGGGAAGCTTTGTACATTGAGGCCTTTGCAGCCCTTTAAAGAAGTCACCAGGGATGAGCTCAACACTCCAGACTGGGAGATATCCCCATGTCTTGGATCACCACTATTTGGGGCTAGACACCCTGAAATACGGTTATTTCTCCCCAGAGAAGTGTCTGTTGGAAGGTGGATGGATAAAGGGACAAACACAAGAAGGCAGATGGATGGCAGGTAGGGAAAGGGGGAACAAAAGAAGAAACGGTTGGGATCAGGCTGGGAGACATCCCTGTCTGCTTGAACCACGCCAGCATGTGGGCTTGCAAATAGCCAGTCTAATTAGTAATGAAGAAGAGGGGTCAGAAGAGTAGGAATTCACTCCTTCCTTCACCCCCTTCCTGCATCCCCTCCTGGCGAGCATCACCCTGAGTCAGCAGATCTGCTGAGGTCACGCCACCCGCTCTATTAATTGGATTAATAAAGATGTACGTCATTGAGGTAATTACCCGCTAATTGGGGATGACAAGGTTGTCAGGGTTTGTCCCTCAAAGGGACAATTTCCCGTCCCCAACCCTCCCCTTTCTCAACATGCACTGAGTCAATCACATTAATTAAAAATCGGAGAGTCCATAACCTTGCGCTGCCAAGCCCTGGGGAAACGGCTGCCTCCAGAGCCGTGTGGCAGGGCAGGGTGGTGGCATCTGCCACCTCCAGCCACCAGCTCAGCTGAGGAGCATGGTCCAGGCTGCTGGCACACAGCCAGCAAGTTGGTGGGGTCTCAAAGGCCCCCTCTGCCTCCCCTGCATCCCTCATTAACCCCTTGATGATGCTGCAAGGTGCCAAGAGGAGACACACGGATGCTGCAACCATGGTCAGTGAATACACTGATGTGCAGCACTTCCCATGCCATAAGATCCAGGATTGTAAGGTCCTTGACTTTTGAAAGAAAACCAAACTGCAACCCCCAATAACACACAGGTAGCTCTTTCAGTCATGGAAACACTCACTGGAAATGTTTTGTTAAAAAAAAAATAATCCCTGAGGAAAGATCTCAGCCTGATGATATTTCAGTGATGAAACTGAATTTGATGAAATTTCCATTCTGCCCAAACTTTCCCTGCCCTTTCCCTGTGGCAAGTCCCTGTTGTCAGCTGCTGGCTATGAACCGTCTCTGCCTCTCCCTGGACTCCTGCCTTTCGTGGGGATGTCCAGCGTGTGGCCGAGCCTGTTTCATCACCATGGCCAGGATGCCCCAGGGCAGCCCAGAACTGAGCCCCGCACAGCTGGATGCTGAATCCTACTCGCTGCATGCTGTGCTCTGATACTCTGCACAGCTGGATGCTGAGCTGTGCTAGGCTGGTGATGTGTCCTACACAGAGATGAGGAGCCTTGCACAGCTGGATATGACCCTGGCACAGCTGGATCCTGAGGTGTGCACATCTGGATGTTCTGAGGACTGATTCTGAGCTCTGTGTGAGCTGGTGCGGAGCCCCACACAGGCGCAAGGAGCCTGGCACAGCTGGATAGTGAATCCAGCACACCCGGATGCTGAGCTCTCTATGAGAACTCGGAGCCTGGCACAGCTGTATACCGAATCCAGCACAGCTGAAAACTGAGCCCTGCACATCTGGATGCTGCACAGCCTGGGAGGAAGACAGGTGCAATGAGACTGTGCAGCCTCAGCGCCGCTGCAGCCTGGAAGTGCTGAGCTCTGGGGATGGGATAAGGAACCTGGGTTTAGTGGTGAGGCAGGGGGGCTGTTCCCCCAGCGCAGTCACCGCAATGAAAAAGGCCGAGGGACTTCACAGGGAAATCAGTCCTGCCAAAACAAACATGACTGCTACCCTTTTGTTTTTATTGTGAACAAAGCAACAAAATTAGCAGCAGAGGGAAAGTGATGGCTGCACCAAGGCTAGAGTGGGACGTGAGCAAAACCCGTGACTCACTGCCTGGCAAAGCTCAAAAATTAATAGCAAGTGGCAGGACTGGGAGGGTTGGGGGATTCAGTGCCTGTCCCCACAGAGGGAACAGCCAGTCAGGCTGGGAGGGTGCCTCTGAGCTCTGCAAAATACAGGGAGGAGGGTTACATGGCTTGCAGGGACCTGGGGCTAAGGGGACTTTGCTCGGACTCAGTTCAGCCCTGCATGAAAATTTGAATTTTCCCAAGTCAAGTTGGCTTGGCCCTGCAGACAGGCCCCCTAGATCTCTTGTGCTGTTGTTTTCTTGGAGCGGTCTGTTCTCCAGAGAGGGGAAACTGAGGCACATGGGGTCAGATGGCTGGGTTGGGTCTGCTGCTGGCCCTTATCTTCTCTAATCGCCAGTCTGAGGGATGGGAGGTGGCATTTCCTCAGCTGCTTATGCGATATAACCAAATCATTTAATCCTTGCTGAGCCGAAATCAGCCTCCCTGCCCAGGCCCCATATTGTACAGAACACAGATATATTAAAATGCGTATTAAATTGCTTGAACAGCATTAAAAATTGCCACACGTGTAATGCTACTGAGCTAATGTTTGTACAGAGACTTGAACTTCTTAATTACCTGATTTGAGGCATGTTTATTTTCTCCTGAGGGTGATGGGTGTGTTGGGTTTTTTTTCCCCTTTTATTTAAATCACACTGGTGATTATTTATGTGATTTAAGAGAAAACTGTAGCTAGAGGTGGCACCTGCACCGTGGCCTTTTTCCTTCCATATTCCCATTCATATTGGATGTGTCTTTGAGCAACCTGGTCTAGTGGAAGGTGTCCCTGGCCATGGCAGGGGGTTGGAACTGGGTAATCTTAAAGGTCCCTTCCAACAAAAACCACTCTATGATTCTTTGTTTTTATGATATACACAGCGAAATGTTGCAGGTGGTGTGCTGTGCTGATGTCACCTCCACCAAAACTCAATAGAAGGGGATGGGAAAGGAGGCTGGGGAAGCCAACAAGCTGAATTTCTACCCTGGTACCAGGACAGGTATAACAGATGATGCATCAGAAGATGTGAAAGAAGGTTTTTGATCCCACCACCAAAGATCTGGCCATTCAAAGGGGGCTGGGCTCTTCTTTCTGTGTTACCCTCCACAGAAAGAAAGGCAAAGGATGAACACATGATTAGGGCAAAGAGATCAACACAGGCTCAGGAAGCCTTCAGGCAGAGGCTCATCCCTGAAGGAAGCACCAGCACGCCCTGGAGAAAAGACAAATAGTGAAGAATCAGCAGCATTGTTTTCCCCAAATCCCTCTGGGGACACCTGCAGAGGATGAGGAGGCCAGAGGGATGTCACAGGGCACGTAATGGCCCTGGTCTCTGCTTTTTAACCCAAGAGCTGCTTTTTGAAAGCTCTGGTGTAAGTAGGGCAGGAGATGCTGAGCTGAGGCTGGCGGGTGTAGAAAGAGAGTGATTACCCAAGCGATAAATCAGCAGCGAGGAGCTGATGATATAATAATGGCGATATGATGTCATCTCAATCCTGCCAATTGATTTTTTTTTTTCTTTTTTTTTTTTCCCTCTCACTGAACTGGCTTTTCCCATCCATTACCCTGCCCAAGCCCACGCTGATGCTGATGCTGCGGCTCTTTATATCCAGAGATATTGATTGAGCCCCAACACCATGCTATGGTAGCAAAGAGCAATGCTTGGGTGGGTGCAGCACCTTGGGGTCCCCTCACCAAGGACACCCTTTCTAGGGCACCAGGATGCTTGTTGTAAGCTGTCAGAGCAGCCCAGTTGGTTTCTTAAAGATCACCTGTCAAGAACAAGAGACTCTTTGCTTACAGCTGGGCTGGAACCTTGTGCAATCCTTGGTCTGTGAGTTGTAATCTCCCTTCTGTCCTGTCCTTGCTCTTCTTCCCCTTCTGCTGCTGCAGGTGAGAAAGAAATGGTTCCCAGCCTGGCAGCCAGCATCCGAAGGCATGTCTAGGGCAAGAGGAGACAGGAAAAGGTTTCAGCTCAGCTGAAACCAATAAAAGTGAATCAGCACGTTCCCTGGGTGGAAGCATTTATAACACCCTCAAGCCCTGGCTGGGGGGTTGGGCATCCCTGGTTTAGGAGGACTTGGCTTATTTCATGTTTCTCCTGGCTGTGGTTGCAGGTTTCAACCCTGCTGTCAACACTCCCCATCCCTTTGAATGAATATCCCCATCCAAATCCAGGTCAAGGTCCACAGTGCGACATCCACACCTGCTGCCCCATGCCATGAGGACAACCCAAAACCAGGCTTGGCTGCAGCCCCCCCAACTTCCCCATTATTTCCTTGCAGCATCCTCCTAGGGGGGATTTTCCCTGTCCCAGCATCCAGGCTTCAGCAGAAAAAGTACCAGGCAAGCTGGCTCCTCCAGAGCAGACGGGTTTCCATTGGAAATGCGAGAACAAGCATCAGTCCTCAGGCTCTACAGAGTCTGGATCTGCCAAGCATGAGCATGAGCTCAAAGCAGGGAGCAGCTCCCCAACATGATCCTCCACCCGCCACCTCCCCCTGGCCCCACCATACCTCTCCACCACCCCACAACCTGTCTCCCCACCACTCTGTCAGCCTCAGGGATGGAGGGAAGATCTGACCCCACCTTGGATCAGCTCTCTAAGGGGCCAAGACTCATCACACAACTGGGGTGATACCCGGTGGTTTGAAATAAAAAATCTGGCATTAAAAATGTAGATGTGAAGATGCTTTATGGTTGGTTTATAAGCACTGAAACCACATGCCAAGCCCTGGGGAGCTCATGGGGTGAACTCCACCAGGATGTCGTCGCTCTCCTGGACCCCAGCTCCTTCTGTACCCATCCCTATCCCTGTCCCCAGCCTTTCTGAGCCTCAGGGAAAGACTGTGGATACCAAGCTCACCTGGGGAACTGAAAAGTGGTGAGCAAGGAGTAGCTGATGGATTGGCCGAGCTGCTGCCAGCAATTTCATGCAGGGTAAATCCATTTATCACCCCGGCATGAGCAGAAGAGCCACCGGCAGCATGAGCTGTCAGCAGATGAGCACATCTGTCACCAGTGGGCAGGGGGGGACGCCAGGGCCTCCCCTGTACTAGAAAACCCTGGGCAATATCCTGACTCCCAGGGAGAGGCACCTGTTTGGGGGACGGAGCTGCAGCGAGGGATTGCAGCTTGTGATACCCATGATCGTCTGTCCTCCTTCCTGCCTCTGGACACATCCGAAGCTGCCAGTAGGGATGAGATGGGATTTTGCACGAGCCAGTACCACAGCAGATGCAATCAAGAGTGCTGCAAATCATTAGGCTGAGGAGGGACAGGGGTGTCACGCCACAGATGGGATCCACCAGTAGCTCAAGGGCCCCTGGACTGCCCATGGGCTTCAGGATTGGTGTACCCAGTGGAGCACCCACGGCTAAGTGAGGTCTTTTGTGACTTGGCTCTCCGCCGTGGGTCACAGGCACATTGCTGGTGGCAAGGTGCTCTACAGAAC
This sequence comes from Falco peregrinus, assembly GCF_023634155.1. Lineage (NCBI taxonomy): Eukaryota > Metazoa > Chordata > Aves > Falconiformes > Falconidae > Falco > Falco peregrinus. The sequence continues at coordinate 13,373,683 of NC_073723.1, forward strand.
TCTCCACCCTGTAGCATCTCCTCATCCTGGCAGTGGTTTCTCAGCCTCTTTCTTCCCTGGAGCTCACCCAGACCCTACTGGAAAATAATAACAGCAACATACAGAGCTCTGGCACATGTGTGTTTGCCCCTTCATATGTTGTCCTCTGCTTTCCCCTTGGTCTCCATTGCTGCAGTGGGCACCAATTTCCACACCTCCCTGGACAGCCTCCAAGGGACAGGTTCAGAGCCAGATGGGGACAGGACAAGAGCATTGGAGCCCCCATCCAGGCAGCATCTGGGCAAATTCTCCTCCAGCTCTGTGTGTGCACACTCAGTGTACGTTTGCAACGTGCCTTGAATAGAGCTTTGCTGCAGGCATGCATGTGGGGCTGCCATCCATCTCCGAGCGTGCAAATGCACGCTACTTGTGTGTAAGTGGGAAGATGCTGTGTGTGCAAATCCATATGCAGATGCCCTCGTGCAGCCTGCAGGCCCCTTGTGGGGCATTTTTGGAGGTGCACAGGAACCTCATGCACCAGTGGGGTGCAGGGTGTTATAGCATTTGCTCCTTTAGGAGGAAGTCGTGTTTCGCAGAGTTAGCACTTTGTAGTGTGTAATGTGAAGGCTGCAGTGGGAATTGCTCTCTGATATTGAACAGGTAAATAAAGCACGGCTTGGAAAAAACCTTTAGAAATGGGCTGCGTGCGAGGCAGCCTTCCCTAGGGTGTCCTTAACCTGCAGCCCTCCTTTTCACCCCAAGACCATGGTGGGGGGCTGCCAACCCCACAGCAGGGAGGCCTGAGCAGCTCTAAATCCTCTTAACCCTTTCCTCATCCCCATGCATCTTGAGAACATAAAGGGTTTGTGCAAGACTCAGACCAGAAAGTGCAAGACGAGAGAGGTCCAGCCTAACAGGGTGCTGATGACCAGGAATGGTCCTACAGACATGCACGCCCTCAAACCTCCTCACGTGCTCCCCGCTGTGGGGCTGCCTTGCTTTGGGGGCAGCTTCAAAGAGGGAAAATTCAGAATTTCAGAGACAAGAGGCATCTGCAGAACATGTCCAACACAGCTCTGTGTCTTGCAGCACTGCCACCAGGTGCCAGCAGTCTGAACCCCTTTCTGCAACCGAGGCGTAGGGTAGCGATGAACCCCATTTCCCAGGGCATCCAGCAGCAGGGGGTCTTTGTCAGGGGAATCCTTGCTGGGAAATGAACCCCAGCATCCTGCCCTCTTCCCATGAGCAGGCCCACTCATGTTATCCCCCATCTGACCCCCCTCCATGGAGTCTTTTCTGTGTGCTCATCCCTGCTTAATGCAGGGCTCACTCATGACAACCAGGATGGATTTTTGTGGTGTGACCAGATTTGCATGGATTTAAGCCAGAAGGGACTGGATGATGTCCCCCAACATCACTGAGCAAGTGCCACTGCTCATATTCCTGCAACCCCAGAAACCCACAGAGAGCTCCCAGGCACCTGCCCCCGTCCTACATTTACAGAGTAGCAATGCGTTCATCCCCATGCTCATTCCTTTCCAATTCGATCCCCCTCCTTTCTCCACAATCCTGCCGGGTTGTGAAACGGTTACATCTCCACTGAAAGGGATTTGTGGCCGATAGTATATCAGGATTTTCACCTCCCCTCAGGGATCCATTTGTGACATTATTGCTGTAAGGTAGATGGCTGTTACCGCACACCGGGCGGCCCTTACTTGCGGCATTTGGACAGATTAACAGTAGGTTTCTTTCAGAAATATTAAATGAAAAGTTTATTATTTTTTAAAAGAAAAAAAAAAAACCAAAACAAAACAAGAGAAAGGAAAGGGAAAGGGGGAAGAAAAAAAAAACCCAAAAGATGAAAACCCTCCAGAGTCTACATAAACCTCCACCTGAAGAAGTTGGGAAATGGAGTTAGGTGTGTTTTTTAAAAACTAACCAACTGCTTTCCCCTGGTTGCTTTTTAAAAAGTGTTTTCATTTATCAAAAACTTGGAAGTTGAGGCTTTGCATTTTCATTTTCTCATTGGAAACGTGGAGAATTTCAAGAAAAATAAACATGAATGAGAGGAAACAGCACTTGCAGTAAAATCATAGATTTCCCTGCCCTTATTCTGAATTTACACACCACTTCACCGCTACTGAAGTATCAGATCAGTGGCTGATCTGATCCACTCCAAGTTTTGGTGGGGTTAAAATCCCAAGATCTCCCCTGTGTGTGGTTGCACTGTGGCTTTGCACAGAGGGAGGGAAACACTTTATACATGTGCATATATGTGTATATTCACCCTTGCAAAGCTGAGAGCTTATACAGGTCGGTGCAGAAGCTATGGCTGCTTTTGGGCAGGGGAGTTTTGTGAATTCACTCTGGGTTTTTCCATCCTAAACCCAAGGGTAGTGATGCACCCGTATGTCCAGAGGAGAGTAAGTACCTTCTGCTCATGTGAGCTCTCCTTGCCAACACGAGCTCAGCAGAACGGGCACAAACCCCACAGGGCTGTAAGCAGCGGGTAGGAGCTGGAGGCACATAGGGGTGTGATACCTCCACTTGCCCCAAAAGTGTGATTGCCCCCGGGAGGGCCATTGCACGCACATCCTCATGTTTGGGATCCCCATGTGTGTTTGCAGATGCCATTTGTGCATGGGCAGCCCTCAGGAAGGCTGGTGTTTCCTGAGCCCTTGGGACCAGAGCAATAAGCATTTTTTCCTCACATGGAAAGCCCAGGTGCACAGTGGTCCTAGTTTCTCAGCTTGGCATCCCATGCTGCTTACCATCTGCTCTCCATCACCTCAGCTCCTGATCCGGTTCCAGCTGAGCAGCTTCACAGTGAGGTTCATCCCAGACCTTCCTGTCCCAGAGACATGCAGGTTCAATCCATTCAGGCTCCAGGGAAGTCAAGCTGGTGATGGAAGAAAAAGAACTCCACATCCTAAAACAGCCCTTCTTGAGAGCAAACAGCCATTGCTGTCCCCTATGGTGATGTACATCAAGGTGAGGTTACTGTAAAGGGCTGGAGCCATGGGGAGAGCTGGTTCTGGGCTTGGCCTCAGCGAAACATTGCTTGGTGGAGTCAGATAAGGACTCCACGAGCAACCAGGGCTGGTCAATACACCTCTACTGCGATCAATGGGCAAGCAGCAGTAATTACATTTCCAAGATCAAATGGCCACATAAATGTTTCATCTGGGTAAGCGTATTGTTGGGTGTGTTGGTTTATTCTGTTGTGGTTTTTTCCCTCTTTTGTTTCTCCTTTCTGCACATGCTGCAGACATCTAAGTGGATCCCATTTACTTGAACCAAGCTGCTCTGCTAAGGAACAGGAGAGCCTTGCCTTGACACCTAGGGACCAGCACCCCAAAATCCCACTGCTCGTTACATGTTGTGGGGGCAATCAGCTGTGTGCTTTCACCTGGCCTGGCTGCGATCCACCATAGAGATGTGGGCAAATGGGCAGGCAAAGGGCACACCTACACCAATGTATCTGCCAGGATTGCACCATACAGGCTGCTCAGAGAGGTTGTGGAGTCTCCTTCTCTGGAGACATTCAAAACCTGCCTGGACATGACTCTGCAACCTGCTCTAGGAGAACCTGCTTTAGCAGGGGGTTGGACTAGATGATCTCCAGAGGTCCCTTCCAACCCCAACTATTCTGTGATTCTATCATCACTCTGGCTGGCTCTAGCCTTGCATGACAGACTGCCTTCCTACCATCTCCCAGCCTCGCTGAAGGCTCTGGCAACGGGGCTGTGCCTATTTTTGCACCAGTCCAGGGCAGCTGGACACTGCCTATACTGATACACTTGGCTGTGATGTGGACACATCCCAAAGGACCTGATGCACCACAGCCACTGGCTGTGACACCCACTCCTCCAGCTCTGCCATGCCCCATGGGAGGTTCTGGGCTTCTGTCAAGCCCTGCAGGCACCCCTGCTGGCTCCCCTAATTTGTAGGCCAGCAGTACGCAGGCATTGGCATCCTCATAGTACTCAGCAGCTGGACATGTCCCCCAGCAGCAATGTTGGGAAGCATCATTCCCAGCTACAACTTCTCCCTCCCCCTGCCATCCAACGCCAGGCTGTTTTGCACAGCAAAGCAGAAGAAACCTGAGAAGCCTCAGGACACAAGCACAACCACATGAATCTGTTTCACCCTGCAGACAAGCCCCCAAAGCATTTACTTTCTGAATGCTTCAACCCTTTTCTGAAACCAGTACTCTCTAGGCTGTGAAGTGCCAACAATAAAGAGCTACAGGAGAAGGAGGTGGTTTCTTCTAGCACCAAGCAAAGACTTCTACACAGCTCAGGGAATGGCTGACCCCACCCTTGCTGTTCCCCATATCTTCCTTTTTCTTATTCCTAGCTTCCAGTACTTTCTTCTGGGCTGCTGTAAGATGGAGGTGGCTGGGAGTTGATTCTGGCAGCATGCAAGGAGCAAAGCCCCTCAGACCACATGAAAGGAAGAAGGTTAGAGAAGCTGTGGATATCAATTCTTGTGTCCAAGGAGACCAGGAAATGTTTTTCCATGATTTTTCAGTGGGGAAAAAGAAAAACAACAACAAAAAAGAAGTCCTCTTTTGGCTGCATTTGAGTCTAGGAGGCTGGAGTTTGGACTGTTTTCAGCATTTAGAAAGTCCAGTCTCATTCTCTTGTTGACTGCCTTTGTCTTTGACAACATCACAGCACCAGAGCTTTAATGCTCAGCAAAACAAGGACAAATCTTCCTGCTGAGGATAGCAGTGCTCCTGGGAGCAACCCATTACCTTTTTTTTCCCCCATCTGCTCATGCACCAGGGTGGGACTCTGGTGACCCATGTGTGATGCTCCCTGGTGCCTCAGTGTCCCTGCGTGATGGGTCGATCACTTCTGTCTCCCTCCTGAAGGTCACATTGCTCTCAACCTTTACAATAGCACTGGAGGTCCCTGGAGCAGGGGCTGGCCCTGTGCAGGGCTGGTCCCAGAGGTCTTGTTTTAGAGGCATGGTAAAGGGTGTCCTGAACCTCTTGCTCCGTGACCAAGGTGCTCCTCAGCAGGAAGGTAAACGGTCTGATGGAGAGATGGCCCCAAGACACTTGCAGAGGAGACACTTGCCCAGTACCCACCTACCTCAGATTTGCTCCTGTACCAGATTTGGGGATGAATCTACCCCAAAATTCCTTGCCCTTCTTGCTCACCCTCTTCTTTCCACTGCACCCCTGCCACACACTGGCCACACCATGCTCTGTGTGGCATCCTGATGTCCCAGCCCCATGTGGCCTCTGCAGGAGCATCATCCTTGAGATGTCCCTCAGAAGCTGCTGAGGAGCCAGTTCCCGAGCTGCTGACTTGGTGTGTTGGCTGTGCTCACGCACGGAGGCATTTTGGGTCCAGCTTCCCCACCTGGGCCCTGGAGCTGAAATCCAACACCAAGTTGACCCTTGGAAGGAGGATGACTGCCCTGTCCCTGCCAGGGGGAAGTTTCACTGTGGAGAGCCAGGATGCTGCTCCCAGAGCTTCTGTCTGTGGCATAATCACTCCAGGCTTTCAAACTTTCCCACCCATTTTTCAGACACACTTGTACCAAGGAAGGGCAGAATGACCCTCATCTGCACAAAACCCCTTGGGCCTGGATGCAGTTTAACTAACACTGCCCTCAATGCATCTGCCAAGAGCATGACTGTCTCCTTGTCCAAGTGCTGGAATGAGAAGACCCCTGGGGCCAGTAGAGATGGACATATATTTTCTGCTGTTCTTTGGCCAAGGTGAGTCAACCCCTTTTCACGCACAGAGCTGAGAATGGTCCTTGCATTGCATGTAACAGATGCCAGAACGTCCTGTCTGTGTGTCCAGGAGCAGACTGCAGATTCTTTATGGAGCTGCTGAGCACGGAGGGAAGAGGCTGTGCTGTGGCAAGGGGTATGTTTCACCCAGTGCAGAAGTAAAGCAAAGCTCCCACATGCTTCTCCATGAGACATGTTCCTGCGGCATCTCTAGGTTCAGGAGTGGGAGGAGGAGGAAAGAAAAGGATCCAGCACCCCCTGTGCTGCACCTGACCCACAAGAAATGGGCAATTATGGCAGGATTCTTGCAGGACAGATGCAGCCATGCTGCCTCTCCTGGTGTCCTCCCACAAGACGGAGCAAACCAGGAAAAGCTGAGCCAAGTGACCTGAGCTGCCTCATCCATCCCTCTACCCTCTCCGACTTCCCAGGAGACAAAACTCCCTGGTGCCGCAACCCCAAGGGGAGGACCAGTGGATCAGAGTTACCCCTTTGACTCTCCTCCTTCCTCCTTCTCCTTACACCCACCAATCTGCACCTGCCCTTAGCAGACAGCATGCACCCCACGACAGCAAAGGAGCTGTTGGCTGGTGCTGTAAGGACACCCTGCATTTCAGGTACCCCAGTGCACCGGGATAAGGCCCTTTCAGGGCTTCCTCCAACTTATGTACCACCAACAGCTTTGCCTCGCCAGCAAAGCCATCCCTTTCAGGTTCATGGCTGTGTTAGATCATCAGAAACACCCTGACTAACATAACCACTCAACCTGATGCACCACTTCCCAAGCCCAGTTCTTCCCTCTGTCCTGTAGATTTTCTTAAACACCACAAACTTGCTATTTGCCTAATTCAGCCATAACTTATGGAACAGGGCTACTAATTATATTTCCTTCTCCTTCACACAGAAGTTTTCTGCCTGTGCCAGTGAATTCTCTGCAGAGGAACGATTGAAAGCAGAGACTGACAGGCTCCCATCCCCACGATCCTGCTGCACGTTGGCATGAAGATTTCTTTGTTTGTAGAAAACTTTAAATGTCTTTGTCACAAAGACATGTGACCTTTCAGTTTCCTCTTGCAGGAAACATTTCTACTGCCGATTCTTTCTGGAGACTTGAAAAACTTCATCAAAAGCAAGTACTTGCCAGGATAGCCTCCTTTTTTGTCAGCAAGAGGATTTGAATGGCAATTTCCAAGCACCTCTGCTTGCAGCACTTTGCAGCTTTGCAACAGCACTTCTTTCTCTCTTTGCCATGTCAAGAAGCCCCCAGTGAAGCGGGATGATAAGGAGGGATGCGGTGAGAGATAAGCTCCACTGAGCCGATAAACCAACCAGCACCAAGATTGCAGATGGTGACAAGTCTTGGCAGCGATGTCTCCCAGGTAGCTCCAAGACTGGCACACAGCAGATCCCCAGCTCCCAGGCTGATGACCTAATTGCAAGGGCCCTCTTTGCTAATGAGAGGTGGAGAGTGACAGAGAGAGGCAGGCTTTTTCCCAAGGCACCGCAACCAGCATCATTGGAATTCAGAGCACTGTGCTTGGCTCCCCTGCTCAAAACCCCATTGTCATCACCCCATATCCACCAAAGAGTGTGAATTTGAAGAGCTTACCAAAACTGGGACCACCACAACATTTCAGAGCCACAGGACAGGGTGCTGCTGCCCTAATCTGTCTGAAAAAGAAAAAATAAATGGCCCTAACCCACAGCTGAATTGAGGCAAGCAAGGAACAACCAAGCAAGAATGAAACCCCAGCAGCTGACTTGGTAACTTCACCCCTTAAGCAGCCAGTAAAAAGGGCCCCCACCCTCCAGGCTCCTTCCACATGTTCCTGCATTGAAATAATTAGTTTTTGCTTCTAAATTATTTTTTTTCCAGAGCCCAGAAGGTCAAAGTTTAGTACCTCCAAAAATAAAACATAAAAATAATACTAGTAGAAAAAAATCCTCTCTCTGCTTTGCTGGCAGAAAACAGCAGGGGGTGAGGGGTAAGGGAAAAAAATCAATTTGAGCTTGGGTCAGCGGTGTGTGCGAGAGAGACCTTTGGAGCAATGGAGATTAATTTAGTAGGAGAGAGAAGGCAGAGTGGAAAAGCAAGGAGGGGGAAGAGGAGAGAGCTCAGCCCTGTTCTAGGGGAGTCAGGGACAGGTTCGGGATGTGCTTGCTCTCTCTTTACGAAGATCCCAGCATGGCCCAGTGAAATTAATCACTGCTTCGTTAGTACACAGATGCAAAAGTGCCAAGTCAGTTGCTGCACTAGAGGAAAAATCCAAAGAGCTGCTGGCCTGCTGCTGTGTCCCAAAGCCACCGTCTCCAGGGACTGCAGGTAAAGGTGCCTAGATATGGTCCCTCCTGTTTGTCTCTGCTGGAAACCCTCCAGTCCCACTGGAGACCCTTTCATAAATCTGATGAGGGGTCAAAAGGGCTGATTATCTCCAGCTGAAGGCTAGGGAGATGCTGTGGCAGCAGCAACAGTGCAGACCCTTGAGGACCTCACCAGAAATAAGCTAAACCCAGGGCAGAGTTGGGGTAGCAGCCCCAGGGGAGTCTGGCCAGCTACGGAGACACTGGAAGCGCCTTAGTGGCAGGAGGGATGGGTTCACTCACTCATCTTTGCCTGTCAAAAGCATCATCCCTGGATTATGTGTTGCTATAACTGGGAGAGGATAATAAACACCTAATCCAACGTCTGTCCAAGCCTCAGAGCATCTCAGTGGAAGATGAGCTTCTCTGAAAATCTGTCCTGCTCACCTCTGCTATCACAACAGTGGCTTCTGTGACGTGGGCATGTCCAGAGCTGCTTAAGAGCTTATGGAGCCCAGGTGGCTCATTAAAGACACTTTCCAAGGCTTGGGATGGGAAATATGAATGTTTGAAGGTAGGGGGGAGGTGGGGGTATGTGGAACTGAGGGGAGAATGAGGTGGGGCAAGAAAAGGCAAAATTAATTTATCCCACAATCTCACACCATGGTGGCATGCAGAAGGACCCAACCCATGCTTGCTGGTAATGACTCATTCATAGATTGATTGATTGTATATGTAATGTGCTGTAAATTATTCTGGGGTGAATTCTGACCATATTGACCCCAGCGAACTCAGCCATCAAAGACAGTATGGACAATGATGAGTACTGCTATGGACAGCATCCTGGACTGACTGGGATGACAGCAGTGGTGGAGGGGAAAGAGCAAGCTTTTCTTTTTCCTAAAGATGCTCCAAAACCGCTGGAAGTGCAAGAAACAAGCCCAAGTGGGAAATAGGATGTTGTGGAGAGGAAGCAAAGGGTGCTCAGAGACTGACTGATCCCAGGAGGGGGATGGAGGAGAAACCTAGCTCACCAGGGCACATTGGCAGGGATATGGGGAGACTTTGCCTTCCTCTCCAGCCCAGGAGATGATTTTCCAGCCAAGAACCTTTTGACCACCGCAAGGACTTCAGCAGCACAATCTTCACACTGTGTGTCCTGCCTTGTACCTGTGGTAGGCAGCTGCTGAGAGCTGCAGCACTTCAGTTTCTGGTTCCCATGAAGGCAGAGGTTCACAGAGTGAAATACATGTGATGCTGCAGATTAAATGTCCCCTTGTGGATATGACGGTCTGGAAGAAAAACTGAAGCAGTCACTTGGAAGACCCAAATTCATAAGGCCAGCTAATCCAGCAACTGGAAGAGCCCTGCCTATCTTCTGGGCTCTTCAAAGCATCTCTCCTCTGCCATTAACCAACAGCCAAGACTTGCCCAGATCTTTGTGTTTTACCAAACAGAGAGGGCAACAGTGCTTGAAGAGAGAAGAAAATGCACAGCAAGGAGAAACTGCTGTCACAACACCCTTGTGCCTTAGCTCTGTGCTGTTTCTTACAGGGAGAGATAAAGACGTGCCTGACTTGGTGTTGTGCTGACGACCTTAACGCTTGCTGCCCCAGCTTGAGACCAAAGGTGAGTCTGACTCCACCAGGTTTTTGGTGAGTCGGATCTCACCCAGCTGGAGAAGAAAATATTGCTAACAAAGCTTATGTCCAGCAGGATTAATGGCTCACCGAATGACCCCAGGCTTTCAGCATCCTTGCTCTGCCAATCACACTAGTGGAAATGAATAAAGACTTTGTTATTGGTATTTAAAAGGCTTTTAGGAAACAAAACAACCCAAAACCCAGCAACTCCCCCAAACCTTTTAATTGAGTCTGCAAAGTATTTAAATGCTTGACTGGTCAGCAATTGCTTACAAATTACTTCAGGAGCCACAGGGACCTCCCTGTGTGGGGCCTGCGTCATCAAACGGTTCTGCCTCGTGTCACTTCCCGGATAGCCAGGCATGTCCCTTGTCACTGGAGAATGCTCATCCTGTCGAGGGTGCTTTTAGACCAGGATCCAGTCCAAAAGGCAGAGCCAAAGTGCAAGGCCATGAGCTGAACAAGCAGGATCCCTCCATAATGTGGGTACAGTCGCTGTGCCTCAGTTTCCCTATCTCTAAAGTGGATCAAATAGAATAATGAGGTGGATAGCAGAGGTAGGTCAGCTTAAGTGTTAATAATTGAAAAAAAGCACTCTCTTAAGTATCTCGTGCTCACACACATGCACACACACATACATATATATGTATATGTATTTCCTTCTCATATTTGAGCACAGCATGAAAGCGGCCAAGGAGGAGCTCACTTTGCACTGAAGGACTTTGTTCACAGCTTCACTTAGTGAGAACACCAAGATGTATTAAAATCTAAAGGGGAAAATCATCTTTAAGGAAAAAAAAAAAAAAAAGAAAAAGAAAAAGACCCAACTCAATTTGACTTTCATGAGACACCAGTTAAATTTTTTTTCAGCTTCCACACAAAATGGCAATTCGTCTAAAATTAGATCTAGGGAATTATTTTATCTGCATGGGGAAAAAGGCTGTTTGATACCGCGACTGTGTAATAGGGGGCTTCTCGGCTTCCCAAACACATTAGGAAGATGCTTTTGATTTTTTCTCTTCTCTCCTCCTCTTGTCTTGGCAAGCACTCAACTTGTTATTTAAAGAAAAATTAAGAGGTGTTCTCAGGTCTGGCTAAGCCCAACGTATAGATTTTGTTTTAAAATAAAGGTTGGACTGGTTTTTTTGTTATGTGCTTTGACACAGCAGAGGAGCACTATAAAAGCAATCCCATCACTGATGCCATTCCCAGTGCTGATGCTCCCTGTCCATCTCTCCCAGCAGCATTTCTACCCCATATAGCGCAGCCAAGGGCAAGATGCCAAGCTCTGCCCAACACATATTGCAATTAGTGAATTTTTGGGTTCACATAGACTGGGACAGAGAAGGAAAAGAACATGAACTAAAGAGCATTCTGCATCTGTTTGAGCTGCAAAGTCCTGGGGAAGGGGAGGGAGAGATCTCCCCTGCAGATGTTGAAGCCTGTGATAGTTCTACCATATGAGCGGTGGGGCTGTGTGGTATGTCTGGGTTTGGGCTGCAGCACCTGGGATCTCCCCAGGCTTGAGGAAGTGGCAAAGCGAGGTCCTTGGGGTGATGAGAATGTGCCTGCACCCATGGGTCTCATCACAGTGGGGGAAACTTGTTGTCAGGCTCCCATTGAGGCTTTCATCATCTTTTCATCACTGTGCAAGTCCCTGAAAGTGTCTTACATGTACGTGGGGTTGTGGAAGAGGAGACAGGCCATCACATGGGGCTGCAAATGTGGGACAGCCCCAGCTGACTGGGGAACAAAGTGTCACCACGGATCTGCTGCAGGTAGATCCATGTCACCACAGATCCACTGCACGTAGCTCTGCAGGAGACAAATCCCCTGCCAGTCCCCTCAGGTCTCTGTGGCCACGCACACGGGGGCTTGCAAACCAGGACCTGGCTTTTGTGCAACATCAGGCACAGCTAGGGTCTGATTTTCATAGGGGATATGCATGAGGCAAGAAATAATGCTGACAGAGTAATAGATTTTGAGGCCAGAAATATACATTGAAGTCTCACCTGACCTTTTGCACAGTACCAGCTGGGTGAGGATGGCATGTAGGGACCAGAAATATCCACCTGCTCAGCTCCCTCATGCTTCCAGAAGGATTTCTTACACAAATAAAGGTGAAGAAGACAGTGGAGTGAAAAACAGCAACCCTTTAATCTTGAGTGACTGACACTGAGTGGACCAATAGTATGCTCTGGAGACTCCTTTTTTTAGACAGTTTTTAACCCAACCTTTTAAAATACAGCTCTGAGAGCAGGGACATAGGGAAGAAATTTTCTTCCTTTCCTTTTCCTTTTCCTTTTCCTTTTCCTTTTCCTTTTCCTTTTCCTTTTCCTTTTCCTTTTCCTTTTCCTTTTCCTTTTCCCTTTTCCTTTTCCTTTTCCTTTTCCTTTTCCTTTTCCTTTTCCTTTTCCTTTTCCTTTTTCCTTTTCCTTTTCCTTTGCCTTTGCCTTTTGCCTTTGCCTTTGCCTTTGCCTTTGCCTTTGCCTTTGCCTTTGCCTTGCCTATTTTATTTTATTTTATTTTTTATTTCCTTTTCTTTTTTTCTTTTCTTTTCTTTTTTCTTTTCTTTTCTTTTCTTTCCTTTCCTTTCCCTTTCTTTTTTTTCCTTTTTCTTTTCTTTCCTTTCCTTTTCTTTCTTTTCTTTTCTTTTCCTTTTCTTTTCTTTTCTTTTCTTTTCTTTTCTTTTCTTTTCTTTTCTTTTCTTTTCTTTTCTTTTCTTTTCTTTTCTTTTCTTTTCTTTTCTTTTCTTTTCTTTTCTTTTCTTTTCTTTTCTTTTCTTTTCTTTCCTTTTCTTTCCTTTTCTTTCCTTTTTCTTTTCTTCCAGCCAAAACTGCAGGGGAATTAAGATTCACAAGATATACTTGCCCATGATGCTGGATCTAAGCTCTTTACCTGTCAGCATTTCTAAATTAAAACTTGATCCACATCTGCTTGAAGCCCGTGGAACCACCCTGCAAGTGGCCATGGTTGTGTTACACGTGACTTTTCTGACTCTGAGGACCTAGCGAAGTCCCAGCAGGGCAGGAGGAGAGAATATCACATCCCAGAGCAAGGGTCAGGCATTCAGGCTGCAACTGCGACCGTCTGGTTGCATCATTGTCACCTCCTGGAAAAGTCCACATCTGGCTTCAGCTTGCAAAACCCCACTACTATCATCCAGTAACACCAGCAAGAACAAATTGGTTTCATTACTGGCCCATCTCTATGGAGCTTATTCTTGCTTCACTGGCAAGGACACACAGGGAATAGAAGGAAAAACCTTGTGCAAGACCTAAGTGTAGTGTCACCACATCAAACATTGCTTTGCAACCTTCAGCTGAGCTTAGGGACTGGGATCAGTCTGGGCCAGTTCAGCAATTCAGTTGGCAGCTAATGCTAGTTACCAGGCTGGTGCCACCAAGCAGTGTGCCGGAAATGGTGTGCTTAGCTCAGGCATTGCCATCAGCAATGCAGTGTCCATAGATCAAGAGCATGCAGATGATATGGCTTTGTGCCTTGACTGGACATCTGAACTTGAAACAAAAGCTGTTTTATTTAGTCTCCACCTTCCTGAACTAAGACCAAGCTTCTGAACTAAGACTCAGTGCCTCTGAGTAAGTGATTTTTCTCTTGAGGGAGCTGGAAAGTGCGTTTCCCTCAGCTGCAGTGATCGTGAAATGGTGAAGTTCAGGATCTTGAAGGAAGAGAACAAGAGAAAAAGCAGGATCACAGTCCTGGACATCCAGAGAGAAGACCTACAACTGTTTAGAATAATCCCATAGGATACTGCCTTGGAAAGACGAGAGGTCCATGACAACTAGTTGCTTTACAAGGATCATCTCCTCCAAGCTCAAGAGCAGTCCATCCCAAAGTGCAGACAGTCAAACAAAAGTCAAACTGGAAGTGTGGCATAGGCAGTGCAAAGCAAAATATAGCAAACCTGGAGTCTACCTGCTTGCTCAAAACCATCTCCAGCAAAAGCCATTCCCAGACCATCTCCCAGGGGTGGAAAGCTCTGCTCCGAAAGTGCTCCCCTCACATCTTGTTGTTCTCCATTCCTCATCCTGCTCTCATGCTCTGAGCCCCATTCTAGAAGTCAACACAACACAAACACAGCACAGACGCTGGGCAGCAGGCATCTGCCACCAAAATCCCCTAGCAAAGTTCCCCAGGATGGGTGGAATTGGGGAACCCCATACAGAGGTACATTGCAGCAAAGGTGAAGGGCTAATAGAGCTGCCTTCCTGGAGATATCAGTGAAGCCATTCATTGGCCAAGCCAAGGAAGCGTGCTCTGCAGCCTGTCGTGTCATATTAATGGGCAGGATCATTTAAACTTGGATAAAACCTACAACTTAATCTTTTTTTTTTTTTTCTTTTTGGTGGTGGTGCTTGTCGCAGCTGCCTGTTCCAGATGATGAATGGTTCTGTTTCAGGCCGATCCGCTTGTTTGAACACTGTGGTGGTTTCAAGACTTCATGCAAAAGAGGAGCCCTGGCCATTTTTCACTTGGAGAGATGAGCGACACAAGAATAAATTTTCCTGCTTAAAATTTGCTGGGCCCAGGGTTTCTTGGTGAGGCAGCTTTGACAGCCTGTCACTTTGCTAGACGTTTGGTGCTTCGAGTATTCTGGGTCCTTTTATTGCTTTTTAAAAGATTTAAAGGAAACAAAACCCTGGTGCATTATGACATTTAGCAGGGTCGATATGTGTATCTGACTCTATCCAGGCATCGCACCAAAACATCCTGAGTCCTAAGCCCACCCTTGCCCAGCCCAGCATAAATCAGGAGTGGATCAGTGGCAGGTGCAAGAATCCCAGGGCTGTAAAGCAAAGGGATGTGAGATCAAAGCAGCACCAAATGCACAACTCACCTCCGGCTTGTAGACAAGATTTAACGTTCTGCACTTTTCCATGACAGTGGGAGGAAGAGATTTTTTTCCTGGGCCTGATAAAAAAATAACAACATAGATACAACACGCATCCAATGCACAGAGCTGTGCTCTGATGTGTCAGCACACAACTGGAGCTGGATGCATTCGATCCAGTGACCCCCGAGGATCCTCATAACATGAGCAAAAGGGAGATTAGGCGCTCTGCAGAAGGAAGACAGCTTCTCCTCCATAACTGAGACTGTTCTACACCCTGAAGTTACCATGACACACCACAGTGCTATGCCCTTCCCATGACCAGACTCCTCTGCAGTGCCCTCCGCAGCATGTCAAAGACTGGACCACTCTATGGAGATTCAGTAACGGAGGAGGAATAGTACGAACCATTCTTTCAAGGTATGTATTGCTCTCTGTTATGGTCTGTTAAACACGTAGCTTCACCACTGCAGGGGGAGTTTGTGTTAGAGAGGTTTAAATGTCCTCCAGGCATCTGCAACTCCTAGTTTGATTGTGGCCCTGACTTGTGCATTTTGCCTCCACTAAATTTTCTACCAGGCAGTGAGTGACAGCTGTGGATAGCAGCTGGACAGATGTGGAAAGGGGGGCTCCCATCAGAAGCCACCTGAGGTCCACCTTCTGGAGTAGGGTGAGCTGTCAGCTCATGGGGTGTTGGGCAGCCAGGCATGCCAGCCCCATGAGGGCTGGAACAACTGGGGTAGATAGAGGTCTGAAGAGTGGGGCAGAGCAGGGCAAAGAGTACACAACAGCCCCCACATAAAGAAGCAAGGAGAAAAAAGGGTAGAGGATGCTATCCAAGAGATGAGGTGGCCAATGTTGACCCTTCAAACCACATGTCAAGTTGCTCATCTGGCTGAAAACACGTATCTCAGAAAGCTGAGAGGTGGGGGAGCGCCAACAACAGTTCACAGGCAGGAGATAACTGCATCTCCCCAGAGCCACCACCACTCCCCGCGGCTGGATGATGCTGGGCTGGGAGCAGGGCCAGTCCCCAAGATGAGCAGTATTGCTACTGCCGACACAGCTGAGGGGAGAGATTAAGCCAAGCACTAATCTAAGGCCCGGAAAGTGGAGAGGAGATACAGACAGCTGCAGGTCGGACCTCTGGAGAGCTATTTGGGGTGAAAGCCAGTGCTTAGGGAAGGGTAGAAACCATCAACTATAGGAATGGAGTCAGCCCAGCACTGCCCAGCAGGGATTGTCCCGGGGAGGGGGAGAAAAGGGAACAGATGATCAATTCCTTCAGCATGGAGGCCAGGCTGGCCCCAGAGATGGGCACTGGGGGAACGTGGCTTATAAATGCTGCATGGAGTCCTGCAGGGACAGAGATTGGTGTCACTTTAAAAAGTAAACATAGGCAGCCTAATGAATGAGTTATATCCCAGACGTTCCATTCCAGGAGAGGTATTTAACAGGCACTATTGGATTCTGCGGTATCTCTCTATCTGTAACCAGTGCATTATGACCATTAATGGATTTTTGAGGCTGGATTGATTTTTCATTAATTTGGTAAAAATCTTTTCCCTCTCCCATATAATTCTGTCTTAAAACGCTCCCCCTGACAGACCAATAAGTCACTCACCTCATAATGCAAGTCTGGCTCATAAATCTCAGCGATCTGGTGCGGTGGGGTGTGGGGGAGCGGACAGGGCTGGGGGAAGGAGGGGGAAAGAGGAATCTCCATGGGTCTGGATGGAGCTACCAGGCAGCTTTCATCGTATATGGAACAGGAAAGGTCCATCAGCAATGAAGTGAAGATGAAGGGTGGGGATACATGGACATGGACGTGCTGGTCTGTGGGGGCTGATGGTCATCCAAGCATAGGTGGGTTCCAGAGCTCACCTTTTCTCCCCAGGCCTTGCTTTTCTATGTAGGACAGTGCTGGGTGTGCTGGAACCAGCTCAGGGACCCCATGTGGGTCACTCAGCTGGTGAGTGTGATCCATGTTGTCCCAAAACTTTGCACCCCATGGAAGGTGCTGCACAGGGGTGAAAGCTCATGGCACTACATTGTGTTTAGCCCAGGGCATCTGACTAAAGGCTCCACATGGCTGAGGGTCAAGGATTCATGTTTTGTAGAGGGGCAGCCCTCATCCAAGGTTTGTTCCTTCCAAAAGTTGTATCTTATCCCCGTGGAAGTCAGCCAAGCAGAGAAGCAGCAGCAGACTAGGACCTGTTTCCCTGAGAGTGTCTGGGGCACGCTAGGACTCTGGGCAAGCCTGGATCCATCCTGTGACAGATTCCAGGCTGCCTCAAGCCTGGGGGGAAGGATGGATTTGTCTCTATCCTGGTACACCCAGGAAGAGGCAGGCCTTCTTTAGAAAATTAATTACATCTTCCCTTTAGTGGTCCATGAACCTCTTGGCTGTTGGGTTAGAGGAGCAAAGCCTTGCAGAACAAACACCTCTGAGGGATCTTCACCCAACCATGCAAAGATCTCTGCACCATCAGGGAGGGAGATGGGGCAGAAATCAGCCTGCTTGTGGCCACTAACTAGTCATTAAGGTGTCTCTGCTTGCATGGAAATAGCCATGATAGTAAGAAATCAGTAAGGACAGAGTCAGCAGTCGCTGCTGTGCAGAGTGAGGTAATTTTTGCAGCTAATTTGGGGTTGGGGGTCCTAGCCCTGCCTCTGCTCAGGGACATCACTCACATCAATGTTACAGGGACTTGCATGTGGGCTTTCCTTCCCCCAAATGCATGTGCCAGCAGCATCATGCTCTGGGCATGGAAGGCTTGTGCATGGCCACAGCAGGAAGCCAGGCCATCTTAGAAGTAGGCGGAGTGGCTGCTGTGCTCTTCTGAATCTGCTGCCCCCAGCACGATCTCCCGCAAATTACTGTGACTGCAGGAAGGTGCGAGAGGACCACTTTAACTCATGCTATTGGATTTCACTGCAGCTCCGGCTCCTGCTACGTAACCAGTGCATTATCACCATTAATGGATTTTTGAGGCTGAATTGATTTTTCATTAATTTGCTCCTCCCCCCCCCCAAAAAAAAAAAAAAAAGGGGGGGGGGGGAAGTCTTTCCTTCTCCCCCACTCCTTCATAATTCTGTATTTAAATGGACCCCTGGACAGCAAGGCAAGCCAGTGCTTCCCAACGCCATTGGGAAGGAAGACATGGAAAATACATTCAGAAATGCCCCCTCGCCTCTTCGAGGGAGGTAGGAAACCCTGCACTGCCCCTGCTCAGCAGTGCTCTGATGGAAGGCCACAGCTCCACTTGCAGCGAGGTATTGGGTCCTTTCCCTGCTTTGTTCATGATATGAGCACACAGACAGATGTCTAGACACCTCTATGCCTGCCCTTGTGCACCCTGCCAGCCCTCACCTGTATGCATACAATTTCCAGTCCTGTGACCTGTTTTGCACAGCCCGTGCATCTCCAAAGGGCTTGTGCACACACCCTGCACACCTCGTGCTTTCACAAGCTAAGTCCACCCCAAATGCCAACTCTCTCCCAGTGAGCTGGGGTGCATTTATGCACTACAGCCAGCTGCCTGGCCTGTAGAACTGCCCCCAATCATAAGAAAGAGGGAGGCAAGAGGGAAAGGAGTAGGAATGATGGGGTTCTCAATTGTCTATGCGTTTCCTCCCCCAGTTTGACCTCCAGCTTCTGATCCAGAGAGGAACAAGAGGTTCCCTATAGGTCCTATAAAACATCTGCCAGTCTCAGGAGTGTGTCCCAGATACCTTGAGGCAACTCAGATGACACAATAATGCCCCATGTTTCTAAACTGAGCCCATAACACCAGAATCCTGGGCAGAAAAGAAGAGAGAGGTGCTCTGGGGAGGAAAGGCAGAGGCAGGAGCTGTTCACCTCTCCCAAGTCACATTGAGCACCTTCATTGCCTCTGTGTCCTGCAGACTCAGGGGGTGCTAGTCCAGTCCCACTATCTGGTGACCACAGCAGGAGACAGAAGAGGAGCCCACTTGTTCTCCCAGAGCAGAGGTTTTTCTACATCTACCATGCCTACAACCACACCTGTGGAACACGGGGCCTTATTAGCACTGATATTCCTTTAATCCTGAGGTAGAACTTGTTAGACATGGCAATGCATCAGTGACTTTTGGTCACATCCAGCCTGGCGAGGCAAGGGATCCCACTGAAAGTGAATTGAATTTTCTCAGAGGCTGCAAACTGTGTGACTCAGGTACCATTTCTGAGGATCTTTTGTGATTGGGAGACATTGTTGGAGGACACAATAAAGCAGAAATAAGTCCAGGTCATAAAAAAGTCAAGAAATCAAATACAAGATCCCATTTTTCTCCCATGAAGAACTGCAAATGAACATGATTGCTTATTCAAGTGGCCCATCTGAAGTAGGTGTGCAATGTTTCCCAAGAAAAGCTTCTGTTCGCTTCTTGATTATCTTCCAATTGTTTATTAAAAACCATACTTAATGAAGACTAACAAGTAAATAATCAATACACACACAGGTTACCTAGGAATAGATAAGCCTCAATAAGCCCTTAGGGATCAGTGTATTTACTAAGCAGACAATTACAAGGGTAATGACTATCTGTGCAATTTAAAATTAATAAGATGTGATTGCATCCTGAGGAAACGCAAACTGATTAACAGAATCACATGTTGAGGTGGGCAGGCATTTTAGAAATGTGCTTTAACTTGGGGTGGGCAGGATACCCATGAAGACCCAGTAGTCAAGATCTTCATTAATCTGACAATTAAAAGCCAACTTTGATTTTTCAGGCTTTTTTTTTTTTTTTTTTTTTCAATCACAGAACCCAAAGACTCTGGAGGCTGGAAGGTACCTCTGGCAACCTTGTGTCCAAACCTCTGCTTAAAACATATCAACACTGAAGGCAGATTCAATTTCAAAGTTAGAGCAGGATGCTCAGGGCCCTCTTCAACTAAGGCCTGGATACCTTCAAGGAAGTATCACACCTTCTCTGAGTCCCTAGTTGAACATCTGATCACTGTCATAAGCAAACTTTTATCCCAGTATCAAGTTAAAATTTCCTTTACTGTAATGTACATCTGTTGCCTCTCCTCCCATCACTGTGCATCTTCAAGAAGAATCTGAATCCAATTTCTTTGTAACCTCTATGGACAGTTATATATTAATTTCTTTATGTTACTTACAGTATTTGGTCTCAACTATTCTTTTTCCCTTCCTCACATTCATCCCCAGCACATTTATAAAAATCATCCATAACTCCCCTCAGATCACCCTTTGCTGACTAATCAAGCCAAAATCTTCTTGCTTACTCCTTACAGCTGTGTTGTTTGTTCCCCTAGCCTTACCTCATGCTTCTGTCCCAGTTCAATATCGGCTGTGCCATAGTGACCTCAAGCAAAAGCATTCTTTCTTGACCAGTTCAAAGAAAAATCCCTGCCATGGTATCTCTTACAGTCACATCCACCTTTTTTCATGATCACATGTAGTAACATCTCATAGCATCAAGTCAGTGACTAACTTCATCTTTTACTTCCCCCCACCCCAGGTTATAAAAGAGAATCTTGTTGCAAGTCCATATATGCATCATCTTGTGCTTTGCATAACTATATTTTATCTCATTTCTCATTTTCTAATCCCTTAAGGTCACCCAGCACTTTCCTGAACATGGGTTTTGCCTCCTAAACTCACATCATCATCAGATTTCCTTGGTGGACTCCTCTTTGAAATGAGGTCATGTATGAAATTATGATAGAAAAGTGTTCCAAAGAAATCTTTAAGGAGCTCCACTAGTTCACTTCCCTTCAGCCTATTTCCCCTCTCAGCCACTGTTCTCTCACTGTCTGCAAGTTCTTCACCCATCTCACAGTTCTCATACAGATCCTATCTTCTCCAGCTTCATCTCTAATTATCCATGAGGTGCCACATCACATGCTTTGCTAAATCCAGATAGATGAGATCTACTGCATTCTGCTTTTCCTGGAAAATCTGTTATCCAAAGAAGATCTCGAGAGAAGGACACTACCTATCTTTAATAAATGTATTTCCTTTCATTTATCATCTGCTCCAAGTCTTCAATAAGCAGCTCCTTGCATGCCCCTGAGACCAGGCTAACAGCCCTGTAATTGTCCAATTTAGTGTATTCTTAAGCCAGCAACTACATCTGCCAGTCTCCAATCAAATGCTTCCACTCAGGCTCACAATCCTGCTACTCAGCTTGTGCTGTTTCCTATTTTCATCTCTTCCAGGATTCTGTCTGGAGCGTAGTCAATCCCAATATGCTCTTGGTGTACAGGTAGAGTTTCACGTGGTATACCCTGTGTGGGTTTCTGGGAGTGGTGTCTCTCCTGGACTTAATGGAAGACATGACCTCAGCTCCCAAACGTATCTCTGTACTTCCCGGACAGAGACTGGAACAGGGACTCTGGGTCTTGGACTGTAAATGACTGAAAATATTGATGGATCTGTGTACGTAGAGAGGAATATGACATCGGCACGGATCTTTGCCACATCAGAGAAGAGATCTAGACATGTTGTGGAGGAGATAGTCTCGGGACCTGCGGGCTGCCCCATCTGGAGAAGACCAGCGTAAGTAGAGAAGCTCCTTTTTGGTAGCTCTGGTATAATTGGCTGTGACGGCTGATGTCACTGTCTTTGAGCATTTCTGCCTTCTCTGCCAGCCCTACCATTGCTATTCATCTTCCGGGCCACCTGCCTGCACTGAACGGAGGTGGATGGGTTGCAGACAAGGCCTTCTTGTGTGGGCTTCCCGCTGCATTTATCCTTGCTTCTTTGCTGGTGCGGCTTTGCATGATTTCTGTTTCCGTAGGGTGATACTGTTGCTGTCACATGTCAAAGACTGATAATGATGAGGGGCAGAAAATACAAACCCCAAACAAGCTGAGCTTCCCTGCAGCACATCCCCCAAGTAAGGGGCCATCAAAGGAGGCATCAGTGACATGTTTGTGTCACCTCAATATGGCAGAGCACCTTCATGTCTCCCTTTCCTCCTCACAGACAGCTCATTAAAGCTGAAAGCACTGAAGAGTGATCAGCCATGGAGTCAGCAAGCTCTCAATCAGTCATCTGAGTCTGGCTTTGATCAGTAGAAACCACAGGTCTGACTGCATGAAGGCTGTTTTCTAGTTGGGTTCTGGTTACCTAGAAACATAGCCTGTAATCCCTGAAAAACAGGTCTGGGATGGGCATTCTAGGGTCATGTGGTCATTTCATCTCCTCAGGGTAGAAGCAGTGAGACCCATGTTACTCTTGAGAGGTGTTTCACTTGACCTGGTCTTGAACTCTTCCACTGTTTGAGACCCTCTCCTCCCCAAACACTGCTTCACTCTTTCCAGTTAGGGAGCTTTGCCTAATGTCTAACCTAAATCTATCTTGCTGCATATTCTTCTAAACCTGCCCACCAGGGGCACAGAAAGCAAATGGATCCCTCCCTCTTGCCGCTTTATTTGTTTGATTTGAAGGCAGTCTTTCTTCTCTTAGTGAGAAACAACCCTAATTCTTACCGACTTTCCCCGTAGTTCCTGCCCTGTAGCTCCCTGATCATCCTGAATGTTTGTCTCTGAACTCACCACCTTAGCCCCAAACTGGACACTCCTCAGCAACTGGGCATTTCCTACAGGTGTACCCACATTGTCAGAAAGATGTCAGTTTGATACTGGAGATAAGGAGGCTAGTACTAGTGTGAAGGAGGTAAACTTTTACATGAATATGTACATAATTTCTTATCCCAGGCATAAATGTGCAGTTTAAACCTCCATTCAGCAAATTTAATCTAACCAACAGCATATCCTGATTAGTGGTTTTCCTTGGCATATGACAAAGATATGTTGGGTCTTGGACTCCTGCTTCAAGAGTGGGGTTAGATAGTTCATTTTCTTCTACCCAGGATCAGCTGTTCACAGACAGATTCAAAACCAGCTGTGTAGAAAACAAAACCCTGCCTGGAAAAGAGAAAGTCTGCATCACTTGCAGACTTCCCTGCAGGCAAGTGGTCTGACAGCTAGGAAACCCACCCCATTGCTAGGAGGTGAAGTCACAAGAATACAAGCAATACAAGGAAGAGAAGGCCAGGAGGTAGTCATTTGGAAACTGTATTTGTGGAAAAAAAACCCCAAACACCCAACAATCAGTTTTTGGGAAAACAGTTGTGACCTGAGTCATGTCCTTGTTCCATTTGTGGGGTAACACTAAGTGATGCAAATGCTAGTCCATAACAAATGGAAATCCATAAATATGTCAAGCCTTGTCTAGCAAAGGGATGAGAGAAATGCCTTCCAAAACCACC
This sequence comes from Falco peregrinus, assembly GCF_023634155.1. Lineage (NCBI taxonomy): Eukaryota > Metazoa > Chordata > Aves > Falconiformes > Falconidae > Falco > Falco peregrinus. Next base: position 13,396,481 of record NC_073723.1, read on the forward strand.
CTGTGTCCTTCTTTACACCCGCCCACTTCAGCTAAGTTCTTGAATAAGCAACATTAGCATTGTGAATGATAATAACTCTGCTGGATGCAACATCAGGAGTCATCCTGACTCCAAAGCCAAATCTTTGGAGATCTACCAGATTTGTTCTCTAAGCCTCACTGGGTTGGATTTATTGGAATATGAGGACAAGGGCTATGTTCAGACCACCTTTCTAGCTGCCTCAACTAGACATTTGCTGGAGAGCATACAAAGAGTTGTTAACTCTCAGCAATTAACTCTCAGACCTGGTAATTCTAATTTTCTCTCCCTGCTGTTCTTAAACTCTTAGCTATTTAGCCCCGGGAGGCAGTGGAATACTGTCTGACCAGCATTGCCGTGACTTTCCAAGTCCTCTTTTCCAACTGTTAGGAGTAAAATCCCAACAGTCAGATCAGAAATAAATATGAAGACTATCTTCATGCCAAGCTGGTATCAATAAAACTGTTCTTATCTGTGATTCAGTCATTAATAGTCAATTGTGGACTCTGGGGCTGAAAAAACATAATCATAAAACTAAACTACTCAGTGAATATGCATTTCCTCTTTTCAGAAATGTCTGGAAGCTCTGTCTCTTTGCACTCAGTTGTGGGATTATAACTCACAGCTCTCCTGGCAGCTGGTGCTGTAGCTCACCATTCATTTTATGGCCACAAGCGTTAACATTTCTGCAGAACATCATGGTAATTTTCTGAAAAGAATGATCATTTTTTTAGTGACTCGCAACAATTAATTATCTCCCTCTTAACAATTTGCTGGGATGAATGATCACCAGGGAGAGGATGCTGGGCTCTTAGAGAAGCTGATAGTCTAATGGCTGAAATGGCAAGAGGTGAACGAAGTATATTATGCAGTTTTGGTGAGGCATTTGCTTGCGTGACACTGCTCTGGTAGCGATGAAGTCGGGTCATTATATGCTTTGAAAACCACCCATGCCACATGTAAGTAGATATGTGGTCGGGAAATCTGTACATAGGTGTCAGCCAGGACCTAATGAGATGCAAGCCCATGCTCCTCACTGGGAGAAGGTCAGCTCCACATGATGACTTATAAAGTCAATGGTTTTATTTTTAGTTTGTACCAGGCACCTGGGAGGAGAGCTGGCTGACCGGAGACTTTTCCATGCACATTAACTCCTGTTTTGGACACAAGTCAGTGGTGTCCTGCACCCTGTCTGGCTAGGAAGTAGCCACCTAGCATTATGTTGAGCACTGAAGAGAAGATTTGCACACATCTGACACGTGGTGGCATTGCCAGGAGTCACAGCATGAGAACCAGTAAAAGTAAGAGTGGTCTACTTGCGTATGAACTCACATTATACACCTTAGGCATCTCATGGCGTTTAGGTTATCTCATAAGAAAGGCCATACCAGCTCAGACTGAGAGCTCATCTCCCATCAGGACCTCACAGAGAGTATAAGTACAAGATGGTCCTAGTGAAAATTCCCCAGAATACCCTTCTAGCTTTCAAAAACATAGATCCTGCAACTCCTGAGCCAGAGGTAGTCTCATATTTCACAACCCTTCATGGATTTTTCCCAGTCTAATCTATCCAGTTTTTCTTTATTCTGTTTTTTTAACCCTTGTGAAGGTGTACACTCATAATATCCCCTGACACAGCTCAACTGTGTGTTGTGTGTGTTATCTAAAGTGTCACCTCCACTTTTCTGTGCTGTTTCAACCCTGTAATGTCCTAATTTCATCTGATGTCCCACAGTCCATCTACGGGAGGAGGCCATGGGCAACTCTAGTCATGGGGAAAGGTGTCAGCATGGCTAATCTTGAGCCTCCAAGACTGGGGAACATCACTGTAAGCTCACTTTTGCCACCTCATCCTTCTGCTAGCTCAGAACAAATATCTGCATCCCATCCATGCCACGCACAAGATACATCTGCCAGTTTGTTACCATGAAACCCATCGCCTCAGTTTCACCCACCAGCACTCTACCAGAAAGCAATACCAAGAGTCCCCTCCTGTCAAGCACTGCAGAAACACACTCTGACAAGGTCATCTCTGCTCTGAAAAGCTCTCAGTTCAAACTGCATGTGGGATTCATCTCCCCTAAGTGCCTATGAAAGGGGTATGTCCATCCATGCCAGTTATCTTTGAACCCATTACGGTTGATGGCAATCAAGTCAATGGGGCTCAAGTCATCATTCATCTGATCAGTGCAGACATCGTGCTTCAGGATGACATGATCTCCACTGAGTCACTGCCCTTTGACTACAGGGTGGTCCCAGAGTGAGGTCAAATATCCGTGCCTCCACCGTAGATGGCTAGAGGATGTGCATTAGCTCCATTTTCTACCCTCTGGGTGGGAATAAGTGCTCATACCCCACATGGGCTGTTCCTGCAAGGCTCAGCAGCGCTGGGAGAAGTGGCCTCGTGTGATTGCAAGCATCCAGAAGGAGAAATCATCAACCTGCCTCCCTGCCGCCTGAGATGGCTGGGGGGGAGCTCAGTGTGGCAGCCAGGAGCCCAGCCCTGCTTACAGACTCAATCTGCTGAAGCCAGCACGTTTCTGCCGACTAAGCAAGTTTACCAATAAAACCCTCTCATAATCTACCACTGTTGAGGGGAGAGAGCGAGCGAGAGAGAGCAACTGGGCCATAGTGTCCGTGTGTAATAAGCACTGGAGATTTAAGTGGGAGAGAATTACCTTAAATATATATCTATGTAGGGAGAGAATATATAGGTATACTTAAAAAAAAAAAAAATGCACTGCCAGAGAAGAGTAGAACCAATTTCCCAATTTCAATCTCCGGCACGCTGGGACTCAGCTTCTCAGATGTTGCCTGCTTTGCGAAATTGGCTGGGCTGAGGGCTGCTCTGTTGCTTATTTCGGCTCATTGTGGTGCATTTATGAAGAGCTGTCACACAGGTCTGACAGGGTGATGAATTGACCTGGCTCACCAGAGCTCGAGGAAGGTGGGGAGGGAAGAGTGGGAGGGGGTTTTGTCAAGGGCTGGAAGAGGTGAGGTGGGTGAGAAGAGAGGGTGTAAGAAGGGGGCAGAGGGAAGGGGGAGGAAACCATTCAAAAGGGTTTCGGTCTGTAATCGATTCCACTGGCAATAAGCAGCCAACCCCAGTGGGAGGCTCATGTATATGGGGGCTGGGTGTGGAAGAAATGGAAGGGAGACGATGGAGTGAAAACAGCAAGTTAAGCAATTTGTTGCGCAATTCCCAGGGGCTTATTACTTGGACTTTACAGTAACAGCAAGACTTTGTGCTGCCAGGGATGAGAGTCCTGGATAAAATACCGGTTCATAGATGGATCCCACCTTCTCTAACTCAGTATCCCAGGATCTGGGCACCTCTCTGGTGGTGGGACTTCATGGATTTCAACACCAGGTTGGCAGCAAAGAGCGATGGGGAACAGAGCAAGCAGGAGAGAGGGTACATGCTGAGCTTAGGGCTTCTGTAGCCTCTGTCTCTTGGGTATCTGATGCTCTCACTTTCCTTTGTATGTGTGTGGTTGCAGATAAAATGTTTCTTTCGACCTGCAAAACAGAAAAGATAAAATAAGTCAGGTAGCCATCAATAGCAAACTGATGGGTGTAAAGGCGCTATAGATATATTGATCTTTATCTGAGACAGATAGTACCCATCCAAATCTATCTCCCAAGTATATTTATCTAGTCTCAAATCTCCCTCCAGTCATTTGCCCATCTCCACTATAGATGTCTATCAATTTCTCTATCAAATGTATGTCTGTAAGCCTTCCTCCCTTCTACGTGTCCCTGAGGCACATAACACCAAGCAGACATACAATGGCAAGGAACAGTTCAATGTATTAGCAAGTATCATACAGTAATGACTATAAAGCCTGTTTTCTGTCCTGTGTGGTCCAGTACAAGCTGCTTGAAAGGCTCCAGGTAGACCCCACAGCCCAAGGCAGCAGGGCCAAACCCACACTCAGCAGTTGTCTTGCCAGCTGGGTGCAAAAGCAGAGGAAGGAGAAGCAGAAACATCCCTCAGAGGAGCTGTCTGTTCTCAGTTGACCACGAAAGGCAGCACTCTGCAGATGTGTCCTACATGGGTCAGCCTGGCCCACCTGCTTTGTAAACAAGTTCAAGGGCTGTCCACATCTACTTGAAAGGTTACCATGGGGAGAGGGAAGAATACCTCCAGGCACTGTAGATATGAACCATTTTCCATGACCAAGACCAGAAGGGAGGCTGGAGAAAGCTGGACCCTACATTTCTCATGCTGAACATCTTTTGGGCTCAGGCCCAACCCTGTCTCCAGCAAGAGAGACCTTCTGGGTATAAATTAACAGTTTTGCAGATGGAGAAGTTTCCTTATTTTCCCATCTTTTGACTGCAACACATGTAACTACTCCCTAAAGGACAGGAACAACATAGGTAAAAATGGCTTTCTAAAATGTAATCTTAAATTGCAGCAGTATTAATATTGACTATCTATAGCTATAATACAGGAAATATATAGATAATATAGTCGCTTCTCTACAACATATATTCTAATAAATAATCATATAATCTAATAAATCTTTACTGTGCACTAATAAGCATATTTTTTCCTACAGAAAAGACAGTGCTTTCAAAGTGGCTTCATCAAATTCCCCACTTATCCCAGCAGATATATCCCTTTTTATAATTACACTTTTTGTCGATTTCAAATACAGTTAAAAATGTGCAAACCGAGTCAATTTTTACACCGTAAGTTTGTGTGATATAGGGCCCCTGTGTCTCAGACGGCCAGCCCCCACCCCCTCCTTGGTGCTCCTCTCCTCTCTGATCCTGACATTAAACTACTCCACTTAGACTGGGTACCTGGTGCCAGGCAGGCTGACCTCATTAAAATAGATTACTGCAGAAGTAAAATCTAAAAGGTAATAAAAATCGCTAATATTTTTTACCGGGACACACATGCATTTTCTTTTTTTTTTCTCCCCTCTGTATCTCAGTGGAAAAAGTTCCTCTTTGGTTATCGAAACATCCTGCCTGCTGCTGAAAATCCACATTTTCAGTATTACTCTCTAGGCAAGATGTTAGTAGTGACCTGGACAAGTGACAATGCATTTATTTTTAATTCTTTTGCAGCTCTAGCAATTTATACAGGTGATGTAGTGTTGTGGCTGCAGCTGCGATGAGCTAAAGCTTATAAGCAAGACTGGGTTTCTAGGGAAAGATTTCGTGAACCTGAAAATGTTCTTGTTTTTTCTAATCATATCAAGTAGCCCTATAAAAGCTAGTCTCTCTCCAAATACCTTGATGAAAGAGTTGTAGGAATTTTTAATTTTCCCCACTGTTTTTTAATTCTTTCCATGAGAAATGTACCCTGTGGGGTTACCTCCAGAGCATGCAAGGACTGTTCCTTGGTGGTTCATAACCTCAGGTGCTTGCCCAGGGAAGTGAGGAGTGGCACGAATATGGTGGCTTCTCTTGGCACATGGTCTTCTGCCAGCCTGAAAGGGCTGCCTGTGTGCACAGCCATCACATCCAGAATCACTTGATCCAGCAGCAGGCTGAAAACACCAGCAGGCAGGGGATCCACTATCTGGTCAATGCTACCACAAGCCCAGGGAAAAGGATGGACAAGCTCTCCCTCAATCACAGCAAGCTAATGCAATCGGAGGCATTTTATTTAACCCACCAAAATGTCCAGCAGGACCAGGTGCTTCCAGGATTGCCTGGGACAAATTCTTGATGAGGTCTCAGACAACACTCCCTTAAGAGGGCAGGACGCTCAGGTGGGAATGCACCTGCAGTGTTGTTCCACCATGTCTTTTCCACCCCAAAAGCCCCATGCTGGGTCTTGGATGGGGGAAAGCTGCTTGCAGGTGGCTTGTAGATCCATGAAGCAGAAAAGCATCCAACCTTAAACCCAAGCAGGGAGTTGGAGGTGGAGGTGAGCTGTGCCCAGGGTTCTCTGGATAGGCTCTTAGATGCTCCCTGGAAAGGAGCATTATTATCTGCCCTTTCTGAGAAGGAGATAGGGATTGCCAGGGTGGCTCAAACCAGACATGCAGGCAGTGGTCCTGTGCCTGAGAAGGGCTAAAGCGTCCTGTGCTTGGAGGAACGAAGGCCACAATGAGATGGCATGCTGCCTGGGGCAGCCTCCTTGAGGAAGGAGGATTTACATCCCAGCTGGATTTCAAATTTGCATATCATCTAGCAGAGGAGCGGAGGCAAACTGGAAATTGCAGACAAAATAAAAATGCATGCAGCTAATTAAGTGTGAGCAAGAGGTACTTCCCAGCTGAGGGCCAAGGAGGGAGCTCTTGATCCTCTTTCAGCAGCCTTGCCCGGTCAGGGACAGAATGGGAGAGGTGGGCTTTTGAAGTTCCCCTAGAAAGAAAGTATGAAGGGCTGAGGGTGACCCAGCCACCAAGCCCCTGTACCCCCAGAATCTCCCTATTTACAGCTCCTTTGAAAGGAATTAGAAATAACAACCTCCCTTGCCCCCAGCGCTCTGGGAAGCGCTGAGGAGTGATTTACTCTGCGCAGGGGACGGATTTATCGGTTCTTGGAACCAGTGTTTATGAATATTCCTAAAGAGGAAAATCAATCAGTTCTATCATAACATTGCCATTTTTCTAAATGATAGAACAAGCATTTTTATACACCTCGCACTGGCTGGTTGAGAATCGATAGGAATTATGAGCTTCTCTCTGAATTTACTAATGTTCTGGCATCATCCCCTCCTGTCCCTGAAGCTAAGACGGGGAGGATGCTCAGAGCCCTGGGGTTGAGGAGGCTCCAACTTGCCTCTTGCACCGCTACCCTCCTCCTTCCCTATTTATACCTATTCTACCTCCTCAACTTTCAAGCGACACGGTAAGCCCAGCCTGCCTGTGCCCACCTGGACCAGATCAAAGTGAGGAGAAAAGACACTGTGAAGCATCAGGAGGTTAAAACCAAGGGCTGAATTTATTTCTTATCTGTGCCAGTTTGTCTGATGCCTGGAGGCAGGGCTCACCTGGGAAAAAGATGCCTGAGAGTTTTTCCTATAATTTCTTTTACCAGAGTCAAATGGGAAATGAAACCCAGGGAACCCTGGAACCAACCTAGCCCCTTAAAATTTGCAATAATATGTCATACTTTTGGTAAGCTTTCCTTATTTCATAAAATAGGCCCCTGGAGAGAGACATTGTCTGTACTTCTCTGACCACTAAATGGAACAGTTCAGGGAGAAAAGCCATGACAGTATCTCCAACAGGACTCTCCCTCCCCAAGGATATGAAATCTCAAACCTTTTGCAATATTTAGCTGGAAGAAGACCTTAGAAGATGTTTTTCATGCCAACTTGGTTTCCTTGGTGTTAGGTGGCCACAGTTAGCTTTCTTTCAGCCAGTCTCCAGATATACTACTGGAAGAGCAGCTCACATAAATATGAAGTAAGATCCGAAGCCTAGAGGAATATACCCAGACACAGGGTACAAGGTATGGACAGCTTTTCAGTTGCAGCACAAAACCCACCCAGGGCTGTTCCCTGTGCTGCTGAAGTCCATCCCTGGGGAGATTGCTTCCCTCTCTTGTGTATATCTCTGTCTGGAAAGTTTTCTTCTATGTGCACCTACACCTATACATGACACCCAGTACCATGAAGCCCTTTCTTGCTGCTATGACCCTTCCTGTTCTGCTTAACTGGTTGTTTTTCATGTTGTGTTGTGCATTCCTTACAATTTTTACGTCAGGAGATGTTTGATACAAAAGAAATTCTCTGGTGCAAGCAGGGATTAATTCAGGAAACCCACTAGGTTGGAAGAAATGCTCCTAACTATCCCAACTTAATAATATTTCAAGTAGTTACGTCCCCATCTCTCTGCTTTTATTACCTTTCCAGCATCTTTCTCCCCATTCCTGAGTGTTGCTGGTCACCAGCTCTGGACTGGAAAGCCTAGATGAGGGATGTGCCACATCTCCATTAGGAGGTCTGTGCTGGATCAGGCCCCACAAAGCCAGATCTATTGCCTTCACTGCTAGCCCTTGCAAGCCCAGACATCCCCCTTGCACGCACCCATCACCCCTCCGTGGGGAGAAGAGGAGAGGCCAGTCCCCCAGCCTTGAGTTTAGCCAGTTGGTAATTTTTTCTTCTTGGGAGACATGAATCTTTGCAATAAGGGGTAGACAGGCTAGCGATAAATCCCACTAAAGGTAAAAGTGATTGATTTTAGAAGGCACTGTTTAAGAATTTGTTTTTCTAATGGATCCTAAAGTCCTGTCATCAGTTTTGCCAAGCTCAGCGGTGCCAGGAGGATGCTGTATCCTGTCCGGAGAGGAGGAGGAAGATGCGGAGAAGAGAGATGGGTTGGGTGAGGTGGGGATGAGGGGGTGGGGGGGTGGAGCTGGAAAAAAGGAGCTAATCATATGTCCGTTCTAGATGCAGTATCCTAAAATGTGGATTATACTTGAACATAAATACTAATCCATTAGTTGCTCTTTCACACGCTGCTGGCTGGAATGCTACCTCTATTTGCCTGCATGATAATCTATTTGAATATCAATGTGGCTTCATGTTAAACTGCTTCCCTTGGAGTTTCAGATGAAGGGCAGGCGTGGAGGGCCTGCGCTTTGGGATAGGGTACCGTATCAGGGGCAGAATCGGAAGGTAATTACTGAAATCCCTCCTCACTCTGAAAGCTTCCTCACAGCCAACCAAAAAGAAAAAAAATTAGAAAAAAAAAAAAAAAAAAAAAAAAAAAAAAAAGGAATAAGCCAGGCAGTGTTGCCTTGGTCTTTAATGGGACATTAAAAGAAACTCCTTTATTTTCAATTCAGCCAAAGGACCGCATCAATTTGCAGTCCCCAATGATGGGAAAGGCAAACGCAGCCATGTGGTGCATAACAGGGGTCTGCATGGGGAAAGTACTGCTATGGGGGAAGGGAATTTCTCTGAATAAATTAGTCCCCTACAGCTGTGGAGGAGCCTGGAAGCTTCACAGTAAGTCTGCTACATCCCTCACTCCATTCCTTCCCCTTGTCCCTTACATGGATTAGTTTTGTTTTGTGGGTTCTGATAATAGAAGTAGCCAGAAGTGACAAAATCCCAGAACCTGAACCAAAATTATCATTCTTTATAAAGTCACAGGGACATTTTCTGCCCAAGCCAATGCAAGGATCTGTGAGCCCCTTGGAAATTATCATAAGACTGGGATCTGTGGCCACAGTCACAGCTTGTTACTTCTGTATTTAAGGGAGGTAAATCCAGCCTGGTCCACAGTGAGCAGAAAGAGGCCCCACTTGATGTTTACCAGCTCACTTTTCAGCAATATACTCGGCTTACTACACCCATCTTGCTTTGCTTTAATAGAGCTGAGGAAGTAACCCTGGTTCTTTCAAAAGGAAGCAGCATCTTTGTAGTGGTTCACGTTCCTGTTGCACTCTCAGCTGGATCTTCTTTAACATCTCTTTTTTTTCTTGTATTGAGAAGCCTAAATGGGACTTAGTTTGTCAGTAGTGGATGAAGCTACCCTATCTGACTTGCAAGGTCTTCTGGCAGATGTTCCACCTCAAGGGAACCCCTCCAGCAGAGAACCCCAATATCTAGAGCTCAATTGCTTGAGGAAAAGAGCTGGGACATACTGGTTCCAGGAAGTTTTGAGCAGATGATCACAGGCGCAGATAGGAAAAGCACAGTCTCTTCTTAACAGATATCCCAAGTATAGTTTGAGAGTCCTGAGCATCAGCTACAACCAAGACAGGCAAGCTTTGAACATTTCATCCATGAGGACTGGAGCATGGCCAACAGAGCTACTTTGACTTCTGGCTTTGTTTGACACAGCAATGAGAAGCCATTAAATGCCTCCTGCTCAGGATGTTCATCCTTGACAAGGGGCTTCTGGAAGGTGGCCAGCTAAACCAGCCAGCACTCAAGCACTGAGGAGAAGGGTCAAAGAAAAAAATACAAATGCCTGACAGAGAAGAAAGCCAACAGTAGCACTGACCAAGTGAGTTGTAATCAAGTAACAGCTACAATCTTGTGGGTTCGTTATATCAGCGTTAACTCCGCGCTCGAGGCATCAGCAGTTGATGGGTGAAACACCCATAAACTTTTGCAGACAGACCTGTATGCATCCCAAGCCTTTCTTCTGGACCTAATAGTTAAGTAGCCAGGACCCTTGCAGCTATAGCCATGTGTCTTTTCCTCTCCCTTCTACCTTCCTTCAGCCCTTGTTCCCATGTCTGGCTTTCTGGGTGAGTGTTGCTCGCTGTCCAGTTTCAAGCCCTTCACATGAGGCCAGTGTCCCATCCCTAGACTGAGTATGTAGATTTTGGACTTCCAAGGTTTTTAGGTGAGCCAGGGCTCTAAGCATCTCAGAAGAAAAAGAATGTGTTGGGAGACTGGGTATTTAAGCATTTTTGGATTTAAATGGCAGCTGAGCATCCACTCTGGAAAAGCCTGGAAAAGCCTGGAAAACCTGAATAGGAGGAATATCCACAAAATGCACAGGAGACTTAAGGACTTTTAGAGATCTGGGCTCTTGTGTTTTCCTTGGAGTGTACAGCACTCAGACCAAGTACAGTGCATTTTTTCCTGTGCACATAAAAAATATGTATTAGAAAGAAAGTAGTCATAGTGGCTAAAGAATTCTAGGGTCCAGCAAAGGTGTAAGTAAAGCCTAGCTCCCTGGCAGTAGGGAGTGACGATGCTGATCCTGGCTCTGAGGATGTTTCAATCTCATACCTGTCAAGTACCTGATACCTGGTCTCAGTTTGCTGCCTGCTATACCAGCTGCTCCCTTCCCTGAGGAGGTGGTCAAGGCTGGGAAAGAGAATGGCCACCCAATGCCAAGTACCATGCACTACCCACTGCATCAGTGCCTTGCTCCCCAGGCTGCCTCCCGCCTCCCTTGTCTCCAAGGCCTGGCAGAGACTCCTTCCCTCTCCACGCCTCATCCATCAAGCCAGATGATGTTGCTTGCCCACCCCATTTTCCTTGCCTGTCAGTGCCCAGAGAAAACAATGATAAATAAACTGGCACTGAAGAAAGTGTCTCCTGCTGCTTGATTTATCTATTATTTGTGTTGTAATCCAAGCCCCTTCTTGTCTTCCCCTGCACCCCAATTATTAACTCTTCTTCATCTGCCTCAGGTTGTTTTCCTATCTGTAGCCCTCAGAGCCAGCACATAGATTTTTACAGACTGGTTACCAGCTTTGGCTTTTGTCTAGGGATGAATTAGTTTCACAAGGTTGAAGCAAATCAGCCGGTACCCACAACACGTTAGCCCCAGTGCAAGGTTAGCAAGGTGAGATTTCAGGACCTGGGACTTGTTTTATGTCCAGCCCTCAAGCCTGGCTTGAGGCTTTGCATGCACAGAGCAGTCTCCAGGAACGTTTCTGAAGTTTGGTACAAAAAAATCAAAAGTCCATGTGCCACTGCATAAATTGCACTGTGCCAGCCAGATTCATACCCACCTGCATGCACAACCAGGAGAGGGCTTCCCTGATTCTTGCCTGAATTAATGACCTCTGTCACCTTGAAACCACTCACCCTCAATGGTGTGAGGAGATGCAGTGGGCATCTTCTCTGCTACTTGTTTGTTCCCTGTTTATGTTATGTTTCTGTAAAAAGAGAGCTGAAGTAGGACCCTTTGAGGGAGATATTCCTGGGGATCTGTTGCACCTGCTTGGGGGAGAAGCAGAGAGAAAGACCCAGAGCACACATCCAGGAGCTTGCAGCTACTGCTGGAAGATGGAGAGACTGCAGGGAGCATCAGGGAGCTTCCAGCCAGGCCACAGAGCCCGGAAAGTTTCTAGGGATCAGAGGACACTCTTCATGGTGTGGTGTTCACTACAGAAGAGGGCTGGGCACAACACAAAGCACTTCCCATAAGAGAGGAAGCACAAGTTGTATTACAGTTTTATGGGCCCCTACTGAACTTTCAGGCAGTAACTCCTGCTTTCCCATAGACCTTTTGTCTTTGTACCTCTGCTGAAGCATGGCACCAGTATGCCAGGGGTCATGAACTGCCCTCTGTACCTGAGCAGGGCGGTTACAGGTTAGACTCTAGCTCCCCTCGGCCCTGTGCAAGCACAGTGGGATCTTCTGCCACCACACTGGGGACCAGAAGCCATCCACTGAAATTATCCTGGAATCAAGCCACTTGGCCTGTCCTAGGACTGACTGCTGACAAAAGCTCATGTGATTTCCAGAAGGAAAGCTGTGGTGGGTTGCAGAAAAAAGGTTTGAGTTGAAAGCCCGCTCAGGCTGGAATTACCCTATCCTGTGCATGGGTTTGGCACTACTGGAAAGCTGGAGCAAAATAACACCTTTAGGGCTTCTCATTTCCATAATCATCAACTCAACCAAGGCTGCTCCTTTCTCTCTACAGCTGCCATCATGGAAGACCTGTGGTCCAAGACAGCAGCTATAGCAGCAGAGGTGAGGGGCAGGGCTGTTGGCTGAACAACACTTTTCCATACATTGTTCAGCTTAATTTTAAAATATTAAAAGTCATTTACATGAGCTACCTGTATATCCATGACCAATTACCAGGACTGATGTGTAGCAAGCCATTCATGTCAGAGCTCATAGTTGCAACCTCTCTCTCCCATTTCTAGCACTATCCTTCAGCAAATAATTCTGTAATGCTTTTTGGTTTTTTTGGGTTTTTTTGGGTTTTTTTGGGTTTTTTTGTGGGACACCAGTATAATCATGGAGAAGAGAGGGATTCACTTGTGGCTTGTTGAAGTCAATGGGAGATTCTCCACTGCTTGAAAGGTTTGAGTTAGACCCTGGGAGCAATTACATCTGTACTCTCCAAATCCCAGCCTTGTACTGTCCTGGCCTAGAAGACACCTGTTTTCCCAAAACACCATAATTTCCAGCATTGATGTCTTCCAGATAGTTCACATAGTGTTTCTGGACAAGCCCAGGAGTCCTTCAGCCTTGATTAGTCTGCACTGAGGCAGCCTAAGCTTTTATGTCATGCCTATCACCATTTAGTGTTTCTTGGCAAAGCAGGGCCACTTTAACCCTATACTTAGTGCTCATTGTCCAATATTCAGGAAACCTTGCTTAGGACACTCTGCAGGGCACCTAGCTGCCTAGCTCTGGGCTGGGGACAGCACCATTAGGATCCAGGTGTAGAAATATTACCTGTGGTATGACACAGCATCACATCCTGCTGTAAGCTTCATTTTTCACAGCTTATCTGGGCTACAGAAACAGCGATTTAAAATAATCCTCATAATCACTCCTCTGACCATCTTGCCAGCCTGGTACCCAGCTCACAGAAGGGTGCATCTGGCCCCATGAACACCTACCTGCCTTGACTGTTATTATGATGTTTCTTCCCACACGGTAAACCAATCAAGGCAGCTCCGTAACACATAAAGTGATAAAAATATATTGAATGTTTAATCAAACATTCCCCTCCTTTATTTGCCTCTAGATTGCTAGTTATTACATCGTCTAGATCCTTTCCTTTTTTTTAGGTGCCATAAAATTATCTCTGGCTCTTGCAGTCTGTGAGTTTATGATTAATCAATTACTTAGAGAAGTTATCTATTAAAAATCAAAATGTGATGCTCAGTGCACTTCCAATAAAGCATCATACAGCAAGGTCTAATCCTTTTCTTCATCAGTTGCTTATTACCAGTAATTGTGTTAAGGGGATCACAGGAGTCATTAAGTAAACAGGGTGCATTAAAAGTGTATGCAGCATAACAAGGAAAATTACCTAATTAGTGATAGATGGTGCTGGAACAGATTAATTGAAGAGCTCTTACCACCAACTTTACTCAGCCTCATTCATGCCTTGCCTTGAAAATGGGACCAGTGAAATCATAGGTTGGCTTCAGTAAGGTTGCTTTTATGTTATGCTGCCTCTGTCTAAATGATGCAGGTGTAACACAGTAATTTGGAGTAGGGCCATCCTCCTGCCAGCTCCCCAGGGGACATAGGCACAGATCTGCAAAAGTAAGCTGGGCCTTAAACAGCATAGAGGACGCTGGTCAAACAGGGCTCTGATATCTGCAGTGTATGCATGGGAGATCAAGATTCTCAGGATCAGCTTTAGGAGAGACATGGTTGTTTGCTCTCACCCTCCCAGGGAACTTCTTCTTCTTTAACATAACCATCTCCAGGAAGGGATTCAAGCTGTTTCCATGGTGGCCCACCCTGCCTGTAAATACCAGTCCATGGGGTCATCCCCACCAGGGTGGCAGGGAGTGCTCCATTATTTGAGTTTGTTGGGTATCATTACAATACAACTCCTGGTGAACAAGCCTGTTGTCAACAGCACAGCAAGGAGCAGACAGGGGCTGGTGCTTTAATTAGTAAAGACAGGCCCAAATAAACAAGGGGGTTGGAGTTCCTCCCTGCCAGATGTTCCCCCATTTCAGTAGCCTTGACAGCACAGCATGTGGGAAGGGATGGGGCTGCTCCTGGCCACCACGTAACCACCCCACAGCTCATGCAGTGAGCTGCCTTCTTCAGAGTTGTCAGTTTGCAGAGCTCATTTAGAGACACCAAGCAATTAACTACCCCGTTGGCTCCCCTGTTCCCGTCTGAGCCTGACATCTCAGGAGAGACAGGGACCGCAATGCAGGTCTCTCCCCAGCAGTGTGAGTGGCTCGTCTCTGTCTTGGCCCACGCAGGCAGCGCTCAGTGGGTCTCATTTGTTTGCATTTGCCTGGCGCCTTGACATGATTAAGTAAAAAGTTTTAATATTCGCCGACATGAATTTTTAATGCCTGGCTCCTGCTCCCATGTCATTATTTGCCTGCGCTTCAGCAGTTTTGGAGTGCGTTTGTTTAGATAATGTTCCGTTAAAGGAAAAAGAGGGTGGGAGGAACCCTCTACCTTTCCCCCCATAGTGACCATTAAATTATACACCAGTGCTAGGCTGGTGTTCGACAGGTGCTGGCGATGCAACTTCCCTTCACATGAACAGGGGCTTCAGCTACCCTACTTGCAGCAACATTAATGGGGGAAATCTAATATTGAGGTAAGTGATGTGACTCCAGGGCGCCTTGGTGTGTAGAGAAATTGAGTGTTTCCACCTTCTCCTGCTCTTCCTTAGCATCTCTCACACTCCTCACCCTCAACTGCCTTATAGACAGCATGGGAAAGGGAGAGGGTGAGGGTGACAGGAGGAAGAATGGGAGGGAAAGGAGGTATTTTGTGGACTATAATGCTGAGCGAAGATGACAGAAAAATGGAACAGCAGTGGTAGAAGGCAGCACAGGCCTTAGCATGGCAGCAAGGTCTCTTTCTGCTGTTCCACTGACTGAGCTTGAGGAGCGGGCAGAAATGGGTTAGAACAGGACTGATTAGATGGAAACATGAATGGTTCTGTACTGCATCAGATAAGCAGGAGAGTAGTGGAATGGGTCCAGGAAGAATCTGACTTTTGTGTATAGTTTGTGTTACAGTAATAGACTCTACTGAGGCTGAGTCCGGGTCTGATATGCCCTAAAAGCAGCTTCTGCAAAGACAAGCTCATGATTTAATAAGGAATGGATAGAGAGAACATTAGGTGATCTACAGTGATGGATGGATGGATGGATGGATGGATGGATGGGCAGAAACACAGTGAGGTTTAAACATGAAGCCTCATCCTTTCTCTTAAACATATGAGCTGCTCTGAGTTGAATCTCCCAAATCAGCACCCTAACAGTATTTCAAGGTTCAGATGCTTCTCACCAGCACCCTTTGCAACTCAGAAGTAGTTTGGGGTCTCTGCTGTCACCCCCACCCCCAGGCTTGGCTTTGACCCCCGGGTCTGCTCCTGCCTCTGTCCGTGGTGCTGAGCACTGCCTGCAGGCTCTGCTCCCCAGCCCACTGGGGAGTCCCACCTCTCTGGGCACCCATGGCTGGACCCTGGGTTTGAGTGGATGAAAGCATTACATTGTGCACAGGTTCAGGAGAAGACATCTCTCTAAGCTTCCAGCTGGCAGTCTCTAAACGAAGCGTGGTAAGGATATCTGGGCAGCGCCAGAGATGGCAATGGTTTGTTCAGGGAAAGGCAGTGCCCACTTCAGCTACTCATGTTTAATCTAACTGTCCAACACAGTGGCTGAGAAAACAGCCTAGAAGGTCGACTTTAAAGTCTTAGGCTGGAAATAGACTGCCCTCTCTTCCATGTGGGTTTTCAGAGCCTCTCTCTGCATGTGTAGAGTCCAGAATTTCAGGGATTCATCATGGGAATGCAAACAGAAGCAATATCATAGTGTGCTTGGAAGCAGGGACCTGGGAAGCAAGGAACACACCAAGCGAGTGCAGTTTACCTGCTTTTCAGTTACAAGCTTGGAGAAGGCCAAGCTGCCTTTCCTCATGCTGGATTCAAAACCCCCATCAACCACTAAGACTCTTCAACTGCTTTTAGTGATCTTGAGACCAGCTTTTAATGAGTAGGGCTACAGGTTTTTTTGAAAGTAAGTCATGGTTGAACAATGAACTGATCTTCACAATTCCTGTGGGAATAGGTGTAATTCAGTGTTTGTGGGATAATTCCCTACATCACCAAAAACCTGAGGAGTAGGCAAGATATATGGTATGCCTGAGGACACATAACAAGTACAACAGCAGAAAACTCAAGTCCCTGGACCCCTGGTCTTGTTTCTGAACATTTGTTCCCACTATCTCAGATCTAAGGGAAGAGGCTTTTGCTCAGTGTGTTTGGACATATGAGAAGGTGAAAGTGGAAAAGTCAAGTTTTGCACCAGTATTCTGCAGTGGAGAGAACTCTCTAGACTTCCTTACAAAGTAGATGAGGGCATACAAGATCCCAAGCCTACAAGTTCTCTGAGTTTGCATGCAGCTGGCCCTGCAACAGCAATGGATTATCTCATTAATGAGCTGGATGTCCTCTAGGAAAGCTCATGGGTTTGGAACATGGCTGAGGGCAAAAATAACAGGAGCCTTCATCTCTCTGCGATATGAGCCTGAGGGAGCTGCTGTCCATTCCTAGTCCTTTAAAGGCTGGAGACAGCTCCAAATTGGGATGCCCTTGGCTCTTGTGTCTGTCAGCAGTCTCCTTCTGGCTGCCCGACACCAGCCCAGTTCCACGCAGGCACGAAGGGTCTGCCTGTGCTGGCGGCAAGCAGGGGGTTACATTTCACACACTCGCCTGCCTCTGTCAGGAGGAGATAAGGGCAGCACAGCCTCCATTAGGGAACATTCTTAAGTTACTTGTGTCTTGGCTCTGGCCGATATGTAATCCAGGGGAGAGCAGGTGCAAGAGAGGAGCGCAGCCAGGTGGCTTCTCTTTAAAGCCCAGGGGCGAGCTAAGGATAGAGGAGGAAAAATAGAGAAATGAGCTTCACCTCCAGAGGGAATTAGCACCCTCTGCATGCTATTAAAGGATCCAGCACAATCCATGGGCATGTCAGATGGCACAACCCCAACACCAACCCTTCTCAAAGCAGCCAGCATTAGCTCCCATTGCTGTTCTTACCAATTCCTTGTGGTGCAAGGGAAGACAGTGAGGATGCACTAAAGAGAGGTTTGAGTCATGGCTTTTGACAGCAAGAGTCATGTGATCCAAACAAAAGAGGGATTTCTTTTGCTGGAGAAAATCTGTTCTACCTGTATGCAGACCAGTTGGCAAGGGTGGAGTTAGCCTTTCCTAATTTTAAGAAATACAAGTGCCCACATGCAAGTTAGTTGTCTGAACTCCCAGGATAGTCAGAGACTCCTCTGACCCAAGTAGGGATCTGCTCTAGGACGAGACAACTCATACCTTGATGTCCACTGAAAACTCAAATCAAGGACATGTTAATGGATTGATGAGCACCTAAAATTAGGAAAGGCTAACTCCACCCTTGTGAATCTCTACCCTCACCCCAGCTAGAAGGGAAAGTGGTTTCAGCTGAGACCATGCAAGTTCCTACAGGCAAGTCCCTGCTTTAAAATGAATTTGAAGTACAAATGCTAAACTTTAACATATGTAGATAATTAGTAGAATGAAGCACTCCACTGCAGGACATACCACATACTAGACAGCTTCTCTTCAGTTCTGTTAACTAACCTGCTTGCAGGCATATGACTTCATCCCAGAGCAGGGATCTGTGGGGAAAAAAAAAAAAAGGTGCTGCGTTTCTTTCACCTGGGAGGGATATGGCTTTGATTCTACTGCTCTTTACCTTTGCAATTCACACTTTATTAAAGCCATTAGACCCTCTATAAATACACTGATAATGATCAAGTGGCACTTCTTTAATAGACAGTAAGTAGCCTGCTACATCTCAATGAAGCAGGCTGTTAAGCAGACACAAGACATTTCCCACAAAGACACTGCTTCTTGGTGTTTACGCCCTTCAGATACTTAGGGAGATGTCACATCATGTCTTGATCACTGCTGTACTGATTCAGCTCTTTTCATCTTGCCCTTGTAAATCAATCCTTCCAGCCCTCAGCCATTTGTCGGTTATTCTTATATAAACTCGCTGCCATTTGACAATATCTGTCTGGTAAGAGGAAGCCCAGCAATGAGCACAACTTTCCATATACATTAACGTTGAAGCTCCGCCATCCCTCCGGGATTTTTGATCTTTCTGCTGTTTGTTATTTTCAGAAGGCTGCAGAAGGCGGCTCTTCTCATGAAGCGGCTTCTTGACTGGGAGCTGAGATTTGCAAAAAGCAAAACAAAAAAATCAGGGGCTTTGCCCAGACTTTAAGACTATTCTTATGCATTAAATGTGCCTGGACTGTCCTCTGCCCCTGAAGATAGCCAGCACTGAACAACCCACAGCTGTACTATTGAAATCCCATATCCTTCAAACAAGATGTCCACTACTGCATGGTGATAATGGCTGGTGGCTGGTCATAACTCCTGAGAAGCATTTGAAAATGGGCTAATTATGCTAGCTCATTAGTATGTCCAGGGCTGTTCTAACAACTGACCAGTTTAACACTTGAGTCCCAGTGCTGGAAACACTCTCAGGCACTCTTAAATTTACTGATACCATTGTGGTCCCAGTGACCTTGATTCTGCTACTTCCCATGCAAAGAAGAATGAGGAATATTCCCAACACATTATAATTCACTTACAGAAGAAAATGTCCAGCCTGGACCATGAGACCCAAAAGAAGAGGCTGAAGGCAATAAGCAATTGAACTGTAAGCCAGAGGACCAATTTTTCTATCTACATATCTCACACAACTCCTTATTCAGATGGTTTGCACCAATTCTTGTAGTATATGACTGTATTCTTTCACACAGGACCAATCTGTGAGGGTCAAGACAAGGTCTAAGGATATGATGTTTGTGTGTGGATCTGAAATTGATTTTACAGTGATTGAGCAGAGCTGTTGACCTGGCAGAACAGGTGTTCCCTGCCAGGAAGAAGACCTGATTTATGAAACATAGAAACATAGAATAGTATGAGTTGGAAGGGACCTTTAAAGGTCATTTATTTCCAACCCCTTGCCATAGGCAGAGACACCTTCCAGTAGACCAGCTTGCCCCATCCAACCTGACCTTGAATGTTTCCACGAATGGGACACCTACCACTTCTCTGGGCAACCTGTGATCATGTTTCCCTACCCTCATTGTGCAAAGTGTCTTCCTTAGATCTAGTTTGAATCTAATCTCTTTTAGTTTAAAACTATTACCCCTTGTCCTCTTGCTCCAGGCCCTGCTAAAAAGTTTGTCCCCATCTTTTTTATAAGCCCCCTTTGAGTACTAAAAGGCCTCCGTAAGATCCCCCCAGAGCCTTCTCTTCTCCAGGCTGAACAACACCAACTCTCTCAGCATTTCTTAACAGGAGAGGTGTGGGAAGAAAGATTGCCAGTAAAGACTGAGGCAAAAAAATTGAGTACCTCAGCCTTCTCCTTGTCTGTTGTAACCAGTTTGCCAGTCTTGCTCATCACAGTGGGTATTCTTTCTTGACCTTCCTTTTCTGGCTGACATACGTGTAGAAGCCCTTCTTACTATTCCTTGCATCCCTTGCTAAGTTCACCTCCTGCTGCACCTTGGCCTTCCTGACCGAACCCCTACACAACTAGGCAGTGTCCCAGTACCCTTCCCAAGATACCTGTCCCTGCTTTCACTGCCTGTGCATTCCCTTCTTGCACTTTAGTTCAACCACCAGGTCTCAACTCATCCATGATGGTCTCTTGCCTTTCTTTCCTGATTTCTTACACCTGGGGATTAAGAGCTCTTGCACTCTATGGAGACTGTTCCTAAAGATCTGCCAGCTCCATTCCTCTCCCTTGTCCCTGAAGGCAGTTTCCTAGGAGGTCCTGTTGAAGCACAGTTCTTGTCACTAGAAAGACAAGCCCTTCCCAGGGTTAATCCTCAGCAGCAGCAGGGTGAGGTAGAGTCCATGGCTGACATAGACCCTGCTATGTTGCCTATACATGCACCAGAAGAGTGCTAATGGCCCAAAAGGCTGAGAAGTAGAAAGCAACTTGTGTCTCTGTTAGAAAAGCTGGTTTCACTGGGAGCCATATTCCTCTCTCCTCCTGGAGATGTTGTAAGGGACAATGAATTCATCAATCTGTCATTTAAGATTGTTCGCTTGACAGGTCCAAAATGCATCTTAAAAAACTCCCAAACATTAAGGGCTTTAATAATTTAAGTTACTCTTAAATATGCCCTGCAATTCAAATCCTTGGAGTGGTTTAAACATTGAAAGAAGTTCAATCTAGACAGTGATTTAAAGCTAAGATAGATGAGTTCAATTTGGCTGTGCACTGCAGACCTGGAAGGCCATGGACCTGACATCACTTTGCATTGAGAGTCTCCAGAGATGTCCATATGAAACACCGATTAGGTGGATGTCCAAGAGTGGAGCGGGATGCAGAGGCACTGCCAGAACAACTCCTCACTGGGTGAAGGAAAGACTAGAAGATGCTAGGATTACTATAGTTTCGGTTGCTGTCTGACCTACAACCTGCCCATGGAGAGACACCTCTGATGACAGTGAGTTTTGGATCCAAATGGCAGTGTTCTCTGACTATCTCTCAGCTGTCTCTACTGTGAAAAATGGCCTCGTGGTTTTGTAAACCACAATGGCTTTAGTGGTTCAGAAACAGGCACATCTCAGTTATAATTTATTTGATCATTAAAGTGGGATAAGCCATGCCATTGAAGTGCTAGTTTGCTTTCCATTAACAATAAAGAGAAATTAGTCAAATTAGTTTTGAGGGAAACACCTGAGATAGCTACACTGTAGGTATCTAGATTGGTCAAATGAAACTTATCTTCAGTACCAGAGCAGATCAGTATCACTGTTGATTTCTCTCCCACTAGAGCTAATCTTCATAGAAATTGCCCTATATTCTGTTCTCTGATCTCTAATCTCCATTTATTCCTGCTAGTCTTATTTTTGATCTGAGACCAACACAGCCCCAGCACAACAAGGTATCAAATCTGTTGGCTGTAGACAGTACCAGGCTATAACTAATGGCAATGAGGTGATCACCCTAAAGAAAACCGAAGAAAGAAGATAATGACAAAACTAATGTGGTCCTAATTCTCATATTTTTTTCAAGCCCTCTGGAAGTTGTCCTTTGTGACCAAATCTATCAACACTCAAGAACTCAAAAATGTGGTTGCACAGGTAATGAGTTCCTAAACTGAAATAGCATTTTGTTCTTTATTGCATGGACTGAAAAACTCACAGACAGATGTATGAAAGCATGTTATGATGCAGTGGAAGAAGAAGATGAAGAAATAAAGACTGTAGTTCTCCCACTACAAATGCTTTTAAACACTTGCAAAATTTGCAAGACACTTGTGAACAACAAAAAACACTTGCAAATGCCCACATGGAAATTCAATGTAGATACTGAATAAACAAATACATGGGATGTATTTGTGTGTGTAGGGAATTGTGGATAGTAACAACGGACTGCAAGAGTGTACATGAGGCCATAAAGACCTGCAGATCCCAGCACCTGCACTCCACATGTCCCCACACATCACAAATGATATCAAGAGACCTGAAAAAAATTTTTTCCTCGTAGCCCACCTTGACAGAAGACTGTATAAATTGGCAAACATCAGATTGTGAATGAAGGTCCACTGAAAGGAGTAAAGGATCACCCATTATGTTTACTGAGATCTGTGAAGAGCTCCAACACAGGTGAAACAATGTCATGAGCTGCCACCTTCTGCAAACTTTCTCCCTGACGCTTAAACTTTACCCTGTCTAGCACATTCAAGAGTTATCTTCATAACCCCACTCTAGCTAACAAGAGACTGCTCCATTACTCACTGGAGATTAAATTATAATCACATCCAATTCCTTTCCCCCCATTCCCAGCAGCTGCATTACTCTCGATAATCAGACACTGACTCACATTCTTCAGACACGGCAACCAATATTGCCTTCCATATTTCACAATAAAAATTGCATGTGAACCCATGTCACCGAGAATTAATTTTTGTAAGACAATGTTTATATTAACCATTCATTTATTGACTTCTGTTTGGTGGGTCAATTTTGAAATTTATGTTCCCATGAGATCCACACATTGACCTCAGTTTCATCTCAGGTCAATATTCCCTTCTCAGGTCAATAAATCTTGAAACTGACCATAGCAGAAGTCAATAGTATCTGCATATTCTCATACTGTCAGAGGGTTGGTAACATAGAATTTTGTGTCTGAGAGGTGAGGAAGCATGAGAGACACCAAGAACTATTGAATGAGGTATTAAAATGGAATTCTTGCTCAATAGCTCTCCTTCCCATCCATCTATAGAGTTAGATCTGCCAGCAGTAGAGAAAATCGTTTATGTTATTTATTTGTATATAAGTATGTGAGCATCCCATAACAGAGAGACACCGATGCTGAGTACAAATAAGAGCTGGAGGACAGAAGGTCCTGGCCCTAAACAGCTTCCAATGGGTATGGACAGGTGGAAAAGTTCGAAGCAATAGAATAAAAGGGAAGAGTGTAGAGACCATATGTCTCACAAGCAATCAGGGGAGCCTCTAGATACCTCATCAAAGGAGAATTTTATGCTGGGACTGAAAAGGAAGAGGTCACTTTGTAGAAGTTCATTGGAAGTTTCTTCCAAGTCAGGGAAAGCATCAATCCATCTACATGAAAATCTGCTAAGAGAGCAATAACATCTGCATTCTAGGGGTTGATCAGAACCTGAGATGATGAGAACTGGTCTTCTGGCTGTCAATGGGAGATGAGGGCCAGGATGGAGACAGAGTGCTGGCAGCTCAGGCAGGGAAAACAAGTAGCTGATGCACTAAATGGATCCCAAATCTGACAAAGCAGTGCTGCACACGAGCTAGCAAACTGCTCAGAGGCTCCAGGACTAAGCTGCCTTCATGGAGAGAGTCGCTTACTGACAGATGGCCCCACAATGGTGTGGCCAATGTGTTCTCTGGTCTCTTACCTCCTGCTGGGATTCTTGGGAGTGTAAAATATCATTGTGCTCATGGATACCCCTTTGCGTTCCAACCCCCTCCTCCTCACCATGTCCTCTGGGAATTCAGAGCCTACAGGTGCTGGGGATGGCCAACATGTAAGCACCACCCCCCACACACACCCCAACAGGTTCCTCTTTGCCTCTTACAAACTGTCAGTGACTTCTGCTAGGACTGAAACTGCTCCCTCCTTCTGGCTGCGCCATGAACACTCTTGAGTCACCACATTGAGGTGGCCTTTGTCCTGAAAGCCCTGAAGCCCAGTTTTAAGTACTGTTCTGCTTCCGAACCTGTCCTTTAAACCAAGGCTCTGCCTGGAAATGTGTAGTTGGATTGGGATTGGCCTCTGGCGTCCCTCAGGCTCTGAGGATGGTTGGATGGGCAATATTCATCTGGCCTGTTATAAAGTTACCATGGCTATGTTTTTACAGGCAATCTGTGGGAGAAAACTCTTGACCAAGGGAATATTGACAGTACATAGATGTAAGAGTGAGAATATTTCTCATTAAAGAGAAATCCCAAAGGATTTTGAACCAGATTGCAAGTCAACCCAGAGACCATCATGCCTGACACATGAGTTGGCTCATGCCAGTGACACACCTAGCTAGCATGTTTCTAGCCTGCTGGTGAGGGAGAGCCAGGACAGCACGGATCGATGTGGCAGAGGGCTCAGAGGGATCTATGGAGCATGGCTGGACCAGTGTCAGGGTCCTGCAAACCAAGGATGGGTACATAAACCCTGGTTTGGGAACTGTGACACACTGGGATCTCAGAGTGCTTTGCAAAGCTAAGGATGAAATTTCCATCAGTGTAAGTGGCTGCATAGAGAGGTTAAATACATAGTCTGCTGAAGAGCCAGGAACAGAACTTGTAAAGTTCCTGAACAACCTCCTTTGATAAATTCTTGGTGTCCTGAAGGTGCCCACAGTACAGCAGTGTCCAGATGTTATATCCACACCTCACAAACCTTCATGCAATGGACTGTCCTTGGAGCCACAGTGTTGCAGCCAGCTGCATGTGCTTTTCCCCTTCCAACCAGAAGCTCCAGTGTTTGTTTCACAGGCGCTCTTGGGGGCCAAAGTTCCTTCTGCTCCATGGACCCTGGTCTGATCTCTGCCTTCCCTATCCCTGGTGCCGCTGAGCTTTCCTCCCAAGGGATGGATGGTGGGATACAGCCTCGCCTTGGGTGGGGAAGAGAAGTGGGTTGCAAGCAAGTTTAATTCTCTTTTCCACCTTCCCTGGCTGAGAAAGCACAGCTGCTACCCGTCGTCTTTTCCTCCACAGCTCGCGTGCAGGAGCCTGGATCCTGCCAGCCACTAATCTTCCCTGCCTCAGGGCTTTCCTGACAGAGGAAATGATCTGCCAGACCCAGCTTAATGGAATTGTAATTGCCAATTAAAAGCTGTCCTGTTAATTGCAGCAGCTTGAAGGTTTGAGTATGCATTTGTGTGGGCATGTGGGTGCATGAGCTGGTGTGAGTCCCTGAAGTCTCTGCTGCTGAAATTGATGGTCTACCTGCAAGGAGATGAATTTGGGAATAACCGGCAGCTTGTGAACTTTTCTGCTGTTGAAACACCACCCAGAATGCCCCTCTGGCCTGTTCAAGGTAACAAACCAGCTAAAAGGCAAGAAAGGAGGACAAGCCACGTGAAGGGGGAGAATCTAGTGTCACCGATGGATGAAGCAAACAGGAGGAGCCATCTGAATTACCATCAGTCCGGAGGCTGATCTTGATGGATGCTGGGGAAAAGGTATGAGAGAGAGCTTACAGATTTACTAATGCAGCTGATGTATTAATGAACAAGGTCTGATAATTTATTGCATTTCTGTAGCTTCCAGCATTTTGTTCCTCCAGAACCAACAGGCTTGTACTGTCAATCCAATGGAATTTTCAGTTTGGGTGAAAAGAAGAGATCTGAACAGAAGGAAGAAAATCGAATTTTTCTTGCAAAGGTGAGGGAGTGGAAAATGTGGGTTTTTTTTACAGGAACAAGGTGCTTTTGAACTCTCTGTAGAATGACAGCCTGTCTCCACACTTCCCTCAGAGTCCCGATTTCCTACTGCTATGCATGCAACTATTTATACCTGTGCAAAGCAGGTATTTGGCTGTCCTATTCCACAGGGCAATGTCCCTCACCCACTGTTCCTCGTGTAAAAAAACAAAACAAAACAAAACAAAAAACCAAAAGACAAACATGGAGGCAGGACACTTTGGGTAGAAACTTGGTCTGCAAAAGACCAACATTCACACACCTGGGTTCTTTTTCCAGTTCTGCCACAAACCCTTTCTTTGACACTGGGCTTGTTACTTAACCTCAGGTTTTGCACAGACATTTCATGCCAACCTAACCAGTGGGTCTTGAAGAAAAAGCAGACAATATGTTATACAAAAGGCAAGAGGCTTGCAGTGTCTTCTTGGAGGCATTCCATATTCTCACCTATACTACTTAAGGCCATTCAAGATGGAAACCCATTCCCATGATGTGCACTGTGTCTCTCTCTCACAACTGAAAGCAGAATTTCTCATTGCTCTCCCTGGGTCAGGACCAGGGCTCTGAGCATGGAGACAAGAGAAGAAGGAATAAAGAGGTCACTAAAAAGCTGTAGCTGCTTAAACCTCTTCACTTACACAGCTCAGTTACACAGGTCAGAATGAAGACAGAATATCACCAGCCTATGCCTTGACCGCTTTCCTACTCTCGTAGGCTGTAAGCAAGGAGGTCTTCTTGGGTAAGGGTGGTTGAAGAGCACAAGTCCATTCCCATGGGGAAAGACTTTTCATGTTGACCCCTTGGACTCTTTCCAAATCCATTGCTGCTTTCCCATGGGGCCATCCTGAGTGCCTCCCCTCCATCCCTCCACCCCAGCCAGCCTGGGACCCTGCTGAGTGCACTTATCCTTCACTGCTGCCAGGAGCCTCCAGATCTATAGCAAAAGGAGATTAGCTCTTTGGCTGGGGTTGGGAGACATTCATCTGCCTGCACATCTCCGGTCAAGCAGAGGCTGAGGGGCCTATTTATCAGGGGAGCTGGACAAATGTAGTGCTGTCAGGGGACAGTTCACCATTGTATGATTCATCTTCCCTTGCTCTGGGGTTTGCATTTTCCCTTTCCATTTTGAACAGGGACAGTTTCTACAGCAGAGAAATTGGTGTAGGTCTGTTTTGCTTGGACTGTTCTTCCAAGGAACAGACTCTTCTGCCACTCCCCAGTTTTGTCCTGTTTTTTCAGTTGCATCTTGCCCCATGCCAGGAGATGGATCTCCATATCAACCCACCAAGGAGGACTGAAGTCTTTCCACAAGGTCAATGCTTTCTTCCCCTCTGAATATTCCTTTCCAACTTCCTTCTTGATACCTCATCTTCAACTACTGAGGTAGAGCCTCAGAGTTTTCTTTAAGCATGGTGGTATCTCTGGAAGAAAAATGGAGATTTTCCTCCTGAATCCACATACTCTATCAAGAGGCCAAATTAAGTGCATGGGAGGCTGAAAAGAAATCCATTAATATCAGGTTGGTTCAGTTGGCTCCACCACCTCTCTGCGACCTTTTTCTTTGCCTAACCACTCTCATGGGGCTTTTGTTTGGATTGTTTTGGGTTTTTTTCTTTATATGTAATTGGAGTATCTTTTGCTGCAACTTCTAGCCATTGAGAACCCAAGTGACATTATGGCCATTCCCTGAAAGCCTTTCCACCACAGAAACAGGAGAAGGGGGAATTTCCACCCTTAGGGTTACTGGTCCAATCTGCCTTTGCTTTGAGTGGTCTTGACCAAGTTTCTGTCTCTCTCTCTCTCTCTCCCTCCCTGGCTAGCAGGATCTGAGACCCCAGGCCACTTCTTTGTGTTAACATCACTCGGAGCTGCCAGTCAATGCAAAACACTGCTTTGGTGACTGCAGTTCTCTAGCCGAGCAGTCACCCCATTGGTGTGGGACTCCAAAGAGGGCTGATATGTGGTTTACAGGGTATCTAGATATCATCTTAGGACAATTTGGGTGGCATCACTGTGTTTTTTCCCATAATCTGAGTATGGTCATCATCTAGTTCAGAGAGGATGGATCTTGACTACTCCTCCGCTGTATGGGATGTTCCAAGTGGCTTGTGCATTGTAATACAAAAACAAAGACTACCACGAATCTCCAGACCTTCTGGTGAAGGAGTTTGGGGTAATTATGGCCATTGAACAAAGAACGAAACTGGCCTGACAATGTGGCCTGGGACACCAGTCTGTCAAGACTTAGCTCAGTGCCCCAGTGTCCTAAACAGACACCTCACCAGTTTCCCTTCCACCAAACACATGCATCCTCTGCAGCATGGGCTGGAAAGCTTTTAATCCGAAGTCCCTGCCCCAGTGCCCCAGGGATACCTCAAGAGGCTGGAAAGGCTCATTGACAATGTAGCAGGCTGTGTTCAATGATAATCTTTCCAAATCTGGAGGACTGAGGGCTGTTCTTTACATTTCCTTGAGATGACACTACATTGACTGATGTCTCCTTCTCACCCTGCTCACTTAAATCCTGAATTGGCATCATGTGCACTTAGCCAGTTTGATGTGTCTGTAAATGCTGGCAGTTTGGGATGAAGCTAAAGCATCACCATGCAGCCTTCTGCAGTCCTGGCAATCCCACCAACAGCCCCCAAATCAGTGACTAAGGCTTTCAAATCATGAATCTACCTAATACCCACAACATTTTAAAAACAAAATAAATAATGAGTTCTTTTTTATTTGATTACCAGTCCCTGAGTCTGTAAGATCCACATTTTAATGTGTTTATTCACAGTTAAGTCAATTAGACAATTAGGTCTAGAACATGATCTTAAAAAAGTAATTATAATGAAAAAAAAAGAAGAAAGTATAAACACAATCTAGGAGCTGGTGCTTTCACAAAAGGCAGATGTTCCTCACATATCAAATTGTAGAGCTGTAGAACTGCTTGCCAGGGGATGTTGTGGATTTGGTTAATGGTTTCAAAAGGAGGCTGTATACATTCTTGGAAGAGAGATCTACTGGATGTTATTAAATAGGCAAGTGACAACAGGCTTACAAAATTGCCTGAGCTAAGAACAGTCAGAGCCCACGAGACTGTTAGAAGAGGTACCACGTTTGTACTCTTCTTAATTTTCCCATTGAAAGAGCCTGCTTAGGGCCATCGTTGGAAAGAAGCCTCTAGCCAGGAAGGACCCTTTCTTCTGCTCTCATAAATCAATGATGTTGTAAGACCACAGATAAGTCTCAGGAGTGACCATGCTGGCTTTGGCCCTTCTGACAGTCATTTCATCATCCACTTGTAGAGCTATTTTTAACAAGGGTTCACATCCCTTCAAATTTGGATGTTGGAAATCTGAGTCAGCAATCCAGAAATATGCTAATCTTGTTAAAGCAATAAAGCACCAGCCCAAGGCATCAAAGCAAATTCATTTCCCTTTTGTGTAAGCTCCAGGCAAGACCTCCTTTGCCTAATTCACTTTTGCCTGTAAGCTCTTTGGTAGATGATTGTATCGATGAGGCCATAGAAAGTGTTTGTTTTATGATGGTTTGAACAGTTTTAACAGGACTCATCTCCCTTTCTCCATGCACATGGACATCCTCAAGCTTATAGAACCCTCCCCAGGGAAAACTACTGGGCTCTGGTCTCACCTGGAATGCTCAAACACTGCTGTCTCTGTGGTGGTGGTGGGCCCCAAGTTCACATTGTTCTCCTCTGCAGATAACCTACATCAGCCACAACTCCCTGCCTGCCTCAGAGATGGATCCTGGTGCTTTCCCTCCTTTCTCCCCTCCCACATCAGCATCCTTGCAAGCAAAACGCTGTCACCATTTCCTCAGAGGCACAAGGAAAGATCTCAGGGGATAGTTTAAACGAAGGGTGCTCAAACTTTTTAACCAGGGGGCTGGCGTGCGGATGCAGTGGCAGGCAGTCATCTGCGGCTGCTTGGTTCCCCCCCCCAGCCCCCGGCGGGGGGGGACACGGGGGGGTTCTGTAAATACCAGGGGCTGGATTGAGGACCCTGGCGGGCCGTATCTGGCCCGCGGGCCATAGTTTGAGGACCCCTGGTTTAA
The DNA here is from genome assembly GCF_023634155.1 of Falco peregrinus. Classification (NCBI taxonomy): domain Eukaryota; kingdom Metazoa; phylum Chordata; class Aves; order Falconiformes; family Falconidae; genus Falco; species Falco peregrinus. The sequence goes on from NC_073723.1 coordinate 13,425,882, forward strand.
ACTATTGACTAATGAGTTGCTTCATCTTCTTAGGGGTGCTTCATCACCATGGAGGAGGCAGATGGGCAGAAAAGGAATATTGCTATTGATATTGTCAGCCCTCGAGTCTCTCCTGGGTGCTGCGGAAGACAAAGGGGTAATTTGGGGTAGGGAATGTTTGTACAGCACTGAGCACTGGGAACACCTTAGTCCTGGCCAGGGTCTTCAGCTCAGTTGCAAAACAAATGAAGAAATAAACATAATGAACAAGACTGCTACCTACCAGCTGTGAATGGTGTGTCCAGAGGTCCAGAAACACCACACCGCTGGCATGGGTCGGGTACAGCTATAGGAGCCAAAATAAACCTCCTGCAGGGCTAGCTTGGCTTCAGACAGGAGACAGAGATGGACATACGGTGCTGTCCCAATCTCATAAAACCTTCTGGACTGAAACAGCATCTGCATAGCCCTTGTGATCTCCCTAGAGCATCCCGGAGGGATCATCTTAGCCTTAAAATAAAAAAAATTTAAAAATCCTTCTTCCAGGCATTACATACCCTAGAATCGCAGACACATCCCTCCTGCTTGTCGACACTTAACTGAAGTACCTGACTTCAAAGTATTTTTGCCCTCAGCTAATTCTGTATCCAACAGAAAGGGTCAGGCAGAAAGCCAGCACAGCCTGCTGCTTCCCGGTTATAGGGTGTGCTCTCAGCTCCTTTGGATATACTGGACCTTCTACCTGATAATGTCTCCCCACAAAGGGTGCCCCAGGCCTCCTCCAGGTTTGTAGGAGAGGTGTCTGGAGGGCACAGGGCTTGTTAAAACAAGGTACAAGCTTGGATGCAAACGTCATTGCCACCCCAGAGGAGTCCGGCAATACTGATCTGCTCGCTCTCACCGGCTCAGGTCTGTGTCAGCTTTTTCTTTGTTGTTCCTTTAAGCATCTTTTCAAATTGATGCTATTGAGAAAAAAAGTCTGAAAAAAACTAGGAAAGGCTTGCAAAGAATGATGGGGACTGGCCCAAAGCAGACTGGGCTTTTTGCTGCGGTCTGCCACAGGGTTTCAGCTCTGGGATGAGGCCCTGCAGCATAGAGCTTTGTGCTTATGGAGAGCACTCAATCCCATATATCCAGCCCTGCCTCGTGTCCTCGGTCCTAGGCAGTGCCTCTCCTGGGGTCCCTCCTTTCCTGGGATCCCACAGACCTGTACCACTGCACATGGACAGCTTTTGCCGTCCTATGCATGCTGGCAGGAGCCTCCACTCCCACCCACGCACACACAAAAACACGTGCACTGAGACACCCGTGCTCAAGTGGGTACATGCAAACAAATTGCGCCTCCAGCCTGCAACCCTTGTGCAGACGTCACACAGCCTTGCATAGATCCCGCACACGCACACACGTGGACACCCCGATGCCACCTAAACGGCTTTTCCACCCTGCGCACCCACACATCTTCCAGCACCCACCCTAAGCTCTGCTGATCCAGCCCCACATGTACGCTGCTGATCCAGCCTCACACACATCTGTAAACCTGCCTGCAGGGGTAAAGACCCCCATGCGCTCCCTCCACCCTATGCCACCTATGCCCAGCTCTACCAGTGCTCCCGGTGAAGCCAACCTCATGTGAAGCCTCCTCACCCCAAAGACCAGCTCCGAAGAGTGACCAAGAGGGCAAGGAGCCCACCCCACAGCCCACCCACAGCCCTTGCTCACCCACCACCACCCCAACCTTGCAAAGAGGCTTTACCAGCCCTTCCACCCCGCACATGTCTTCATTTGTCCTCTTCTTGTGCAGCCACTAGACGGCAGGTCAGGCTTGCAGAAATGCTCTTTCCATCCAGGCAGTCGATGGGCTCATTTGTCCCAGCTCCCCCAAGTCGATGGGGCTGACACTTGGCAGTCAACGCTCTGATTAAGATGCCACAGTTGAGTTAAAGCACACATTAAGATTTGATGAGTAATTGATCAGCACATCAACAGGGATACAGGGCTGGAGAGAGAAGCAGAGGATGCGGACACCTGGGTAAAAGCTCCAGCTGCACGCACAGGCTCCGTCTTTAAATAAAACTTATTAGGGAGTTTGAATCTTAAAGGGATAATGTCAGGTTTATATGAGATGGGACTACTATGGAGCTGCTGAGTGCAATAAACAGGCTTGACATAATATAAACGCTGATTTAAAATTCTGGCTCCCTCATATCCTTCGAGGGGCACATCCAGACGGAGCAGGAGAGAGGGGGCTGGGCTCGAGCTTAGCTGAATCGCCTTTATACCGATGGGAAAGTGCTGACATTGATGGATTCGTTCCTGATTTTACACCAGTGTAGCTGGGTGTCTCTCGCCGGACCGGGAGGTATAAATAGGCATGTGTGTGTCTGATGCAGATATTCAGGGCTCCAGCCTCTTTCTTGCCTTTTTAAATTGTGCAATATTTTGTGGCTGGGGAAAAATGAATAAGAAGTGACTATAAAATGGTACTACCTCATTTCACATTTAAATCAAAGCCACACTTGTGCATAAGTGTTCATAGACACAGGGACTTCATCGCCAGCCCACCAGAAAAAGGGTTTCCTTTAAACTCTGTGTTGTCATGGGAAGGTAATGTAAGTAGATATAATATACCTACAATAAGAATACACAATTCTGGCAGAGAAACCCTGATTTTCTTTTTACACAAATACCCATGCACTCTATAATAAGCATGCACATGAAAATGTACAATAAATCCTGTGCATCACAGGTGAAAGAAAATCTGTTTATAAATCTGTGTCTTTTCCTTGTTCTTAAGGAAGGAAGATGGAAAAAGACCTGGTCCACACCCTGCACAGAAATAATAATCTTAGAAGCTGCCATAAGAATAAATTCACCCTTTTTTTTCCCAAAAAAAGAAGCAAAGTCGTTTTGTGCTCTGGCATTTGACTGCAGCCAGCCCTTTCCAATGGATTTTCTGTTCCGTTTCTGCCAACAAATAATATCTTGATCTGTTGTGAGGGGCTCATTTCATTGAACCCACCGAGCTTTGCTCCCCTCTACCGTTGTGGGCACACTTATGTAGCCACACGAGCATCACCCTCCTGGGAAGGGACTTTGGGTTTGTTCTGCCAAAGAGGTAAATAATTACAGTGCAAATCGATTAATGAGTATTGAGGTAGGGTCTGGCTGTACTTTTCTATCACCTCAGCTGTCTTGGCTTCAGAGGACTCGGTCCAGCAAGGGGGTAACAGCACAGAACGAGATACAAATCCTGTGTCATCTCCTGGTGCTCCCCTCTTTAAGCTCCATCTCATCATTTAGGTTGCAGGATCCTGAGAGCAGACGTTATTTTCTTACCAAGGGTTAGCTCAGCTCTTACCGAATGCTGGGCTGTTTTCTGACTGTGGCTCCAATGTTCTCATTCATCACAAGCAGCGATAACCAGTACACATCTGGAAAACTCCTGGGTTATAGATAGCATTAAGCAAAAAAGCACTGACAACCCTTCTGAAGAAATATTAAAGGCTTGATTATTTTTTGCAAGGCAGAAGGACTTTGAACCAGCTGGCAAGTGAAGTCCTTTTTCTTGCACCCACTACTTTTGGTGTCTGAAAGCCCCAAGGCAGTTGCTGCGGTGTTGAACTGTACCAACAGAGATGCTCAAGGAGCAGGCACACATTTCTCACCAATCAACTTATTTGTTGGTTGTTAATCACATTTGTAGGTGGGCTACTCTCCTATCCATAAGTGCACACTGTGAAAAAATAATGTCTTAAAAAAATATGCTGTTAAGAGAAGACTGGGGGAAACCCACATGGGAACCTGGAATTATTTTTGAAGCAGTTGTCTAAGTGTGCAGCACACCATTTTGCTGGAAAATGACATTTTACTCTGTTTGCAAATCCTGACATCTGGAAATGGGTTTGCATTCTGAAGCCAAAAATACATATAGGAATTTGAAATTTATTCTCAGAACAAAATCAACCTGGAAATATTTTGTTCCGATGTTACACTGTTTTAGTTCAGTCAAATAAAAATGTTCCATCTCACTAGCAATGAAAAATGGCAGAAATCTCAACTTTATAATCCAATATATTGTTAAATCCAAGGTTTAACTACGAACAGTCGAAGAAACCAGGATGCCTCAGCAGAGCTGAAGCAGTATGTTTTCCCCTGGCATTACAAAGTATTTTGTTGCTTTGAAAGCGAAGCAAGACAGTTGAAACAACTCATTTCAATATTTTTAATATAAAAAACATCACCACAATCAGCCTGATCCCAAGACGATTTTTGACAAGAATGTGTTTTCCGGTAGAAAATTCCACTATCAAAAAGTGTTGACCAGCATTTTGTGGCATTATCGCAAAGGCACAGCTTCAAATAATACTGAGATGGGTATAAGCTGCATCTCTACGGACTGTAAGATTTTCCCAGGTTTTTGCTTCAGGGGGTGGGGGGGGTGGGGGGGGTGTAGGGGGAGGAAAGGTACCTGTGATTAATTCAGGGCAGTGGAGGGATGAGAGCTGGTCAAGAGCTTGGGCTCTGGCTGAGGACTAGCAACATCATAAAAGCCTGTTCTAAAATAAAAGCTCCCAAGGCTGAAATTGAGGAGAAAAACAATTCCACAGCAAGGAAAGGGCGAGAAACTGAGGCATGACTCCTCTCCAGAGACACGAAGGTCATGCATGGCCAAAACCACAGCCGAGTCAAAACCTGCCAGGCTGGCCTGGAAGGTGAAGCTGCCAGCTGGAGCTGGTTGCAGAGATGCCCTGGATGCTCCCAGACCAGCCTCAGTTTCCCTCCTGCTCTTGATTTTGTTGATGCAATGTATGCTCAAGTACAAAGGCAGCCCTAGGGCTGCATCTAAATTTGGAGTTGGAAAAGCAAGAGCAGGGGAGGAAACTGCAGTTGTTGTGCTGCAAAAAGGGTCTGCTGGGGAAGGAGCAGTTTTGTGCCTTCTGAAGGGACACCAGAAGAACCACAAAAAAAAAAAAAAAAAAGCAAGGGTGACCCTGGCAGTTCAGTCTGCTGAGAACTGTTGCACATCTGATGAGATCACCAGATTCACCAGAAAAGCAGACATTTAGGTAAAAATTGCACAAAAGCACTGCAGTCCTAATATTTGCCATTACACTTTGCAAACTGTTTTTCTGCTGGCTCTGAAGGTAGCTAGAAACAGAGGCAGGAGGTCAGTGAAAGAAAGCAAAATCCCAGGATTCCAGAAGCTGGAGCTTTTTTGGGGTGGGCTGGGGGGTGGGGTGGGTGGGGGTGGAAAATGTTTAAAAAAAATATTATACAGGTTGATTTTATTATGGATTTTTTGGAAGTCATCATACCCTGAGGCAGGATGGTGCCGGGGAATCAGCAGTGCCCTGGCAGTGCTCTGTGGGGCTGCGGCAGGGAACAGGCTGGCTTATCTGCAGCCGCAATTGAAGGTGGCATTTTGAGTGTGCAATTACGCACATCCTTTCTTTTCTCATCTCCGCCAGCTCTTTCAATCCTGCTGCTCCTGCTAGTATTTACTGCTGAGGGCGGCTGAATTCTGTACACTGCCTGCTTGGCCTGAATTTCATCACACACACACACACACACACACATATATGCACAGAGCATCCCACCTCCATCTGAATGCAAAGGTGGCAAAAAAAAAAAAAAAAAAGCAGCCAGCTCTTTGTTTTCCAGCCGTCTCTCTTTATTGCACAGGGAAAGTTGGGTTGCCACAGTGGGGTGGGGAAAGAAAATTGGGGAACACAAAGGAGGCATGGGGGGAGAGAAAAGGTTAAATACTGCCATATTTCATGTAAATCTTCCTGCTTTTTTTTTTTTTTTTCCCCTTTCATACCTTCCCATTAGCTTCAATCCTGCCTGCTCCAGTGGAAATTCCTGCTGTGGAAAGGTTTGGCTTTTTTATGTTACAGCTGTGCTGACAGCACATGGGGTTTGTGCCTGCACAGGAGCAGTTTTGGTACCCTGGAGGCCACCAGACCCTCTCTGCAACTGTACCGTTACTGGCAGCCATGGGCCAACAGAGGTGCTTGGAGTCTACTGAGGGCTCATTCTTCTGCCCCCAGAAGCCCCTTTTATGCAAATCTTACAGAAAAGCCACATTACACACACACACACACACACACACACCCCACCACCCCGCAACACTCCTTTGGTTAATTTGATAGAAATCAAGCAATGAGTTGCAGTTATTTTAGGATAATTAGGGGTACTGGTGAAGATAGGTTGGGGGATAGGGTTGGTGTGGCATAAAATTCTGGCCTCCATGGTTTCTCCCAGCTTCTTAAGATGCTTCACCAGCCCAATTCATAACCCAGAAGGTTAATATGACAACAGAGCCACAAGCCCTGGCCTCAGTGACCACATGGATGTGAGAGTCACTCCCAGACTCCTGCACCTCTCTTGCTGCTCGCTGAAAAACTGGGGCTTTCCAGCCACCCAGAGACACTTTCTGCTCTGTGCTGCTCAACCAAGGATGGTCAGGCAGTGAGTGACAAAAAAAAACAACCAGTAATAAGAGACCTCTTAAAATGCTAACAAAAAAAAAAAAAGCAAGTCCATTATTTGGGGAAATAAAAAAATCCATGAACACTCTATCATTTAGCAGCTCTAACACAAGCCAAAATGACAACAGCAGTGTCCCACCCTCCCAGGGATATCCCTCTGTGACAAGAGGGATGCAGAGGAGACAAAATACCTTGGTTTGCTCAGTGGTGGATGTTGCACCCCGAATCCAGCCAGCCCTCAGGTGAGTCAAACCTGTGCCAGAACAAGGTGGCCACGCTCACCCCTTTCCCACAGCAAAACAAGCCAAAGGACAGAGCGAGGGCTGGAGCTTTTCCCCCTGGTTTCTCCTTGCACAGCAAAATGGTGGTTCCAAACACTGGTTCCCTTCCAACATCCCTTGCATTTCTCCTCTCTTTTGACTTAAAATGTGACTTTGGCTTTCAAGTTTAAAAGAAGAGAAACAAGAGCTGACATTTGCGTCAATATGAAACAACAGTTTTTGCCTCATTTAGACTTAGTGCCACGAGTGTTTCTGCTTGCTGGATTTTAAAAAGGAAACAAAACAACATTTGACACTGAGTGCTGGGTATCCCTTTCTATCAGAAAGCTGCTCTGCAGCAAATATTCCTGTTCACAGTTGCAAGACCAATTTAGGTTGGATGGGACCTCTGGAAACCTCTGCTCCAATCCCACCCGCCACTCAAGAAGGGCTAGCTTAAAGCAGGTTTTTTTGTACTTCATTTGTAAAAAAAATGCAATTTTCTGTTAAAAAAAAATCAAGACAGTTTCTATTTGCAAATCCTGATTAGGAAAAAAACCTCTTCCTCTCCTGCTCTGTGTTTTTGGAAGCATCCCAACACTTTTCAAACATCTAGAAGTTATCCAGGTGAGGACTCTCATTAGCAACCACTACCTCCGTCCTGCCTGACTTACCACTTCATATGGTCATTTGCACCATTCTTAAATCTCACTCAGAGTTTGCTGGGGATCATTTAGCAAACGACTTTGTGTTTGCAATCTGCTTCCCCAATAAAATTTTCTGTGCTTCTAACCGCAAAAGGAGGCAGCGGGTGTGCATTAAGTGCATGCATGCTATGTGTTTACAAACACATCCAAGCACTGTGGATCAGCTTTATGAGCACTATGCACAGCAGTGGATGCAAATTGGTTTAGCTCAGTCAATGAAGCCGGAGCATTTAGCAGCAGCCACAAGACCTGGCCTTCTGCATATTCCTCTGCAGCGTATATTTATCTAACTAATCTTCAACATATTAGCGATAATCTTTGTCGTTTTCCTTTAATGAATGGCTGACACGCTCTCCTGGAAGCTGTTACTGTAGAGACCACCAGAGAGAAGAAATCAGATATCCTATCTCCAATCGTTTATCACTATCAGATCAGGGACAGAGCTTTTTCCCCTGTCTATTTCCTCAATACCTCCCAGCATGTTCGGTTATTAACCTCACTTAGCCTCCAGCAGAGCCTGGGAGACCAAACCAGAAAGGTTCACATGTTATTCCCCAGCTCCTCCATGCCAAAAATCTTGGGGCAGAACAAGATAAGGAGGGAGAGCAAAGCAGGATGGGGGAATCCTTAAAGATCTTGGCCACAAACGGGGTTTTCTTTAAACCATGTCACTCATCCAGTGACGCCAACCTCTGCTGAGTCGCTAACCAAGGAATTACTCGCTTGTTATCAGCTCCCCACCAAGGGCTGTGATCTCATTATCTCTCCGAGACTAACAAAAGACCGATGCCAGCCAAGGATGCTGTGGGAGTGGAGGATCATGGAACAAGGGATGCTAATGGCTGCCATGCTGCCATGAGCAGGACAGGCTTCCCAGTGAGAGGACTCTGTCTCTGAGTTAATATCCCTGCAACAGCCAAGTTTCCCCCACAGCCATCCCAGTGCACAGCCAGAGGGTGTCTGCTTTCAGAGCACTCCTATCCAAGGCTGCATCCCACAGGGTTGCTAAAATCCCCAAGTTAGCAAGAGTCTGTGCCACAGGGCTGACCAAATTCTGTGTCCATTAACTACTTAACAAAATTCCTTGTGCCCACTCCCAACCTCTAGCATATTAGAGTTAATGCTCTTCCTCATTTCCAGGCCAAAAGCAAAGGCACAGCTTTGCAGAACTGGTTTCCTTCCTACCCTTGGAATATTTGGTTTGTGAAAGGCTGCAGAATGAGCACTGCAGTCATCTAGTTAAGCCTGAGATTTCTCACCCCACACCTCCATCACACTCTGGGTAGAAATGTCTAGAAATATCCACAACAACCCTTCTTTTCAGTGCAGTCCTTTCAATGCAATCCATGAACAAAACAGGAGGCCTCAGCTCCTAAGTCCTCCACGCAAAGTCTACATGCTCTGCTCAGTGGGACTGCAAATGTCTATACTTCGCTTTGGGATTGCTTTTCACCTTCCAGATGGCATCTGGGATCCTCAGATATTTCTAATCTGTGGGATGTGGGAATGCTTCAAGCTCCCAAGCCTGGTCACACACCCACTGCCTTGTCCCGTCTTTGTTTTAGGGTGAACCCTAGCATGTGTTAGCCCACCTCTACTTTGCACCCTGGCTTCACCCTGTTGTCCAACTGGAAACCTAGCTGCTGGAAGCCAGCACATCCCTCAAATGGATAGGAGAAAGTCCAGGAGCCCAGGTTTAGCAGATAAGCCTGGATGTGACTTTTTGGGATACTTCAGATCATCTGGACATGAATTACAAGCACTTCTAGACACTTCTAGCCATGCTGGCTGCTGGCAGCATCACCCTCTTGAGCTATCTCCTTAATTTTCTCACTCGAGCTGGAAGTGTTGTGTTACAGCTTTAAACCATAATGAAAATTTCCACCAAACCCAGTTGCTCTGCACCCCACTCGCTACAAAGCTGCCCTCTCAGGGACTACAACACTCATATACCATATTTTGATGGCTGCAATGAACACCAAGGAACATTCAGTACATGTTAATCTGAATACTGAGGGAGGTCTTGGCTGAGTTTGGACTGCCAAGCCTGGAAGCCATTGAAAATACTCTGAGCAGTTGATATGACAGCAAGAAGGGTCTTTGATACATCTTGACAGCTGTACAGTTTTTCACTTACAAGTTGTGAGTGACAAGCTCTTTACTCTTTCCCCATGATTGCGTGGATATGGAGATTGAGCTCCATACAGCTGAATTAAAACCCTGGGCCTAATCATGTCATCTCATGGGTAGAGAGACAGACCAGACATGTACACAAGATCTCCTGGTTTGTTCCTTGAGGTGAGGAAATAGGGTTAGAAAGGCTGGTGGACCTGGGTGTCAGTGACCACGTGCACAGCATGGAAGGGGTGGTAGAGACACATTAATCAAAGGGAACTTCCTTGCAGCCATCTAGGTGAGTTGTTTTGTGACTTCCTAAAGACTAATTTGTCCAATTTGTATCACCTTTTGCTGTGGATTCTGACTAAGGTTCCTGCCCCATCTGCAAGAAGACAGGTTCATATCCTGCTTTGGGATTCCCAACTCTTGCAACACTGGGTTAACTGGAGCCCTTAGACAAAGCCACGCAATGCTTGTTCTAGTCTAAAGAAAGAAGAAATCCTCAGGAATCCATGAATGAGGCATTTCACAGCTTCACAGAGTCTTTCTTCAAACAGCTGGGGATAAAGTCATTGCCCTTTTGTGCCAGATGAGACGCAATCCCTTCACCTCCCTACCTTGAGTGTCTTATTCCAGAGTTAAATTGCATTTTCTTGTTGTCTTTTTCGCACCATGAAAACCTCTCCTGTCTCCATCCTTGGTTTCAGGGTGCCCTCCCCTCTCCTTTGTGACTCTCAGGCTGGAATATTCTGATCCATGGGGTATTTCCTTACTTCTTTCAATCATCTCTCCAACTTATTCACATCTACCCACTAGATACCCTGCTCCCTTGTTCAGGGAACAGGGTCTAATGCAGAGGACCCCAAAGGGTTAACCCTCTTCAGTGGTTATCTGGGTGCATCTCCACAGTTCCCAGGCACAGATTGCTGGAGCCAGCAATACTGCTGAGGATTTCGGCAGGGCGACAGAGCCACTTAGTACGCGCCGCTGTCGGTAACAGAGCGGCGTGGTGGGATGGGGCTGAAAGCAGATCCCCGCTTTCAGGTGACACTGAGGAGGGGAGATAGGGTTTCTCCTGGGGGAGGAGGAGGTGAGGAGCAGCCCAAGGAGAGGGTGGGTACAGAAGGCTGTGAGGGAGAAGGTGGCATCCCTCACAGTCAGATGACCTCTGGCATTTCCCTGACAGCTTGAAAAGTGAGATAACCAAGGGTTAAATCCTTTGCTATGAATCAGCAGGGCAGGATGAAGAAGCCTTCACCTTGGTTTCAGTCAGCCCTTTGATGCAGGCTCAGGCTGGGGCAAAGAGGTAGTGCTTCCAGGTGTGAGTGCAATGAGCTGAAGTGGTGCAATGCACCATGGAGAGAGGATATCCAAGGGGCAACCCTTGGTGCACTCTCAGTAAGTTTGCAGACAACACTAAGCTGGCAGGAGTGTTGATCTGCTTGAGGGTAGGAAGGCTTTGCAGAGGAATCTGGACAGGCTGAAGTGGTGGGCTGGGGCCAATAGCATGAGGTACAACAAGGCTCAGTGCCAGGTCCTGCACTTGGGTCACAACAAACCCATGCAACACTATGGGCTTGGGGAAGAGTAGCTGGAAAGCTGCCCGGTGGGAAAGGACATGGGCATGCTGGTCAACAGCAGGCTGAACATGAGCCAGCAGTGTGCCCAGGTGGCCAAGAAGGCCAACAGCATGCTGGCTTGTAAAGAAATCGTGTGGCCAGCAGGACCAGGGAAATTATTGTCACCCTGTACTCGGCACTGGTGAGGTTGCACCTGGAATCCTGTGTTCAGTTTGGGCCCCTCACTACAAGAAAGACATGGAGGTGCTGGAGCATGTCCAGAGATGGGCAATGAAGCTGGTGAAGGGTCTAGAGCACAGCCCTTATGCGAGGCAGCTGAGGTAACTGGGGTTGTTCAGCCTGCAGAAAAGGAGGCTGAGGGGAGACCTTATTGTTCCCTACAACTACCTAAAAGGAGATTATAGCAAGGTGGGTGTTGGTATGTTTTCCCAAGTAGCAAGCGATGGGACAAGAGGAAACAGCTTCAAGTTGCACTGGGGGAGGTTTAGATTGAATATGAGGAAAAATTTATTCCCCCCTAAGGTTATCAAGCATTCGAAGAGGCTTCCCAGGGAAGTGGTGGAGTCAGCATCCCAGGAGGTATTTAAAAGATGTGTAGACGTGGTACTTAGGGACATGGTTTAGTGGTGGACTTGGTAGTTAGGTTTATAGTTGGACTAGATGGTCTTAAGGTTTTTTTCCAACTAAATGATTCTGAGTCTAAACCAGTTCCTGGCAAAGAGGTGACTTGGCTCAGTGCTCGGATGAGTACAATATGACAACCAAGGTAGCCGCATTGATTGTCCCCACATGGACATGTTGGTGTCAGGCTGGAGGGCTCAGAGATGAGTGGGAGGTCCAGTTGCACGCCACTAGCCGGAAACCCTCATGCAACAGGTTATCAGTGTAGAGGAGCATCCCAGATAGAGGAGGAATGGACCAGCAAGCAAAGTGTTAAGAGAAACCATCCCCGTGAAATACATTCAGTAAGAGCTGGATGAAAGAGAGGGAGGGGAGACTGAAGTCCAGCTGGACCTCTCCTCTGTCCCCCCGTTTGATTTTATGGGCTCTGAAATGTTGCCCATCTGCCCTCAGTGTATGCTGCTCTTTTTTAATTGAAACGGACAGAGGGTATTGACTAGCTATCAAAATTCATATCTATGCAACATTTCATTTCCAGTGGCCTCAGCACTCTGCCACCACCTCGCTGTTATTCCCCATCCTTTCAATATAAAGGCAACTGTCACTTCGATAAACGGCCCCTAATGGTGGGCAGTGAAGGTGGGAGTTGGGGGAGAGCTGCTTGCAAGGGTGGGACAAAAAGCTTTCAGATCCTGCTGGAAAACTTCATCAGGAAAGAAAAAAAACCCTCCCAGGACTTTTATTTTTTTAATAACTGGGAGATTTCATTAATTGATTGACTATTAAGGTTAATATAATTTTGATGATGTCGCCTATCTTTTCTGCCATTGATTTTAAGTCAGGGTCTCTTTCTTGCCTTTTGGTTGTATTTTTGGTAATGGGGCCCATTGTTATTAAAATTCAATTGAATTTTCACTATCTTTGCACCAAAAGCCAGATTAGCCAAAAAGAAGGATGGAAATAAGTGTTATTGGTATTTATTCAATTGAACATTTACTACTGCTCATTTGGTTCATCCTTTTTGCCTCGGCAGGCTGCTCTTTATGACAGATAGCAAGAAAGAAGTGCCCACTCTGTTTGTTCAATTGAATTTTCACTTACTTTCCCTTCCACGTTAAGTAGCTTTGGTAATGGGAGGATTTCTTAATCCAAGGCAAAAGAAAGAAAAAGAGAAAGATAATTCAAAGCAAAGCTGCCTATTTCTGATGTTGACAGCAAATAAGCAGAGGTCACAGGAAGGCAAAAGTTGTTTTCATGCATATCTTGCTGCCCAGGTGGATGTCTTAGCCATATGGTCCAGCTGTGCCGTCAGGGAAATGGGTGCAACACTTTTCTGTGGTGTCTTAAAACTATTGTCACATCTGCAGGTGCTCAGACACCTGCATTCCCATGGACACACGCCCTGGTACTCACACCCCTGTGACATACACACTTGCACTTTCTGTACCTACAGAACCAAATAAAATAGGCCAGGTGAGTTCTTCATAGCGAATGACAAGCCCAGGTCACATCCAGACAGCTCAGTGCTGTTGCCCTCTGAAGCCTATGAATAGGCAGACAGTGGACAACCATGCTTGACCCCTTGTGATGGTGCACACACCCCTTCGCCCTCCACTGATGGTCATAGTGACAGGGTGAGTTGGATTCCTAAACGCAAGCATCACAGCAAACAGCTGCTAACAGCAACCTTTCATCTTCACAGGACAGACACCAAGTCTGGGCTCTCTTTGATGGAAGAAAAAAATAGTATTGGCTGATTTGGTGCCAGAGAAAGGTCATCCACAGTCTGGTCTACAGCCTGGGTGAAACTGGTGAGGCAGAAGTTCTCCTTGTCACTGGGTCTGTCCCTCTGACACATCAAGATGGTTTTTTTCTGGCAGTGCAGGTTTAGGACCCTTGTTCTCTGCATCAGCAATTCTCCAGTTCCTGTCAGAGCAATCTGATCATCCTCAGCAGCAATTCAGGAGAAGACCATTGGGTCGAGCCATCATAGGTGAATGTGCCTTGGTGCCACCAGCCAATACCTCCAGTGCTGGCCCTAGCCCCTAGTCCAGAAACTCCATGCTTTGCCTCAGCCATACCTTGAACCCCACCTTTGTCCCTCACCAGCTTATCTGGAGCATTCTTCAGCAGGGCTGTGAGTCCAGATGGGTGGATGGTGTTATGCAGCTTGATAGCCATTGGATGTGGACTTTCTACTTGGCCTGCTGCACTCAGGTTTCCTTTCTGACATTTGGGTGGTGCAGAATATCCAGGAACAAATGTTCCACTAGTCCCACCTATGCCGCAGGGAAACCAGATCCTGACAGGTACTGCCTGCCTGTGCTGGTTCCTCCTTTGCCATGGCCCTGGCCATGAAGACCAAACCTTGCCTCCATCCTCTAAACCTAATGCTGGCAGACCTGGAAAAGACCCTCCATTTACCAAGGCTTTTGCAATATCTCCTGCAGGGCAAGCTGCTCACCCATGTCCCCACCCCAGCTCAGGCACACAGCATCTGCTGTCCCTGAAGGACCCTTTCCATGCCCTCCTGCCTTGTCCTTGCTCATATGTGTCCACAGGGTCAGCCACCCCGGTACTGCACTCGCACACATGCAGCGAGCAAGTGCCACTCTGCACTTCCATGTGCTTCCCCTCGCATCCATATATGCTTTTTACTTTCCTGCATGCAGAGGCCACTTTGCAAGCCTGGGTGACACCTGTGGGGGATTAGCCAGGTCCCTGGAGCCATCCACCCCTGGGAGAGGTGGGGAGTGGTGCAGAGAGAGACAGGGAGAGCTGGACCTACACGGGCAGGGCTGCAGTGTGACATCTTCCTGCATCAGGTCACCCTTGCATTAGATACATCATGCTGCTCTTTGAATCCTTGGGCACCTCCGTAGTAAAAACAGCACTTCTCCATCTCAAACCAAATGCAAGAACCTGCTCTCCCCATCAAACACCAGATGAGACATTGCCACTGGCCACCGATTTCCTCCTACCCATGTGTGCCTCCAGAAGCAGCCTTACCACGAATAAATCCGACAATTAAACTAGCATTATGACATTAGCTTTTAAAACCCTCGTCCTATGAAATAATGTCCCTGTGTTAGCACACCACACACAGAAAGCACCAGGGGCGTAAAACTTTTATTATTAAAATTAACATTTAAAACCCGTACCATGAAGTAATGTGTGAGGTGAGCGTGGATAAATCAAACAGTTAAACTAGTAACGTAACATTAGCAGTTAGAATCGTGACCATGAAATAAAGTCAAGGTTAGGAGATGGATAAATCAGACAGCTTAGCCAGAGCTTCTTTATGTTAACACTTAAAATCCCTTGACCCAGGGGACAAAGATCCAGACGGCGAAATTAAACAGGGCACAAAAATTACCTATACAGCGCCTGATTCTGGCACTGTACAGCCATAAGCTAAACCAGGAGGCACTCAGGAGAAGGAAAACACAGGAGAAGAGGAGATCTGGTTCTGTTCAGCTGTTTTGGAGGCTACAGGGACATTTCTATGGGCTACAGTGAAAGATGGGGTAAAGGTATTTTATTGTAGAGGTCTAGCAAAAGTCCTTTTCTCCTAACAAAGCTCCAAAGGAAGGACTTTGGGGAAGGAAGGGATGAGGATCTGTTTACTGGCAACTCCAAACCCTTTTGCAAATCCACAGCAGCTCTTCAGCCACCTTCTTGAAATACCGGACTGCACCAAGAACAGCTGAAGTCCCTATCACCCTGCAACCCATCTATGTGATTTGGACACATGGGGCTGAGCTCAGCCAGCTGCACACATGCACCTGGTGAGGCTGGCTCAAACCCATCCTTCAGACCTGTCTCTTGGTGCAGACCCAGCCATGGAGGGTATCTAAGTGAGCTACATGGTACCTAGTGGTCTGCCATACCCCTGCCCATGGCCGGAGTTGGTGATAGGTGGTTAGGATGGTCCTGAATTTATCCACGTTGATCTCAGAGTCCCACAGAACTTGATACCATGTGAAAAATGCACTTTGCAGGGAAAAAAAAAGGAAAATAGGGAGTAAACTTGGGGTATCTGAGTGTCTCAAAAAGTGCAGGAAGGGTTCAAGTCACATACAAAAGATCTTTTGGTGTTCTCCCAAGAAAGGCTGTTGTTCATGCCTTCCTGTCTTTCTCACACAACCCTGGCAAGGTATTCAGAAAGTATTTATGGATATATTGGTCTCTCTGGATTTTGCCATGATTTTTTCTAACCCATGTGTGGTACACCAAGGAGCTCTGCTAGCATGTCTCTTAGGGTGGGCAGGTTCAGGCTTCCCCACTGTGCTGTGCAGGCAAACCCAGCTCCCCATGGTCTCCCTCACACACTGCCAATACCACCAGAACGGTGGACTTTGACACCAGAGGCCATGAGTTGCATTGAACTCGTGGAAGAAGGGCCATGGGGAAATGACTTTGTCGACAGCACTGGGTAAGCACTCATCGGCTCCCAAGAAAGGGGTGCTCCCTGAGGTTCAGTTCCATGGTCTGAGGATGGCTGGGCTCCAGGACTGGTAATGCTTGGTCTTCATAAGCTGGAGGTGACATTGGGTGGCAGCTGGAGGACCTGGAGGGAACAGTTCATTCACTGGCAGCCACAGTATAGGGCCTCTTCAGGACACTTGTACTTACCTGTATTCTCCACAGTGACAACCTGCACCTCTATAACCTCAGCCACAATTTATATTGCCATAATGAGCCATCAGGAAAAACTTTCAGTGCTGCTGCACACAGCGGGATCATTCCTTGCCAACTTTATGTCTTCTGCTTGTGAGACTCAGGCCTTGCTTTTTAAGTTTGCTAGAACCTTTACCCATTCCTTTCCAAGGAATACCCTACAATCCTTTCCAAGAAGAGACAACACCAAGCTGCTCCCACCAACTTGGCAAAACCATCCTGGGATGATCAAACTCACTGGGGAAAGGTTGGAGACAGGAAATGTTACTCACGGTTTTTTCTCTTTCTCTGAATGGCCAAAGAAGACCAAACTCCTGGCTAAAGGAGGCTGGGAAGTCTATTTCTAACAGATATAGCCTTATGAGGTTACATAACATAGCACCAAGGTGTCCCCAACTCTTCTGCCGCATGAAGTTTCAAGTGTAGAGAAATGATGAGAAAGAGGGAAGGAAAAGGCAGGGTGGCGATGGGAACAGGGTGGGATATGATGTCATCTTCCCACCCCCAAAGGAGCTCTGAATTATTAATCAGAAAAGAAAGCGGTTCCTGCAATCCAAGCCGGGGTGGCTCTGATTTCATCTCTCGACAGCCCTGGCGCTTGGCTGTACCGACTGGTCCCACTTCCAGAAGGGAGTGTGTCTCACAGGGAAAGCGGGCAGTAAGAGGCCTGGGGGGAGCACGCCGGTGCGGGGGCGGGCAGCATGGGCACATGTCTCTGCAGCATCAGCACCAAGATCAGCCGTGACCTCCAGCTGCATTCTCAGCCCTTCTTGGATGGTAGAAGGAGGAAGATAGAAGATTCACTCACGCCCTGCCACCCATTGGGGTCTCTTGGCATGGATGGAGCTTGTTGAAGATATCCTATCCCACGGGATAAGGAGAAGGGTCTCTAGCTACCATAGGCACTGGGGACATGCTTATTGATGGATACATCAAGAGTTTTATTCATCACAGTGCAATGCAGCTACCTTTTGGTGATCTGTGTGCAATGACCTGCATAGGTCTCAGCCTAGATGGAGGAAATAGGGCAGAGACCAGTGTCATCACTCCTGTCTTATTGCCCAGTCTCATCATCCTGGACCTATTCTCTCACTCTCACTTTGTCCTTTTCCTCTCTTCCTTTCCATCTGTGGACTCCACAGTCTGACATCCTGTTCCTCAAGACCAGATCCTTTCCCAGTAGGTTTGCTTTTCCCTCTCTCCACCCTTATCAAGGATGATTCTGTAACACCCAGTGGCATTTGTGATGCCCCAGAGCCAAATCCTGCCCTTGCCATTGCTGTGAGATTTCCAGAAGCATGCATTGCATTTTCACCTCTTGGTATCCAGAGGGTAAAAGATGAGGAAGCTCAGAAAAGAACTGCAGCATCTGCTAAAAGACCTTGACAGCAATTCATGTATTTGAGAATATGGACTATTATTATTTTTTAAATTAACAGTATATTTTAACCAATGAAAGGATAATGAATATCAGTGAGGAGGGAGTTGGAAGTCAGGGTCAGGAGTAAATTACAGAAGCAAGAGTAATTTCCCCAAAACCTCAGATTTCTCTCTGTCTTGGAGGGTGTCCAGGCCTCTGATGTTTCTCTTTGCCCTGCTGTAGACCAGTAGCTCGTAGTAGCTGGTAGCACACTCAGCAGCAAGGCTCACCCTTGCATTGGAGCCGAGTCTGGGAGGAGGGATGATGAGGAAGACTGACCTTCCTGATGATCCCTTCCTGCAGGCCATAATGGCTGATACTCTCTTCCAACCTTGGAGTCCTGTATGAGGAAGAAAACTCATCACAGCAGAGAAACAGAGACCCTTGGTGATTATCTAAGCACAACATGAAAGCTGTTATTTTCCATCTCAACATTCATATCCAGAACTCTTCTGTAGAGAGCAGGGACTGTGACAAGCCAACAGGCCAGCTAACTACTTCAGAGAGTTTGCATCTAACTTTAATTCTGCAACCCTATACCTTTACCTCCCCCTTAGGGAGCCAGCACTGGGCTGATTCAGCTGAACAAATGCAGGAATGAGGTGAGCTGTGTCCTGAACTCCAGCTCTTGGCTCAGTCTGCACTGACTCCAGAGAGAGCCCAAGGTAACCAGCCCAGGCAAAGCACCGCAGATACTTCCCAACAGTCAGATCAATGTCCACTCTAGGAAGAATGAGCCATGTGAGTAGCTGGTAGTCAGAAGAGAGAAATCAGCACTGTTTCCACTCTGCAGACTACTAGTGCTTGACAATTTTTGCATTTTTTTCGGTGAGTGTTCCACCCATCCCATGGGTCATTGAATATCCCTCATGCTGCTTCACATCTCCACAAAAACTCTGAAGGCCATGGAGCACCTCAGCAACATGGGAGGCCTTCGCAGCTCCAGGAAAAATAAGAATGTTGGGAAGACAGGATAAAATGCCACTGGAAAACTGATCAGTAGGGTTGGTGAAAAGTAGGGAGAAAGTCCTTCATCTGAAAACAGCCTCCTACATCAAGTTGGAAGAATGCACCCTAAATTCCACTGTTAGTATCAACTGGCTCTGCATAACAGGAGCCTGGATATACAGCACAAATGTGGATGACTTTGCTGTTGACTCCTCTACTCAATGGATGAACCCTACTGAAAGTTTTTAGCAAAAAACCCTATTGGCATTTTTTACCGTACCTGATAAGGTCTTGCTCCCTGAGACCCACTGCGCTGAACATGCTGAGAATATGGCTTTAAGTAAGGAAGGTGCCTACAGGTTGATTCAAGTGCCTTGTGCTTTGTATGCAAATGGCAGTGTGGCTGTGATATATCAAAGTCAAGAAGTGTGCAAGTTCAGTTATTCAAACTGCAATAATGGAAACAGATCTTAAATTCACAGGAACGTGTTTGGAGACTGGTACAGAGTTATGGTGCGTGAAACAAAAGACAAGTCCAACAAAGAGCAAATAGATCAGCACCTGCACCAGGCAACTGCCAAAAAGAAATTTTCTTGGAACCTTCAATGTGAATTAAAAGGTAAAATTGTAAGAGTGATTCAAAAGCTGGAGCTAAGTCTGATGTTTGTGTTGCCTAATCACTGAAAACAAGGATGATAAAACAGGTACAGAAATGGGGTTGCAGCAAGAAGCAAGAAGAGCTGAACTGCTGTGGCCATGCTCTGAGTTTGTCATTCCAGAAGGATATTAAAATTATTGCAATCATAGACTCATAGAATCACAGAGTGGTTTGGATTGGAAGGGACCTTAAAGATCATCTAGTTCCAACCCCCCTGCCATGGGCAGGGACACCTGCCACCAGACCAGGTTGCTCAAAGCTCCGTCCAGCCTGGCCTTGAATGCTTCCAGGGATGGGGCACCCACAGCTTCTCTGGGTAACCTGCTCCAGTGCCTCAGCACCCTCACAGTGAAGACTTTCTTCCTAATATCTAATCTAAATCTACCCTCTTTCAGCTTAAAGCCATTATTACTTGTCCTATCGCTACATGCCCTTGTAAAAAGTCCCTCTCCAGCTTTCAATCCTCAGGGAACCTTTGAAAACTGTTTAAAAATTAGAAGGAAAAAAAAAATCCTTGTAGTGAGAGCAGAGGATCACCAGAATAACTTCCAGATTTATAGCCTGTGAAGGCTAATTTTAAAGCACCCAAATGAGATTCTGTGTTTCAAGGCAAAGGAAGACATGAACGGCTGAAATCATCAGCAACATGTCCCATCCCTGATTGCAGCTCATTGCCAGTGCTTTAGTTTCCACCTCTGACAACCACTTTGCAGGGCGAGTTTGTGCAGATGTGACAGATGTAGTGAAGGAAATGGTGGAAAGAGTCCCCTTGCAGTGAAAACTTGTCTCCTGTGCAGAAGTTACTTTCCTTTTTGCTATTTAATTAGTCTAAAGAGTCCTAAATGCAGCAGGTAGGTAGAAAACAGCTCTGCCAAGGGGATGACACTCATGTCTTCTCCATGCTCACATGCTCAGCTTCATTTTAAACAGCCTTGGAGAAGAGCTTCTTATTTCCACATCACCACCTTCCTCTGCGTGTGGCCTTTCTCATCTTTTCTTTCTTTTCTTCCTCTTTTCTCCCTACTTAGTGAATCGGGGCTGGCTGCAGAAGGCTGCATCTTCCACAACAGCAGGAGCTTAAAGACCAGTAAAGTTTTTCTTTGAGCATCCCAGTGCTGCTGTGGGCTTGCCATGAGATTCAGGGCAGTAGCTGTCGCTCTACTCCTGTCTTCCTCTCTTTGAAACCCTCCCTAGCAGCTTCCCCATCTGTGTCATGGCAAGGAGATGATCATCAGTGAATGCGGGGTCCCCAACAAGAAAGAGCTCCATTAGCATTTTCATTGTCTTCAAGTGTGTGTTCAGGGCATGAACTCTGAATGTGTGTATGCATGTGTGGACACATGTAGGCACATATAGGTAGGTGTACCTGGAGGTATCTGTATAAATAGCTACCCATGTGCGCCTCTCCATATAATACATATGTGCATATCTGTGAATACCTAATGCTTATTTAAACTGGGTCCTGAAACCCAGCTGAGACCTCTTGCAGTTCCTACCACGGATGGCTACTTGGAAAGGCTGACGCAAGCACTTGGATTCCTGGGAGACCTCTCTCTCTCTCTGCCTCATAAGCAAAGTGGCTTTCCCGAGAGGTTTGAGGATGCAGAAGGGAGCTGCTCGCTCAGCAGCTGTGCTACGGGGAGTGTTTCCTAATGGGGCACTTGCAACAGGGTCAATGGGGCAGAACCTGTTTCTGGAGGGGAGAGACTTGGGGAAGTGAAATGTTTCTCCCCTTGCATTAGGGGATACCTATCCAGTTTTAAACCAGTATCTTGTCTTTTGGAGCTGTGTCTGTCCAATAGAAAATCTGTCCTGGATGCTGAAAGTGCCTGTGGAAGACACTGGGAATATTTCCATGCCTCTGATGGGCTGGTAGCCTTGGACAGAAGTCAGTACATTACTTATTAGTTGTGTTTTCCTCCCTCTAACAGCCACAAGAAGAAGCCTGGATGCACCCCAGTTGCCATGTTAGACCCAAACACGTAAAGCCAATATTTAGGAAACCTCAGTGCTCCCCAAATAAAAACTGCTCCTGGGGGTGTTGGTGGATGAGATGCTCAACATGACCCAGAAATGTGTGCCTGCAGCCCAGAAAGCCGACTGTATCCTGGGATGCACCAAAAGAAGTGTGGCCAGCAGGTCAAGGGAAGTGATTCTCCCCCTTTACTCCTGCACCCCACCTGCAGTACTGCATTCAGGTCTGGTGTCCCCAACATAAGAAGGACATGGACCTGTTGGAATCAGTCCAGAGGAGGCCATGAAGATGATCGGGGGCTGAAGCACCGCTCCTATGAAGACGGGCTGAGAGAGTTGGAGTCATTCAGCCTGGAGAAGAAAAGGCTCCAGGGAGACTTTATGGCAGCCTGCCAGTACCTAAGGGGGGCTACAAGAAAGCCGGAGAGGGACTTTTTACAGGGACTTGAAGTGATAGGACAAGGGGGAATGGATTTAAGCTGAAAGAGGGTAGACTTAGATTAGATAAAAAGAAGAAAATATTTACTGTGAGGGTGGTGAGACACTGGAGCAGGTTACCCAGAGAAGTTGTGGCTGCCCAATCCCTGGAAGTGTTCAAGGCCAGGTTGGATGGTGCTTTGAGCAACCTGGTCTGGTGGCACGTGTCCATGCCCATGGCAGGGGGGTTGGAACTAGATGACCTTAAAACATCCCTTCCAACCCAAACCATTCTATGATTGCATGAATTCCTGAAATTCCTTTCTTTTTCTATTTTTTTTTTTTGTGTGTGTGTTTTTCATGGGGTTGGATGCCACAGCAAATCCTTCACATCACTTGTAGTCCGGCTTTTTCCCGGTGCTCAATGTATCAGCAGAGCAGAGGTGGAGGGGTTTCAGTGTGTGTTCCCCTCTATCCCAAGCCAGCAGTACTGCACAAGCTTCTCCTGAGGAGGACTGGTGGCTCCATGACTGGGGCAGTGAACAGTAGATTTAAAGTTCTTGGATCTCCAGTTTAACCTGCAGATTTTCCAAGTAACATTTGCCCAGTAAAACATTTCCAAGAGTGGGATTTACTGTCATAATTAATAGGTTATGATTAGGTCAATAACTTTCATCAACCTAGCTGAGAGAGAACCTATTAATGAAACTGTAAAACAACGTAAACTCTATGGAGAAGATAGGAGGGAGAATTTACAACTTCCCAGAAGCCCTAGTAACTAAAGGGACGATTTACAGGAAGTAAAATGAACCGGGTGCCCATAAAACACAACCAAAATTATACCCATATCCAAACAAGACAAATTAAAAAGGTTTAAGTGGATTTCTCAGCCCAAATAAAACAGAGCATCTCAATTGAGAGGAGACATTTCATGTTGCATTTTATGGAGTGCAGGAGAGGAAGATGCATGGAAATGTGAAAGCATATCAAACAGGTCAATAAGAAATCAGTGGCATAGCCTGACACTCCTGATCGCCCCTTCAGTCTCAGCTCATCAGATGTGGTCCAGCAGTCACTACCAGCTCCAGAGTAACAAGGCAGCACGGCCAGCAGCCACTTCTGCACCACAGCCAAAATGCAGATGTCCTAGATTAAAATTCAGAAATTAAACGTGTTCATCCTGCAGCCCATGGAAAGGAACCCTTTCCATTTTGGATGGCCTGAGAGGACATATCCCAACACTACAAAGTTAACCTCTTCAGTCACTGCCCAAAGTAGCAGGGTCCTACAGCCATGTCACCACATCTTCCAACCACGGGCCCCAGGAGAGCATCTGATCTGTCCTCTACTCAGCTTTCCATTTTCTGGGTCCTAAAAAACCCAACCATGTTAGCATGTTCTAACCCCAGAGTACTTTCTTCTCCACAGTGAGGACCACGGAAAACAGTTCCCTGGGACCACAGAGCAAACCTTCTCTGTGCAGTGGTGCTTTTCTAAAGCTAACCATGGATTTTCCCATCCTGGGCTTTCCTGTGGGTGATACATCTTCAGCTGAACTCAGCACAGCAAAGCCTTTTAAAATGAGACTTTTCCCAGAACAAAATCTAACTCTCCAAACTATGATGCCTGGAAAAAACACATGCATGAAACGGATTGCTGGATATTCCCTGTACCAGCCAGCTGATGGATGACAGGACACCAGTGACATGATGACAGCACAAATACTTGTACAAGCCAATTTATCCCTGTGCTTAGATGCAGCCCTACAATAACAAAATTTCTTCCACTTCTCCCTTTTGATTGCAAGAGATACATCCCAGTCACCAGCCACCTGCTACCTTCATTATGAGGAACCAGCAGAAGACATGTTGAAGTTTGTTTCTTCATCAACACATGAGTTTGAGTGCTAAAAAGCACCACTGTGATCAACTTTTCCAAGGTCTTAGATATCACAGCCTGGAATGGATATTACTGTTCTGAATGAATGTTCTCTGCAGCTCTGGTGGCTGTGGTTAAAGTGTTTTGACTCCAGTCCCTCCAGGAATGGACAAAACCCCCATTGTTCTGCATGCACAAATTATTATTTTTTTTTTTTAAACAAAACTTCCCGATTTAAAGATCTACTCAAAAGACTCTACCACAACCCTCTGCAAGTTCCTCCAGTGGTTAATTATCCTCACTCTTGTAATTGCGTTTATAAAAGCTACTTAATTTGACAAGACCGATTTCCCATAACCCCCTGCTGATTAGCATCATGTTCCTGTAATTCTTTATTAATCGAGTCCTTGTGAGGTGTTCCTTCATTTTGCTTAGAATCAATGGCAGGCAATAATTATCCAAGTCATCCTGTTTCTACCATTTTAACGTACTAGCATGATACTAAGTTTTCTTCTAGTCCCCTGGATTGCCCAGCCCTCCAAGGCATGTTGAAAACCAACAGTAATTCTCCTTGGCCACTTCCTACAAAATATTTGGATGTAGTTAAGACCTGTTTTCAGAATGTTCAGTGTTTTTAAGGGGGGCTATTTGGTATGTTCTACAGTTAATGCTGGCCTGTAAACCAACCCTTCACTTTAATCAGATACAAATCTGCTTTTCCCCCCAAATACAAAACAAATATCTTTTGAAAATGCCTGCTTTGCACATTTCCCTTCCAAGGAGGAATCAATACTGTGGTTATTATAGCTCCTTCTGTTCCCGAAGTATTTAAACTCTTTGCTGTCCTCAGCTCTGCTGGCCAGAGACATCTCATGTCTTTTTGCTCGTCTCACTGATTTTCCACATTTCTAGTGCAAATTCAATGCCCTCTACTCATTTTTTATTTTTTTTTTTCATTTTATGTGTCTCTTGCCACCTTCCCTTTGCCTGTAAGCCAAGCCAGTTTTTCAAACCAGTGTCACTCTTTGTGAGGGGATTATTGCTTTGGGGACGCTTGGTTGTTTTTTGTTTTGTTTTGTTTTTTTAAAAAAAAACAAACCAACTATTCCTTATCATCATTCACACTTTTCCATTCCATTTCTTTTTTTACCATCTGAATTGTCCTTTATGAGATTTTAGTTTTCCATGAACCTGACCTTTGTAAAATAATGGATGAGCTGTTCTGAGCTAATTTTCTCTGAACATGATAGATGCAAACAAGGATGGGCATTGCCACCCAAAAAACAGCCCCAGACATTGTTCTGGCCAGCCAGCACCCCTTTGCATGCCAAGACAAGGTCCAACAGAGAGTTCTACACCTTGATGGCAACAGATCTGAGGTTTGCAACTGTCACTTGTAATTTTTGGAACATCCCAAGGTTACCCAAAGGCTGGCAGTCTGACAAGTTCCAGCACACATCAGTACAGATGAAATGCTTCAGTAGCTGCTGCCTTCTCACCTATGCCTTGCAGGTAGGTACTTAAGGTGCCAGTCAGCCCACTTTGTGGTGGGAAGTGCTGGAAAGGTGCAGACACCAACTAGCACAGCTCCTGCCCTGTCTATTAGGACATTGACCCATAACCATACTAGAAGATTTGCATCTGAGCTGCAATGGCTTGTGAATGGATAATGTTTTGACACTTAATTCTCCCCTGTTTGCTTGCTCAAAATACATTGTAACCAGAGACTTAAGCATACCAGTGGTTAAAGTTGGTGGAACATTATCCTCAAAAGAGTTTCCATGGAAGAATTTTTTTCCTGCAAAACCAGAAATTTTGGATGAAAAGAAAATTTTCCACTTACTGCTGCATCAGGCTTCCACTGATCATTTATGAACTTAAAAACCAGTTTATTTTTCAGCCTTGGGTTTTGTCTGAGGGAAAGT
Organism: Falco peregrinus; assembly: GCF_023634155.1. Taxonomy (NCBI): domain Eukaryota; kingdom Metazoa; phylum Chordata; class Aves; order Falconiformes; family Falconidae; genus Falco; species Falco peregrinus. The sequence continues at coordinate 13,451,538 of NC_073723.1, forward strand.
GTTTCAGCTTACATGGTTTTGTTATGCTTGACCATCTACCCTCTTCCTTTCCTCCTCTCCCAGATTGTCCAAAGAAAAAGATTCTGTGAACATTTTTTTTCCTGTACTGGTAAATGTTATTTGTATTTCTAGTCCCTTCCACTGCTTCTCCCCTTGAATCCGCCAGGCTTGCAGTAATTTGAGATTCACACTCAAAGTAACTGAGTCGCCACTAACGTGGCAAAGACTGCATGACCAGGACAGTTGTGCTTGGAGGTGACCCTCTGGCCTGAGTTTGTGCATTTAATCTGGGTGATGCCAGCAGATTGGGGAGGCATTTCTTTACTTCTTCTGTCCCTTTATTCCTTCAGATCATGCTGAAATTATCTATGGCAGGTGAATTTGACAATTCAATGCAGCAGATGATTTCCCATTATGATGAAGTCTCAAAGACAGTAAGGAGTCATTTCCCTTTCTATTCAGCATCCTGGAGGTTAACACAACTATCCTGGATGCAGGGCACCAAAAAGTGTTTTATTTAAATGGGGTATAAAATACACAGGAGAAAGTGAGGGAACAGAGACCTGTGATATCTGATGAGGCTACTCACCTGAGGGACTGATTCTGAACGGACAGCCAAGTGAAATGACTGGTGGAAAAAAAGATGGAAGCAGATCTGCACTGGTCCTTCAACAGCTTCTGTTGGAGTTTCTCACAGGCTCGTCTCTGTTGCCTTGAGGTGTATAGACCGTTTGGGGTCTTTAAATTGCTTTTGCAATAGCTCAGCTCCAGTAACTGGAAATCCCACCAATATTCAGAAGACCACTGCAGAAGAGAATATGGGATCCTCCTACATCTGAGGGTTTGTGAAAACACCCCATCAAGATCATCAGCTAGAGACCTGCAAAAAACAGTGAGCAGGGCAAAGAGGGGTCAGGGCTACAGCTGAGAGACCTGCCACACCAGTTGGCCAATGGGGGTTATTTTTTTTTCTGGTTTTCTAGTAGGGTGAATGTTTTCTTAGATCTGCCTGCTGGGGCTGGTATTCTTCCCAAGATGCATGTACCTGACCAACACAGGGCATGGAGAAAAACAGGTGATAACGCAGGTTACCTGGCCCTTGCATACCTTCGCAACAGCCCATGGGGCTGCTCATACTGTCTGCAGGGGTGAACTGGAAAAGAATCAGGTACATTACATGGAGTCAGTCAGAACCAGCTGCAAAATAAATGATAATATTGCAGGAGTGTTGGTGTTAGGCATGAGTGAAGCTGTATGCCAAAACAAAGGCATTCAGGATTGGTTGGAGGTGTGTTTAGCACCCAGGTCTTTAATTGGTCAGCTTTTACACATAAAAATGAATTATTACATGTGTAAAAACATCATTGCACATGTAAAAGTAAATTATTGTGCATATAAAAACTTTACTGCACATCTAAAAGTAAATTATTGTGCATGTGAAATAGATTTCTGCATATTTTTTTTCTTGTACCTCCCAGTCATTATTTTCTTAACACTTGTAATCTCTCATTTTGAACATGTTGAAGTTACACTAAAGATTCCTTCACTCTCTGCTTTAGCAGTTCTAAAACAGATTCACAGCTGCTTTTAGAAGAGGAGTATCCAAAATATGGGTCGACTTCCAAAGAACTCGCAGAGGGCTTGCCGTTCCTTAGAATCATCTCTGACACCTTGATTGCAGGGATTACCTTCTAAGCAGGGAGGTGAAGAACAGGCAGTGTCATGCAATGCAGACACAACAGCACAGGTTCGTGTTTACCAGCACCGACTGTGCCAGGCATATACATGACCTGGGGGAATCAGGCACAGAAGCAGCAAGTCACGCTCCTCTAGACGACCACTTGTGTGCAAAATTTCTATGACCTCACGTGAATTCCTGGCAACTACATGTATTAATTATGACCACAAAACTGCCTGCCAAATTCCTGAAGTAGTCTGATAGCCACATGCCTTCAGGTTCCTGCCATGGTCAGAGCCCAGCTTTCTGTGCCTGGATGAAGATTTATGGGCAGTATCTTTCCCCTCTCTCTCACATGAGTTTAAAAGCTTTGACCTCAAGGGCGGGCCAAGCTCCTGTCACATTTTGCATTGCTGTACCAGCACAAAACATCTCCTAGGCTCAGCAGAGCTAGTTCCGGAGAATCTCTATGTCCCTTCCCCATGGCAACCAGGTTCGGGGGGGGGGGGGGGGGGGTAGTATGCAAATATATTGCTGTGCCCCATGAGATCACTGACAGCCACCACAGATCCAAGACACACAGTTCTATAGCTTTACTCCTGCAGACCCAGGGCTTGGTACTGTCCCAGATAATTTCAGCATCAACACCCATCCGGAACTTCTTTACCACATCTCTGACTGGGGTTGGTCAGTTGCTTTGCTGAGGTTTTCACCATCCAGTTTTCACAGAAGAAGGTGTTCCTACAGATTCCATGTGTGGAGTCCTCCAGAGCTGTATAATGAAGCCCAAGAGGGCTGGCAAGCTACATTCAGCATCTGAAAGTCTGGAAGAAGCCGGGATCAGAAGGGTCTCAGACTCACTTTCATCTCCCAGTAGAAGCTGGAGGAGAGGAGAAGGAGCCATGGAGAAAGGTTTCAGCAGGAGTTGGTTCAGTTTCCCATGTCTGAACTGGGGAAATGCTGACCTGGAGCTGGGCACAGAGTCAGTTGATATCCAGCCCCATCATTTGAGGCCCACTCATCATTTGTCAAGCAATGGCAAGCACTTGGAAGTTAGAGTTGTACAACATACCATCGTTTTACCACAAATTGTGCCATAGCCAGATACCCACCAAGACTGCTTCTGGTCTTATGCTTAAGCAAGCATAAGTCCTTCATCCAGTTGCGATAAAAATCTCCCCACTTGCAAGACACCACGGCAGCAAAATAGGAAGACTGAAACTGTGGCATATGAAGGCAAGGACCCCAGGTGAGCTCCCCCATTGCATACATAAGTGCTGGTTATATACAATCCCTTATCCGCCCAAGTTCTGCCCTGGAACATGCCTATGTATTATGGTATGAAAAGCATCTTTGCAACCAATTCACACTCCACCAAGCTGTTTACTCCCTCCATACTCACCTGAGGAGCTCTCTTCTTCCCAGATCAGGATTTAAGCTGTGGGAGGCTTTGGGCAGCCCCTCATTGCAGACAGGTGTGCACAGAACTGATTTGCAGGTGAGCTCAGAGAGCCAGATTGAGTGCTTCCTCACTACATTTTAATGTGTAATCACTCTGCAGCCTGGCACCCAGACAGTGAACAAAGCCTTTTCTCAGAAAGGGCCTTTACATGAAACCTTCACAAATCTTGCAAGGATGTCACCAGTTTGGGACAAAAGCCTTGATGCATCCAGCTAGGATGTCATGCTATCAGAAGGAAACAGCAATGGTGAGAGGAGTTGTCATGACTTTGGCCTTAAAATGACTCATTGTACCAAGACCTCATGATGTCCTAATACTCAGAAAGAAATTTCAGCACATCGGTGACTGGATTATTCCACTACGAGGCATCAGCATACTAAGCAAATCTAGTAAAGCATTTCCCTTCAATGCAAATATTGATCTCTGCTATAAAAGACTGATGCTATCCAGGCATGACACTATTCTGAAATATCATGCAACATTATCACGACAAGGCATCACTGACATCAAGGCTGTGAGCTGAACTGGTGCAATGTCCCAGGGTAATATTGCCATGACAATGTTTCGCATTCCCAGGAAATAATTTGGGATCTTTGTCAAAGCCAGGCATTGCATGCTGTCAGCAAACTGGAATGAACCACAACCATTTCTTTAAGGTCTACAGTATTAGACTACAATGATAGAAATATGTTTGAATCTGTCCCCTTATCTGTGTCTCTGCAATTATCGAGCAACCTCTCTGCAATGGGGTCTACTTTGTCTGGTGGCTGAGGTTGTCATGAATCCGTTTGGGTGGTGATAACTGGGAAGTCTCACTGGCTCATGCTCTGCAGCTTGCAGCCCTTGCTGCGATCTGATAGTATCACCACCCCTGCTGACCCGTCCACTCATGTGCTTTCTGCAGGTGGCTCAGGTGACACAAACCACTGATACCAAGTGGAGCATCCCATGAAAGCAGAAACAATGGCCCATCCTCTCTCTTCACCCACTGCATCCTCTCCCATAAATCCCAGGGCAGTTCGATAACCTATATTCCCAGCCCTTATTACTTCAGTGAATAGTCTATAGCAAGCAGTGATATACATCCTATCCATACAGCCTTTGACACTTCTGATTAATAATCTACAATGGTACAAACTAGAACAATGTAATTTCTCGTGTTGTGCTCTCTCCCCTGCTGTCTCCTTGCCCTGGCCATGCCGAAGGTGGAGAGCCCTCTCTCTCCTCTTCTCCCCCCGCCTCCCTTCCCCCTTTACTCCTTATCTGACGAAATCATCAAATTTATGGCCAAATTGAAATGAAATGCAATTTAGTTCCCGTTCTGCTTTCAGTCCATCACTTCATAGGCCAGTCCCGGAGGATCTCCTAACCTAATCGCTGGATGGCAGTAACTTCATTAGTGCTGCCAGCAATCCCCTGCTTTCTGCTGTGTGTGGCTTCCAGAAATCATGGCTGACACCTCTCCCTGGGAATTACTGGAAGCAAGAGCTTTCTCAAGTTTTTTTTCTGTTTTATTTCCTACTTGTGCCCAGTCAGCATAATTGCTTCCTCGGGGTGATCAGATCACCGCTGCCTGGCTGGGTGATTTCCACCCAAAAGCCAGCTCCAGCTCCCAAGGTGCAGGTCAAGGTGGAAGCATGGGCATGATTGGGAGAGAGGCTGAGATGCAACAACACACAAACACACATTGCCAGATTGTCTTGGGTCCTGTGGACCTGAGCAAAATGATGGCCATGGAAATGGATAGAGAGGCAGCTCTGCATGACACTGGAGACCATGTGGCTCACATCAAGGAACAAGCATGAGCATCATGGAGGAGAAACCCCAGTACTGTCAATTCCACCAGCCCACTGTACGTATCCCAGCACTCACTCATGTTGCCTTGTCAGTCAGCCAAAATGCTGGAAAAGACAGCCAGGTGGACATTTGTCTTCCCTGTCCCCTGCCCCATGGAAGGATACACTCTCTTTAAGCCCTTCTTGACACATTTGTCCTCCAAACCTCCAGCACTGATGATACTACCCTTCCCCCCCTCCCAGCAATTAATCCCAGCCCTTCTCTATCCCCATAGCTCTAAATCTCCTTTACTGGCTTTTAAGCTACTTATTACTTGTCCTATCCACAGGGAAACACGTGTCCCTCCCCTTCTTGCAGAAGCCTTTTACATAATCGCAGGCTGTTATCCCATCTCCCTTTAGTCTCTGGACTAAACAATCTCATGTCTTCCCAACCCTTCCTCACAGGCCATATTTTCTTGGCTTTTGAGGAGGTTTACAACAGAATCCCAAGCTCCTACGCAAGTTGGCTGGTTAGCTGGTCACCAGCCTCTTGCCAAAGGCCCAAGAGGTGCCTCTGAAGCTAGGCTCCTTCAGCCTCAGCTGCCCAGCTTCATTTGCCTCCTTTCTTCAGTTCAATGCCCAATTTGCAGAGAGCCATATACTGTTGTTGGTGTGCCCAAAGCTGGTGGGTTATTGGCAGAAGATATTTCAGCAACCCTCAGACCTGAGGACATACTGAGCTGCACTATGGAGACCCCATATCCTACTCTGTACCCTCCTACCTGCTCTTGCATGGTCCCCTCTGTTTTCTAAGCCATGCCATGGTCTTTTCTTAGTTGGTCCTCGTTTTCCCTTCACCAAAGGTGGGTTCAGAGGCAGACTGGCTTCCCCTCTCCTTGCACAACGGATGCTCAGAGGGTGCAAGGGGCACAAGAGGGATCTGACACCCCTCTGGGATGGGATCACCCATGGGACATGAAACACCCATGTCTTGGTTTAGTGGTGGATTTAGTAGTGTTAGGTTTACAGTTGGACTCCATGATCTTGAAGGTCTTTTCCAACGTAAATGATTCTAGGATTTGGATAGAAAACACATTCCCACGATGTCTGGCTTTGGAGAAACCGTTGAGAGGATATTTGGTCTACCCTCAACCCAGTAGTGCCAGAAGCTGGTGTCTGAGGGTGCAGCCAGTCCTCGGCATTGCCACGCCGGCCAGATTTGAGCCACAAGGATGCTATGATTTTTTTTTAATTTTTTTTTTCCTCAGTGCAAAGATCTGGTGCCCCTCTGTTTCACACAGGACAAGAAGAAGAAAATAGGAAAGGTTGTGGACTGACAAAGAGCTGGTTTTCCTCATTCCCACTTAAGACTTCTTGCTAGTGGCATCCACCATGTTGAGACTGCAGACGATTTGGTTGGAGGCAGGTGAAGCGACTCAGAGGTTGAGGACCCCTGGTCTGTAAATCATTGCAAAATAACCTGTGCCATCCCTTGGGAGAAACACTCACTAACACACTTTCATAGTGCAAACCAACAAAAAAGCAGGGAGAAATAACAAAATAACATTTAATGTTTAATTTTTCATTGGTTGCGAATGAAGGGTTTTGGGAGAATATTACAAAAGCTGGACTGTGGCCTTATTCCTAAAACGCTGAACACTCTCCCAATTAAAAACATTAAAGAAACACCAGAGGAGAGTTCTCTGGGTTTCTCCCAGCCTGCTTTCAAGGATTTATTTAAGTGATAGTCAATATTAAAAGGGAGGGCAATGTCAGGGTGAGAAACTAAATCCAGATGTGAAAGTCTTTAGCTAATTCCCTAAATCCTTGGCCAGGGCCAAAACATGTACAGGCCCATGCTCCTATGTACATACACATGCATGTATACGAATATATTGCTACATCTGTTTGTGCTTCATAAGTCAATGTCTCCAACATTTATCTTAGATTCAGATTTTGGGTCAAAACTTACCTAAATTATTTTATTTCCCATGCCTGCCCATACCCACACATGCTCCAAGAGAAAGCCCCTGGGTCTGGGGAGGCATCAGGCTGGAGGAGCTGTTAGTTCACAAAGGCAGGAAGCAAAAAGATCCCAAGGAAGGCAAGTCTCATTATTACAAGCAGCTTAGCAAGAAAAATGATGCAAGCAGAAATGTCTGGAGAGATCGGGAAGGTTGCTTGAAGTTAAATGTGCTCCTGCCTTTCCTAGAGTGAAGCAAAGGCTATCTGAGAACACAAACAGAAATAAAATATATCTTAAAAAAAAAAGGGGGGGGGGGGGGGAATGGTGAAGAAAGAGGTGAGGGAGACTCAGTAGGTGGTGCTCTTCCCTCTGAATCTGCACAGGGCCTGGGGAGAGGGTGGTTGTTGATGCCCAGGTGGAAAAACAGCTCAAAAAACCAGGTCCTGGTCCTGACTCCTGGTACCACCACAGCACACACTATGCTCCACCCTAGTAGCAGCTGCATTTTGGTACATGTTGGCTTTAAAGCACAACATCCAGCTTCCAGCTGCTGCCTAACCCCTAAATTCACCAAAATAATAAATGATAAGTAAGTGTCAGCAAGTGGTTTGAGTCAGGGGTTGAGGTCCTAAAAGGAATTCAGCCCTTGACCTTGTTTCTGACAGAGCTGATATTTTACCACATTCAGGGCATCTCTGGCACATGCCAGGACAAAATCTTTGCAGGAATAAGAGTTGATTAACCTGGTGTTTTAAGAGAAGGGAGTACAGTAGCACCAGCCTTGGACCGGCACAGCCCCCATGCAGGAGGGGAGGCGAGAGCCCAATTGATCCAGTAACACAGAGCTATATATCAGCACAGCCTCTCCCATTACTTTACCTGATGGATTTCCATCCAATGAGCTGATCTGAAAGTGATAAAGGGAAGACCAGAGCGTTTTCAACACGCCACTAACTCCAAAACCAGGCTCAATAATCCTGCAGATTGATGGCACCTAAAGAGCAGGGAGGGAGAGGCAGGCAGGCAGGCAGGGCGGGGAGCTTAATTAATACTCACAGCATTAACCAAGCATACATTTATCTGGGTAAATGAAGGGGCAGGACAAGTACCACTGTCAAGAAAATGTTTCACCTGGCAAAAAGCAATCTGGGGCTCTCAGGTGGGGTCCTGGGGTAGGCGAGTCAGCCTGTTCCCAGAAATGGCTCCGGTCCAAGTCAGGAAACCAGAGCTGTCCTGCAGAAATAACAGCTTTTCCACAGTTGACTTTTTTCCCCTTCTCCCTCACTTTTCATGCCCTTGTGGGTAATCATACGGTCACTTCAGACACCTTCAGTCTGAACTACAAAGCCCCGGACAGTGGTGGTACCTTGCTTCCTTGCTTTCCTGACTGAAGGATTTTCCATTTCCTTTGCCTTCAGGTTGAGAGTGGACCAAATATCCTCCCAACGGTTTCTGCAACGCCACACATCATGTTTCCCATGTTTTCTGTCCAAATTGTAGAATCATTTAGATTGGAAAAGACCTTCAAGATCATGGAGTCCAACTGTAAACCTAACACTACTAAATCCACCACTAAACCGCGTTCTAAAATGCCTCCTGGAATGGTGACTCAAGCACTTCCCTGGGAAGCCTGCTCTACTGCTTGGTAACCCTTTTGGTAAACAAATGTTTCCTGATATCTAATGTAAGCCTCCTCTGGTGCAACTTGAGGCCATTTCCTTTCATCCTATCACTTCTTAGCTGGGAAAAGAGACATTTTGCTTCAGGGTCCTGGCAGGGCCCTGTATAGCTCACAGGCAGCTTTACTGCCTCGGCTGTTATTGCAATAGTGTCCACTACAGCCTCTGAGGTCTACAGCCAAGCAATGGAAGCTGCGGCTGGAAGACACCACCCTCACACAGGATGTCCCCTGTGCCCTGGCACACCGGTGAAGCAAGATTTGGAGGCAGGAACTTGATCTAGGCCATCCTTTTTAATAGCCACCAGCAGATGTCCCAGCCAAAAAGGTATTTCAGGACTGTCCAGCAGAAGAAGGACATAGATCTGTTGGAATGAGTCCAGGGGAGGCCATGAAGATGATCAGGGGGCTGGAGCACCTCTCCTATGGGGACAGGCTGAGAGAGTTGGGGTTGCTCAGCCTGGAGAAGAGAAGGCTCTGGGGAGACCTTAGAGCAGCCTGCCAGTAAAGGGTCTTACAAGAAATCTGGAGAGGGACTTTTTACAAGGGCATGTGGTGACAGGATGAGGGGTAACTGTTTTAAATTAAAAGAGGGTAGATTCAGGCTAGATAGAAGGAAGAAATTATTTACACTGAGGGTGGTGAGAAACTGGACAAGCTTGCCCAGAGAAGCTGTGGATGCCCCATCCCTGGAAGCGTTCAGGGCCAGGTTGGATGGGGCTTTGAGCAACCTGGTCAGGTGGCAGGGGGAGTTTGAACTAGATGATCTTTAAGGTCTCTTCCAAACCAAACCATTCTACAATTTCCAGCACCCTGGACTGAGTCATCCTTTCATTATATAAGGAGTTGTTTAAAAACCCAACCCTTTCTCCCCACTTGAAACCCACTGGCTGATCCTTCAGCCAGGGCAAGGAAATCTCACACCACTCATCATGAACTTTGCAGGCCCATGGAGTACACAATGCCAGTCCCAGCTGGCATCCTCTTCCTCATCCAAGCTGTATCTCTCTACTCCCATCCTCGCCGTCAAGACCTCAAGCCAGCAGGGATTTCGATCTCAGGAGACAGCTATTGTGCTGTAATTAAACAGCAATTGATTGCAAGCAGGGTTCTTTTGTGTTTGGGATTAATGAGAGGCGAGAAGATAAATTTGGTCACCACTAATTAACCCCAATTACAGAAGCAATAAATTGGGAGTGTACCAGGCTATGTGGCATCCACTGCCCCTGTCTGAGCCATGGGGAGGGCCGTGAGTCCTTTCCCCTTTCTCAATTTCTTTCTACCAGTCTGTGGGACTTTCAGAAGTGAAATGAACCCAGAAAAGGGCTGTGGGGCCTGGTGGATACAGTAAGATGTGATGAACAGGCAGTGATTGGGATTTTGGCCATGCAGGGAGCATGAGGATGCTGTCGTGAGAAAAGCAGACTGAGAGAGCCTTTATGATCCTTAATGCCCCAACAGGGAATTGATGATTCCAATAATTCTAAGTACTAATCCATGGCAATTTTAAAAAGCTTTGATTTTGCATGCTGGTTGAATAGGGGCAGACTTTATGGGATGGGAAAGCTGCTTGTGCTCAGTCCAGGCAGTGTGCATTGCCTGCTTCCAACAGCGTGTTACCCTGCTGGATCCTAGGGGTGAGATCCATGCGCAGTTGGAGAAGGAGTGGGGTCGACCCCTGCTAGCTACTCTACTCGAGCACTGAGGAGTACAAAGCTGAACAAAGATGGAATTACAAAGATTTCCTTCATCTCCTTTCAGTCCTGGGGTTGAACCTCCATGCTGGGTAGTGGTACCCCCCTCATAGCATCATTCCCCAGGTAGGGGAGGGGTGGTTTCCTCCCTGCTGCCTTCCTGTGGTTTGTGTGACTCCAGACTCCATCCAGCCTGGTGCCCAAAAGCATTTCTGTCTTTAACCTCAGCTGTTTTCATAGCTGAACAGCTTTGAGGCTGGGCCATTGACCTCTGCACCAACAAAGCATTAAAGCAGATGCTTAAGTGTTGCCCAGGGCCTTCCAAGCTTTTCTTTGCATGAAAGTCCTGCAGCTGCAAAAAGGATTCATGCCCCAGTCCAAAGGAGGGCAAGCCCCAGTTTTTACTGGCAAACCCCACCCCCACCCACCCCCCGCACCAGTGCTGAGGGCATTGCAGGAGCTTTGTGGGGCACAGGGAGGTCCTTGTGTGCTCAGAAAAATGCCACAGTTGTGAGGAGGACTGCAACAAAAATCTCTGCAGTGGCCCAGCCCCCCCTTGACAGCCTCTAGCAGCCTCCAGAGAGGAAGCCAATGCCTAAATCTCATTCTTTCAACCTTCGTAACCTTTGCAATCTCAACCTCTCAACATTTGCGGCACCATCCCTGGCAGAACTGTGGCAGGCATGAAGGGATAGTCCCCACCTGGAGATTTAGGCCAGGTTTAATACGTGAGCATCTAGATGAGACCCTAGCTCCATCTCAGCTGAGGATAGGAGGTGACAATGTCCTTGTCCCCATCAGCTGTTACCTCTCCAGTCCTACATCCCCTGTGTACATCTGAGAGGAAGAGCAAAGGGTTGAATCACAGCCTCTGTCTGTAAGCAGCATCCCCCATCTCACTTTTTCCTATTGCTGTCCCCACCTAGGGGGTGTGTGCATATCCAGAGAGGGGTCAGTGGGTGCTGGTGCTCCGAGGCCAGGGCAGATCTCCATGGCTAATGCTATAATCCTCCCCCCTTTCAAGCAGCAGGAAAGCCCCGGCCAGCAGGATCCCTGTGCAGACAGGGTGTAAAAAGCCGTGGCAGCTCCAAAGCAAACACTCCCACATCTTCATTCCTTCCACCCTATTGGCCATTGATTTCAGATAAATATCCGTCCGGCCCTGACAGGGCTCAATTCTCCTAATTATAGCCCTATTGACATGTGATCTTTAGCTGCTCAGCTTGTCAGGAGCCATCTATCAGGCAGACAGATTTCTTTGGCTCAGGAGGAAATGAGATGGGAAAGGGGCAGAAAGGAGGAGCAAGGACTGGGGTGCAGGGAAATGGCTGTATTAATGTGCCGAAGAGATCCCCTGGCCCACATTCTAGTTTATTAACAAGTATGTCTTGGAGGGCCCTGAGCACCAGCCTTTAGAGCAAAAGCAATAAGGGAAGAGTTAAGGTGAAGAGCTCCTAGTTTGGGAACAGCGTGTGTGCATCACTGTAAAGGATTGCTGTGCACAGACCGCTGGTATTTCACAGGTCTTTCCTCTTCACACACAGCTGAACTGACTTTCCCAAGTCTGCGCAGCGCAGAAGCAGCAAAGATGCCTCCCGCCAGGCCACACTAACCGTTGGCTGTTGCTTTCTGCAATGAAACCAAGGAACTCCTTGCTGCAGGGTGTTAAAAATTTGCATGGTTAGCAGATACATTCACAGAGGAAAAATCCATCCCCGACTGTAAGACAGAGGCAGAACTCTGGTTCAAGAGGTCCCTGAGCACAGATTGTTGGCAGCAGGGAGAGCACTTTGGGAATGCACTCTTTGTTCATCCCGCCTTGCGTTTCTCCAGGCATTAGCTGTGGGCTGTTGCCAGAGGCAGGACACAGAGCAAGACCAGCCCTAGAGAGAACAAAACTGCTATTTTTTTTTTCTCCTAGTCCCAGCCTTGGACTGGCAAGACAGGGCTAGGGCTTGTACCCAAACTGGATCCAGTAGGAGGCAGGAGGACATAGCCAGGAGACCTGGATGGAGCATGGCTGGGGAACACACACCTTTCCCAGGTTTCCTTGTAATGCTCCTATAGCCAGACTGCATTGGTGCAAAAGCCAGCCCGTTTGGGGGGGTGTCTTCTCCGCATTGTATGGACTGCATGGGTAAAGCCAGAAGCTCTGTGGACCAAGAACAGCTGCTTGTATCACTCCCAGAATCCAGCAATGCAGGAATAAATCCTTATGCCTTTTGCCTGGCTGTTTTTTTCTCATAACCTCAGGATCAGCCCGCTGCCTTGATGGCTGGGGAGCGCAGCAGTGGCTGCTGTTACGGATGGGCTGCAGGCATCCCAGGCTGGGCTGCAGGAGAAATCAGGTAGGACAGATGGGGGCTAATCCCCAGGCCAAGTCCTTGCCCTCGGAGGAGATGCGAGCTGCCCTGTGTTCCCCGCACCAGGCAGCCATCAGCCAACATCGCAAAGCGGTGCTGGGCCGCACTCAGTCAGCGATCAGGGAAAGAGCCCTGTTAGCTGACTCATATCCTGGTCGGCATGTCTCTGTATTGTGAAAGGACCCAGACAGCCGGAGTGTCTGGAGATAACAGCCTTTACCGGGGAGCCCTGAGAGCTCAGGGTTCATTTACAAAGCCGGGCTTATTTGTGCCGGGCCAGCTGTCTCCGTATCTGCATTATCGACCCACTCCCCCCTGCCCCGGACCGTTTGCAGTATCAGCCCATCCACGGAGATAGCTGTCTGCAGTACCTGCTTCCACCCAGCTCGGGTATCTGGCACGGCCTTACTCCCACAGCACTTTACAAGTGGCAAGGACTGGCTTTGCAGAAGTGCTGAGTGCTCAGAAAACCCAACCCTAGTGGAAAAAGCAAAGCCCAAGAAGCTCCCATCTCCCCCACAGTGGGAAAGGAGAAACTAGCTCTGCTTTGCTACTGGGGAAACTGAGGCATGGAAAGAAGGAGTGATTTTCCAGCATCTTCAGTGCTCATTTCCAAGGCATCAGTGGAGTCACCTGCATCTTTCAAATTTCCTTTGCTTTGGTCCATGCAATGACACTGCCTTGAGAGATACAGTTGCATTTCAATGATGCAATGGGGTGGAGAGGAACCACCATGGCACAGCAGTCTGGAGCCACTAGTCTGTATATCTGGGTGCAGCATTTCTGTGCACTGGCTATAGCTGGACCTAGCCCATGCCAGAGACATTTAAGGAGGCATCCCTTCACATGCGTCTCCTGCACTGCCAAAGCTGCTTGGCAGTGCCGTTGACCCACTGCATGGGATAATGCTGTGTGACCTGAGTACTTGGCTGGGCACCATGCTGCAAGAGCAGCTGGAGCGTGGGAGTCAGCTGGCCCTGCCAGTGTGATTCAGTCCCTGTTGTGCCTTTATCCCAGGCACCCTTTCCTTCTTGGGGGGTCCCTGAACAAGGTGAGGATTCCCCATTCCTGGTGGTTGCACAGACGAACATGGGATGCCCGCAGGAAAGAAGATGTGTTGATGGGATTGCACTTCTTTATTTGCACATCAGGGGTTTGTGCACAACACGGCATGAAAGCTTTGGCTTCCAGGGCAGATTTGGATTACCCAAATAAGGAAGACAAGCAGGGTGTTTGGGCTGGGATGGGGTAGCCTAACACTTATACATGTCCGGGCAGAGATGGAGCCAGGTCAGCAAGATCACTGCATGATGTTTCAGCAAAATGGTGGGAGACCACCTTCCCAAATGTGCTTTGCAGTATAGAGAAGTAGCCCCTTTACCTGAAAGCAAACCCGGCACCACTGACCCTAAGCAGCCCTCTCTGATGGGTCAGAAGAAAAGATGGAAAGATTGAAGTCAGAAATCACTGGAAAGAGCACCAACCATCTTTTAATAGTGCAATCTTTTCTTCTGCTCCCTGCAGAGAGCCCATCCCAACATCCCAACATCCCTGGCTGAGTTATCCATAGCCACCCTGCCACTGGGCAGGGTCATCCACTCCCCTCCTCCTGTTCCTGCTTGTCCACCACAAGCCCCCAGAAAAGCCTCATCCCTGAGCTGTGGGATACCAGAGTCCTGCAGGGAAGGAGCAGGGGTATTTAAAGCCAGCAGTGACCCTCCACATGGGATACACCTTTAGCCAGTTCCCATGTTACATTTCTAGCTGCCATGTATACATTCATTCCCATGTACACATCTATAAACCTGTATCTGTATTTCCCACTTTCCATTTTACTGCAAGGCTTTTGCCTGCACACCAGCAAAACATTCTAAAAGTCAAGTTTATTTCCTCACACGAGGCCCTCCAAGAAAGGACACAATGCCCTTGAAAAGTTTCATTTTGACTCTTTGGGATGCTCACCGATATGAATTCCTACGTCTTAGATTCTCCTCAATTCTTTTAGCGTCCAAGCAAAGTCTTCCTTTCAATTCACCCCAAGCAGAAACAGAATGGCACCTTTCTTGTCAAATCAGGTGTTGTGTAAACTAGAATTTCTGTGACTCCTCAGTTAAGCATGAACTTCAGAAAAAGAAGGTAACTTTGGTTCAACCCTGAGAGAGTTGCTAGCAAACTGAGTGCCCTGTTGCTGCATCGTTTCAGTCCCCACAGTCTGAACTTTGCAGTGACACGATAGGTCTTCTCAAGTTATCAGACATGTAGGGGCAGCTCTGGATTATGGTCTCAGGGCAATCCCTGCCTCTCAGAGTGTTTAATACCAGAGGGAAAAACCTATGCAAAGTCGGCAAAATGGGTCTAGTTCTAGGCACAAGCCAAGGCAGGGATAAAACAATTTAGCAGGAAGGCAAAGGGAATTCCTAGAAACAGGAAAGCTGGGTCAAGGCTGGCAGATCCTGATGCAACCTGTTCTGCAGCTCCCCAGTCTCTCCCTCTGTCCTCATAGCAGGAGTAAATCGGTATTTTCATCCTGGGAAGTTAAAATGCAACTCACACTCATTACACTAAGGGAAATGGCAATTGCAACATGGGGATGAGGAACAGGGTTTAAGGGGCTTTCATTCTCCTCTTGCACCAGTTTGACACCCCTGTGATATCCCTGACTCCGGGGTCAATTGTCATGATTTATGCAGAATCAGCATGATAAAAACAAGATCTTAACAGACATGCGTGCCCTCTGGGCTGACGTTGTTTAGCCTGGACCAGGATCAGTGTCTGGGGGGGCAAAGCAGGCTCAGCACAGCCCCACACCAAGCAGCAAAGCCCTCACCTGCCCCACACCCCTATGGCATGGGAAATGCAATGCCCCAACCACTCCTGCATCTTTCCAGCCAGTGGAGCAGCAGGCGCTGAGTCAGCATCCCCATCCTGCCCTCCCTGCATGTGACATCCATCCTGGGGAGAGGCAAAATAACCTCCCACTCAACTGACATGGATCTGACTGCAAAGAAAAGCGCATCCGCTCCCCTTCGCCACCAGCCCCCCGGCAGAAGCACCGGCAGATCCTTCACTTTAATGTTAACTGAGTTTTAGCGTTGGCCCCGGGCTCTGCCATTTATCTACAAGGCTCTGAATAGCAGAAGAGCGGAGTTAATAAATCCGCTCATGTGTCGCCTGTAATCAGGCCTGTAAATAAAGTGGAGCTGTCAGGGAGTGGCGGCCCATGCCACCAGGGTCCTCACCGTCCCGCTGGCTCCGGGTTTCATGTCGGTGCTGTCCTCACCACAGGGAGCAGGGTGCAATATCCATTTCCATCTGCCCATCCTGCAGCTCTGGGGTTGCCATCAGCTGCTCTTTCCAGGGTGATAGTATTGTCTTCTCCTATGCTGGACCAAGCTCCAAATATCTTAAGGATGATTAAAACTTGCACACCCCAAGTCTGAGACATCTGCAGAATCTGTGAACACAGGAACAGCAGAACAGCACCTGGAAACAGGCAGATTTACTATCTCAAAGGCAGAGACTCCAGGATCACCCACTAAGTATCCCCACCTTCCCCCTAGACTGCCCAGCTGGGTCCAACATCTCCCATGAGATACTCCGATAGCTCCAGACAACAGCCCGACTCTGAGAGGGGAAACCAAGGCACGACAGGAAGGGAAGGAACACACCAACGTCAGTTAGTTAATCAGTGGCAGGATCCTAACGGCAGCCCTCCGCTTCCACTGACTGCAAGCAGAGGGGAATTGATTCCAGCCAAGTCCCCCAGCAGGCGCGGGGACTGCAGAGAGGTTCAGAAGGGGAAGATTTCCTGTAAGACGGGAAGTTTTCTTCCCTCTGTGCCCTGCTCTCCCCGTTCTGGTCCGGCTCTGGGAGGCAATCCAAGCGCTACATATCTTTAATTATTAAGCAATCACCCATTGTAGTTACTTATGTGCTGTGGAGCCTCCGGGATGTTCCTGCCAGCAGTACCAGGGCGTAAAGCATCCCTCGATGCTTCCTCCGCAGTGGCTGAATCACCCAGCTCCATTAACTGACATCTACCGCAGACCCGCACACAAGTACATCCCCCCGCTAACCCCCCTTTCCTCTGCCAGCTGCCCCCTCCCCTCCCCATCCTCGCCAAGCCCCTGGGAGCCCTCCTGGCCACTGCTACTGATTGCAAAGCAGTTACAGGAAGGCGGACAGAGGTGCAAGCTCATCCATCACAGCCTAGAAGGAGCCATCAGGCCGGGGAGCATCCTGCAAATCAGCAGATAGTAGCAGCTCTAGGGAAGGGCCCAGAAAAACCTTCCTCGTCCCTTCCTCATGCTTGTCGGCTGGATTCACATGAACTTCTATTCTCTTTCACCACAAATCCTGAGTACCCCCGAATCACCATTCACCAGCTGTTTTGGGTAGGCTCTGGGGCATGCCAGCAAGAAGAAAATGGCAATGGTTGTTGCAGGAAAGAACCCTCCACCAGCAGCACGGGTAGTCCATGTCTTGTGGTCAGGACAGCCAAGACCTCCTAGATAGACCCAGTGTCACTTGCAGGAAAGATTTATTGGACAAGGAGGCAGCTCAGGATGGGGTGGCTCTTGGAGAAGCCCCAAGTCAAGGTGAGCTTTCTCTGTGCTGGTGATAACAGCTTTTCAAAAAGCTGTAGCCATGCTCATGCTGTCCTCCTAAGGCATGAGGGATCAGCTTGTGCAAGCAGGGAGTCCAGACAGGGAAGATACTCCAAGGTAAGATGCCCCAAGAGGGTGTAGCAATATACCCTGGCCTCTGGCCACCACTGTTGGCACAATCTAAGACCATTTCAAGAGCACTCCATCTCCTTTCATCCATCTGCTGTTAAACATATCTCCTTCCTCCTCTCCATCCCCTAAATCTCTCCAGCACAGTCAATATGAAAGATGCTGTGGTCAGAGAATGGAAAGGAGACTCATGTCCACAATTACATATGTCCCATATACCAGTGTCTGTACATCATCTGTGACCATTACTGGCCTCACACCACACTGATCTCCTCCTCATCTCCAACAAGAGTTGTGGAGCAAAGCAGTTTTCAGCAGCCCAGGGCAAGGTGAATCCCTTGCCTTTGACTTCCTCGGAGCTCATGTTTGCCAGAAGAGCTGAGCAGATATTTTTCATGGAGCATCAGAAAAATGCTGCTTGGGCAAACTCCGAACGCTTCCAGGGAACACAAAGCAGAGCAGCACTTGCAAAAGAAAAGTCTTCAGAGGTTTGCGGGTACACTGGAAAGTCTGGGTTTGGTTTATTTATTATCACAGCATGTAACATTGACACAAACATGATTCACATTTGGCTTTAAGATAGTAAACCTGCCTGTTTCCAGGAGGCATTATGCTGTTCCCATATTCACAGAATCTGCACATTTCTCAGATTTGGGGAATGCAAATTTTAATGTTCTTTAAACACCATTTCTGAAATGTCAGTGTTTTCTGAGGCTCCAGATGCTTCTTCCCATGCATTGGGCTGGCAGGGATACACAAAAGGATGGAAGAACATGGATTTACTCCCACTATCTGAAGCTGTTTGGCCCATCCAAGTGCAGGGGATAGTTTAGAACAAGTTGTAAGATAAGGGCCACAGCACAGCAAAGCTTTTCTGGATGGCTCCAGCCTCCAGCATGTGTTCCAGGACTAAACCAAGGACGGGTCACTGTGTTGAACCCACACAGGCTGGTGGTCCAACCTTGTACTGCTCCCATTGGCTGGAGTTTCACTAAGGCTAGAATTGTGTGATTTTCACTGCAAAAAAGGACAGCACCTGCCACTGCACAACCCATGTGCCAGTGTCTGTAGCAGATGACTACACCAAAACATACTTGCCAAGCACAGAGCAGAAGTCCTCATCCCCACAATGCAATAAAGGGGTGCAGGATGACAGTGAAGGACTTCACTGCTGCTTTACGACTGAAGAGGTTTGAATTGAGACATTGCTCTTCAAACCTCTTAAAATAAATAGGTCATTTTTTGATTGGAGTGCACTGGTTTTGCTGTCTGATGCAAGCTCTTCAGCAACAGTGAGAAAAACTCAATGTTACGGACCTGAAACTCAATCATCACTTTTTCTTCCCTGGCCAAAGAGGATTCAACAATCCCCTTTAATAGGTAAATGCCCACTATTTTTCACTACATCAAGCTAAATACCAGCCATTACGCCAAACAGTTCCCCAGGTTCTGACTTTGGGAAAAAAAAAATCTTTTGGTAAGTTTTTGATTTTCTGTCTCTCAGTGCCATCAGGCAGCTTAGATGGTCCCTGCTTACGCAGAAGGATAAATGGTTGTTCCCAGCACACACTGTCCCCTGGACTTTGATGGACTCCATGGAGCCTAGCAGAGGTCTCGGATGTCCAGTGCTGAGGAGCAACCTTATTCATTTTCCAGCATGACAGTGGTGAAGCACCTCTGGCACATCTGATAACTGTTCACCATCTTCATCAGTGACCTGGAGATGCATCCTCTACAAGTTTGTGAGTAACAGTTAATTAGGAGGGGAGACTGGTCTAAAGGGACCCTGAGAAAAGCTGGGACAACAGGAACATCATGAAGGTCAACAAGCTCTGTGCTGGCATTAGAGTGGCACCATACTTGGAACTAATGGGAAACCAGTTGGGAACTGGATGTCAACCAAGTAGCTGAGCAAACATGGTGCTATGGGGTAACAGCTGATGCCAGGCTGAACAAAAGCCAACAGTCACTCTCTTCCCAAATTGGGCAAAATGCATACAGAACTATGAGGATCACACACAGACTCAAGAGGATCTTCCCACCAGCCAGTCTAGGATCACACCAGTCACCCAAACCTGAAGAACCACTGGGTTCCACCACTCACTGCCTGGTCTGGACGTCATGGACCTGCAGCACTGCAGTCTTTCTTCTCAGCCCTGAGACCATGCAACAGCCTGGGGTCACTCCATGGAAAAGACCATCAGCAATGTCCCATAGGCAGGATGTGAAGCCCAGCTCCCAAAAAGATTTCCTTGAAAGCATATGCAACCAAATGCTTTCCACCCCTCATCACACAGCGTACTTCTCCTCACTGTGACATGGAAAGGTCTGCTTTATACTTAATGAGGTGGGGAGTACCAATGAAACCCTGACCATACAGGAGCTTTGGCACAGCAGAAAATCCAGTATCTTATAGCTCAGCTCCCTGGGGTGGGAGGTATCTGCCTGTCCATCATTGGATGAGGTGTGTGGTTGAAGCTGCAAGCTTCATTCATCTAGGCAATGATAAGAAGACAGGAGACAAGCCCTGGAACATGGCCAGGGCAGTGGAAACCCAGCACAAGGAGGGATCAGGTGGTACCAGAGGATAGTTCTGTTGTTCCTTTGGAGGCCACCCAGCAAGGGTCACTCCCAGCCCAAGTGGTTCATACCTGATGGCTCCCCAGCAGCATGCAGAGAAGGAAAACATCCCATTTGTTCCAATCAGGCAGACTGCAAAGAGAATTTGTGAGCCTACTGGAAAATGGACACAATTAAGAAGACAAAATAGGAACCAAATAATGGACACTCAGTTTCCAGGTCATAGCAAGAAATTGCTCTCAGATGGTTTCATATCCTGCCTTATGCTGCAGCCGGCATGGACAAGAGGAGCCCGATCCACCGAGCCGTTTGTGGGGATGCTGGGCAGTGAGGTTCAGTAGAGCAGCCACATGCTGACTTTTCAGCCAAACTTCTTTCCAGGAAAGGGACCCTGGAGAATGGAAGAAGTCCTATGAGTGAGGAACTGCAAAGAGACCTGCCAGTGTTGTAGCTAAAAACTGAATCATCCACCTGCCCAGATACAGCTGAAACACACCCAATGACTTAAGAAGAGGGAGTTTGCTTGGTCCCGTTGACATCCATCAACTTTGCCATTTTCTGGCTTTGCTAGACAATCTTTGAAGACAACATGTTGTTCCTCCTGGTCATTTGCAGGAGGTTCCCACCAGTCTCTACAGATAAGCTCACCTTTGCCATCATCACTGAACAGGTGGGAAAACTGGGGTTCAAGGACGTGAAGTGACTGGACCAGCAACTCCCACAGCAGTCCCAGAATTGGGACTGTCATGTTCCAAATCCTGTGCCATCATGCCCCATCTGCCTTGTCCCCTGAGCCTCCCTGCCTTTCTGGGAGAGCTGTATATTAAGAAACCTGTACAGAAAACCACCCCCAGGAGTCTTTCAAGCTCTCCGCAGGCTTGATTAGCTGGAGTTGCATTTCTGAGGGCCTCATTGGACTCCTCCAGCTCAGAAGAGTTCACAGACCACTCCACAGACTCAAACAACTTCTTGATGTTAAAATCCCCAGTCTCCCAGTGCTGAATCCACCTTGAAATTGGTCTCAAAACCTCTCTTTGCTGGCAGTCAGGAATGGGGCTTAGGAGGAGAAGGGGAGGCAGAAGGGAAAAGAAATTAGATACATTCTCCACAAGAAGGATTAAAAGGAAAAATTCAGCCTGGTGGTGGAACAATGAATCTGTGTCTGGGAAATGCCCCATTGCGAAGGAGCAGTGAGGAGAGGTAACCTCGGGGAACAGGCATGCAAGATATGCTGGCAGCCATGGGAGGACTCCAGAAGCATCATTTGCAGTAGCAAATTGGGCATCCTGCCCAGGTCATCTCTGGCCAAGGTCAAAAGCCAGGGTCCAAGGCGAAGGCTCCCATGGGGTTTCCTGGCAGGCAGAATGCAGAAATAGAGGAGGGATATAACCACAGTAATAAGAAATTTTAAAAACTTGTTTCCCATGCTTTACCACTAGGTGTGCATCTGGGGTACAGGATGGGCTCCTCCCATGGAGAGGGTCACAACCTGTCCTGGGATAAGCATTAGTCCTATTTCAAGCTCAGGGGACCAGGTTTTTGTCAAGTGATGGAGGGGTGAGATAGGATTTTATCCAAACTGATTGCTTTCCTCTAGCGTAACTATGCCTGCCACTGAAGGAAGCACTTTTGGCTCTCTGCAGAGAGAAACAAGAGCAGCATCCCCTTAAAATCAGAACTTGATGGCTGAGGAATCATTGAATCAAGGCACAGTTTGGGTTGGAAGGGAACTTAAAGAACATCTAGTTCCAATCCCTCTGCCATGGGCAGGGATACTAGATCAGGAGGGGGATTCTCTACTGATTGGACTCAGAGACACCAGTGTCACTGCCAGCCCATGGCTTTCCCCAAGTCTCCTTGCAAAACCCTGGCAAAGAAGTGGATTGGCGACATCTTCAAAGCTGGAAACCTGTTCTTCATCCAGCCCTGCTGAAGGCAGGGAAAAAGCCAAAATTCTGTGTTTCCAGGGAGGGTGGTTTACAAATCTCCTTTCAGGATATATGAACTGATTTGAGGAGATAATTGGAAAGGATCTAGATCCAGTTAGTGGCTGGATACCAGCACTGCCTGATTTTCATTGCTCATCCAGAATAATCCTTTTCAGGGGAAAAGCTGTTTCTCCCTCCTCTTTTCTCCTCCTACCTCTCCCTCATCTGCTCCAAGCTTGACAGAGACAGGTCAGTCAGTCTGTCACCACTAATCTTGGATACTTTTAGTGTCACTCTAATGACAGCACACCTTTCTGCCGAGCCGCCGAGCCACCACAATAAAAGGCTCTTAAGGGCAGCAGCCCCTCTGAGCAAAGTGGCTTGCCCGCTGCCCGGGCCCTTCCTTCCCCCTGGAAATGGCATCCAGCCGATTAGCCCTGCTGCCTGTGACAAGAATCAGATCTGAAACCTTCCACTTTTAGATGCATTAAAGCCCTTTGGGGCAAGCGCTCAGAAGTGCACTGCTTGCCCCCTTTGTCTGCCCTCCCACCCCTTCTTGCTCCCACCCTTCCTCTCCACTCTGAGCACCAAGCAGCTCAGGCCATGCCCTCAGGAGCACCCAGGGTGGTTTGGCTCATTCCTACCCCCACCACACTCCCTGTCTGTTTTGTAGGTGCTGAGGATTTATTGCCACTCTGTTAGGCCTTTAGGGCTTTGTCATGAATCAGGATGGCTTTGCTATAGGACCCCAGGCTTAGCCAGGGCTTGCCATAAAAGACACCCAGGTCAGGCCCCAGTGGCTCTACCCAAACGGGTAAATTCAAGGATGCCCAGCCAGCACTTTAGATGCAATTGCCCTGGTTTACAGGGTAAGAGGGTTAGTCAGCGTAAAATCATCCATTTCTTGCAAGTTGGTCTTGGGAGCAGGAACTGGCAATGTTTAATAGAGCAATAGAGAAACAGAGCAGCTTTAGAGGCTGCCAGCCTCATACCAGGTCTCCTTGCCACCCCTGTTCACAAGGAAAATGGAGTCTGATGGCAGCCAAGGGGCATTACAAGGCAACGCTCTTTCAAGCCTCTATCTTCGCTGGGTTTTGGCTGTTTCAGTGCTTGGTTTCACCTCCTGTCACGTGTGAGAAAGCAGCACCCTCTTGGATGGGACGTGAACCACACGGCATGGTGTGTCTGTGTCTTGGGTGAAAATCTAGAGCTTCTAGCCAGCTGTCCTAGCCCCACTCTCTCCTGGGCCCTCTGTTCCCTTCTCAAGGGAGCCAGTGAGTTGCTTCCCACCCCAAGTGGCTGCAGAGCTATGCTGCTGCACTGGTAAAGAGCTGATGAATGAAGTGTGCAGTACTATTAATAATGAATAAGCTTGTCTGTTGGTTTAGAGGGTTTTGTTCTGCTGCAGGGCTCATCAAGGCATCCATTGGGACCTGTTGCATTCAAAGGCAGCATCACGTCCCTAAACCATTAAGCCATCAACATAGCAGTGTACGATACATTCATTTGCTTTGGACGTTGTGGGCTACTACAGCCCCTGAACCCCAGCTCTCAGCATCATGGGATGCAGGAAGGCAGCATGAGCTCTGGCACAACTCAGTGGCAGCGTAGCTCTCACAGCGTTTCCCCTCATTTCACCAAATTTGGGTTTGCAAGGTAAAAGGTTGATAGCTCAGTATGGTTCTGTTCAGCTCAGCAATTCAGTTGTGTTCAGAGAAGTGCACCCTGGGGAAGGTGAGATGCGTTATTCCCATACCCTGGCGCATGTCCCAGGCGGTGTAGGGATGAAGTCAGCAGGCTGCCAGGGGCAGATGAGTGTGCTGAGAGCTGTAGGCAGCCAGCATGAGCTGGAGTGTGGATGAACCAGAACCAAGAGGCAGTAAGTCACCAGGAGTCAGGAAGGGCACAGTGGGAAGCTGGGATTGCATGATGCAGCCCCAGTCATTTCAGGGTTTGCAACTGATTGTGCAACTCACTTCCCTGATTTTATGGAAGGCCTTGGGTATGCCTCAGGCTACCCCATTAGAAAACCATTTCACCAGTGCTCCTGAGTCTATGGGTCTATGACTATATTAGAAATCAGGCAGTGGCAATGAATGTGCTTAGGACCTGGAATACAATTGCCAGTAAATTATCAGTGCCATCCCTGGGCACCTGTGGACCAGCCCAATTAGCTGCCTCCCAAATGATTCACAAAGACAGTTCTGCATTCATGGTGGGTCAAGAGGCCATTCCCAATAGTCATAGAATTATAGAACCATTTAGGTTGGAAAAGACCATTAAGATCCAACCATTAACCCAGCACTGCCAAGTCCATCACTAAACCATGTCCCTAAGCGCCACATCTTCACATCCTTTAGATACCTCCAGGGATAGTGACTCAATCGCTTCCCTGGGCAGCCTCTTCCAATGCCTGACAACCTTTGAGGGAATAAATTTTTCCTCATATTCGATCTAAACCTCCCCCAGGGCAACCTGAGGCTGTTTCCTCTCGTTCTATCAATTGTTACTTGGGAGAAGAGACTGACCCCACCTCACTACAACCTCCTTTCAGGTAGTTGTAGAGAGTGAGAAGGTCTCCCCTCAGCCTCCTTTTCTGCAGGCTGAACAACCCCAACTCCCTCAGCTGCCTCTCTTAAGGGTTGTTCTCTAGACCCTTCACCAGCTTCATTGCCTGTCTCTGGACATGCTCCAGCACCTCAATGTCTTTCTTGTAGTGAAAGGCCCAAAACTGAACACAATATTCAAGGTGCAGCCTCACCAGTGCCGAGAACAGGGGGACAACCACTGCCCTGGTCCTGCTGGCCACACGATTTCTGACACAAGCCAGGATGCTGTTGGCCTTCTTGGCCACATGGGCATTCTGCTTTAGGAGGACCCAAAGGATCCCAGGCAAGGAGCTGTCCCTGGAAGATGAGAGAGGTCAAGCTGCAATTCAAGCTGTGCAGAAGCCTTTCTGGGCATCTCCAGCTGTAGCTATTCTTCTCTATAAACATCTCATGCTTGGGAAGCATTGCATGTTGCTGCAGAAGAAAAAGACCAATGGTCATTTCCCAGTGACAAATACCATGGAATCACGTCTTCCTAAACTGAAAAACAAGATTTCCAAGCAAAGTCAAGAGGAAATCAAGAAAAACCCTTCTGACTGCTGAGAAGATGCCCTTCCTCCTTCCCATGTTTTGAGCAGCCAAGTAGGGAGAGTCATCTTTTTCCTAGTTGCCATCATCCTCTTCTTGGCAGAGAGAAGATGCAGGGAAGAGATCAGGTCAGTGCTGTCTCTGTTGGAAGAGAGTCCTACACTGGAGTCATGACAGCTTGCTTTGTGGGGCTGGAGGGACCCCAGGAGCTGTGGAGGGAATGAGGAAGCGGAGCTGATGGAAGATGGACTGACTTGAGAGCTGGAGGACAGGTCTCATTGTGGGTCACAATGAATCACCAGTGCAGGGCCAAGTAGATGAAAGCATAAAAGCTCTTGTTATACCAGCAGAAGAAAATCCCCTGTCTGCATCCCACATGCCCAGCTGAGATCCTCGCAGCATGTCTAGGAAATAACCAAATTCCCTTGGATCCTGCCTCTTTCTCTGGCTTTCTGGCCAGAGGCATGGGGCATCTCAAGTGCAGTCAATTAGAGCCACAGATCAATTAAGCATTAACAAGGAGGAAGATAAATTACTTAAATAGGCAATCCCAGGGTCCAGAAGGGAAAACTTCCTGGTGTTGGATTCTTGTGAATTCTCTTTTTCAGGCCTGACCAGATGCTGCTTTGGCTCTCAGCATGAGGCCTTGCACAGGTACGAGGTGCCATGCAGTTTGCAGCAAGGCTGGTTTTCCTTTTAGATGTTTCACTCAGATTGCACGGGGAGACACATTCACGTAGTGCTGGATACCTTCTCTCCCTTCCTCTGCCTCATCCTCCTCAACAAATTCCCAGCAGCTTTTTGGCTTTGGAAAACCTTTGCAAGACTGATAAGAAGCTGAACTCATTCCTACTTTTTCTTTCCCAGAAAGCAGGGTTTTGAAGATGTGTATCCACGTGCATCATCTTGCCAATGAATGCCCAGACAAGGGAGTGTGTGTCTGTACTTGTGTGTATTTGCGTGTGGGTATTACCAGTCCTAAACTGGTTGGAGTGGGTCTGTTTGCACATTTGGATTTGCCCTTCCATAGTACCTGGAAGATTGAGTGTGGAAGGTTTGGTGAAGGGTATAAAGGAAAAGAAATCTCCCTTGGGGACTCCACTCATGGGACAAATCTCTGTTGTTAGTTGCCTTTTCCACTATCATGGTTCCTGGACCATCCCTTTTTATACAGTTGTAGGGCACTCGGTCACTCCTCCATGACTTTGCAGACACAGAGCCCTAAAGTTAGGGCAGGATGGGAACATCATCTCCTGAAGCCTTGGGGTATAAATTTTATAGCTTTTATAACCCCATAATTAAGCTGCATCACTTTCAACAAGTCCTTCTCAGGGACCCTTTTGGGTGTCTGGTATCACCCACTCCTGAGTTGGAAGTTTTAGATCATGTTTTTCTATGGAAGGTCCAAATCCAGCCCCAGATTTATTCCCAAGTTACAGAGAATGTAAAAGGTCCCCAATGTTTAATATTTTGTGATTTTATTTATTGCATTTGGCTCCACATCTCCTTTTTGGGGGGATGACTGGACACTGCCAATTTGCAGCCTGGGTAGGCAAGCCAAGACAATGCAATGAAAGGAAAATCCTGCCTTTTTCATGGCAGCTCCTGTGTCTATGCTTGCTTCATCCTTGCTTTTCCATTTCCTTAAACCTCCACAAGCCATGCTTATACCAGCCACGCACATACAGAAACTCTTCCTTCCCCTCCACACTCCTCCTCCTCTCTCATCTCCTCCGGCTGCTTGAGAAATTCAAACCTTCTTATTATTAGGAAGAAAAAAGGGTGTGCTATCAGGTTGAAAGGGAAAGCAGAGGAATGGGTTAAAGGGGTTTAAATTGGAGTTTTATGGATATTTTTCTCTCTCCTTTGTGAGAACATTAAACTTTTCTTTCGTTAAAAACCAAGAGGACAGGAATGGGAAAGGAGAGGAGAGAAGGGAAAGAGAAGGTGGGGGAAAAAAAGCCCTCAGATATTCATGTGTGACACAGCTCAGGGAGGTGAGGCGTACGGCTGATTTGCTTAATGCTGACAGGTCTTTCTTCTTATTGGAAAGAAAACACAGCGGGGAACCTAAAATGTGCCATGTAAAGGTCCATGGCAGGAGCATTTCCAATCTTCCGTGGTGACGCTGTGGGCCAGGTATTCACACAGGCACATCAGGGGAAAATAACACAAAAAGTTCTTCAGTAGACTCCCATTAACCCGCTGCCTATGGTAATGTCGAGCCCAAAGCTGCTCCCCAGCGCCAGGTGCTCCTGTACTAAGCGGCACGGGGATGTGTGTGTGTCGGTGTGCGTGCAGCGGTGTGCAAGCCATCCTGCCCAAGTGGGGCAGGTAAAGGGGGAGAGGGGGAGAAAAAAGGGAGAAAGAGGAGTGCTAAAGCAAGGGGAGGAGGGGGGAGGATGGCGAGAAAGCAAAGACAAAGAGAGTGGGAGGGAATCTGAAAAAGAGGAGGCAAAATAAGGTGAGAGTTAGGATGGAGGAGGCTTCCCACGAGGTCCTGCTCACCACTGGGCTTCTCTATGGGGCTCCTGTAGGGTCAGCCAAGGAGGTATCTCCCAGAAGGGGGTAGGGGCACCTGGGCATCTGGGAGGTGGGATTCTTTGTGGGAGCCACGAGCCCATCTCTTACAAGTGCCGTGGGTTTCTGTGACTCCCTCCCAGGGAGAAGCACCCTCTGGCCAGCCTGACTGTGCTGCCTGTCTCCTCCAATGAGTGGATGGCTTGTCCTGGGGGATTGCACATTCGCCTTTCCTCACATCAGTTCAGTGGACAGCGGGACGTGTTGTGGCAACATCGTGCACAACACACAAGCTGACACAGCTGATGGCCCCTAATGCTGGCATGGCTGAGATGCTCTACAGATAGAGCAAGACTCAAGGGCAGCCTCCCAGCTTCAAATGAGGCCATGATGATGACTGGTATGTCACCTATCCAAAGGGAACATCCTCCTCACTATTCTCCTCTCCATACCTGTTGGCACTATGTCTCACCTACAACAAAAGTTGGAGCAGATCTTTATGGAAAGTCATGAGAACAAATGCATGCATGGCTGCAACAGCAAAGCCACAAGCAGAGGCTGGTGAGACAGCGTAATGGAGAAACAGAAGAGGAGATTCAGAAGCAAGAATGATACCTATAAGGAATAAGAGTCAGGGGGCTCAAGGATTAAGCCAAAGCTGGAAAGATGATGGGATTTGGAGCTGGGAGCTATACACTAGAGACCACAAGATAATGGCATGGTGCAAGCTGGATGTTCTTCTGAATGTCTGGGCATCCCAGCAGAAATGATAATAATGTAGAGGGAACAGTTTCTAGATCCCACTTGTAAGGTCAGCACCTGTATCATGTTTCAGCTGTTTAGTCTCTCTGCTCTGAGTGACAAGAAAGGAGTACGTAATAGGTCAGATGACAGAGTGTTGCAAAAGCAGCACCTGAGGACACTTTAGGGCAGAGAGCATGTCCTTTCTGGAGTTGCGAAAGAAACAGAAGCATCAAAGTTTCTTCATGGGATTCATCTCATACCTACCATGTGAGTGTTGCTTCTGTAGCATCTTCATCTGAGCCAGGTATCCTGGGGTCCCTTTTTGCCTCATAAATAGCCCAAAAAGTGAAGTTTGGGGTGTAGTTCATCTCATCCTAAAGTGGACCTTGTTCAGACAAATCTTCCCTACCTGTCATGGACTGTCCCACCCCTTGTGCAGCCATAAGCACAAAGCGAAGGAGCTGTTTCAGTCCTACTCCCCAGCAGCTCCTGCATACAGGGTCCAGGACATGCAGGCCTTTGGGCAGGTCGTGTTCAGACGCCACAAGCAAAGGATCCATGAAGGACCCAAGGAGCAGGTGCCTGACATGGCCTTGAATTAGTAACTGGGTATCTTTTGGGAGGGTTTGTACAGACCAGAACAAGCAAGAGGGTGCCATGTTCCAAATGGAAGGTGTACCAGCAAAGGAGTGCTGTGGTAGATTCCATATTTGACCCCACATTATCTCATACATTGAGAAGACAAGGCAGATGGAGCAGAAAGGTCAAGAATATTCCTTCTTACTTTAAGAGACCACCTTGGACAGTCCTCTTTCTGGATGTCACTGTGCAGTTACAATGACTTGCAAAGCCCCTGATGTTACAAACACTCTCACTCCCCAACACATCTTGCCCTCAGGGTTGCGACAGATCTGCCTAGGGACCACACAGCTGCAATTAGCAATTGTAACCAGCCACTACCAGACACGGATGGATGTGGTGGTCCTCCCCCTGGTCCACTGTGATGAAACAGCAGTTTTTCCAGCAGAACCGAATGGGGAATCTCATGGGCCACAGGCCAGTTATTATTTCTTTCAGCTGCAATCTATGAGCAGGGGAAAAATTGACTTGGGACAGAGGAAAGGGGAGGGGGCAGAATTGTGCTCATTCCTTCTTACTTTCTTGATGCTCTGATAAGCCCTAGGGGAGCCAAGGGAGAGGAGATGGACATCAGTCCATCATATCCACAGGTCTGGCTATCTCAGCATCCGTGACTAAAGCAGATCATGCAGGCAGTGATGCCAGGAGGGTATGGGATATCTAACTAACATGCTGGTGTCCATCTGAGACCTGGACATGTGGTCAGGGGAAACCTGAGCACCTTTCCTTACATTCTTAAAGTGTATGCCACAGAGAAATCAGGACATAAACCGCACTGACCACCCTGGTTTTATTCCCACTGACCACAGAGGGGTGGTGGGCACACAGCTCACCTGCAGGTCCCAGAAGGTAAGTGAGGAATATCCCACCCTGGTTTCTTTTTCTGCCAGTGACTCATTTCTCTGTGCTTTAGTTTCCTATACCTCTAAAATGGGGGTTATGATGTTGACCTCCTTCATCCAGTGCTTGGAGATCAACTGATGAGAAGAGTTGTTGGTAGTTCCTGCTTGATGGCTATGCAGAAGGTTAGCCAGTGAGACTTCAGCATTCAGATACATGGCCATGTGGCCCTTTCCAGCTAATTGGTTAATACTTCTCACTTTGTTGGTGTCAGTCATTTAATCCTTCAAAACCCAGGCACTGGGCCAACGGCAGAGTCGTGCCTTTCTTAGTCCTTTGAGAAGCATCAGAAGCCCATGTCTACCATCCACTCTGCTCCACAGTGGCCACAGTGCTCATCATTGTCAGCTTCTCTGGCTTCTGCACATGGAAATGTCCTAAAATAGCAGTTCTAATCAGCTGATGTTCTTCGTGCTGCTCACAGAAATGTTCCCCATCTCAACATCCCCATCCCAGCCTGCCTTAGGACCACTGTGTAAAACAACCCCATCCCAGAAAACAAACTGTTCCTCTCCAAGACGTGCAGGTCACCTCTCAAGAACTTTAGGGCTTCACTACCCTAAACTCCATCTTGGAAATACCTCTTTGTAGTCATCCATTAGCTGGCATGGGGGCTGGAAATCAGGAAAGGCACATTGCCATCACTTGACTACCATGATGTAGTGCTGCATGATGGGGAGATGGTCACTGTAGTGACTCTGCTTTCAGGACTGGGCCACAATGGAGGTGACAGGGAAACAATGTGTCCAGCATGGCTAGGACTGGAGCACAAGACATAAGATGAGGGGTCAAGAGCTAGGTTTGGTCACCAGGAGAAGAGCAGGCAAAAAGGAGATCATAGTGCCATCTTCATCTTCTTAATGGGAGAGTGGAGGAAGGACAGAGGCAGACTCATCTCAGAGGTGCACAGTAGAAGGATAAGAGACAAAAGGGACAAGCTGGAACACAGGAAATCCTAACTGATAAGAATTTTTTTCCCCGTGAGGGTGCTTAAATCATGAATCAGGGTGCCAAAGAGGCTGGGGGGGGGTCTCTTCCCTTTGGAGACAGTCTGAACTCAACTAGTCAAGGTTATGACCCATTTTGGCCCTGTTTGGGGTGAGCGGTTGGACTGGGTGACCTGCAGAGGTGCCCTCTGACCTAGGTCGTTCTGTGACTGTATGACACTGCAGACAGTCAAGGCATGAAACAGAACACATATGAGGGTCACTCATAGACCTCCACTTTGTGCCCATCAGCAGAAAATAATGCTGACCCTCTCCTGGATCTCATACCTCTGTGCCTTCTCACACCTCTGTACCTTTCCTTCTTATTTGGACCACTGCTGGTTTCTGCAGCCCATGACCTTCACTTCACACTTGCCAGCATCCCACACACAATAGCATATTTCTACAATTGATCCTGTAATCCTTCCTTCATCTTGACCAGATCTGGAGGGGCGGGGGGTGGAGTGTCCCCTCACCACACATCTCGGTTCATGTCCTTGTCTGCATGGGAATGATGGCTCCAGAGAGACCTCATTGTCTCCAGACAGACCACCTTCTGTCATTCTCTGGCTAAATTAAGTGTTTGGAAAATGGCTCCTTGTCCTTCCCAGGATTTTTTTGCCAAGCTGTGAGTCTCTCCTGTTTCCTTTGGGAAAGCCAAAATTTTTCTTACATGTGGGACATTCAAGAGCTTCCAAAACTTTTTTTCCCCCGGCATCCTCGCAGACTGCAGCTTCCTAATCCCAGTTTGGCCATTGGTCTTCCCAATTATTCTCCCTACCAGCTCCAACAGACATCAGTTCTCACCCTTGAACACAGATGAGGTTAAGGAATAAATACTCAGGAAAAAACTTTCCCAAAATGTTCTTTTGTATTGACATATATTAGATCCACTTAGCCCCTGGGTTTAGTCCCAGCTTAGTCTCTTAGATTTCTGGGGTGAATCTCACCAGGCAGACATACAGGCAAGGTGAAGGAAGGAACAGGGGGTTTCTCCACAGGGTAATTAAATCCTGGAGCCACCTTAGAAGTGTGATTCACCCTGGGCTACCCATACCTCATGTTTCCAAAGGGCTTGGACAGAGAGGACACAGCCCATCAGTCCTTATTGGCACTTTCCCAGTCCCCCCAGTTTCATGACAAGAGGACTGGAAAGGAGCAGGTGACTTTGCCAATTGTCCTGGCACCCATGTCCCCCAGGGAATCCCATCAAACATAGAAGTCCAGCCTCCCTTCCCTCACCCACCAGTACCAACAGGCTCAGAACTGGCTCAGGAGAAGGACTTGGTCCCTCTGCTCTGCTCTCCTGCCTCCACCTGCCACCATTCCTGCTCCTACCCCACTGCAGAGGAATCAGGGAAACTCCCCATCACCACTGACTCAGCTCTCTGGCTGCATCCTGCCTTGGTGCCCCCCTGCTAGTCTGTGACCCCCTCTTGTGTTACCGTGCTGGCAGCGAGTGGGTGCTACTGAGCATCCTGCACCAAGGGGAAGGTAATGTCCCTCTTGTCTTGCTCCTTCCTCCTCCTCCCAGGTAAACCAGAGTCCCATGCAGAAATGAGATCTGCTCCTCTCTCCTTTCTTCCCCTTTTCTCTCCTCCCCTCTCTATCACACCAGTTGTTTCATCCTTTGAGAACTCTCTCCTTCTCCCTATGGGACCCACTTTAAAAAACAAGGGGGAGGGAGAGCTGGGGGGGAGAAGGAAAGAAAACTCCATTGTCTTGTCAAAGGGAATAAGTGAAAAGTTGCAAGTGTCGCTCTGCAGGTTTTGGCTCCTGTGTGTTCTCCTTTCAAACCCTGCCAGCCTCAGGGGCTGTCATTTTGCCTTCATCTCAACGGATCGACCCGTGGTTTCCCACCGCTTCCCCTCCCCAGCATCACTAAGCGTGGAGCTGCCAGGCTTTTCATGGCCACCGCCAGCTTGATCCTATTGACAGGTCTCTTCTCTTTGCTTCCCTTTCAAAGGGGGGCTCAGAGTCCCTTCCTTCCTCCCTTTTCCCTTCCTCCCCTCCCTCCCTTTCTTTTCTCTATTTTTCTTCTTCTCAGAGGTGCACTGCCGAGGTGCTGCTGTGCAATGACTTGACAAGGCCACACGCAGCGGAGCTGGGGCCCAATTATAAACCCCTCTTTAAGAGCGGCCTTCATTTAGAGAGCAAGATAGGAGCTGTCGGAATATTAACGAGCTCTTTGCCGGTGGCGCGGCATCCAGCAGCGGCACGGCATCCAGCAGCAGCACAGAGGGGCTGCGCAGTGGAGTCAGGGAGGTGTGCGGAGTGGAGGGGTGCATGCATCAGACCAGGTTGATGCCCTGGGTAAAAGTTTCCAGGGTCTGAGATGGTGGTGTGCAACTGGTGTGCAGGCATGGCATTGGCTAAACCAGCTTAACCCAGCCAGGCTGGATGGATTTGTCTATGGGGCCACCGTGGAGGTGTCACCCTCCTTCCACCAGCCATCACCCACCCGTGGGGAAGTCTTATGGTCAGAGCAGGCAAGAGCAGTTCTATTACCAGCTCTGAAGGTGGCCTTGGGGCTTGTCCCCTCAGTGGCACAGGGCTTCACAGGGTGCCTACCACCACCTTTCCTCATCCCTGCAGCAGGGAGGGGATTTTTTGGACAATCAGCAGCAAAGTGGTTGTGTGGTCTTCCATGACTGGCATTCATCCAGCATTGTTGTGGGTGATTGCAAGGATTGGTCCCAAAGCCAATTAAAGCCTCAAAGGAGAATGAGACAGCAGATGAGTCTGGAAAGATCTCTTCTGTCCCCTGGAGGGACTTATGGGTGCCCAACCACAGGGTGCCCAACTACAGCACAACCATGCTGGCAAACATGTGGCCAAAGGAGAGCACATACAGGCAACTGTCTGTCAACATACACAGATACATTCAAATGCATTCAAATGGCAGGCATGTTCACAAGCACACTCAAGCCTGCACATGCCTGAGTACATACTCATAGATCGCACACACAGCTACAGCCCTGACCAGCACATGCACACAAGTGTGTCTATGCATCTACACAGACATAGAAATCCAGACAAGTGAGCACTCATGTGGCTCCTCCCCAGCTTGAGCAAACAGGCTCACACATACACATGCGGAGCACGGCACATATGCTCATTCACAAGTATGCACTAAGCCCTACAAAAGGTCCCAAGTCACATCCATGACCCACTGTCCATCTAAAAAGTCCCTTTTGTCCTTCCCACAATGCTAAGACACCTGTGGGTTACAAGGATTGTGGGGATGCAGGGGACTGTCTACTGGGATCCACCCAAGTCATTTTACTCAAACCTTTACCTGGAGGCCTCCACCCAAAGATTAATCTGATCCCCTGGGACAAGGAGGTGACTGTGGAGAAGAGGTCATGTGGGGAGAAGGTGCAGAAGCCCACCACTGAATGAAGGTACCCAGAAGGCAGGCAGGAGAATGGTGTGTAGGTAAACTGGCCCACGGGGACAGGGGGAGAAGTTGTATGTGTATGTGTCTGAGTTTGTGCATGTGCTGTTTGGACTCCAAACTGCCCCGTTGGTGGTCACAGGCCTCAAGGGGCTAGGAGGTCCTGTAGTCTCCTTCCATACGTAGCTCAAGACATCCTGCTTTACCAGATGTGAAGACACTGGATGTTGTCATACAGCCTAGTACACCTTCTCTGCAGCCAGAGTGCACTCATGGCTTGTGCTGAAGCCCCCTGTCCCCATGACCACTGGGACGTCTCCCACTGCTCCCCAGCCATTCAATTTGGTCACATTTTGGCCCAGAAAGATTTTGTTTCAGGGATGTAGCATTTCCAGATGGTGCCCACTAGCTCTGCTCACCCATGTCCAGCTGTCAGCCGAGTCCTAGCCAAAGGCTGCATTGCAGCCTGTCAAATAGCCTTGCACACTTCTGCTTACGCTGCTGTATTAGGCAGGGAATGGAGCCCTTGAAACTTCTGCAGTGTCTGTAGATGGGGGAAAAAAATGGCTTTATTTAAATCGGGCTTTCACAATAATCCTCAAGAGCCTTATGGGTGATGCCACAGAATCTGCTTTGAAGATTAGGCCCTGGTAGGGTCAAGGAGTGCCTAGCACATGAGCTGAGCACCTTCCTGGGGTCCGTGTAGCCAAGTCAGGCCATATAAGACCTGGATCTTGCACACAGCTTCCAGTAAGCCCTCACAACTAGTGAGACCTTGCATTCATTGCTGCATGTCTGTTGGATCCAATGAGTCCTGCCAACAACGCATGCATAAGCTGTGTCACTGTGGCATCCCTCCTAGGGTATGTACGTATCAGGGTCTGGCTTAGGTTTAGGGGAGTACCAGGGGTTTTAGCCCTTTCTATTCCCACCACATATGACCCACTTTTGTCCAGTTAAATCCAGGAGGTGCCAGCCTATGTGTGTGATCTTGCACCCACGTCCATGGCTACATGTGGTGGTGCCATGTAAGCAGGGTCCTGTTCATATAACTACCTTCTTTTACCACACAGCATGTACACCAAGCCTGCCAAACCTCTCCCCATGGTGCAGCTCCTACACAAAGGTCCTCATGGGACCCAGCGTCCTGGGATCCACAGCTGCCTTGCAGTAGTGTCAAGGTAACTGGTCACTGGTGTGACCCCTGTTGAACACCCTGATAGGCAGAGACCCTTACTCCACTTCTTTGCATTGCAGCTTTCCCTCCTGCTACCTCTCAGCACACACAGGACCTCCTGAGGTCTCTTCCAACCTGAATTATCCCATGATCCACATTTTCCTTCCTTGCCTTGGGACTACAAAAGCTCACAAAGCAGATGCTGAAAAAACCACACACAACCCCTTCCCAAGTCATTTAGGGCAGGAGATGAGGACAGAAGGGGTAGAGAGAGACATAACACACAGGAGCTGGCCCATGTGTAACTGTGCTGGTGCAAAACCCTTGAAAGCAGAGACCTCTTGATTTGCTGTGTGAATCAGCTGCTAGGAGGGTAGAGGTACCCACCCCGGTGAGCTTTGGCTTGACTCCTGGTTTGGGACCAGTTTCACAAGTGAAAGAATCCATTTCTGAGAATCATCTTGCCCCTGGGCACATCTGCAGCTGGCACCCCAGGCCAGGCAGTCTTTTTTTCCCTCTGTCAGTTTGATGCACTCCTGATCCCTTAATTTAGGACCTGGCAGGGTCCCTTAGACATCTCCTCAGCCTTGACCCTCCACAACTCCCTTTCCAGCCACCCTCCCCCTCACTGCCCCCTCCCTCTGCAGGGTACCTCTGCAGAAAGAGAAAAGGACGAAAACCCATGCAAGATCCTTGCTAGCAATAGCCAGAGCTACAATCCACCATAGAGCCTCAGTAGCAACAGCCTCAGTGGAAAGAAACGCAATACCATCGCTAACAGCAAACATGCCTAAAATGAATGTGAAATTTTCTTCAGCAACAGGGAGAGCTAAAATCCAATGAGAAGAATCAAGAAAGTCTGCAGAGCACCAAGGCCCCAAGTACTGGAAGTTCATAAGACTAATGAGTACATTGCAGCAGAATTTAATAACCAGGTATATATGGAATGGCAGGGTATGGTGAGACAGATAATGCTTTTATCAGACGTTTGGCAGGGAAAACAGGTGAATTTTCAGAACATGAGTGCTTCCTCATATCTGCAGGAGAGGAAGAAATTGTCAGGCCAGCAAAAAATTGCATTGAGCACAGTGGATTTATGTTGGTCAGCTGGACAGTCTGAGAGGAAAAGGCAGCTGTACATGCAGATCAGAGGGGCTATTAGTCCCTTGAGACAGAGGGAGGAAAGCAGTGCACATGGACCCCATGGATCACTATGGAGTTAGCACACGAGGAGGTGTGGGAAAACTGTAGGGCAGCATTAAACCCGTGGTCACAAATCTGTAATACCTGGTACAGAGCAGCTCTGGATCCTGAATTTCTCTGTGATGAAAGTGTGTAACAGCTCTGCCTTGAGAATCAGGACCGAGAGATCAGAGGCTGTTGGGAAGTGTTTACCTGCTGGGAACTTATCAGGCACCATTGCTCCAGTCCACGGCAATCATCTGGTCTAACTGGATTTGTTTCCAAAAGGACAGCCAATGCATTATTTTGGGGACAGTGTGTTGCATCCTTGGACAGGCACAGCTTCTGAGTGGGAAGTTGAGCTGCTGGAGGCTGGAGGATTTAATACTTCTTACCTTTGCACAGGGTAGGGAAAATCATTCTGCAGCCTGGGGATAGGTGGCTTCCACAGGGACATGTGCTCCTACATGACCCCTTTACTCAGCCTGCAGCAGCCACTACAAGAGCAGCTGGGGACCCACATCATCCCTTGTAATGCAGTAGCTCTTGTGGTAGACTAAACTAGACTAGGATGGAATAGACGAGACTAGAACAGAATAGAATAATATGGTCCCAAAAGCAAACAGGAAAGGTCTAAGAAGTTCAAAAAGTGAAACTTTTAATGTCTTTATTAATTCTCCTATTAATAGTAGATAATAGCTAATAATATTAACCAAAAAAAAATATAGAGAAGGGGTGGTGCCTCCTGCACTGTAAACATGTATGAGCAGCCTCTCCAGAAGCTATTTCTTCTACCCCACCACTTCATCCCTGTTAAATTCAGCCAGGCTTTTCCACAAGCACATCTGAATTCTCCACTGGGAGTGCTTAGATTCTCTGCCTGACTTGAAGGATCCACTTCACCTCATCCGATGGATTTCAAGAGCAAACATCATGGATGAGTGCCTACTGCACAGCTATGTTTCCCACCCCAAAAGCCCCCCTGAACTTCTCAGGAGCCTGCAGCACCCTCTGTTACTGCAACAGTGTGATGTGTTGCTCCAGGTCATGAACACCCCCAAGGATGCTCTGTGCTGGGCACAGCCACCCAGCCAGCCCCAAAATCCATGAGGCACCCCTCTGCCCATGCTGCCAGCACATTTAGAGCTCTGCACAGAGGCTGAAAGCCAGCCTCCAGCTGGGCTAATGGCATTCAGCAATTGCCTGCCAACAGGAGAGACTGCAAGGAAGCAGGAAAAGGCACTTATCTACATGTCAGATGGATTCACCCCACCAGTTCCTGCAGGAGTACCAGTCCTCTCCATGCATGCTGGGAAACAGGCTTTCCCCCTAAAGTATTGCAAACTCCTTGGTGCATGCAGGTGTTACATGAGTCGCTTCTGTGGGAAACAGAGCTGGCATGTATCTACTGCCCAAGGCTGGTCTCAGGGCAGGGAAGGAGGTTGTAAACCGACAGGTGATTCAAGGTCTTGCTGTGAGTTAGTTGTGCAAAAGTCTCCATCAGGGACCCCTGGGTAGGTGTTCCTCTGGATATCTCAGGGTGACAGTGTCTGGCCCCAAATTACAATTACACAGCAAATGCACACTCAGGGACTCATCCTTGGCAGCAGAGAACCAGAAAGGTTTGACACCCAGAAAGGCTGGAAAGGAAAGAGGAGATAGGATCCAAACAATATCCACAGGGAGCATAGAGTAGGAACCAGCTGATGATGCAAGGTGGAGCAGGATTTCCAAAATACCCACATGGAGGGTTGTGCTTAACTCACAGGGCCAGACAGTCCTGTGCAGGCTTTTTAATCCAATTCGGACTATGGTGCTGTTGTCACCAGTTCCCACCCAGCGAAGCCACCAGATAGCCCAGTGAAGGTAGCTAGCTGGTGGCTGGGGCAGGCACAGCGCTTGCCGGACCTTCTTAGTGCTGCTCAGGGCCATGGGCCATTGAAATATTAAGGGAGCAAGGTATGATGCCGTGGCATGTTACACTCTTGGCATTGCTGCCTGGGACTGCTGACGTAGCATGATGACAGATTTCACCCACTGCTAACCGAGTTCAGCAGCTTTGGGTCAGTAAAGCTCCCCCTTCAGAACAGGACCGAGTCAGGAGACCAGAGGGAGTCCAGCCCTTCTTACCTCCTTTTCTGGAGGTACATCACCAGGGCTGTTAAATCCAAGTGCCTTAATACCTTCATTTGCTAACTAGTCAGAGAGACATTTGCAATGAGCCAAAGCTTCTGTCAGCATGTTTTGGAAACCGGTGGCCATTGATGGTGGGATTGCCTGGGATCGCCTGGGATGGGGCACACAGAGGGGATGCACCACTCAAAGCTTCAAGACAGCATCTCTCCTCTGCCCATCCACACGCTCCAGAGAAGCAGGGAGGGGGAGAGAGACCAGCAGCCCCAGCCCCGCCAGCTCAGCACTTTTGTGTTTTTCTTGTCAGGGGAAAAAAAAAAAAAGAAAAAAGCTCCCCTTTTTGTTTTGTTTCCTTTTTTGTTTGCTAATTTATTGTTTTGTCCTGAGCTCATGCTTCTTGAAATCCCTTGTTCTTGATGCTCATTAAAATATTTTCGGCATGCGCGGGCTCAGTTAGTTGCTGCTATGCTTTTTTTGTATTTATTTTTCTTTCCTCCCCAACCCCCCCCACCACACAACCCCGCGGTCAAAACGTCCCTGTGTTTTCCATGCGCTTATTACCCAGAGAATCAAGGCTCCTTAGCAATTTGCGAGTCACTCCAAAGCAATCAATTATGCATCAAATGACTTTTTGATTCTTTACCTTGTGAGAGGAGAGATGGAAGAAGAGGCTGTCTTTTTATTCTTTTCCCCTCCTCTATATTATTATTTTTATTATTATTCCCCCCTCTCTCTTCTTGTCTCTCTCTCCCTTTCTGTGCTTGAACAGGTCTGCCTGCTGGCATTGGTATTATGACATGATCAAATGGCTTGCTCTTAATTGGCAACAGCTCCAAGATGGAAAGAAGACAGAAAGATTAAAAAGAAAAGACCACAGGAATTTGAGCCCTTGTGTATGGCTCTAGCAGCCTGTTGTGGTGTCAGGTGAGATGGGAGGACAGAGCTGAGCCTAAGAGGACTTAGGCACTTTGGTGTAAGGGTGAGTAGGCAGCTGGATGGGGACAAGAAGATGAGGACAGCCACAAGCATGATAGAAAAAGGAGAGGGGTCACTCATGATGCTGCAGAAAGAAGGGTCTATGTGCAGAGCACTCTTTTCCCCATCCTGAGCTGGGCCAGCTTCACCTGCACCCATGAGTTAAGAGAGGGCAAGTGACCTAGGGACAACACACCTACAGCAGCAATGCCAGGATATGTTCTCCAAAGTCAGCTGTAAGAAGCTTAGACATGGGACCAAATCACCTGAAGAGGTTGTGGAGTCTCCATCCTCAGAGATATGCAGTCCCCATCGTTTACCTCCCCCAAGACTCAATCCCTGAGTTTAGCATGTTCTCCAGCCAGCATCCCCCCAAAACATCAACCTTTGGGTGTCAGCAAAGACTTCTTATTTAACTCTCAAATCTGACTCCCTGTTGCCACCAGCAGACATCTACCACCGAAACGTCCTCTGTGTCCAGGAGACAGGGCATGCACTGGAAGGTGCAGAGGTCAAAGCCAGTGGGGTTTTCCAGTGTGTAAACTCTTGTGTCCCTCCTTCAGTTTAAAAGCTGCTATGCCTCAGTGACAAAGACATCCAAGGTCTCATCTTCAGGCAGGGCTGCAGTACAAGAGTCGCAGGAGGGAAGAGGCAGAAATGGTATCTAACACATCTCAAAGAGTTTATCCAGCAAGGTGCACAGTCCTGGACTACCCAAGGTCCCAGGCAAGATTTATCTGTGTCCTGCTCTAAAGCCATGGAGGGAAAGCTGCCCATGTCACAGCCACCAGCCCTGCTCTGTGCCAGCACCATCAGCAGGTGACAGTATTTTACCTGCAGACCCTGAGACTGCTGATGACCCTGTGCCTGTCCCTCCCTAGCAGACAGCAGGAGCCACATCCTTGACCCTTTTTCCTTTGCAGTCGTATCCCTGGATCTGTTTGTCCTAATTTGTGGCACTGGCCTGTGCCACGCTGAGTGCAAGTGTCTCCCCTCTGAGTGGGAGGCTTCTACAAGTGGGTTAAAACAGACACATAGGAAAATATATGGTTTAGAGTGGCTGAAACAACTGTCCATCTTCTCTCTATCCTTCCAGATCCAGCCTTATGCCTTTTGTATGATAGAGGTGATCATACTGGAATTATGTATTTGCCAGGACATAAGAGCTGCTTATACGCCTAATAAAAAATAAATTAAATTAAATTAAAATTAAAAAAAAATGAAAGAAAGCCAACAAAAGAAAACAAACTAAAAAAAAATCCCAACAAAACAAAGAAATGAAACAAACCCCCTAAAATGCAAACAGAAAAGCAGGTTGTGTTAGCTCGTGTTTTACCTCTAGGCTTTCCCATCACAACCCAAAATGTATTGAAATGTGGTGTGCGCTGAACTTAGGGGTTTCCTCAAGTTAGTAAATGTGATTTAAAAATACCCTCCTCCTCTCCTTTTGAAGATGAGGCT
The DNA here is from genome assembly GCF_023634155.1 of Falco peregrinus. Taxonomy (NCBI): domain Eukaryota; kingdom Metazoa; phylum Chordata; class Aves; order Falconiformes; family Falconidae; genus Falco; species Falco peregrinus. The sequence continues at coordinate 13,492,652 of NC_073723.1, forward strand.
TACAGAAGAGACAAGCATCACCTAGCTCTCTGCTCTTTACAAGTGCTAGCTGTACAGCTTCTTACCACCCCTTAAATGACCTGATGGGTACGACAAATACTGTCCCCTCCCCCATGGCCCCAAACATCCCTGAGGGTGTGCCCCACAGCAAAAGCCTCCATTGCCCATCTATTTCTCTGGCTTCCCAATCAAGACAGTAACAAGCCCCTCCCCCCCCCATCACACCCCCAACACACCTCCCACCCCCCCACACACTCCCCCACACCCCTCCCCCGCAGAGGTGGTGCCTCAGGCTATGGATGTCCTTTGTAGTACACAATAAGGATCTGACTTGGATATGCTGCCTCCATCAGCATCCCTTTCAGCAATGACAGCCAGCTGCACCCTGGGTTACGTTTGCAAGAGCTCAGCCAGCAAGGGAAGTCATTAGTCCCCTCAGTGTGGCCTTTAGGGGGACACATCTGAAGTACTGTGTTCAACTTCAGGGCCCTGGTACAAGAGACACGCTGACAAACTAAAGCAAGTCCAGTGAGGGACACCTAGATGGGCTGGGGAGCGGAGCACATGGAGTACAGGCAGTGGCTTACTGGGCTGGAAAGAGGAAGGTGAAAGGAGGACCTAGGTGCAGCCTTCACTACACAAGAGGTGTTCATAAAGAAGATGAAGTCAGACTCTTCTCAGAGGTACACAGCAAAAGGACAAGTGGTGCCAATCACAAGCTGCAGAAAGGGAAAATTTTCAACCTGAAGGTGGTCAGACCCTGGAGGAGGGTCCCTGAGGCTCTAAAATCTCCATCCTCCACTAGACAAGATCCTGAGTAACCTGATCTAACTTTTCAGTTGGCCACTCTTTCAGCAAGGAGTGTTCAGCCTCTCCGCTAGCACTCTAACCTAAATTATTCTGTGGCTCTCTGATGTGCCACCAGCTGGGCAGATCCCACTCAGGCTACAGTCAGGCTCTATCCTGCTGTCCCACAGAAAGGCGCTACGCAGCATTCTATTCCTCCCATCCCTCCCACTTCATTTGGAGGAAAGGGGATTGTACGTACTGCGAGAGAGCTGGGAAGAAGCCTCCGTAGGAAATCAGAGGAATAAGAGTAGAAGAGCCAGATGTATGGAAACCTCCAGCTTACAGCAAAAGGTCTTTGAAGTAAACGGGGAGAAAACACTCGTGCTGCACCACGTTCAGAGGTAGTTCTGAGTGTTGGAAGACTGGGGGCACCATCGGGCTGGGCTGTCCCTGGGCCTCAGCCATTTTGGCAAAGCACAGGGTTCACAGCAGCCAACCTGCATCCCCTGCACCACATCAGTAACTCCGGGATGACGCAGGGCTCAGGACAGAGCCAGCAGAGCGTCCCTTGGCAGGCATAAATAGAAAGGAAGCGGCAGACGGAAGGGATCACAAGCCACAGCTACTATAAGCATAATGTGTGCAACACCCAGATGCTCTCTCTCGGGGACTACAGCATCCAAAGAGGCAGGCTGAAGGATTAGCTGGCTGGTGAAATCTGTGGGTGATCAGGATGGGGCTAGGTCAAGTGAAGAGAGCAATAGCAAAATCCAGCATGCAAGCCAGCAAGTTCTTTACAAGGGACTGTCCAGTCCAACACCAAGGGCCACACTGAGGACATGTTAAGGAGAACATGTCCATGGTTTTATGATGGCGTCACACAAGAGGATTTCAATATCCCATAAGATCTGCAGTAGTCTCTGGCTGAGTGAATGCTGGCCTAACATGTCGTACACTTGCCATTGTTTCCAAGGCGAAGATGCAATCAGGTCTTGGCTAAAATCAGGCAGCGCAGAAAAGATCTGAGCACAAATCCCTTGACTGGATGTATCTGGCTCTTCGGGGTAGTCAGTGAGAAATTAGACCCTTGGGAACAACCTGCTAAGTGGAGTGAGACAAAGAGGGAAACAATGAGTGTCAACAGAGGGGTCCGCATGCAGAGATGAATCCCCTAGCTGTAGATGTCTATGGTGCAGACACCTCAGTTCATACCCTCTGTATATACTCTCCATGCAGTCAATATGGAGATAGAAGCATTTTTAGGGAACGATTAATCCCACCCAAAGGATACATCTTAAATAGATTAAACAAATGACTCCTGGCAGGAATTTTTTTCTCTCCAGTGATGATGAATTTCAGGTATCTAGCTCAGGTGGCAGTACCTACATGCTGAATGATGTGATGGGATTCATCTCGTCTGCCTCTGACTGTCTATGATTTAGGGACTATACCTGAGCAAATCAACTTTAATTCTGTTTAATCAATGGAGAATTAGATAACACAGTCAATAGTCTGGCATACAACACTTGTAATCCTCAAATAGACACCTACCTTTGGTAAATGTACATGTACCCTAAACTCCACTCACTGCATTGATCAGCTCTCCACCAGCTATACAGGGATGTAGACCTCCTAGTTCATCTGTCCAGTAGAAACGTAAAATAGAATGAATGCCACTCAAGGGACTGAGCCATCCCACCTGCCCAGCAACTGGACAAGCTTTACTCCTGCTCCCTAAGCAGGCAAGTCCCAAGATACACTGCATACCTGACTGGCAGTGTGGGTCCACCAAGATACATGTAAGGGTGTCATCATACGCAGACAGCCAGATGTGTGCCTGAAATTTGGGGGTATATTAGAAGGGATCTGACTCCTATGGCCAGTAGCTGGCATCTGGGAAGGGACAGGCATTTCATTCCCTGGCAGTGAATGAGAATTCCTTGAAGAGAAGGTGGAGCTGAGTTATTCAGCAGGGTATCAGTGTCCCACCCAAGACATCTGGTGAAGTTGCAGTGCTGTCTCAACTAAAAAGCAGCCTTCAGAGAGGTCTTAGATTGTGTTTAAAGTGGTATAAGAGCCTTTTCATTCAAGAATGTGGAAGAGGCAGATTCTCATCCATCATTCTCCATGCACAGAACAGTCGTAAAGCATTGAACTTAGTGTCCAATCAGTTTAGCTCATTAGAAAAGGGTGCACCAAACCCAGGGATGGTAAAAGTAACCATTCCCATGTACAGCAGGACCAAGGTGTATTTCAGGCTGTACAGATTTCTTCAGTGGGAATATCACATTGGAAACAAAAGTTACTTGAAACTGGTATTCAGGGGAAAAAAAAAAGAGGGTTAAAAAAAAAAAAAAAGGAATTAGTAATTCCTGCAATTTCCCAGGAATTCCTTGGGCTATTGGGGTGAGCGGCTGAGCCATGCAGAGAGCAGCTGTCCAAACACACATGGTGTGCAACTTTAACTAAGCATGAAGAAGAAACAAGGGCTATGGGGAGAAGTACAGAGAAAGCACATACCACTGCCATCCATATGTCCTGAACTCCCCCCACCCAGACCTCAGAGCATCAGCAATGGTTAGTGCACAGGAAAAAGGAGAGGATAGGTTGTCACAGTAGTGCAGCTGCAGAGAATCAAGACATAACACTGGAGAAGTCAAGCTCCTGCTACACGGAGTCCAGGGAAGGTGTGCAGGGGAAATTGATTGTTTACTGAACTGCAAAATTTACCACCTCGGGCTGAGTAGTAAGAACCCTCCTGGGACCAATATTCCTTTTAGTCTGACAAATGCACTTGGAGTTTTCCAGTGCTGCCTGAACGAGCATTTGACAAGTCCCAGGTAGATCACATCTCAGCTTTAAAGCTCTGGTTCTGACCACCATGGGGAAGGTAAACGAGAAGTTTAAATAAATTGCAAGACTGGGAGATAAATTAAAACCATTTAGATGAACGCTCTGAAAAACTGGTCAGAAAATTAGCATGAAGCAATGGATGCTCTTAGAAGACCTGCTCCAAACACTGGTGGACAAGAGGAAAAACAGATGGACAGACCGAAATTTTTGACACCCCCCTATCCCACACAAAAGCTGCATTTAGAGAAAGCCATGAGAATATTTGGGAAATCTGGTGCTTGCTGGTCAATACTTCATCTTCACAATGACCCACATTCAAACAGTCAGTAACATTAACCCACTGATGCTTTATCTAAAGAGTGGGCGAAAATTGTACTAGTGTCTGGGGAACCTGAAAACCTCTACAGATTGCAAAAGCAAGAGACATTGTCACTACACAGGGATTTTAGATGTGCTCGCTTTGCATGGGTTCTTGTGAGGTACTTGGGAGGGCTGGACTCATCCTGTGCCGCTGGCACAATGATTCTTGTGCATGAAGGCTACAGTAAAACTAACCCATGCAGAGTATTGGGGTGGCTGCCTTCGGAGTTCTTCTATGGGTATTTATCTGTTAAGTGACTCACTGACAGTCACTTCTTAGTGACAAAGTTGTGGACTTAGGCTGATTTTTCAAGTGGCAAACTCAGAAAACATGTTACTTTCCCTCTTGGGGACAAGAAGGAGACTTCTTGGGTACTGAAACAGAGGAAGCTTTCTAGGATGCCCTCACAAAAGGAAAGAAGCAGATTCTTGCTGGCTGTGTGGAGCTTTTCTACACTGCAACACAACTAGCTAGGAATGGAACTGTGAGATGCAGTGCAATCACAGACCATGAGGAAAGCAATGTCCTCTAGCCATGGTCTAGGTTCTAGAGAGCTACAGAAGAATATTTTTTACAGTGAGGTACACAACAAAGACCATCTAGCAGCTTATTAGCTAGCTGACCATGAACTGCAGATGGCCAGACCCTGCTGTGCTTGCTCTGCCCAAACTCGGTTGAACCCTGAAAAAAACCTGTGATCTAAACAGTCCAGAAAGGAAAAGTTAGGGCAATTGCACAAAGCCAAGGAGATTAAGTCTTCTGCATTATTCTGCATCTACTCCAGACCTCTGGAGACCATACCTAGCATATCAGCCACAGGACCATCCTTCCCCCCCCGCCATGCAGGTAGCAAAGTGCTTGGCGAACAGCACTCCAGGCTTTGCCAACCTGTGCAAGTGAGAGAGGCAAGCTGTCACCCAGCCTCATCATCCTGATGGACAGGAGCTTATATCCCACAGTGGACCCAGGAACCACCAATTCCAGCAGCTTATTCCAAAACAAAGCATGCATTGAGGGGTTAGGTTTCAGTTTTTCCGGCTGTGAGAAGAAGAGGCTGCCAAACAAAATAACACTGACAGCTGTTCCAGGAGTCATGCTCTGCTCAGTGACCTCAGCTTCTTCACAGGGTCTCCTCCCAAGCAGACATTGGCCAGCAGTGCCACCAAGCACCAGGGCAACCATTAGTGACAGCCAGGCCCACATTTGGAGAGACAGAGCATGCAGCCTCCCAGCTGTGAAACATCCTTCCTCCCTCCAACCTATCCTTCACCCCCCCCCTTCTGCCCTCTCCATGATGCTCTCCCAAGAGTTAGTGCTTCAGGACTGGTTTTGGGGGCCTTTGTGTCACAGTGATTTTCACTAAACTAAAGGCTCTTGGAAGTGTAAAACCGTTCAGAAGGCAGGGTGCAGAAAAGGGGTCTGCAATATTTGGATCACAGGCAGAAGCAGTCCCCTTAAAGGGAATTTTCCTGATGTTGCACACAGACAAAAAGGAAATCCAATGCACTTTGTAAATCCCTCTTTTATCCTCTTCTTCACATCCTGAGCTACTGAGGTGTTGAAATACCAGACGTTGCAGTCCTCTCATCTGCCTCACTCCTGTCTCAAAATGAGCTAATGATGGGCTCATCTCACAGAGATTGCCACCATAGGGGACGTTTGAGGGGTGCCATACTGGGGACTGCTTAGGAACTGCACTGAGCCTTACCAGTTTTCAGGTCCAGCCATCAGACGGTAGCAGTTTCACCCACAGTGGACTGATTCAAATCTACTGAAGCCCTGACACGGTACTGATGCTGTACTCCAGCTGTCCAGCCCAGAGCCCCCTTACGAGAAAAAAAGGTATTCTCACTGTACCCATTGAATCTGCTGAGCATCCATGCTTTTTATTTCCAGCAACTCAATCCAGCTGTCCACACAGATCCCTTTGGATATATCATGAGGTGTCCTGGTTGACCTTCAGTTGCTGGTCTGAAAGAGCTCAGGTTTCCAATGGATCCTAATCCCATGCAAAAAAACTGCATGCTATTGGATACCTCAGATATCAGTAGGCACCATCATTACATAGCTGGATGAAGCCCCTGAGAAATGGGTAATTCCAGAGGAGTTTATCAAAATTAACATTTGAAGGCTACATTGATTCTTCAGCTGGTTGAAGACCATGGCCATCCAGTGCTTTAGTGCTGTTTTATCCAGCATCACGCTGCCTTGCTTTCTTCACATGCTTTCTGTGATGCGAGTTTCCAGTCACTCCTTGATACAATTTTATATGTTGTTTTAACCTACAGTGATTTAGGCAATAGCTACAATGAGTTAGAGAAACAATCCCCAAGTCCTTGTGCCTTCCCTCCCCAGTTGAGGCATCCAAGTTAAAGGTCTCCAGCTTGGGACTGATTTGGTTTGGAGATGGGGAGTTCTCACTGAAGGTCTTCAATTAAAGCTTTTTCCATAATTCTCAATCCAAGACAGTTGACGTTTCATGACTATTGTGGCTGTGACCTTTAAGAAGTTAGAAACTTAATAGATGTAGTTATCAGGAAAGACCATGGTGATATTATGTTCCTTATACTCCAACTTCCATAAACTTCTCAGGTATGAATTACCCTACAGAGGCAGGTGTGATTACAACATAGACCCTTGTAGCCTATAACTGTCAATCTGAAATTTTTCTTGCAGCAACAGGTGACATGAGGAAAGTCCTTCCAGTTTTGCATGGTGTGGAGAGTAGCCCATGGACTAATAATGCTGTCTAAGCCACCTTCACTTTCCTCCCAGATTTCTGACTTTCTTGCATACGTGCTTCCCAGCATATATGGCAATTCACCCTCCATAAGACCAAATTAAACAAGGCCAAGAAGCTAGCAGGAGCCTCACCACCAGAGGCTCAGGCAAGAGACTTTGCACAAGCAGTCACAGCTCTGAGAAAAAGCACGACACATGCCCAGAGGTGGTCATCTAGACGCTCAACTCTTGCAATAGCATATACAATTGCATCACTTGGATGCCCAAACTCCCTGAGCAAAGGTCATCCTTGGGTCATTCATTGCACACATTTAGAGGAACTGGAGAGGTCACCCTCTGCTTGGGTGAACCCTAACCCTTGGAAGCCTGGATAGGGCTAGCTTGCCTGGTTTGCTGGCCATAAATGCACCCCTCTCCCACCACCTCCTCCCCATTTGCCTTCTTGTTCTTTGCAAAGTAGAGAAGTGAACAGATGTTTTTCTGCTTTCCCACCTAGCTTCCCCCTGCCCCCCCCCCCCGCTGGAGCAACCTCACCTCCCAGGGTGGGAAAGCCCCGGAGCAACCTCCTTTGCAACTCTGCAGACTCTGTGTTACCTCACCTGTCACACAAGCTGGTGACAAGGCAAGCAACAACACACAACCCACCAACCACCACCATGAGCCAACAGGGGAGAGGAAGAGGGGGTGGTGGGGGCAAGCAGATGTGCCACAAGTTGCTCCCTGAAAGCATTATTTTGCAGCGGGAGGTGTGAAATGAAGTCTACACCTCCTTCTCCCAGCATAGGTACCATAGCAGCTGCCAATGGCTACAGGCCTACCACAGCAGCCTTGCTATTTCTGTGACATGTCAAACATGCAGTGCTAAGCAATCATTTCTCCTGCCATCTGCCAAGGTGAACATGGTGTGTGGATGTTAGATGAAACAACTTGACAGACTCTCATCCCCCTCCTTTTTTTTTTTATTTTTTTTCCTCTTTTTTTCTTTTTGAAGAGAGAGCAGGGAGGGGAGGGAGGAAAAAGTACCACATTAGATCAGAAACTTCATCCATCACTACTGTTCTATGGCTATGAGAGCAGGAAGTTTATTTAAAACTGGATTCTCATCCATTTCCAACCAGGATGTAAATAGGACAGGGCAGAGGCCATTCTGCCCTCACAATACTAACAACTTTCTGTGGGATTAAAATGACCCTGTTGGCCCTGGAAATACCACTAGTCCTAGAGGGCATCTGCTGTTGGCCAGCATTGAGTCCTTGTTGAAAAGATATGTCCATTCTTGCCTAGCAAGAGGTCTTTCAAAAGACATGGACAATGAGAAAAGATTTAGGCCTGGGAGCTGCTTTCCCCAGCAAGATAAGATGATAAACACAAAAGCTGATAGGTGTCCTACGTTGCTGCAGGATAAGTTTCCCAGTTCCTACCCTCTGGACTGCACACTGCATGTGTTGCTGTTGGCTGGTGCTGGACAAGCTCAGCAGCAATGAGTGAGCCACTATTCCTTCATTAAAAAGCAAAGTCTTGGAGTGATGAGCAGGAAAGGCTTACATGGCCACACTATGACACATCTTTCAATAAAACATGTCAGAGAGAGATGTCTTCTTGTCCTCTCCTCCACAGTCCCTCGCTGAAGACACACTAGAGACAGAATGACTTGGCAGAAGCTTTTCTTTGCTTTTTTTGAAGGTTCTTTGCAAGGTTTGGGGCAGCTCCAGATCTCCTGTGATTATCCAGCAGACACTTCAACAAAAAGGCTGCATTTTAGGAATCCCAGTGGATGGTTTACCATGAGAAGCCTACCATATTCCAGCTGTATAAATTCAGATTCACCTCCATCTTGATTTCTAGGTCTTTAAGGACTTCACATTGTTCTTTCCCAGTGAGACTCTATGACATTTTCAGGTTGAAATGGTTTATTAAAGCTTGGAGAATGGGAAGGGAGATCAGTAACAGCTTCCAGAGGAATTAGCTGCATCTTCAACCCAAGTGAGGAGTCTCTACCAATGGCTGGAAGGATGCTCTATCACCTTCCTCTTGACTTCTTACCATCCTTCACACCTCTACAAGGCAGAGTCTCCTGAAGAAGGCAGCAAACTGATTCCTAGAAGAGCTGATCATATGGCTGACTCCTCTGAAGAAGGGAAATCCTTCAGCCTGGCTTTGCCTACAGACCCAATTGATGGGACTGCAAGAGGTGAGTCCCTTCTCCATAGTCCACATGAGACTGTGTATAGTTGGAGACATTGAAATGTTAGCTATCAGTTTTCAGCCTCCCATCTCTCTTACCTTATGTCTTCCTTCCCCTCTCCACCTTCTCCAAACACACACACCTTACAGTTTCCTCATTCTGCCTGTATATTCCTGAGATAAATTAAAGTCCTTCTCACTCTTTGCTGAAACTCCTTGGTTTGGGCATGTTTGATCTTTGGTGTACATTGCACCCAGATTTTACAGTCCAGTTTCCTATTTCTCCCTTCTCCCATACCTCATTATACATCTACTATGCTCTACGTACAGTCTTCTCCAAAGCCTGGCCAAAACCTACCTTTGAATCCTTCTGAAAACCCATCTGTACCAGAACACCAAAACCAAAGTTAATTCCAGCAAGGAAGTGGAGCAACTCTCAATAACCTGGGAAAAGTCGAGTGTCATGTCATAACCCTTGTACAGCATTTAGTACGATACAGATATGACCACAATAATAACGGTTCTAAATTCAATGTATTTTATAAGTGCTTGGCTGTGTCAGTAGGCAACTTATGAGAAAATTAGCAAGGCCTGGGGCTAAGGAATGTATGTCTATGATCTGTTGGCCAGAACAATGAAATCAGTTGTCTACTGAATTTTTTTAAATGCTGTAACTATGGAATTAGGACAGTTTCTACAGGCTCACTAGAAACTCTTCAACTCCAAATGTTCTTTAGGTGTAGTGATCAAACAAATACTAATCTCAGTTAGTGCTAACTATGTTTCAAACTTGAACCAGTAACACCAGCCTACCACCACTGATGCATGTCCTTTCCAGAGCAGCCTGGCCTGGCCTTTAGCAATATTGAGAGACCATAGGTTTCTCTGCTTCCCCAGCACTCATCTTGGAGTTCATGGTGGTATCTAGGCCTCTTGTTTGCCCTGATCAGGGACTTGCAGACACTTTTACAAAAACTTCCCTGAACTGGGAAAAGCAGACACTGTCTTAGAAGGGAAGGACACTAGAGGAAGTTCATAGGGAAACTTCCTTCTTTTCTGGCTCTGCCTTCAGTTATAAGACCTGCTGTTGGCACATGACTCACAGTCCCAGTGAACAGTATGCATTTTAGAGGACACAGTGGGCAAAAGTAGGCATTGGCTAGAAAAAATGCAGCTTCCCATGGCAAATGATGAACCACAACCATCCACACCTGAGCTTTTTTTGGTGCAGTAGCACAAAACAACCCTTAAGTTTCATTTCAAAGGAAACTGGAAAATGTACCTCACCAGGAAAAAAAAAAAAAAAAAAAAAAGCTATCAACGTCAATGAGGTACATTTGGGATTTATCATTCATATCATTCATGCTCACTCGTTCCCATGCAGAATCCAACTGAGAAGAGAAATAAAATTTGTCATGTTCAATCTGTGGGTAAGGATGAGGAAGGAATGTAAAAATTTAAAAGTCTCCAAAGGCTGAACACTTAAATAAATAGATAAATTATGCTTTCCACAGGTTTTGATGAATATATGCAAATATATAGATCCTATATATCTATATGCTTTTATAGAATGAAAGGAAGATTAATTTTTTTTGGTGGGGTAGTTAACCATCAGAACCTATTTCCTAAAGCAGTGGAAGAACAGATCACCTGTGTATCTTGAGAACATACCTGAATGCTTTCTGAAAGGTGCATACTAGTTCAAACTGTTTCTGGATGCTGGGTTGTCAACTAAGTGATTCTGTCAGATTGCTTAATGGACCCATTCTGTCCTGAATATCTCTGGGCCAGGCACTTCTCAGGTGCCACTCATGATCACCGAACTATGTTACCCCAGCTGATGAACCACTCAGAGGACTGTGACCCCTTTATGAACAGGATAATTCAGTACGCCCAGCCAGGTGCTGACTCATGGCTTCTCAATGTTCACCTAAACTTTTGCAACCCCATTTGATCTTCAAGAGTTGTACATACCCATAGGTACCTGCCTCAGGAGTTCTTGTACCTTCTGCTGTTACATGAGACCAAAAACAAAGGAAAAGGCCAGACAACCACTGCTTGGAAAGGACAAGAAATAAGAGTAAATTTAGTCTGTAACAATTTAAAGAGAAGTTTCTAAGGGAGGGAAGAAAGTAGTAAGGCTCAAAAGACAAATCATTCTTGATAAAGATGATGCTGAGTAGAATTCTCTCCAGCTGTTCAGCCACCACCGTGACCAACTGAGCGTGGAGCTTCAGAGCAGAAACCTTAGCATGCCCTGCCTGGAGAACACGGATCAACTGAAATGTCACCAACCATGTGGTTTTTCAGGGATTTAGTTCAAAGTTAATCCTATGCAACTCTGAAAGACTTGCAATTCACTTATCTAGCATTGTGGGTATTTAACAACGAAGCATCACCTGCTCACGGAAAATCCTGGAGCAGTTCCTAAGGTGGGATCGCATTCCCCTGTCAGGCAGCCTGACCAGCACATATGTTGTGTGAATAGGGATATAAGTTTGAATATCTCTGTCTCAAAACACAGGCATATGATCCTTTGCATTCATATGTAGAAGAAAGACAGTGAGACTGAGTTTATTTTTTCTGAGCCAGCTGGTTTCACAAAACCAGTACTGGTGCCGTCTAACCAGAGAGGAAGGTGAAGGTCATCTTGTGATACGGACCATGAAGGGATCAAACCCATGGTGCGATCGCTCAGGAGCTTTGACAGACTATACAACGCAGATGATGGAAAGAAGGAAGGCAGGTCTCTTGTGCCCAGGCATGCCACCCTGGGAAAACCCAAATTCTTCTCCTGGCTGTGCCCCTGCTTTAAAGCACTTGATCTGTCTGTGCTTTACCTCATCATAAATATGGGGAAGTTGCTTGAAGAGAAGGTTGGTAACGCTTGCATGATTGTTTGTCAAACTGGGAGGTGCAAAGAGACATCCTCTATGCAGATAACTGCATGTTGAATCCAAAATACCCTGTCCTCCAAGAGAGCAGAGGGGATACAACTCCTGTCCTTTTAATCCCAAGCCCTGACAAATTACACTGAGAGTAATATTGGTCAGAGAGAAATAACAGAAGGTATTTAAAACCGTTCAGGTCTGCCATTCAGGCACTTCTGTTTGTCGAAATTCCCTGCATGAACTTAAAGTTGCTTCCAGTGCCCCAGTTCTTCCTTCATATGCTACAAAGACTGCCTTATAATATACTTTCATCACCTGGCTTCAAAAGGTGAAGATACCACAGTCAGGTCAAAGAGTTTTTGCAGTAGGAAGGGAGAGGTTTCATGACACAGAGCAAGTCTGCTCTTGGAGGACACACAGTAATGTCCTCACTGACTTGTACCACTGGGTCATGGATGCATGGAAGTTGTCCTGACCTTCTCTTCACAGAGAAGTGATGACAGAGGTAGCTCTTGGGCAAAGACAGCAGATCAGCTGGAGTCATCCCACACCTGCTCCATCAGTTGCCCATAGTCCATAAATCTCTGATCCATAATTCAAACTCTGATGAACACTACACAGTCTGCCTCACTCTTAAAGATTATGTGTCCCCCACAAGGAGGAACAGAGCCAATTTGACTCAAGCAACCACAATTAAGAAGAATGCCAAAACATAGGTCTACCATGAGACCTTTGATGAAGCATTTGCCCCGTGATGGTCACTATAAGAACATTCCTCGTGTCTCATCCCAGATTGAATCTTGTGCCATGTCACACCCAGATTTCCTCTGGATTCTATGTCAGTGCCGTGTGTTCCACTCCCCAAACTAATCTTTTGCCTGGCTACAGGAAATTCGTGCCCCAGCACAGACAGACCCGCCTGGAAGTTGCTCCATCCTGGCAGTAGCTGAAATGAGGCTTCCTTCTTTCCAAACATGTCTGCCCGTGCAGCTGGAAAAAGCTATTTGCTGCTCTCCCCTCTGAAAAGTCCATTGGGATAAAGATCTGTCCTTAGCCCTGTCCCCTACAAAAAGCATAACTCTGATAAAACCCAGTAGCAACCTAAGCAATGCTGCGGACAAAGCGCAGAGTAGCTCTGAGTCCAGGTGACTGGCCATGTACAGAAGCACTCGGACAGCAAAGGGAGATCTTCTGTTGTGAAGCACATGACAACTACACCGTATGATTAATTCAAAACACCCAGCAGTCAGGAGCCCCCAAACACAGGAGGTGGATGCACAGGTAAGTAGAGAGGATGGACTGGATGGTAGTTACAGCTCCAGAGAGGTGGTTGTGATTCCCAGGCCTCGTGTGGTTGCATCAGGGTTGCCAGGTCCCAGTCAGACACTAAACATCTGTGAATAACTGGGATTGATGCTGAATGCTCAGGGCTCAGCTCTCTGTTCTCCAAGGCAATGAGGTGAGAATTCAAAACCACCAATAAGTCTGGAACTGTGCAGAGCCCCTAAGGTGAACAGGAGTCATAAGCCACTGTAGCACGCACCATAGATTCACAAAATCATAGAATAGGTTGAGTTGGAAGGTGCCTTGAAAGGTCATCTAAACCAACACCCCCTGCAATAAGCAGGAACATCTTCAACTAGATAAGGTTGCTCAGAGCCCCGTCCAACCTGGCCTTGAATGTTTCCAGGGATGGGACATCTACCATCCTTCAAACCCCCATTTTACAAGCTCTTGTAAAAGAGGTTTACAACCACAATTTCAAGAGCTGGTGACCCTGCAGGAAAGGAATGTGAAGCATCTTCAGAGGCACAGCTGGAGACTACAGAAGTTCTCCCATGGGATACCAAGGGACAGACAGCTTGTCCACATAGATATCCTCTGAGACTCAACATTCTCATGATGATTTCTCTCATCCTGGGTTAGGGAGAGATCTGGGGGTTTCCCACCCCGTCAAAGCCAGAGGGTTGGGATATCTGTCCTCACCACCATTGCTGGAAGGAGAGCAGGGCAGCTCCCATCACCAGGAATAGCAGCCACTTTTTGCCCTCCAGGGACACCACTTCCAGTAAGTGATACAAACCCAAGGCCACCATCAAGATGGGTGAGTAGCTCTCTGGAAATGCAACTTGTTAGGAAGCTTGCTCTCATCACTAGCTTGATGAGAAAGAAAGAAGAAAACTAACCTGGGGCTACCAGAGACCTAACTGAAGACCTTGGGGTAGGATCTGCACCTCTGAATCTATCCCCTCCTCTGGATTCACTTCAACCACAAACTGTTGCCATGCCTCTCTGAAAAGCAGAGACTCAGGAGCTGAACCCATGACTGATGGAGAGAAGCAGTCTGACTGTCCTGGCCCTACCCTCCCCGATGGTAAATCAAGGATCTGTCAGAGGAGTTGGCCCCTTGGAGAAATAGGGGCAGATAAATCAATCCTGCCAATCGACAGGCTTGAACTGAATTGCATTGTTGGTTTATCAGTCAATAGCTATCTACCAGGATCATGTTCTCAGGGTGGTATTGTGCTCTTAGAAGGGAGCCCACACTCTGGTGGAAAAATAGGCTGCAGAAGTGCCAGACAGCAGAAGGGAAAGTTGGGAAGAGAAGTTAGAGATGGAGGTGCAAACTGGAAAGAGGAGGAGAATATTGGCACCTGGTAAGGATGTAGGTGAGTGTTATGGGCAAGGAGACATGGTGCAGGGAGAGGAGACAAGACAGTGTGACAGTTTACACTTCTGACAGATACAAAGACAAGGAGAAAAGTTTCATATGCCCATCTCCAAAGCCAATGACAAATCCAGGAGTCCCAGTTCTTCTAGTCCCTGCTAGCCAGGCTGCAAGGTCATGCACCAAAAGTTAGGATTTAAGGGTTGTATCTCTGCACTAGGGCCTCCACTGAGATCAGCTGGCACAGAAAAGCCCATGTCCTTACTATTAAATTCCCCACGCAGGGTGGCAAACTACCTAGCCCCTGGCAAATACCCCCAGAAAAGGTCAGGGCAGTACTAACTGGCTGAGTTTCCATGTGTGCTAGGAACTTTTCCAACCAAATGGCATAGGCATGTGAGGATGAAGCTTCCCAAGTTGCGTGGGCAGCCTCAGTCCCTGCCTTTTCCCGCATGCATGGTTGTGCTGGTTCAAGACCAGACAATGGACTTTTTTCACAAGACTGCTCCTTCCCTGAGTGCACAGCCTGGCCTGCAACCACTTCAGAACAAAGTACTCACAGATCTGGTTTTTCCCATCTATTATTTACTTTGCATTGTATGACCCCTGGTCTGAATACAGAATTATTAATTTCCCCATGAGCTTTCCAGTGATGCTCTTTGCACTGACATCTGCAGAAACACACTCTTTCCTTTTCACAGCTTCCTCATCAGATAAATAGGTTTTTCCAGGTAAGGCTCAGCCAGGAACTGCTATCCCACTGTCTTATCCATCACAAAAAAGCAGTTTATGGCTTCTCTGCGGTGTAGGTCACTGCATTTTGCTGCCTGGCAGCAATCAAACAGGACCAGGCTGGGTATCTCCTTCTAGGAGAAGGAGAGAGGGAGAGAAAAATGGACAGAAGGCAGAGGGGAGAGCCCTGGAAAACAGATACTGGTGCTGGGGGAATGAGAGAGGTGGCTTCTCAAGAAAGAGCTGAGATCCTGGAGCAGCAGCTCATGCCCAGCACAGCTTAATCCTTCCACAGGTGCAAAAGCCGTCCTGGCTGTGCAGGGATCTGGTATAGCCAAAGCAAACATATCAGCAGCAATTTTTCATCCTTTCCTTTGTCCAGCAAGGCCTCTTGAAAATCCTTCCCCAACCAGCCTGGGGTACCCACGTGCACCCAATTACAGGACCGTGCGCTACCTCCCACGGGCCCTCAGCTCCCATCTTGCTCCCACCCCATGGCTGCTTCAATCAGTCCAAAACTGGCTCTTTGGGAAACCAGGCTGCTCACGGTTGGTCACTGCCCTGTCTCTTTTTAATTGGAGCCTTAATCTCTTTTCGGCTATGATAATGCAATTGGTATCACCAGGCAGTTTGCGAACAGTTAACTACCCGTGCCATCCACAGCCCATTAGACACACAAAATCTGCCAACTGCTCACATTACTTTGAAAAGAGTTTAGCACAGGGAGAAAGGAGCTGCAGGCATGGGGGTTGTGAGCAGGGGGCATGGGGGGCGAGACTCCTGAGACTTCTCCCTACCATGCTGTTTAGTAGCTGGTTGCAGGGGGTGCAAAATCTGGGGGTTAACCTTGCAGATTGTGGGAAAATAAGCAAATAAAGAAAATGATCATTTAAAGCAGGGTGGCTTAGGATTCCTGGGTCCCATTCTTTGTTGTTGGTGTGCGTGCATGTGTGTGTAGATTTAGTAATTAACTTTGGGAGTCCAGGCTCCAGGCAGGCATAAGAGATACAGATGAGAGGGTAGGATGTGGAAGCAGCACCCTAGGTTTCCACCATGAATCCATCTGCCAACATCTTTCTTCATATAACCTGTCAAGTGGCCTTATCTTGCCCCTTTCACGGGTGGTCACAGTATAGAATCATACAAACATATAGATTGAAAGACTGTTAAGATCATAAAGTCCAACCGTTAATCCAGCACTGCCAAGCCCACCACTAAACCATGTCCCTAAGCACCACATCTACATGTCTACACATCTTGAGTAGTGATCCAACCACTTCCCCGGGCAGCCCCTTCCAATGCTTGGCCACCCTTTCTACCTGGGAAGAAATTTTTCCTCATATTCAAACTAAACTTCCTGTGCATTTCAAGGCACAACTTGAGGCCATTTTTTCTCATCCTATCACTTATTACTTGGGAGAAGAGACTGACCCCTTGCTACAGCCTCCCTTTCAGGTAGCTGTAGAGAGCAATAAGGTCTCCCCTCAGCCTCCTTTTCTGCAGGCCAAACAGCCACTTCTCATCAGACTTGTGCTCTAGACCCTTCACCGGCTCCATTGCCCATCTCTGGACATGCTCCAGCACCTCAATGTCTTTCTTGTAGTGAGGGGCCCAAAACAGAACCCAGGATTTGAGATTCAGCCTCACCAGTGCCAAGTACAGGGGGACAATCACTGCCCTGATCCTGCTGGCCACGTGATTTCTGACACAAGCCAGGATGCTGTTGACCTTCTTGGCCACCTGGGCACTCTGCTTTCCAGCCACTCTTCCCCAAGCCCATAGTGTTGCATGGGGTTGTTGGTACCTAAGTGCAGGACCCAGCACTGAGCCTTGTTGAACCTCATACAGTTGACCTTGGCCCATCGGTCCAGATCCCTCTGCAGAGCCTCCTGCCCTCAGGCAGATCAACACTTCCCACCCCCAACTTGGTGTCACCTGCAAACTGACTGAGGGTGCACTCGATCCCCTTGTCCAGCTCATTGATACAGTTGTTACACAGAACTGGTCCCGATACTGAGCCCTGGGGAACCCCACTTGTGACCGGCCACCAGCTGGATTTAACTCTGTTCACTACAAGTGTCTGGGCCCAGCCGTCCAGCCACTTTTTTACCCAGCAAAGAGTACGCCCGTCTGAGCCACGAGCAGCCAGTTTCTCCAGCAGAATGCTGTGGGAGATGGTGCCAAAGGCTTTATTGTATTCCATGTAGACCACATCCACGGCCTTTCCATTATTTACCAAGTGGGTCACCTTGTCATAGAGGGAGATAAGGTTTGTCAAGCAGGACCTGTCTTTCATAAACTCATGCTGACAGGGTTTATGAGTCAGAAAAAACCTGGTCGTCTTGTTTTCCTTTACATGCCATGTGGTGGCACTCAAGATTATCTGTTCCATAAGCTGCCATGGCGCCGAGGTCACTGATGGGCCTGTAGTTCCCCGCCTCCTCCTTCCAGCTTAGCAGAAAGAGCAACACAAAAACCACTTCCAGGTTCACCACATTTGTGGGGTGAGGAAGCAGGCCTGGGGGGACCCAAGGGGCTCACTGAGATCCTGAGAGACAGCAGCTGCAAAACAAGGCAGATATTTGATTCCATCATGCAGAAATTTGAAGAAAAAATTAATTGCAAGAGGTTTGAATTTCAGAAATAATGAGATTCAGGCAATTCAGAAATTTTCAAGTATGTTCATGTGGCTGTTCTTTTTAATGACAAATTTTCCAGGTTGATTTGCTATTCTTTATAAAATCCAAGGCTCGGAATTGGAGATGAAGTGGCTTTGTTATCTCCACAAGTTTTACCAGTGTCTAGGTATGAGGATGCTCAAGCAAAAGAGCTCTGTTCACTCTATCTGAGGCAGATTGGGAGGTAGGACTTCCTAAATGGTCTTCAAATCTGCATGAAAAATGGGGTTTGTTCCCCTAATGTCACAAATCTCTGTGCAGCCCTCCTTAAAGCCCTCAAAAATGAAAAGCTACCCATGTGAGCACTTTAGGAAGCCTAGCCCTGATCCTGGCAGCAAATCTGACAGCCCTTAGTTTTAATGAGGGAATAATCCAGATGAAAGAATCACTCCTCACATGCAAAACATCGCAAGGGAAAAAGCCCCATGTGCTGGCTGTACACGTCTCCAATGAATGTCCTATTTTCCCAGGCTCAAAGCTTATTGATTTAAGTCTTCCCCTGTAAGGCTCATCCCATGCCATGTTTTGATGTCCCAGAACAACAGCTTCCAATATCCAGTATTACTCTACAGCTTTTCAGAGAAGAAATTTTTTACATGAATTTGGGAAGTAGGTGAAAACACATTCAATTTTGTTGTCATTGTACTGATAATATCATTTTTCTTTGAACTCGCTCTGGAGCATTTCTATTGGGCTAAGAGAAAAGTTGAAAATTTCAGCTCAGAAGATGCAAAATATTAGGCAGTTATGAGCAGGGCTGGTCAAGAAAGATTTCTGGCTTTTTTTCTTTAATGAAATTATTATTTTTATTGCCAGAAAATTGCAGCTAGTGAAGACAAAGATCACCCCTGATCAGCCTGGTGCTTAAAGCATCCCCTCCTGCTCCTGGAGATCCTTGCTGATGTCCTTGATCTGAATTGAGGTGAGCAAGGACTTAATGCTTACAGGATCAGCATCAGGATTAAGTGGCCCATAGGCAAAGGACAGGGAGCAACCAAACTGGTATAGTACTCTGTCTTGCTTTGACAAGAAATTTTTGTTCACTGTAAAATAAATCTATAAAAAATCCAGAGTTGTTTAACCTACCATGGATTATCCTGCTCCTTCTCCCTTTCCCTCCTACTTGGGTGCACATGCATGTGTGTATGAGCTCAAGTCTTACACTTATTTCACATAATTTATGTCCCTGTTGTGGAGTGCACAAATGACAAGGCAAGCAAATCCCATAGCAGCCTCTCAAACAACTCAGTAGAGGGGACAACATTATCATTTTATTGTTCATAAAATTTTATGGGTTGGAACTTGCTATTTTTGTTCCACAGAATGAAAGGAAGTGGTCTTTTTATTATTATTATTATTATTTTTGCGAATCTGCAGTCACTAATGGAACAGGTTATAAATGAATGAACCTCACTCCCTTCCGCTGCAGGCAGCTGGCACCAGAGCAGGAAAGGTCAGAAGGGAAAGGAAGAGAAGAAATCTTCCTCCCTTGAACGTCTGCAAGTGAGTGTCTCTGTTATGCCAAGCTCCCAGGAAGATACAGGACCAAATTCAACTTTGTGGGTCAGTGCATTCAGGTGTCCCTGAGACCTAGGGAGGGAGGATACTGTTATACAATGCATAAAGACCATCTTGAGAGATTGAAGCAGCTCCTAACCTGCCATGCTCTTTCCCATAATCCACCCAGACCTGCCAGATCACACGCAACAGACAGGGCACCCTCTGCCTGCACTCAAGGGTAGACTTGCTTGCTGCCTCAGGTGCATGGAGATGCCCATATGGGTTTCGGGGATAGAGTGTAGGGCTGGTTGTGCCTACAGGACTATGCACAGGAGGTCAGCATCAATGCACGTTCAGAAGGTGACACATGATGTCTGGGATGGAAAAATGTGCGTATGACTGTTCTTAGGGAGTGGGAAAGAAGTCAGGAGCTGGCATCCCCTGGTAGGCACTGGCTTTATATTCTTGGCTTGCAAGTCATACCCATCCCTCTTCCCCTCTAGCAGCCCAGCAGCTGCATATGACACACTGCAGTTGCATTTTTAGTGCCACAAGTGGTGCTTGCTCATAGCCACACACTTTCTCTGGCCACGTCACATCCCAGCCCGACCTGCATGCATCCAGAGCCCAGGGACAAGTAACTCCAGCACACAGCTTACATGCATAGGGTGTCCCAGGCAGAACAGTCATCTCCAGGACTGTGTTGGTAGGACCAGCAGACTCTCACCACAAGCCGAAGCACTAGGCATCCCCTTCTTAGGGTTTGGTCTCTGCAGCCACCTGGAGATATGTGTCACTGACCGGAAAAGAGAGAGGCCACAACTTCTGGTATTGCCCAGGAGAAGGTACCAGACCCAGGGCTGACATCCATCACCAGCCAAGGCTGGTCCCCACACCAGAAGGTGGGCCAGGCTCTGACCCCACTGCCTTGCTTCCCTGACGGGCACAGTGTCACCATCCTCAAGAGAGAAAACCAAAGTTGAAATGAAAGAAGGTCTAGCTTGATATAAGGAGAAGTGATTTCATGAGGAGCATGCTCATGAGTTGGTACAGGTTGCCCAGAGACATTGTACTGAAGCTTCTTGGAGCAAGAGTTTTGAGTAGAAGACCTCTTGTTCTTTTCTGACCTGAATTATCATCTGATCCTAGGATTCAGAAGCTAGCTGGGCTGAACATAAGAATGGGACCCAGAATCACCTGCCTTGGACTATGATGTCTGCCTATCAACAACACATGTCACTTCTGGAATTGGAAGGACCAGTAGAAATACACTTGAGAGGTGCCTAATCCCCAGGCAGAAATCAAAATGCCGAGCTGAACTGGGTGCACCATCCCTGTTCAGTTCTTATTCATGGTTTTGGTGGCATATCCATTTACCTCCATTCCTTCTCTAGAGGGCATGAACAGAGGGGATGAAGGCCACTCCATCTCTCCATCACTGTAAGCTCTGCTAGCCCATGCTTTGTGCTGCCCAGATCTTAAATTGCCTGAAGGAGAAATGCTCCGGTCCCAGGAGATGCTGCAGGAGCCAGGGGAGAAGTTCATCTCTGGGCACTATGAAAGGTCACCCCAAAGGCAGCAGAAAAAGGACAGTGAACTTGAATACCTCAAGCAAGCATAATCTTCAGCTTCTAAATACCAAAAAAACAGGCTCTCTTATCACTCAACTTCCGTCAGAGAGAGCTGCCATAAAAAAGAGCTCAGGCAATGGAATGAAATTAAACCCAAATTGACTATGTGGCAACACAGGCTATAAATTGTGGCTATTGTGACCAGTGTCTGGGCATTTTCTGACTGCCTATTCATCTTCTCCTTTGATTAAAACATCCCTCGCTAATTCCATTTCCAAAGCCCAAGTTTATTTAACCATAGTCAAATTAATTACATTCCCTCACTTGGTAATCTGTTCACATCTCCCAGATGAAAATGCAGCCCCAAGATTTGACGCCAAGATATTCCTGGTGTCAAATCTTGGGGAAAGTCCTGTGGAGTAGGGAAAATGGAATAAATCACATCCTTCCCTTCATCCTGACTCCCTGTACCTTGGGGGTAGGTTTTCAGTAGTGGCTTAGCTAAGGTGAGTGTTACTCCTTTACATTACCGCCACCTCCACTGACCTTCTCACCGTGGTTTGAGGGTGCTTTAGTCCCTGCACTGCTAACATGGCCAAGGGCATTAGTGCAAATTTTAATACCATCCCAGCTCCAGATCTGGATGGCTGCCCACCCTTCCATGTCTTCCCATGACCCCAGATGTCCTGGCCTCTCTCGGCCACCCTTGCTCAGCAGCAGAGGACCCTTCACCAAGCTTGTTCTCCAGGGAGGGCAGATCTCTACAACATTTTTAAACCACTGCTCATGGTTGTTCCTTTTTTTTTTTTTTATGTCACAGTTAAGAAACCTCAGTCCCTCCTTCTGAATATGTTTTCTGACTCCTAGGGCAATTAACATATATCCATGTGCAAGGATGTTTTCAGTGCCTGGTTGTGGACACAGGGGTATATCTTTTCTCCTGGAAAACAAGCCAAGGGACAACCCTGGAGAATGTGAGTGCCACCAGAGTGCAAAACTTTCCCTGTCCTCCCTCTATCCCATTCTCCTCCCTCTGTGGCTGCCGGAAGGGAGCCACTTTCTCCTGGGAAGGGGTGAATGTGGCTGCACAGTTTTGCCATGTTCACCCTCAAGGTCTTACCATGCCACCACCTCCCCCAGGACCCTTGCCTGCTGCATGGCCCCTACAAACCAGAGCTCTCCTATGCCTGCCCCCACAGACATGCCTCCCAAGCATGCAAGTGTGCACAGCTGCAAGATGTTTCCCGCTGCAATACGTGACTGGGTTCTCCGTTAATCCTCCCACCCTCCTCAATACCTGTGCTTGTCCGGGTGCCTGAGAGGATTTGGAAAGGCAGGGGAAATATAATTAGACACAATGTTGCCCTCGGAGTCAGAGACGGGGCTGGCTCATTGAAGGGCAGCGGTCAGCAGAAGGAGTGAAGAGGAGTCAATTTAGCACGGCTTACAGTGCCGTTCCGGCTGATTAGGGATTTGATGAGGGAAGGGGTTTGATTTTGGTAGCCAGAGTGACAGAAGCCTTACGGTCAGTTGAGATCTTGTTTAAGGAGGGCAAGCGGATCTGGACTGGGAATGACAGATAGGGAGACGGGGACAAGCGGGACAAATTGGCATGGTTCCCCATCCTTCTTGTTGCCTCTGCAGCCCCCTGACCTAATCCAACCAGGGCTGGCCACCAGCAGGGAAAGGCAGCCAAGAGGGCTGCAAGGAGGTCAAGGGAGGAAGAGAGGGTGACAGCAGCAGCGATAATGAACAAGAGACAAGCAAGACTGGCAGACGTGGCAAGTTCCCTTGGAGTATGTCTCAGCCTCCGTCATGCCAGTGCATTCTGGTTGTGCACCCTCTGCCTTTGTCCTGCAGCCCTCTGTGAGCCAAAAGCAGGTAGGAGAGCAGAGGTGGAAAAGGACACCCAACTTGGCATGAGGTTTTTCCAACCTTCCCCTTCCTGGCTGCTGGTTTGGGGACTTGCTTTCTGGGAATGGAGGGGCCTACTGCATGCACTCACTGCCTCTGTCTCCTCCAGGGCCAAAGCACAAAAGCATGTAGGGCTGTCCCAAGGACCAGGACAACCCAGTGAACTTCCACTCGATTCTTCCTGTGGTTTGCAAATAGATTAGGTTTGTTAGGCCAGCAATTCCCTAATTACACCCCTTTGGGGTGCATGTAATTGCTGGGGTAGTCATGTTCACATTAGCACCTTGCTCAGATAGATCCTCTACTTGGAGGAAGTCTTAAGAAGCACTGAAGCACAGTGAAGAAACAACCACAAAAAGGCAAGTGTTAACGTAAATTATCATTACAATGAGCCAGTCGGGGGAGATGGGGAAGGAGAGAATGGCCTAGCAAGTTTTCCCAGATGAATATCAAAGCCACTGCAGCAAAGGACAAGTAGAACCTCTCTCACCCCTGCCCCCATCCGAAAACCAGGCCAGGAAGGGATGGAATTTCAGGGACGTGTGAATGCATGTGCCTTGTTCTTACACAGGTCCTTTGCATCTGCTGTTCCTTGCTCCTGGAGATGGGCAGGAGGAAGAAAAATGCCCCATGATCAGATATGTCACTGGCAGTTCTCTAAGCCCAATTTTCACCTTGGGCTGTTGAACTTCCCCATTAGCTGTGATTCCACCCTAAAATATCTCACCCTCCATTCCCTTCTGCAGGCTGACCCAGAGCCAGGGAAAAGAAAATTAATCTGACACCAAGTCTTCAGTTCAGTGGTGGAAAGCAATGAGAGGCTTAAGACATCGCCCAGAACTTTACGCAAGCCATGTGACTTTGTTTGGGGGCTCACAATGCGAGTGTTGTGAACACAGTTGCATCTTTCTTGCAGGTAATGAAGCAGAACTGTTAATTGCACTTGCTGTAAAGGAGAGATTCTTGCCCTCCTGTGATTGCACAGGTAAGAGATAAGTTCAGGCACCAGGGAAAGTCTACTACAAAAAACACTAATCAGGCAAAGCTGCTGAAAATAGCCCAGATTCCATTTTCCAGTGTCACACAGATTGACTTCCCCAGCTGCCCATCCAGGGCTCCAGGTGTCATATCCAAACAGCCTAAACCCCATGCTGATGCCCTAATCATGGCACAAGCCCTCCTCCATTAGCAGATCGCGCAGCAACTTCTGGGAAGTTAAACTGTTAGGAGAAAAACCATGCAATGTGGTCAGCTTTGTAGCCCCTCCTGCCTTGCCAGAGAGGGGATCCTGTCCTGGATATAATGTCGGTATTACCAATTGTCAGGGGGGTTCATCAGGCCTGGGCAGAGAGCTTTGACCCATAAAGTGCTGTAAATCACTCACATGAGGAAGAGGATGCTCAGGGATGGAGGTCAGGCAGGATACATCGCTAGGGGAAATGCACAGCCTCACACACCCCAAAAAGCAAAATCCTCACAGCGACTGGTGCTGTAATCCTCGCTCCCCAGCACCCAACGGTGCTAAAATGAGGCTAGAAAAGGTTCAGTGTGGAAGTCAGCAGGAGTGCAGTGCCAGCAACGGCTGAGCCCTTAATAAAGAAAGAAACTGCAATCTCCAGCCAGAAACCAAAGTAGGGAAACATTCTGTGCTAATAAACAAAATGAAAGGGAAAGTTAAAACCATCTTTCTCCCTGTTGTACTTCTGATGTGTTTGGCTTTCACTTCTCTTTGACAATCCATAAGAAATTAACACCACGAGGTATACAATTATTGTCAGATGTGAGCAAGGCAATCAAAGCATTTCAAATCAATGTTTTGTCAACAAAAATAAATGAATGTATTTGGCATGAAAATTCCCACAAAATATTGGCCCTTTTCCCCCTGCAAAGCTAGGAATCTCATTTTATATCAGCTCTGAAGTTCCTTTTCATCTGTCATCATATCTTGAAACGATAAGAATTACTCTCAGTAGGGAGTTATTTCTTCGCTTCCCTTTCAGCTCGAAATAGAAAACACTTTTTTTTTTTAACTAATTTGAAATAAGCTTAATATCATCAGTGAAAATTCATCATAAGAACAGAAAGATCAAATCTTTCCACCACTCATAATAAAGCAGGGAGCTCTCACCTGGTAACTGGTGCCTACCAGCTTCCAAATGCAGCTTCAATATAATTAAATAATAATAATCCAGAAGATACAAAGCCAGGAATCCTGGAGCAGTACTTAAAACTGTGCCACCTCCATTTCAGATGTCTGAATGTGAATGAGGGTGATTTATTTGATTAATTAGCTAGGTAGGCTTCTAGCAACCCTCCACTGCATTTTCTAGAGACCCCATCCAAAGCTCACTTAAGCCAGTGTAATAAAATCTTTTGCCTACAAAAGGCCTTCAGATAAATCCATGGGCATGTGCCAAGGGTTAATTTCTGTTTCAACTCATGCTGGGTCTGCTCCACTGCAGTCCTCAGTGATTTCACTGGAGTTATTCCAGATTATCCAAAATGAAGGCTAACATGAGCCAGCCCCAGGAACACTCACCTGACTGTGCAGAGGAGATATTTTCAAAGACATCCTCCCTCAGAGACATTCTCTTTCCTGGAGTAATAACCCCCCATTCTCCAGTCCTCCCAGGGTGGAAGAGCCCTGGAAATTATTTTTGGGGGCAAGTTATAGGGAGGGAGGTGAGCTCCAAGCAGTACAGTTCCCCCAAAGAAGTTACACGATTTGCGTTAATGGGAGCAGAGTGGTTTGGCTGCCACAGATTGCCATCTCCCTATCCCAAGTGGGCTGGCATCCCTCCAGAGCTGTGATCTCATTCTTCCCACCTTCACAAAAGTACCCCATCTGATGTCCCGGTCATGACTGTTTGCTGCTTCAACCCCTTCCCCTGCTGGCGTCCATGCAAGCAGACATCTCCCTCCCTGTGATCCAGTCCTCTACCCTGAAATTAAAAGCTTAAGGGGGCTGGTGGTTGCAACCAAACATCTCCTTATGCTGGGGTAGCATGTGTGGTGCACCCATCTCCAATGCATCCCGATGTCCCCACTCCATCACCTCGCAAGGTCCCCAGCCCTCCTGGGTGCTGCAGAGGGAACAGATACAGCCAGCAAAAGCAGATGGCAAAGGCTGGCCCCTTTTGGGGACACGTCCTTCAAGTCAGGGCAGGTCCTGGGTTCTGTCCCCAGGTGCCGCTACAGTCGGGGGCAGCCACCGCGGCTGGATGCGGGCAGCCACAATGCCGTCACACACGCAGCTGTCCTCCCCACCGAGCCAGCTCGCTGTCGTTTTAGGTTTCCACTCACAGCATGTGGCAGTTTGGGGAGGGAGAAGGGGGTCTTTATCTTATTTTTATTTATTGGCAGTGAAGGAAGAGAAACCCCCTCAGCCCTCCTGCGCTATGCAACAGGGACGGGAGACACGCTCCCTCGTCTCTGAGCCCGGGAAGGTAATTGCCTCTCTCGCTCCAATCCCTGAGAAACCTTTAATATATGTCTCCGCCAACTTTGAGGCCTTGTCCAATCTTGACAAATTGTAGTGGAACAAATCCTGTTTGGTTGTAATACAGCGATTCGAGGGAAGATGGATTCGAGAGAGATGGCAGGTCCTGCACAGCCGTTTAATGTATTTTGGCTGGGGGTGCTGGGCGGCAGCAGCAGCAGAGGAGAAGCACGGTGCTTAAGCAATGTCCCCCTGTATGGGGAGGGACAGGTCAGGACCCCAGCCCGGATGTTGGCAGGGACGGAGGGGGATTCCTTAGAGGCATTCCTCCCCACCAGCCGGTGCACACAGGGAACGCCAGCTATGTTCCCAAAAAGATGCCTTTGCAAGAGAGGCGGGTATTTCTCCCCCTCTCACCAGGGAGGAGTGCGGTGGTGGGCATTCCTTCCTCAGTGTATCTCCTGAGGACTTCATACCACCCTCCCTCCACCCTGGGATCCCCTGGCCATCCTGGGGTTTATTTTTAAACCAAGCCATCCTGAGGAGATGCCCAGGGTGGGGAGAGGCATTGCCATCAGCTGTTGATCATCTGTTTGTCCAGGCGAAAAAGCATCCATCAGATGTCAGTTATTCCCCAAATGGACCAGGGTCTTGGTACCAGGACCTAGTCCCACCAGCCGGCATGGAAACTGAAGGATGTCAGAAATCCCCTGACAGATTCAGTCTTTTTTTCTTATCCCCCCAAAAAGGCATGAATTTGGGGAGGAGGGGAAAGAAATTTTACATTACCGTATAAACAATCATATATGCATGTAAAGCTGGAATGTGATTTTTGACAATTAAAACAGATTATAGGATTGCAGGAAGAGGATATTTTAGTTTTAGAACAGTAACAAAATTGCACTTCTAACAAGCCTTCTGCATACAGGTATAACCTATTTGTCAGGAGATGAATGTTACTCCCCATTGCAGAGCAAATAAAAGTAAATCCAAAAATGTACCACATCAGGAAATTGACAGGGAATAAGCTGTTTTACTAAATCTATGACTGAAAATATATCAACTGAGTGATACTGCCGGTATTAGACTGGGTCACACTTTCAAATTCCCTATCCAGCTTCATCCCAAATCAAGATATATATATTTATTTATATATATTAAAGACATGCATATATATATATATGTATGTATTTACAGTTGTAGTCTCATGTGTGTGTTTGTGTATACATATATATACATAATAATTTTTCATGAAAGGAGCAATCCTAAATATTTCTTAAGCTATCTATGCTTTGATTTTTCTGCACGTTGAAATATACTGTAAATCATAAAATCAAAAAGAACCTTTCTGATTGGATTGAAATGCTGCTGTAATGCCATACAAATAGAGGGATGAAATCTATTGTCCATGCAAAAGCTGTTTTTTCCTAATTTCTGTTGAATTGGCCTTTCCCAATTCAAATCGCCCTCCTGAACATGTTCAACAGCCTCTGCTCACTCAATGCAAATTACATAAAAACTTTTTATTTCTTTTAGCTGTTTAACACTGGGTTTTTACAAGGGAAAACTAGAAGAGGACACATGTTCAGATGGTTTTCAGGCAGAGCTTTTAACCCCTCAAACCCATCTTAGCATCATTTGGCCAAGTTTTGTCATCCTTAGACCCAAACAGCAAATATCATGAATATGCCTGAGACCAGGACTTGCATCCTCACTTTGCCTAACATAAAGTTAGTAAGAAGGAACATTAGCAGGAAAACCTCCTAACTACTAGTTTGCACACTTAATTCTTCCTCAGTTTTTGGTCTGACACTTGTACTGATAAAGATCAAGGTTTACCTATGTATATTTCATCTCCTGCAAATATTGATTCATTAATTCCTGAAGAGAATTTTCTGTTGTAAGGAAATTGTTCAAAACATGCTTTTTACTGATTCTGGTTAGACAGCAAGGTCAGATAAGTATATAGGCAGAATACACAAATCTTATGTCGCCTCCCTAAAAGTGCTAGTTGTGGATATTTGGGGAAAGAACACATGAACCAGGGTAAGTGCAGAGCAACCCTTCTTCAGAGAGATCACCCCAGCTCCCTTCAGTGAGTGGGTTACAGATCACCTGAGCTGCAGATTGCTCTGATCTCTCTCTTTGCGGGGACATCAAGACAAATTTCTGCTGTACTACTGAAAAGTAAGACTTTTGACTATCAAGAATTTCATTATTTTTTTGTTTGTTTCTTTTCCAAGGAATATTCTGTAAATTAGGGATAATCATACCTTGAAAGGCCCAGTCTTGCACAGGCATCTCTACCTGGAGATTCTCAAAAGAGAAACAACTAAAAACGAGGCATGTGTGCAGGCACAGAAAGTTTGCTTGCAGAGTTTTTTGCCCCTGCCTGCTCTCCCTATGGAGAAGACACTCTGCTGCAGAATCCACTTTGTCCTTTAAGGGTTTAGAGCCCCTGGCACAGGAGGACCCATTTAACAGGGCTACAAGATGCAACTAATCATCAGGTTGTTTCAAGCAAGTCAACAAGAGCAGAATTTGAGCACCTTACTGCAGAGCAGTTTTACTTACTAGTTTGTGGACAAATTCAGTGCAATTATGTGGCGAGATATTGGAATGTGGGCTGAGCTTTACCCACAACAGCGCTATTTGTTTGAAACTGACAGCGATTGGAAGGAAAACAAGCTATCTGACCACAGACCATTGAAAGCAATAGGCAGTTGCAAGGTCAAAAGCTTTGGCTGTCTGCAGTGGATTTAGGAGAGGGGGGAATCTGTTATAGCATTTATGAAACTCAGGTACTAAAGTAAATACTGGAGGGAAGAGTTGGTGGATACTGCCCACAGAATGAACGTGCTGTTTATAGACAGTGGGATAGATGCATCTTTCTTGGCAACACATCTGTTCTGGTGAAAATAGGGAGAGCCTCATCACCTTGAGTAGAATTGTGATATAAAACGTTTTTTAGATTCTACATGTTCACTGTTTGCAAGCATATAAGGGATGAAAGAAGGGATAGGGGATGAGGGCCTTTTTGCTTTGCATCCCCCACACTCTTGAGCCCAGAAATTTGGGGAAATATCAAAGCAATCCTCCCAGGGGAAAGCCAGAGTCCACCTCCATCACGTGAGAGGCAGCAATCCTAGGCACACTTGCATCCTCAACAACACGGGACTCCAGGATTATTTCTAAATGACCACCTCCAGTTCAAACAGCCCATGTTTACTCTTCACAGGCACCAGCTGCCTTGGCAGCTCTCTGGTCTCAAAGATTTCCAAATAAAAGCAAAGCTGAAATAAAGACTCATCACTCACTACCCAGGTACTGGGCTTGGCCTGGCTCTGCTTGAGTGTCTCCAACACTTGAATCCCCCTGGCATGCTCAGATCCTCACGTTACAAAAATGAAAGTGCAAATCCATAGTAAAAATGCCTTCATTCCCTAAGTGCACTCCCTCTCTTCCCAATCCAGACAATATTTTGCACATGTAAACAAACCTGAGAGGTCCTGAAGGATCTCTTGGGCATTAGCTGGTTGAGGAACTGAGGTGCAACACTCAACTTCCCTAAGATTATCCAGAAAGCCAGTGGAAGAGCCAAGGCTAGAGTCCAGATCTCAGCTGAAGATCCTCCTTCAGTTGCACAGTCCCTATTTGTTTCTTGATTCCTTGTCAAAGGTTCCTAAAAACAGAAGGTGAAAAAACTTTTCTTCATGGGTCATGGGGATAGACCAAGAAGTCTTTAGGTTTGAACCACACAGGAGGCTTTAGGTTAGGCAAATGCTTTCTAAAATAGAGGATTTGAGTATTGGGGGTTAGACACCCCATCACTAGAGGACTGAAAAACAGATTGTGTAGGAAAAGTCAATGAACTGCCATTGTCAGGAAACATTGCATATGTACAACCCACCACATGTCCCAAATACCTACTGGCAGGCCTGGAGGGAAATACAGCAGCCCTGCTTTTCATTGTCCGATCAGGAAATGCAGCAGGCAGTGTTAGATGAGGACTGAGGAGACCAGCTGAGTTAGTCTGCAGTGATGGATGAGCCAGAGAAACGTGGGGAAAATGGGAGCAAAGGCTAAGAAACCTTAGCCACAGTGACAAGAAGCCAGCAAGACCAGCACAACCCTGTTCATTTCCATCTCAGGTTGTTGCTCAGACTCCATGAATCTGCATAGCTACAGATTTGTCTGCCTGTCAGGGGAGAGGGAAGGGAGAGGTACTTTATTTCGTCCCAGTGCTTTTGATGAGCAGCAGTATTGCCCTTCATACTCCTCCAGTCTCAATAAACCTGGCTAATTAGCATCCTGACCACTCAATTAATTAGGCAGTACACTTAATTATGACAAACTACATTATTCGCTATAGCCCAGAGTCCAATGGACATTAGCGTCAGGTTATGTTCAGTAACAATTTGATTTGAGAGGGAGTTTATTGACCAGAAAAGACATATGATGAGATTAAAATAATCAGTAGAACTAGCTCAGTGCTATTGGCTTGTCGTAGCTGTGGGCTTGGGTTATAAAGACATCGAGGATGGCCAAATTAGTCGCTTCATTCTCATTAAAAGCCACTGCATAAATGGAAAGATATTGGCAGAGTGGGAAGGGAGAAGCAGCCAAGCTACAAGAGGGTCTCAAATAAGATGCAGGATGGTGGGTTTGGTTTGGCTTTTTCTTTCTCTTGGTCATGACCCTGCTCTTTGTCAAAGATAAAGGAGAAGCCCAGAGATGCTGATGCTCCCAGAGAGCAGTGGAACAAGGCTTGCCCACACGCAAACATCTCTTGGGGAGGCATCTGCCACTTCGCCCACCAAATATCTGGCAGTCTTTCTGAATAGGTGGCATTGACCTACCAGCATCCCTGTGCAGGGTCATGAATGTTCTTAAAGGGCTGACCTAACTAAACCGGGGTACATCTGCACAGCTGTACTGGAGCAAGCCAGGCTAACCTCTGCTGCCCATCCACCTTGCTCACCTTCTAGCAGGAGTGCCTAGCACTGCTGATCATCACAACATGCACAGGAGTGCACAGACCAGCAAGGGGGTAGGGCCCAGCTCCCAGTTCATCCCATCTGTCTTGACAGCATCCCATGCAAGAAGATGGAAGGTGACATGCAGGAGATTTTTGTTGCAAGGGTAGATGGGATTGATGGACAGTCAGAACTGAGGAATTCAGGTCAACGTGAGCACAGTCTTGGGGGTTCAGTATTGCTGCTATACCACTTACACACAAGTCAACAGGGCTGGAAGAGATCCATCCATGGGTACTAAGGGAACTGGCAGAAGTGCTCACCAAGCCAATTTATATTATGTGTCAGTAGTCCGGGCTAACCAGGGAGGTCCCAGTTGACTGGAAGTTAGCAAATGTGACAACCACCTACAAGAAGGGCCAGAAGGAGAATGCAGGGAACTACAGGTCTGTCAGCCTGACCTCAGTGCCAGGAAAAGTTATTGAGCAGATAACCTCGAGTGCCTTCACATAGCATGTAAAGGACAACCAGGTGATCAGGCCCAACTAGCATGGGTTTATGAAAGACAGGTCCTGCTTGACAAACCTTATCTCCCTCTATGACAAGGTGACCCACTTGGTAAATAATGGAAAGGCCGTGGATGTGGTCTACATGGAATACAATAAAGCCTTTGGCACCATCTCCCACAGCATTCTGCTGGAGAAACTGGCTGCTCGTGGCTCAGACGGGCGTACTCTTTGCTGGGTAAAAAAGTGGCTGGACGGCTGGGCCCAGACACTTGTAGTGAACAGAGTTAAATCCAGCTGGTGGCCGGTCACAAGTGGGGTTCCCCAGGGCTCAGTATCGGGACCAGTTCTGTGTAACAACTTTATCAATGAGCTGGACAAGGGGATCGAGTGCACCCTCAGTCAGTTTGCAGGTGACACCAAGTTGGGGGTGGGAAGTGTTGATCTGCCTGAGGGCAGGAGGCTCTGCAGAGGGATCTGGACCGATGGGCCAAGGTCAACTGTATGAGGTTCAACAAGGCTCAGTGCTGGGTCCTGCACTTAGGTACCAACAACCCCATGCAACACTATGGGCTTGGGGAAGAGTGGCTGGAAAGCAGAGTGCCCAGGTGGCCAAGAAGGTCAACAGCATCCTGGCTTGTGTCAGAAATCACGTGGCCAGCAGGATCAGGGCAGTGATTGTCCCCCTGTACTTGGCACTGGTGAGGCTGAATCTCAAATCCTGGGTTCTGTTTTGGGCCCCTCACTACAAGAAAGACATTGAGGTGCTGGAGCATGTCCAGAGATGGGCAATGGAGCCGGTGAAGGGTCTAGAGCACAAGTCTTATGCGGAGTAGCTGAGGGAACTCGGGTTCTTTAGCCTGAAGAAAGGAAGGCTGAGGGGAGACCTTCACACTCTCTACAACTACCTAAAAGGAGGTTGTAGTAAGATGGGGGTCAGTCTCTTCTCCCAAGTTACAAGCAATAGGATGAAAGGAAACAGCCTCAAGTTGTGCCAGGGGAGGTTTGGATAGGATATGAGGAAAAATTTCTTCCCAGGTGGAAAGGGTGGCCAAGCATTGGAAGAGGCTGCCCAGGGAAGAGGTTAAGTGACCATTCTTGAAGGTATTTAGAAGACATGTAGATGTGGCGCTTAGGGACATGGTTTAGTGGTGGGCTTGGCAGTGCTGATTTAATGGTTGGACTTGATCTTAACAGTCATTTCCAACCTAATCAATTTTATGATTCTATAATTTTCCTTTTCTCCCCAGCTCAGTTGAGTTGCAAAGCTACTATTCTGCCTTTTTTTGCTACTGCCTATTGTTTCAAGAGTGATCGCTGGCAATTCACTCAGAGGTAGGGATGAACTCAACATTGCTGGGTTAATACCAATGCAGATGATGGACTCTGTGGATCCTGAAAGGTAGTTCCTGACCTACAAGCCTGACTTGCAAATACGACCTTACCCTTCTCAGTCATCACTGATGTTGTCCCCAGGAAGGGTCTCTGGCAGCCTCCAGATCACGTCAGTCATCTGTGGTTCCTCTTCCTCAGTTGATCAGCCAAGTATAAGTCCAGCAGACAGGCTGATGTTGATACCAAGACTTCATGCAGAATGTGGTGGCTGCAGCCATCCCCAAAGGCTGTGTGCTTCACTGCCAGCCAGATAGTCCTGCTGGGAGTCCTTAAACTGCTTCCTAGCTTGCACCAAGACATCAAAAGTATTTTTATTAAGGTGAAGAGCTTTGAGAATTCCTGTAGATGTGGATGAAGGGTGAAAGAACTATGGGTGGCCCCTTGGAAATGGAGCATATACATTGCAGTATCAAAGCCAGGAAGTGGCTTGTTCTTTTTCTTCCACAAAATCAAGAAATGAAGGGAATAATACCCTTTCATTTCAATTCAGAGAATGTATTTGCTACCCCAGTATTAGCCCAGAGTCAGTTTTCTGATTCAGGATTCTTCTGTGGAAAGACATCAGTGAAATGGTCAAAATAGTGAGAGCTGGAACACACCTAAACTGAGTGATACGTACCTAATTAACATGTCAAGAGTTAGCCCCCAAGAAAAAAATAAGAAGGAAAAAAAAAAAAAAAAAAAGGCAAGAGAAAGATGGTTCCTCAGTGAGGGGAAAGGGAAGGAGGAGATTCACCAGGGAATCTGGAATCTGATCATGATCTTATCATTTCCATCACAGCTTTGTTCTCTCAGTACCTCGTGACTGTGGCGGCCAAAACGGTGGACATATGTGGACCTCCTGCATCTCCCTCAAAGCTCTGTAGATTAAGGTTTTCACATAGATGTGCCTTCCCAGCTGAAGAAGGCACACCAAAATGCTACTTTCATGGCAGTCCAGATGGGACCATCTTGCTCCAGGAAGCAATGACCAAGTAAGGGGGTCAGCTCTGTTTTGTTCACCATTAGGGGTGTAGTCCATCCCAGGCCACACCTGAATATTTCACCACATTCCCAGGCTGTCCCTAGCCACTCTTAGTCCTTTCCCTCCTATCCACATTTCCTTCCCAGGTTCACCAGATGTTCATCATCGAGATGTCTTGGCCTGGCATGTACAAGATTGTTTCCCACAGGACAATGAATCAGCCATATCTGAGGAAAGTTTCCCAAAAGGCTGTACCTGCTGCAGTTTCCCCCAAGCTATTTCTTTCTCCCAGATTGTGTGAAAGATTAAAATATTCACTTATGTTTGATTTGATGAAGGATGTGTTGTTATTATTTTAAGATTCTTGGTGATTTTTTTTCCCCATTATTTAACATAAACATTATCTCGTCCTGTAAAAACACACATCTCCCTCACCAGGAACCTAAGAATAAGAGAAGAAAAAAAAAGTCATTTTTAAAATGCTTTCTTGTGTGAAACAGTATAGGGGGAAAATATTTGTGTTCATCCTCAAAAAGCACGTATAGGTTCTATACGAATTTTCAGTGACTTGAAATATGATTGGAAGTCTAGAGGGGCTGGCCAAGGGCAGAGTTAAGGCTCTTTGGATACTGGGAAACCCTACACCTTAACATATTGGATTTCTTTTAAGTTTAACATTAACTCTGCATGTCTAGGTTTATTGCCCTTGGCTCCAGGATAATTGTAACATCCCTGTAATTTATTTTGCCATAATTACTGATATGCACTGCCAACTCTAACTGTATTTAGGACTGATGCCACAGTCCCGTGAGAGAAGGTAGCGATCCCTTATGTTGTGAATGGCTTGGTCCCA
Source organism: Falco peregrinus (assembly GCF_023634155.1). NCBI lineage: Eukaryota > Metazoa > Chordata > Aves > Falconiformes > Falconidae > Falco > Falco peregrinus. The sequence goes on from NC_073723.1 coordinate 13,527,668, forward strand.
TTCGGAAAAATAAAGGGTACCCACAATTTTCTCAAAATGACTCCAAACTACGGGCAGCACCAGCTTCAGTCCTACCAGGAACAAAAAGGGGACCAAACCTTTAGAGAGAGGGAGGTCGTCTTCCTAGTAAATGGCTGTATCCTTCAGCCTTCACTGAAGGAGAATCTTTCCGTTATAAAGAGTAATGGAGAAGAGGATAAATAACCATTAATCCTAAAGAAATCCTATTCAAATACAATGCATGCCCAGTTCTGAATGGAGTTTCAGCAATACACAGGATCCAGATCTACCTTATTCTGCTATCAAGATCACTGAGGGCAAAAGAAAAAGTAATTGGCACATAATGTCAGTCTAAATTACTGCTACGTTCCTGGGCTAATGAGCAGGTTTCCTGTTAATTCTTGTAAAACACTGCTGGTTCCCACCAAGCAAGGACTGTGATTTGGGAAGAACTGGCCATATTCTGCACAAGGGGCAGGGAAGCCAGATCTCTGTTTCTAAAGCAAATGTCAGCTGTTGCCTCTCCTGTGAGGTCTGTGTGCACGTGCTCTGCATGTGTGGGCTGCACTGCCTTTATGTTTGTCTGGCTTGTGATCTCCAACCAGTGCTGACCCCCAGGGTTCGGGACAGCCTGGCCCCAGAGCTGGCACCTCAGACACCCAGACTGTGCTTCCCACAGCAGCATCCCAGGCAGGCATGCATTTAAGACAGCATGCAGGTAGGACTGTATCCAGAGGTAGATCCACACCCTGGTGTAGCATTGCACCCAGATGCATGAGGACCTGTCCTGTGCTCTTCCAAAGAGAAACTCCATGCCCTTCCTTAGATGTGGCCTTCCTGAGCTGCTCTCTGATCCCATATCATTCCATTTGCTACAGTGTGGTCTCAGGCATGAGGAAAGCAGGCACTTGAGATGGGAGTTCAGCCCTCATCTGGGCTACTAAATTAGCCAAGTGTTTGACATATGCAGCCTCCAGTCTGTCTTCCACATAGTGTCCCAACCTGGATTCCCATGATGTCTCTGCTTATCACATCTCACCACGGAGAGTTGAGGGTGGCCACCTCAAGCCATCTAGGCTTGGCAAAAGCAGCATTGTGAATGCTTGTCCCAAATGTAGAGGACATTCGGCTAGGTCAGTCTGTACTCAGTACCTCCAGGAGCTGTCTGAACCATAGAGATCCTGCAACAAGTCCCAGAACCCCTTGTCACAGCACTCCATCCCCAGGAAACAGAGGTAAAATTCAACCACATCCGCCCGAGGGCACCACATTTCATTTTCCCATGCACAGTTTCCCATGGGTAAGGAAAGCTGGACCAAACAGAGAGCTGCTTTAGCTCCATGAAATGGAAGAAGATGGATTGACAGATAGAGCCAAGCATGTCAGAAAATCTGAGACCTTCATTTCTCTTAACAGCTAATTTGCAGAAATGAAGCCCACGAGAAAATCCTGAACTCAGAAGCAATCCCTCAGTGAGGATGAGACAGAAATCAGGAGATAGGAAGAGGTTTGTTCTTCTCCCCAGATCTCTGTTGCAAATGGCACAAAGACATTAGCTGGTCTACACATAGCTATAGAGTTTATCACCTACTAATCTCGCAGAGAGCAGAGCTTGGGGAGAATTTTTCTACTGAAAATCTCTTATAGTCAAAAAATTGAGTTTTAACGATATCGAAGCATTTCTAAGATACATTTTAATTTCATTGAATTTTTGGTGCTTAAGTTTCCTTCCTAATTCCAAGAAATTAAAAATAGAATGAAATGCATTAAAAGAGACATTTTCATTTTACAGCTGGGAACAACTATATAAATTCATCTTGAAAAAAAGGCAAAACTTGTAGCCAACTTGGAGCATTCCTAATTGAAACAAAACGTTGCAGCCTGCTCACAACCAAATATCTCAATTGGCCAAAGCACATTTTTTTCCAAAGAGTCAATCTGCTGAAGTACATAAAGAAATATTCATTTCCATTCCAATTTAATTTCAAAAATACTGATGAACCTGAATGTTTTTATATCTGCTCTGCTTTAAGAACATACCCAGACTCTCTGCCTGTCCAAATTTCCCTTCTGGGTTTCTGCTGCTCTCCCTGTAGCCCCATTTCCCACTGGATGAACACACATATTTGGGCAGGCTGGTAGCACCACTACCAAGAGCACCATGTACCAGCATCCATGTTCAGCCCTGCACAACTTCAGCCCATCCTCAACTTCAGCTGATCAACTTCAGCCCCTCACCAATCCCTTGTACACACATGGTGCTGGCTCTGGCATGACTTCCTGGCCTGGTTTCAGGTGGGATAGAGTTAAATTTTCTTCCTAGTATCTGGTACAGTGCCGTGTTTTGGATTTAGGATGAGAATAATGTCGATAACACACTGATGTTTTAGTTGTGGCTAAGTAGCGTTTACACTAAGCCAGGGACTTTTTCAGCTTCTTACCCCACCCCACCAGCAAGCAGGCTGGGTGCCACAAGTTGAGAGGACACACAGTCAGGACAGCTAACCCAAACTGACCAAAGGAATATTCCATACCATACAACATCATACAGAGCACATAACTAAGGGGAAAGCTGGCCAGGGGCTGCTGCTTGGGAATTGGCTGGGCATCAGTCAGAGAGTGGTGAGCAATTACATGGTGCATCACTTGCTTTGTATATTCTGATTCTTTTATCGTTGTTGTTGTTGTTATTATTATTATTATTATTATTATTATTATTTCCCCTTCCTTTTCTGTCCTATTAAACTGTCTTTATCTCAGCTCACAAAATTTACTTCCCCCCAATTCTCTCCACCATCCCATTATGGGGTGGGGAAGTGAGCAAGTGGCTGTGTGGTGGTTAGCTGCCTGCCAGGTTAAACCACAACTCTTCCGAAGAAACTTGGGCCAACAGCTTCGAATCTGGGATGGACTGTTTCCCAGTTCCCTTCTCCCAAGCAAGGATATATTGCTGGCTGCACCCTACTCGCCGATAATCACATCATGGCGTGCCTTACTTTTCCCTTGAGCACAGCTCCTGTTTCTGGCACTGAGTTCAACCACAGAGAGAGCTTTCCCATGGACTTTAGGGTTGGACCACAGCAGGGGAACATGTTTATGCAGAGGTGCTCTGAACATGGAGCCTTTCAGACCCTCAGTCCCTGAGGCCTCTCTTGCTTGCAGAGAAGGACCCAGACGGAAGGACCATCATCTGACCAAGACTGGGCTGGGTCAATGTCAAGTGCGTGATGCAGCTCACTCAGGCTCTGTCTGCTAGATGGTGTGTGTGGAAGAGTGTGGAAAGAAGGACAAGAGTCAAGGATTTCTCCCCAGACACATCTACCTGGCAATGGGTGTGTGAGCACCTGTACCCTGCAAGCCCATCCTCCTGGCCCTACCCAAGGTGTTCAACAGAAGCGCTATTGCCTGCCTGGAAACTGGAGGGACTTGGGCAGCCTCAGAGATAGGAAGGGAATGGATTTCATTTGTTTGATGTTTTTGTAATTTGTTTGGTTTGTTTGATGTTTTTACCTGGAGGCCCCATACCATGTCTCCAACTACTGCTCATCTGCAGAAGTCACTCCACCTCACCAGCTCCAGCTGTTACCCTATGCGAGCAGCAGGAAAGGCGAGAAGGCTATCATGGGTGCATTCCCAGAACACCACTTGAAGCAGCGCTGCATACAGACCAGCTGTGGGCAGGGAAGGACAACATGGCAGGGAGGTAACATAAGCATCTGATCCACACTCCCACCACCCTCATGAGCACAGTCTGCAAGCTGTGGTAGCTGATCCATGGCTATTTGCCTCTTCCAGGAACTTGCTGTCTGGGACATCTCCACACTCTGCACCCAAAGGTGTTAACAGCTGAGCTTATCGGTATAGTAACACCCTGGCTGACACAGAAACCATCACAGAGGTGCCACTGTCTGCTGCTTCTGGGGATGATTCAGCTTACAAAGTGCAGCTTGGACCAGACCTCAGCTCCTTCCACAACACCACAACACCTTTGCTTGGTTGCCCAAGGGACCACAAGTCCCCAGAGCAATCAGAGATACCATGCACAGAAAGCTGACATTGAGCAATAGTCCTTGCTATCAGTCAGAGGGCTGCAAGACACTTTGGAGGTTTGCTTTTGCTCCCTGCAGAGTGCATCCGTGCCAGCAAGCCACTGGATAAAGTGAGGAGAAGCAAATGGTGCAAAAGTCTGTGCATGGGTCCATCCCAGGTCTAGCAAGACTACTTGCCACTTTTTAAAGGAAGACACCGAGACAGAACTGTGTGGAGTGAATCAGGAATAGCAGTAACTGATGGAGCCCACACCACACTGCTGTACTCAGGAAGATGAGCAGCTGGGACAGGGAATCCATTTCTCCTGTGACTTTGCAAGGCTCAGAGCATGAAGGAGCCTCCCTTCTAGGGGTTGCTATCACACACATCATTAAATGCAGCAATCCCCTTGTCTGGAATTCCTGGAGAGCAGCTCCTGTGAAGGGCACAGACCATGGTCCCTCTAGAAATAAGATACATAATGCAAAGAGTGCAAAATGGTGCCTGCAGGAGTAGCAACCTTCACCATCTGCTTCATCCAAGTGGAGAGCCTACTGGTAGGCAATGGGAAAAAGCATCCAACAAGCAAGGTAGAAATTCATGCTAGAGTTTGAAAATGGGGAACATGAGTTTGCAAAGGAGACAATATGACAGAGAAAGCAAATTTGGGAACTAGTAGGAAAGGGAAGAAAAGGGAAAGGGAAGAAAGGGGAAAGGGATGTATCATCTTACAGAACAAGAGGCACTGAAGCACATTCTTCAGAGGTCTGTGGGCTGCAGAGGCACAAGAAGCAATAACTTGCTCTACTGACCATTTGGAAGGGGAGAGAGGCCTGTGAGACAGTCCTCTCTGTCTCACTCCTCTCCCTCCTCCCTCTCAGACAATGAAGTGAATTAAGTTTGTAGAGTTACGTAGGAGGCATCGGGAGTCAGATACAATTACTCACCCGCTGCATCATAATTACTGCAAATGGTCCATTAAAGGAAAATTATCATCAATATGATATTATCAGACAGAGGGTAAATGAATAAAGGAAAGTGCTTATTCTTCCATTGTCCTGTTAATAGAGATGTCTTTGAAATTGATAATGTCAAGGATGCCACCTCACTGAGGACTGTGGGCCAGCGGGATGCAGATGGGAACTGTGGGTGATGACACACAAACAAGACCCACCTTTTGGGATGGCAGTGCAAATACAGATGTGCACCTTCATCTGATTGTCCAAGCAGTGGATGGGGAGAACAGACTGGGACTCTTGGGCATCAAGTGTCATCTCTGTTCAGGACACCCTCACATCGCCATCCCCTCTGCCCAAGGAATCCAGCGCCACAGTCTGCAGAAGGTTCTTTAAACTCAGTGCCAACAAACTTTATGGGAGCTGAATCCAACCTAACTCCCAAAACGGGGTGAATCCCATCCTTTCAGTGACTAGGAGGACACCTATGAGGTCCCTAGTTCCAGTGGAGTAACATTAATTGTTGCAACCCCTGGTCTCATTGTGATAACAATATGATAACCCATTTTAGTGCCAGCTGCAGCTCAAGAGACCCAGAGACTGGGTGCAACCCCTTGCTTTAGCACACAGCATCTTTACCTGGGTGTTTACAGTCTCCTCCCATCTTCCTCCAGAAACCTTCCTTTTCATGAAGGGAGATGGGGCACTGTGGTCTTAAGTTATCACAAGATCTACACTGCAACATGCACATCCTTGTGTGAAAGGGTAGTCTGAACCTTACTGAGACCCACTTGAAAGAGAAGAAAGTGCACTAGAACACTCTTGACCCTTTGAGACTGCGGTATACCCCATGGTCTGCCCACTGACAAGCCAGTGGGACCACCTCCAGCACAGGGAGATATTATCCACATCCCTAGAGCTGTGATCAGTCCCAGACTGGGATGTCTGTGAACAAGCAATAGATGCCATGACAAGGTAAAGTGCCATCAGCTGAAGTGGAGGTGGGGTGGGAGCAAAACCAGCCAGAGTCAGCTCCAGCTGCAGAACCAAGGAACATCCTCAGTTTAGCTGCCTAACAGACGCCCAGTGAGAAGCAGTAGAAACATCCACCACTTACATGCTGCTGAGGTGACCTGCTATAACAGGGCTGTCTTTTCCTTCCTCCAGCACATCAGTGTCTAGACACCAGTGTGACAAGGACCCTTGTAAGGCCATGGTGAGGTAGACGGGCTCTGCTCAAGGCAACCGGCCCCACTCTCTGGTTCTTCAGGCTCTGCCAAGAGTCCCCTGTCCCGAGAGAGTCCAGGAGAGGTAGCCTTCACAGAAGAGTGAGCATCTGGCCAGAGCAGGAATACGCCTGTGGGGCCAGGTTTGGTAAAGCGGCACAGAGCTGCATCGGTCTCAAGGGTAGAAAATAGTCAGTGAAGGGAGTAAAGCGGATCTGCTGCTATTCATTTCACAGCTGTAGTGGGATTAGTGGAACGAGGGCGATGGGGTAAGCTGCCCCTTTTATCTCATTCAAACATGTTGCTAATTCAGCAGAGCACCGCAGCCAGGAGCAGCTCCCAGCCTAATCCACTGTATCATTCTCACCCAGCGTGAAGAAACGAGAATTTTAATCCACTCCCCCCCCCTCCCCCCCCCCCCCCCCCAGCCCCATCAGCTGCTCCAGCGGGGTCTGCCTGGCCTAACCAGGCATGGAGACCCACTCCATTCCTGGCACCGTTTTCCCGGGCCCCATTGACCAGCTCTCTGGGAGCTGGGAGAGGTGGATTCCCAGCTGCAGCTCCCATCCTCTGCTCCATTGGCTGAACTGGGCTGTTGGTGATCCCACAAAACACCAGGCTCCTGGATGGCCATGGGAACAAACGACCAAGAGCATCAAGGGTAAGTGCATCTTGAGGTGTTTCATTGGCTGCTTTGGCATGTGAGGCAGGTTGTTCTAAGGATCTTCTTCCAAGTTGAGAAAGAGCAGTGGAGAGGTGGTGTTTCTGCAGCAAACAGCAAAGCACCATGCAAGGTGCCACAGGGGCAGACATTGGCCCAGACAGACCTCCAAACCTAGGAACCTAGAAACAGGACAAACCAGCCGGTGACAGAAGATGTAGCATCCAGGTCTCATCACTCTGTGGTTCTCCTTTGAAGGATAGCTGTAATTCTGCAGGTGGGTCAGAGCTCCCCTTCCAGGTGACATTTACTTCTCAGAGCACATGCAACAAATTGTGAGATGTCTTTCTTCCCCTGGAAACACAGTCCCTAAACCAGTTTCTACCACAAGAAACGCTACTTGAGATTCCTCCTGTCTGAAAGCCAGACCTTCTAGACTCCCAAACTTTTCAGCCATGCCTTTGTTTACAAGAAAATGCTGATCCACACCCCATCCCATGTTTTCACCTCTGAATCTCAAAGCACTGTAAGAACTGAGGCATCATGGCCTGATGTGACAGATGACAAAAATGAGGTGGAAAAAGAGGCTCTGACTTGCCATAGGTCATACAACTGGCAGACTCTGAAACCTGAGAAGTGCAGAGTCTGAGCAGAAAGAAGAACCTAGTTGTTTTGGCTCTGAACCTTCAAAACCATGCCCAAGCATAAATGTTAACAGGCACAATTTCCAAAACCTGTTGTAGACCTTACAGAAGAAATATTTGTCTCTATAGCCTTGTCCCCTCCACTGATAGCGCATGCCAGCCAACATGCATCCAGACATGCCTGCATACACATGTAGACCAACAGTACTTTCCCCAGGTCTCGTGTTTCTGCTTGTAATGCCTCCAAATCCAGTCTTAAGCACAGCTCAGTAAAACTCATCTGGGCTTGTGTACAACAGGTTAGAGACAAGAGGGTACCATCACACCGCTGACTGCCTATTTGCACCAATCAGCATATGCAACTAAGGCAGTGACAGCAGTGCCTCCAAATGCATCAACATTTATGAACCTTGAAGTCACCTCCAACCTACTCGATTTCTGTAGGGGACCTTTTGATATCATTAAAGTCTAAATTGTGCTGCTTCTTTCTTGGAGAGAACTAGGATGTTCCCCCAGGTTCCCTTGCATCACACCAAGTTAACCCCTGCTAGGTCTTTCCTTACAGTGTAGAAGTTCTCCAGAGCTGCCCCGGATTGAGCCAAGTATGGAGCTGTTAGTCCTGGGATTAGGGGCAACCTGAAGCTCAATACAATGCTAAACCAATATATGTTGTACAGATCACCCCACCAAACCCTTGTAAGCACAGCAAACCCCAATGGCTCAGCAAGAGATCATACCACTGATTGAAGAAAGGAGAAGAAACAAAGAAATGCACAACAAAATGTGATAAGTTTCCTGAAACTTCTGTAGCAGTAGTACTGTAGAGAGCACCATACCTTCACCTTGGAGACTGTATCTAAGAGGTTTGAGGTGGGGAGGACTCCTTAACAAAACTGGTGCAAGCATCTGTCCTCCAGCAACATATTTGTTAACTTTCTCCTCTAGAAGAAACAGCAGAAGTGCTTTCTGGTGGAATCAAAAAAACATAGACAAGTGGCAAAAATCATCATCATCTCAAATCTGGAACCCAGCTCAGGAAATATCAGCCCGTTTGGTCAAAGTCTGGGTTCATGAAAACAGGGTTTCCCCAGTGACCTAAAGCAGTTGTTGTCCCCCCATGTGATGGGAGACAGGAAAGATACATAACAAGTTGCTATGCAAGAAAACAGAAGTCCCCATCCCGAGATCAGGCATGTCTGACTGTGCAAGGCGAATGCCCTCCTTGCTCAGAGGAACTGCTGTGGCTGAAACAACAAATCCAGACACTGAGCCTTGGCTTTCTGTTTCTCCCTATTCCTCATAGTGCCTGCATGCCCTTGGATGTGATGGGAGATCTCTACTGAAATAGCACAAGCAGCTCCCACTCCCCATGAGGGCTCAACCCTTCCTCATGCAGAAGGGAAATGCACAGCCCATGGCAGAGCAAAGCAAGGATGAGAAGCCAACGCTTCTGCCCCAGACCAGACCCTGGTGCACTGCAGCGACACACAGTCAGCATCTGGAAAATGCACAAAGACAGATAGATGGGCTGCAGAGGACAAGTGGGCTGGATGGTCCCTTGCACAGCACCAGGGTGGAATCCCTGCATCCCTTGGGGACTTGACCCAAAGACACAATGCTCCCATGGGGCAGTGACACAGGGACACCCCTCCTGACTCACCATGGGACACCCCCCTCCTTCCCCGCACCTTTGGCATTCATTGAAACTAAAAAACCCAGACTCACCCTTCCTGACCCCAGCTCCCCGCCCCCACCCAGTCCGAGGCTCCTCCTCAAACATCTCTCTCCCCGCAAATCCCCTGAACCTCTTCCAATTGCACACCAATAAAAAGTGCATTATTAACACCCCTCTGTCTCCGCTCCCTCGCGCTCTCTGATGGGCAATGAAACCTCCCTGAATTACGCTGCTCGGCATGCTTACAATTTAATTACATTTAAAGTTAATCAAGAGCTTCTGGAGCTGAGTGGCTGTTAAAGGGTTGTAGGGGAGGGGTGGGAGGAAAGAATAGGACAAAGACCCCCAGAGCTGATGTGCATGTGCGCGTGCACACACACAGAGGCACTTTCTGAAAAATCATTAGCACCGATCTATTTTCTGTCCCTCCTCCCCTTCCCCCTTCCCCCTGCCCACCTTGCTGAGATTTCTGGGGAGTAGCCCCGTAGCAAAGTCCCACAGGGAACTAGGAGGGCCAGGGAGGTAGGTAGAGGAGGTCTTTCCAGACCAGGAAGGCGGCAGCAGCAGCCTTCCATACTCCCCACCACTTTCACCCTCATGTCATTGAGGGATGGCACGCGCCTTGGTTTTAATTAGATGGAGGTAATTGCCTCGGTGCAGAATAACATTGTTTGTGCTGGCAGGAAGTGAGAGGGTCTTCAGGCTTGGCTGCCCCTAGGAGCTGGGGGAGGGAGAGTTTCAGTGGGTGCTGCTCTGGGGGTGGAGGGCCTGGACTGAGAGATGAGAATAATTCATTGCTCCAAGAAGACAAGGGCAGCTGGGGTGGCTTAACCCTTGCACCCTCACACCGCAAATGACCCTGCTTGTGTCCAAAAGCAGAAAGGGAGAAGGTCCAGCCTTGTGGCATGGGCAAGTCTGGCATCCACCCAGGGTCCCCTTGGGCTCTGCTGTGACTCCCCATTGCGTGTCCTTTGGGGAAGGCTCAGTGTAACCAGGGGAGAAAAACAGGAGGAGGAGAGTTTGTCCAGTAGCAGAATTCAAAGCGATATTCCCCCAAAGTGTCAGCCAAGGGAAGTGGGAGGATTGCCTCATGTTCCTGCATATTGCAGCGCACAGCCTGGGTATTGCAACATGCAGCCAGGTCCCCCAGGGCAGCGCAGAACATTGCTGTGGAGCCCAGTGAGTTCACACACCATGCCAAAATAGCCTGCAACATAGGAAGAAACAGTACCTTTGGAGCTCCGACCTCAACCCTGCTCCCTGACCTCCTAGTCCCAGCAGGCAATCCCTTCCTGATCCCTGGAGACACACAGGTTGATCCCTGGAGCATGAGATTTGCTTGCCTCCACCAGCAGATCAGTATGGTGGCATCACTCATAGCACCTGCTAGAGAAACCACCATGGCTTCCTCCAGCCCCTAAACATGTCCACAAGCCATGTGGGTCCACAGCAGCCAGCCCAGGTGGAAACAGTGTTAAACCCTGTGCTGAGCATTAGGGATGTTTGACTGAAGGTTTGTGCTGTGGTCCTGGTTAGTATGTAAAACCAGGTGATGGTGACTGAACCCCAACATGTTCCTGGGTACGTTTTCTCCACAAAGACTTTCATGGCAGCAGATTGAAGCTGACTCAGGAGCTTCACTTTGCCCTGAGCACACCAGGGCACAAGGTCTCTTTGAAACAAGTGTTTTGAAAACTCCCACAAAAGCTGTAGGTAGTCGAACATCTCCTACATGGCCCCAGCAGCTGGGATAAATATTTATGAGGGATGTCAGTGTTGTGTTTCAGGACACAAGCCAAACACTAACCACTTGAGGTTAGCAAGAAACTGCCCCCATTGGCATATTATTGGATAAGTGTCCATTACAGGGGCTGACTCCTTCCTCTGAAGCATATGAGAGGGGATGCTCTCAGAGACAGGATATTGGATGAGATAGTGGCATCCCCGCATTCCTTGATGATTGCTCATAAAATTAGCCATCCCTTAAAAACAGTCCTCCCTTGTCAATATTAAACTGCAGGCTGCCAGAGGGGGAGAGGCCATGCCCAGCTTCCTGCTGCTTCAAATGGCCACTGAGTAGGTTGCCTGTGTGTTTGCACAGCCCTGTCCCAGCCCTGGCTTTCCAGCCTGGTGAGGATCTCCACCACCAGCCACAAAGCCACCCATGGTGTTGTGACTGCAGCTCATGGAAGATGCTGGAGTGCCATCCAACATGTAGCAACCCCCCTCGGTCATCTTCCCCCCTCTACAAAATTTTATGTTTCTGGGTCCTGTGAGCCTGGTGGGTACCACACACATCACATATCATGTAGACCATTGCACCAGGTGCCCCAGTGGAACAAAGCAGTTACGTGCTCAGCAATTTAAAGGACATTTGGGAACAACTCCCATGTAGTTGTGTTGCTATGAGGGTTCCTGGCATGGTTTTAGCCCAGGTCAAAGGCTGCAATGCCTGGGGTGGGTGTGCAGCCAGGGTGGTACACATGGGCAGTGTGGGTGAGACACCCCAGCTGGGGATGGTGAGGGACTATATAGCTGGACCATGCAAGCTGTTCAATGCCGCTGTGGCTCAGGGCCATGTCCCCAGGTGAGGGGTGAGCTGTGTGGACAGGATGTCCTGGAACAGTAGTATTCACAGTGCTTCTCCCACTCCAGACCTTGTTTTGTACCTTGCAATGTGGACACAGTCTGGGTCTCCTTACCTGAAACACAGGGCAACCAGCACCCATCTGGTTTGGGGCCAGGAGATAGGTGTCCATCAGCTGAGCACCAGCAAGGAGGAGGAGAAGAGAAAGCATTAAAGTTTTGTCAGTCTTGCTGAATGGTCACGTAAGGACCAAACTCTCACAGGCAGCTATGGGATGGAGTATGGTCTTTGCCAGCACAAAGGCTGTGATACTTGCAGGGACGAGAACATAGCCCGCTACCCACAGCAGGGAAACTGGGACACAACAAGGCAATTTAGCCAAAGCAAGGAAGAGCAGCCCCTCTGTGAGACTGATCCTTTATGAAATGGCTGACTGTGCTCTTGTGTGTGAAGCCACAGGTTCAGGAGAAGGACAGGGGGAGTCAGGACCAAATCAGCAAAAAACAAAGGACACAAAAAGGAGGCAAAACAGCCACTGTGCTTAGGAGAAGGACCCAGGCTCAGAAAGGCATGATCGGATGTGGAAGGGGGCCTTAGAGAGACACGTGGAGGAACAGACCCAGCTCAACCTGTCCAACCACAGCAGAAGGAGAAGAAGTGGGGAGGGAGCATTTCACTGGCAAAACATCCACTAGGATTGAATCCAGGGCTGGCAAGGCTGACACCAAACCACCACAACTCTTATAGTAGCACCTGCAACAGCCTTGGAGATGCAAAAGTGGCAGCCTTGGTCAGAGCAGGTGCATGGTTCAGCTGTCCTACCAGGGTCTTATGAGAGGAAAAGGGGCAAGAAAGCATGTTCTTAGCTATGCCCTGTGCATGCTGATGAAGCTTAGCCTCTACCCTGAGAAATCTGCATGAAAAATACTCCAAAGCCACTGCATGGTGGTGGTGGAAGGAGACAGGCAGTGAATGGGCCTCTGGACCTGAAGAGCTGTGCTGTTCTGTATTATTTTTTCTGTTTGATAATATCTTGGCCCCAGTGATACCTCCTATGGATTTAAGTGTCTTTCTTTTGTAAATAGAAGTGGGTCATATATATGTATCTAAATATACATGCATAAAATTCATTTGCAACAATAATAGAAGTGATGACCCGGCACTTTCCCTCTCCGCCTGTCAAATGTTCCTCTGCAGCACTGAAAGGATGGATTAGAAATGGTTTGATGTATGGATGGGTGAACGGATAAACTAACCAGAAATGGATGGAGGTGAGATGGATGTGTTCCCCATGCATCCTGACTATTGTCAGTGCATTTCAATTCTCAATTGCAAAGATGTAAAACACTTAGTCTGCCTAAAGCTTTTCTGCTTTGAAAGGTAAGCTACATATGTAGTTGTTCAGCAGGTCTAAGCCACTTTAAACTACGCTCACCCATTTTCATTGCTTTATTACATGAACCAAATCTTACTCCTCCACGTTCCCATCTGATGCTGATGGCCTTTGGGGAGCAACAGGATTGGTGCAGACAAAGTCTGAGAACTGATCTCTCTTGCAGTGGAGAACAATTTCCCTTTAAAAAGGATGCTGCTATGAAATGCTTCTCTTACAGACCCTAACTCTAACTGTAACCCTACAGTGTCCCACCCAAAGAGACTAAACGCCCATGGAGAAGATCTCTGCTTCTCCAATTCCTCCACTCCTACTGCAGTGACACACTCACAGCCACCATCACAGGAAACCGGTAGGAGAGATGAGTACTGGGTGGAGGAACGTACCCAGGGATGGGTGGCAGACACAAAATCCACTGCTTGTCCATTCCTTGGATTCCCATGCTAACTTTGTGATGCTGTGTCTTACCAGGCCAAGCATCAATTTGGATTTCCCAAGCTAAGCTGGACCAGGCTATAGAAGGCTGAGGCTGAACTCTCTCAGTATGGCCTGGACGGACATCCATGATCATGGTGTGGAGGGTGACATGAGCTCTTGGTCTCCATGCAGAACAGATATCTCTGAGCACTTAGAAATCCCCAGCACTGATCTCCTGAGCACAGCTCCATCACAACAGCTACAGAAGGGCCAGAGGCAGAGATGGGAAAAGGAGAGGGAGGCAAAAGGCTCAGATGACAAGGCTCTTGGTCCACTTAGGCAAACATCACATATCCATAATAAGCCACAGACCAGCCACACTGCACTACAGAAAGCATCATGCAAGAACAAAAGGATAGCTGTCACAAGATGTGCCCACCCAGCCACCTCCATCACATCCCCACATTTTTATCTTCAAACCATCAGTTGCCCAAAGTAAATTTTATTTCATCCCAGGATAATTATTAGCCAGTTTAGAGCATTCCCAGAGTTTTCTTGTTAACACTTACCCAGTACCTTGTCCCAAAATGCTTGATAGGTGCTGCATCTATCTGTGTGTCCCTGGCAATCTCAGCTGAGGGGACTCTATAGCTCTTCCAGCAGCCCACAACAGAGCCAAACAGGCAGTAACCATAAAAGAACCTGCCAAGGAGAGATTATGGAGCAGAATGGTGTTAAAGCTATATGCATCTATATCATGCTTTCCTTTCCTTACCCATCAGCTTGGAATTAAGCCATCAACCCCGGGTATCTTTGCAGCTGAGGTTTGTACTGTGTAAAACAGGGATGTAACTGCAGGCTAGGGAAAGATGGGCAGAGGGAAGGGCTATGCCGCAGTAGTGATGCTCTCCCCTACCCCCAGAGAGGCCATGCATGAATCCTGCCATGGCTCCCAAAGCTCTGCCAAGCATCTGGCACAGATCTCTGGCCCCTCCATTTGCCTGCAGCAGTAATATAGTAAGTGCTCTTTCATGTCGTGTTGCTTTGTCTTTCCAGGATCCGAGGGGTACTCTGACACACAGCATTTATCTCAAGCGGCTATTGATCCCCAGCTCTATAAAAATGATTACACTTGACCCAAGGCTGCACTCACTTCAGTGTCTGAGCTGGAGAGCAGGAAGAGGCTGCCCAGCTGGGCACGAGCAGCAGAGAGAGGGAGAGACCGCAGGGGAGGAGACGAGGTGCTGGGAGGTTTAATCAAAGATGAGCAGATAAAAGTTGCAGGGCTTTTTCCTCTGGGCAGGATGTAGGTGGGAAAATGCTCACCTGATGGAGCCACACAGTTGCTGCAGGACTGTGGAGGTTTGAGCTGAGGGTTTAAAGGCAGTTTTGGCTGAAAGCAGCACTTTTGAGGCAGTTCAGCCAAACTTTCAGCAGTCAGGGAGCATATGAATTCAGGATGCTTTTGTGCATGTGGGAGGATCGAGACAAGGCTGGTGGTGGCCCTGGAAAAGATTGCTTTCCACCAGCACTAAATCACTGCAGACCTGGGCAGAATGGGAGAGATGAAACTGAAATAACCATGGAAATCAATAAATGGCAAGGCCCAAAAAGCATCTGGACACCCCAGACCAAGGGTCCTTCCTTGGGAGGACTCTTTGGGATCAGGAATACTTGAGTCCATTGGGACAATGTGGAAGGAGCAGAGGAGCTGGGAGAAGAGAGCAAGAAAGCACAGAAACAAGCAGGGCATATACCCACTGTGGAGTCCCTCAGCACATTGCGAGCAGCGCTGCCCCTGGCATGGGTATGAGTTTACTTGGACTCAGCATTGGGGTGTTCATCAGAGCCACAAGCCTTGAGGTCCCTCTGCAATCACAGTTTGCAGAGACAGTGGTGTTTGGGGAGGCTTTGGTCAGACAGATACATCCCAGTGTATCAGATCCCTGCTGGAAGCAAGCTTTACTTGCTCTAGCAGAACAGTTGCTGTGACAACAGACCCTCCTCCATCTGCCCAGCCTACTGGAGCACAGATGTGCCCATGAGTTGGTACCCAGACTGGTGTGTCACAAGGCTTACCAGTCTCTCTCCTGCTGCTACTCCAA
Organism: Falco peregrinus; assembly: GCF_023634155.1. Lineage (NCBI taxonomy): Eukaryota > Metazoa > Chordata > Aves > Falconiformes > Falconidae > Falco > Falco peregrinus. The sequence continues at coordinate 13,543,361 of NC_073723.1, forward strand.
GCTCAGCCCCAGGCTGATGTTTCTGCCTTGCTCCTAGTCCCCATCAGTCCCTTCGGCATGACTGTCCATTGTGTAGCATGAACAGTCTGTACATCAAACATCAGAGCCCAGATGAAGAGACATCTGGAGGAATATGGAAGTGGACTTTCTCTTAGTGACCACAAGCTGTAAAGCTGTCCTTGTTAATGCAGTCCTTTATCCTAAACTAGTGCAAGGTCTTGATGAAGGGCTTCGAGCCAGGAACCTACACCAGAAGCCAATAACCAGGCAAACAAGCCATGGACCACCTTATGAACTCACCACTGGCTTTAAATTTGTTGATGGAGATCAGTGGAGAGGGTCACGATACAGCACAAGGCCATGCAATCTGCCCAAGAGCACAGGTGTCTCTGTGCTTCAGGAAGTACTGCTGGAAAAAGTGAGCACCTTGGCTTGCAAAGCATGGAAGATGCCCGGGGAACTGGGACTTTGAAAAAACCTCCAACACCATTGCTGGAGGGCAGCATGGATGAGGCTGTTCCCAGTAAGTGGTTTGGAGCTGTCCCAAGAGGCCACATGGATGGAGCCATTGGGATGTTGGATGCAAGGCAGAGTTCAGCAGTACTGAAATGAGTTGCATCGTGCACTTGTCTCCAGGGGCAGAGAACAGCTGCTGGGAGCTGGAAGTAGAAAAGCAACAGTGGGGCTAGATATCTCTCAGCCAGGCAAAAATGAAGGGTGAGAGAAGACAAAGGGACCTGGAAGCCACAGCTGTACCTGTGGATGAGGTGCAAAGACAGTGAGTCCCTAAAATGTCTTCATGCCTGCTCCAAGCCAGCCCTCAGACAAATATGAGCAGAGAAGTGACCTCTGTGCAGCATGATGTTCATTGTGAGCTGTACTAGTATTAGCTCAAACACCTGTCACAAGCAACTTAAAAGTGTTCCCATACAGAGCTGGACTTGGGCTGCACCTTACCAAGCAGTGACTCTGGGGCTATCAAGCCCACTAGACCTGGTCCAACACAAGCCCGGTGCCACTGGCACCATCACAGGCTGCCCGTTTGATGGGATACGGGAAGGGACACTGCAAGGCTTTTGTCTCCCTCAGCCTGCTGCTTCTGCCTAGTTACTATCCTGGAGCATGAAAAAAACCCACCTTCAAACAGAAATTAATCCTTTTGCAAACTGCCCTGAATTAGGACCTAAAGAAAGAGACTAGCTCAGAAGTATGGCACTTGCCTGGAGCTCCCAAGCAGAGAGGGAAACAGAGGGATATCACCAAAGCTGATGTTCTGCAGAGCTGGCTATGCACACTTATTGGTGCGCTGAGTTGGGGAGGGCTTTGCTTCCAGCATAGGAGGGTTATCAGGGGATTTGCTGCTGTTGCAAAACTTCTGCATGGATTGGGAGGGGGAGGGAGAGGTTTTCCAGCCGTCAGCAGAGCACGATTTAGCATCTGCAGAGTTGAAAATGACCCTTGTGATTACACTTACTTTAGGGGACCTGGATTTTAGATTTCCCCATGTGCTGGATAGAGATGCTTGCTCTTGCTGCTTGGGGGAGGGTTATGTGGGAACACAAAGGACTGGTGAGGGGACAGGCCATTACTGCAGAAGTCATTACTCCAGAGGGAAAAGGCTGCACTGCTCACAGTTGTAATTAACAGTCTCTTCAGGCCTGTGAATTGAGGTCTGAGGATGGGATGATGGGGGCACTGATCTCTCTCCCTTGACTGTAGAAGGAGCCACAAGTGATTAATCTGATGCTCAGTTTAACCCTGATGAAACCCTTGAACGTGAGATCTGGACAACCCATGCATCCCTAAGACATTTCTTTAACCAGGCAGAAGGAGGGCCAAGGTGCCAAGAGGTATCACCAAGCACATTGCTGTAATTTCACTGTAGCACAGACCTGTGCACAGACAGGGTCCTGCTCATGGCTGGCCCAAAGAGGTCTTCTTGGGCTGATAATTGCAAACACAACCCCAAAAGGAGAGCAGAGACAGACCCCGGGTTATGTGTAACTAAGAAAGCAACTTTTCTCCAAAAAGGTGCAAAAAGGGGTTCATCTGCTGGAATAAGGCAAAGTCCTATTGCTTTTGGGTTAAAGTCTAAGAAAAGCCGTAAAGACATCTCATGGGGACAAGGGGTGACCCCAAAACGGTCATGTTACATCCTTCCTAGTAATATGTGTGTGGAGTTCCTGGAGAGAAACATAAGATGGAAAGAGCTTTTCCTTAAAGAACAATTTAGCTAAAACCAGGGCAGTTTAGGGGTTGGACTAGATGACCTTTAAAGGTCCCTTCCAACCCAAACTATGGTTCTATGAAAACCTACGACTTATCTCATGGAGGAGGGACCTCTTCTGGAACATAGAAAAAAAATTGCAAGGGGGAAAATTGAAGTATGGGATGAGGTTAAAAATATTCTTAGTGACAAGAAAATCTTTGCACAGAAACATCAGCATCTCAGCTGGACCATGTTGAATGTTCATTGTGAGCTGTACTAGTATTAGCTCAAACAAACCTGAATGATAAGTCAGGGATGCTGGGGAGAAGAAAAGAGTGAGGGGAAATTTCTGGTTCTATTCCAGTACAGAGATAGCTTTAGGGCAACCCAGCTTTTCTGAGTTGGTTTAAACATTGCTAAAGTTAGGGTGAAATGTCTGCTTTTTAAAACAAAGCCACTAAGGTCCATACTCGAGGCTGCCCAGGAAAGTGGTTGAGTCACCACCCCTGGATGTGGTGCTTAGGGACATGGTTTAGTGGTAGACTTGACAGTGCTGGGTTGAACTCGGTCTTAAAGGTCTTTTCCCACCTAAATGGTTCTGTGATTCTATGATTAGAACATGGTTTGAATTGGCATTGTGTCTGTCCTGGCCACAAGAAAACTGAAAAAGCAAGTGACCTGAGTGAATGCTGCAAGGATGTGCCAGACACAAGCCTGGGTACTGTGGCTCGGAAATTTTCTTGCTCCTTAACATATGTAAATTGTACCCCAAAACAGCCAGGCATGTACACGGGCAGGACATGGGGCAGCACCTGTACTGCTCAGACTGCACAGCCCAGAGCCAAAGAGTGCATGGCCACAATCTGTGCACAGGGATGGACACACACACAGATGCTTGCACACACTGCATGTCCTGTGAGGACTTCAAAACCTACAGCTATGCAGACACCCCCAGACATCCTGCAGGAGCACCTGCACCAGGGAACCAGGATTGTTACAGAAAGCAGGGCAGGAGCGCAGAAAGGACAGCATTTGTGGGAGCCTCTGGGGTCCAGCTACGAGAGCAGGGGAACCCAGGCTCAAACCCTGGCATGCAGCTGACCCAAGGGGGAAAAGCTGTTCCAGGCCATCCTCAAGAGCCCAGCTGGCCATGCATCCAAGCCATACAAAAGCTCCCCATTTCCCAGTGTTAGGGAGTGGGGGTGTACATCCTTTCTGGCCTGGTTGGCAGGTACACCTCGGCCAGGCATCACCCCCCAGAGCTGCCCTGAGGTGCAGCTGGCACATGTCGTGCCTGGTTCTCAAATATCTAACCCCCCCCACCCCCCGATCTGTCCCCCAGCACTCCCCTCCTGCAAGGCACCTGCTATGGGGCCACTTGGCTTCCTCCCCTGCAAGAGCAGCACCAGGTCCCCAGTCACTGTTAGAAGACACCCTGGCTGGCACCCAGGGCTGACACCTGATGCATCACCACCTCCTGCTGGTAAGACACTGAGCTCAGCCCTCAGCCACGGGCTTCCCCCAGGGTTACCACCAGCCCTGCAGCAGGAGATTTGCTGGTGCACGGAGCTATCCTGTAGGCAGCACCCCAGCCACGAGATGCACAGTGCTCACATCAGCCCCACCATTCCTGCACACTTGACCATAACGAAGTTGTGCATTCCCAGGAGGTCCTGGGTGGAGAAGGATGAAGGCTGCATGGTGCAACCAGTTTTACAGTAGCGGACTCAATGATCTTAAAGGACTTTTCCAACTTAAATGATTCAGTGATTCTATGATACGTGCTGGGGAGAGCCCTTTGCAGAACACCCAGGCAAGAAGCTATTTGGCTCAGAAAGGGCTTACGTCATGGAGAGAAGACGCCATCTCTTACCCAGGGGCCTCCCTGTTGGAAGGAGCATCTCCAAATTCCTGGAGGTACATGCTAGCCGGCACAGACTGTGCTGGGAAATGTAACAAGCCGCGAGCTGCAGGGATCCGCTTACACCACCGGGGCCAGGGACCTGGCAGTGTGATGTGCGAGGCTCCAGCAGCAGATATCTTCTCATGCAGGGGGACAAAATACATCAGAGTCCAAGCTGACACAGCCAGAGGTCTAGGTCAACAACCTAAGGTTTCACCATGGAGGGACAGGCAGGCCAGGGACTGTAGCTAGACCTCTTGGCACTGCAGGCAGGGCTGGAGCATAGCAGCAGGGTTGTGGCCTCAGGAAAATCACCCAGTCAGAGGGGATGGTCAATCTACCCATATTAAGGGTGAGATCAAGCAAGCCAGCCATCACCACATCCCCCTTCCTATCCCTCTGGATGTCTGCCTTTGCACACTGCCCGTCCCCATGCTCCCTTTCTCAAGCTGTTAGACCTCACGCCCCATATCGCTGTCGCTACATACACTGCTGGCGTGGTTGCACCATCCTGTAGCGCACCCATAACACATCAGTGTTGCATGGCTAACCCTTGGGTCTGCCCTGAGGCATCCCACAAGACTCGTCCCTTCTGCCAGACCCTTTGCACCCCAGTGCTGTTTTGCCAGCCCTGGAGCTCTGTCAGAGCCATTACCTCACTCTCGGCACTGCCCAAAATGTCCTTGGCAAACTGGTACCGGCACCAGCTCTCCTGGCCATCCCTTGCTCCACAGCCACTTCTCCTCTGTGAGCAAGCAGGGGCCCTGAGCCAGGGCCTTTAATGCATTTGGGCTGGCTGCTGGCTCAGTCACTTAATAGAGTCCAATTGTCTATTTTTCATTATCGAACAATTCTCTTTATTGGGCTTTTTGACTTGTCCAGGAAATCCAGTCAATAGGGTTCCTGAGGCAAACTCTGGTTTTGTGTCCTCTTCCTCTCACCAAAGGGACCTCCTGTCCCTCTGCATCCAACCACACCATCGGCACTGCTGGGGCCAAAGCCTTGGGAACTGGAGGGGGTCTCTGGCTGTCCAGGCACCACTGAGTGTCATGTTGGTGGGGATGTTGCTTTCCCAGGGTGGGAAGGCAATTCCAGCTTGCTTCCCCAGGGGTGATAACTACCCCCTGAGGGATCAAGGGGGCTGCCAATTCAGGGAGGGGGAAGGGAGTTGTGCAGGGATAGAGCATGCTGGTGCTGGCTGCAGCATGAGAGCTCTGCTGAAACAGTCCCAGCCAGAACTGCCAGCTCCACTCCTCTGGGTAGCACAGCCTGGTTTTCACACCAAACTCCTGCTCACCTGATTTTGGAGGTAACCTGGGGGCTTTCCAACCCAAGCACATGGCAATGTGCGTTACCTTGTATCGCAGAAGGACTGCTATACCTCCTAGAGAGGAAACTGCACATGGCAGCATATCTACACAGCCCCAAACAGATCCAGCTATGCTGATCTGGACACTGCTGTGTGTGCACAAGGGACACATCCACACTTCCCAGTTAAACAGACCTAGGACTGTGTGGCATGAATCATCCTGTAGCTACATTGCAGCTCTCTTACCTTCCACTACAGTGTGGTTATCTCCATGCTGTGCACTGCAAATAGAGCTCAGTCCACCCCAATACCTTAACCACACTCACAAATTGCTGGAGACAGCATCCTGTGGCCTGGGCCCAGTGTAGCAGAGCAGATGATGGAGTTCCACTGCCCAGGAATGTCCTCTCATGCTGTTTAAATTGTCGCTATTGATGCAGCCGATGACAGCTGCCAAGGGGAGAGAGCAGGTGAATCCCTGCCCTCATGGCACATGGGGAAAGGCATGTTAGCAGTTCATGATCCGTGCTGCTATTCCTCTTCCCAACCAGTGCACCCCATTTTACTGGGCCCATCTTGAGCTGGACAGGCAGCAGAGTGAAGAGATAGAGGCTGAGAGAGAGGTTCTCTAAGAGGCACTGCAAAAGTTTTCAGCACAAACTGATAGCTGCATTGCATGCCCTGGGTTTTTCATTTTTCAGGCTCAGCTTCTGGAGTCGGGGGAAAATGCAGTTTCCAGCAGAGCATTGTTGGCCTCCTTCCTCACCGTGTCTGCTGATACAGCCTTCCCACCCATGTAAAGAAAGCGTGTCATCATAGCAGGGAGGCAGAGACCTAAGAGAAGGGAAGGATCATGCCCAGGTAAAGCCACCATCAGGTACCACCAGCCCTACTGGCAACTGGGGACACACTTAGCATGAAACACGCTGGGGAACCAGGTATCCTGACAGCACAGCTGGCTCTCATGGACATTTCCACCCTGTGAGGCTGCAGGGAAATCTTGCTAGGAGTGACCCCTAAAGGCTGCAAAGCTGAAGAAACCCAAAGAGAGGGATTTTCTTAAGAAAAGAAAGGAGTGCATGAGCAGAGGGAGGAGAGGGGTGAGGGCTTCCAGTTGGGGTGTGCGACCATCCATCACCATACAGGGGTAGGGCATTTGTGTGTGCGCATGTGCCTGCATCATATGCACAGGGGTGCCCCTGAGTGCGTCTGCAGGATGAGGATGAAGTTTGCTGGGATGGGGCTAGCTCAGATGTGCTTTTATAGGATACTGCTACTGTCAGAAACCCTTTCCTTACCCTGAATGGGGCATTCAGAGCCATCAATTGTGGCAAACAGGGCAGCAATGGCAAACAGGGCAGCATTCATCCAGGTGCAACTTTTAAGGCACTTTTAAGCCTTTTTGCAAGGCTGCTTCTGTGCTTGCAAGGCACACATGCATGCTCACACCCCTCCTCAACACCGGCTTGTGCCTTCCTGATGAAATGCATGCCTTTGAAGACATGATCTCACATGCACAGTGCCATGTACATACACACACACACACACACACACACACACACACAGAGCCTCCCAGGGCCAGATCCAGCACCCTGCAACCACACCACACAGCTCAGCTCAGGCTGGCATGGGATGGCCGTGGTTCCAAACCTTGCAAGTCTCAGAGAAGGGCTTGGGGCTATCATGGAAATGTGCATTCTCCAGGCAAAATGCTGATGCTCAGGGTTCATCTGGGATCTCCCTGGTGCTGTCATCACAACTGCATAGTGAAGGAGTGGGTTGCAGCCCTTGGAGACATTGCACTTCAGTCCTAGAATGGAAAAGTCAAAATGCCCCAACTGAGGGATGTTTTTAAACCTCCCCATGGCTCATTGTAATACGAGAGCCAGTAAAATTAAAATCACTCATCGCAGGATGTTGGCAGGGGGAGATTAGTGCACTTGAGCCATGACAGCTCGCAAGCCAGAGGAACATGTGCTTCCAAAACTGTGAACTGAGAAACTTATCACCTGGAGGCCATAGCCAGGAAAGTCCTGGGAATAAGTAAAGCCAAGCAGCCTGGGTAGCCATGGGGTGCTTTGCATTCCTGCTTTGGGGTGGGTTTGCCCTTCTTTTTCTCCTCTAATTATTCATCAAAACATCTTGTTCCTTTCTGGGCAGGACTGTTCATCTGCAGTTGATTTTGGCACTGCTTTGTTCTGCAAAGTCCCCATTCCCTGTCTGATTCATTTGGCTTCCTGGTGTACAGGGGATTGTTTCTGTTCCCTGATGGAAGGAACCAGATTTTTTGTGCTTCTGAGTCTACTAGAATATGGACTGCAAAAAATTCCTGCAGTGTCCTATGCTGCGCGTGGTACAGGGCACTGCAAGCAGTTTAGGAGAAATGGGGAAAGTGGACCAAAAAGAAAGAGAAAACTCAGTTGGAGAGGTCCCGGCTCTGCAGAGTGCAAAGCAGCACTTGACAGGTCCTCTGAGGAACAGGAGGCCATGGCAATAGCCATGTTTAATCCCCAAGCATAGCCAGATGCAGTTCTCACACTGCAATCCACCCAAATTCACTAGGATTAATCCTCCTGATAAGTCAAATCCCATTTAAAAGACAGCCCTTGGCCTGAGCTCAGTTCTCCCTGTGGGACCACTCTCCTAGGCTCTGCATCTGCCAGGGACCACAGCTGCAGGTGTCTGCACACCCATGGAGCCACCACAGCCATGCCACAGGGTCCCTGTGCTTCTGCAGAACCCTAGCACATGGGGACAGCTCCCCAGTGAGATGGGGCAGCAGCCATGCAGGAGGGCAGGTCTTGTGGATGAATAGGTTTTCACTGTGAGGCGCAGATCCAGACACTGAGCTATACTGGGATTCCCATTTTCTCTCCCATGCTCCACTGACCAGTTTTGTTTTGGTTTTTCCTCAGTAGTCACAGCCCTCCTCTTGGCAGTCTGGAGGTCTTCTTCCCCTCCAAAGGTCATCCCACCTCCAAACCATCCCTGTCATGGGTCACCTCAAGGACATGTGCAAGATGCTCTGAGCACCCACCACTCACATCAATGTCCCCTGGAGCCACAGCTACCTTCAGCCCTGAGCATCTGAAAGGAAAAGGGGGCCACTACAATAAGAACCTGTCTTTGAAATAGGAAAGCTTCTACTATGCAGGAGAAGCTGGGACAAACGTCAGAACTTAGCAGACTCGTGCTAATGTGAAATATCTTCTGCTTCCCCCACCTCTCTCCACTCCTTCCTAGAAGAATTAGAGCAATGCCAAAAAAGTTAAACATTATATTGATTTTGCCTGTGGCAGCTCCATGCATCAGCTGAGTGCCCACAAAACCCTCTGGATGCTGCTTTGCAGAGATACCTTCTCCTTATCAGAGCCATTAGGCTCCTTCTTGCATCTACTTGTCAAACTCTTCTTTAAGGAGAGGCAGGAGCTCTGAGGGCGACATGGAGACGCGTTGGCATCACCACCATTCACCACATCACCGCTGTTCATCACACCATTGATTGCTCATGCAAACCTGATATTTCACACCAACACTTTCACTGGGTGGCTTGGATGAGTGGTGTCAGAAGCACCATCCGCCTTGTCAAATGCCCAAGGGCCAGGTCAGCATGATCTTGCTACCTGGGCAGGCAGTGGACAGAAACAAGGTCCCTGCTTTGGACAGGAAGATGTTCCAGGCATTTGCCTGCTCCTGGCAGTCCAGAAAAGACTGTGCACCTGAAGGACCAGCAGGACGGCTCAGTGGACCCTGGAGGTCTGTATGCTCCTTTAGAGCCTCCAACTAAACTGTATGGTCCAGGAGACATGCACAGACCTCAGGGCACCCAGCTAACCGGCTAGCCTCACTGGCTTCTAGGAATGGGCAGAAATTGCAGTTTCTTCACCAAAATAGGGATGGCAACTCCCAGCTCCAGCTAAATGTGGTCAGACGGGTGCATCCAGGCAGGCTGGACACTGAGACGTGCGCACAAAGCATCACCTCTTCCGCAGCACATAGCTAAATGTTTGAGGCATCCACGAGAAGGAATCTTGCCCAAGGCATGCAGAGGGGACAGCAGCAGCCCCATCTTTCCATCCCACCCCTGCTCCTCCAGCGAGCTGCCAGCCCTGCACCTAGCTCCCCCACCATGGCCTCTTCCTCACACTTGTGGTACTTTCTTATTTGCATGGCCAACAAATAGCTACTTAGGGTTGATGCGCACCTTGTGTCAGCCAGAGGCTGGCAAGAGGGAGGCCCAGGCAATTTCAGCGTTAAACACACATGGGTTTATTGTTGGGAAGCAGAGCCAGAGTTGGTATTTTTATGGGGGTTACCAGCTTGGACATCTCTGCCATATGGCCAGGGAGCACGGGGTGAGCCTGGTTGTGCAAAGTCTCTTCCAGGTGGGATTGTCCCATTTCTTCTGGTCTTGCAGCAGGACAGCCACCCTGGCTATATGGTCCTGGCCACTGGTTTCCTCTCTGGTGGGGACAATTGGTGCCCAGAGGCTGTGAGCTTTGGAGAAGGTGGGTGGATAGCAGCCTTACTGAAAATGAATGTTAGGAAATCACGCCATGAAGGAGTTCAACAAGGAATTAGTATCTCCAGCACCACAACCCAGGAAGTCCTGATTCACACCAGGGTCAGCCAGGTGCTCCCCAGTGTAAATCCAGGATAACGTAGATGCATTTTGAGGACTTTTCATTTGTTCTTCAGTTTCTGAACTGCCACCTATGTTGCTTCATCTTTTTCCTGCAGCAAAGAGATGTGGCCATGGGCTTCATGTTCAGATGATCCTCTTCACTGAATCTCAGGATGCCAGTCTCAAGGCAGGAGAACAAAACCCTTCAAGACAGAGTCAAAAGGCTGCTCACACCCCAACTATAACCCCTCATTACTGGGGCCCAACTGCCTACACATGGTCTTGGAGTCAGTTCTGCTAGGTCCCTACAGCTCCTAGATGAAATGAGGTAGCAACCTTCTCTGCTCTCTCTAACAAAGGCTGGCTGGGATGCCAGGGCCTGTGCTGGGGAGAAAAAAATTAGTCCAGCCATAGGGACTGGCTAGGGACTTTTCCTTGGACCAGCGTTGCCCTTCACCCCTCAGCACCAGGGTGATGGGGAGGGAGAGTGGGGAGAGAGGTTGCACTGGTGGTAAATTGTAAAAAAAAGTGTGTTTTTCTCAGCATAGATCCTGAATTCACTATTTTTATGGGGTGGAATCACACTTGGAAAGATGCAAAGTGTGATAGTAGCAGCATTGCACATGGCACAGGTCTAAGGATGCAGGCACAGCAGGAAATGTCTTTCATTAAAACAAGTGACATTACCAAAAAAAACCCTAACCCAGGTTCAGGTACACCAACCCTTCCCTCTCTTTCCCACATGTATGAAAAGCCCTTCCAGTGCAGGATTAATCTAATAGCACCAAAGCCCTGGATCATCCCCAGATGAGCGGTCCAGCTGGATGAAAGAAGTTCAGGGCTCTTCTTCACTTCCAATCCCAAACCACTGAGCATGGAGCCAGGCAGTTTCCCTGTGCCTTTCTCTTCTGGCCTTGAGCTGGTCTGGGTAACATTTCAAAGCTCTGAATGGGGGCAAAAGAACATTATCAGGGAAATAACCTTGTCCTCACCCTGATGCACATGAGTGGCAGAGGTGACATTGGTTGGGACAGCCCAGGTAAGGACACACATGGCAGGCTGGCATCTATGAGACATTGAAACAGGGCTTGAGTCGATCACCCCATGAATTACTTGCCTTTTCTTGGTTAAAATCCCATTCATCCTGTTTTTCAGAGGGGTTCGATGTGCACTGACACCAGCACATGCAGAACACCCAAGCAGCAGCTTTTCACATCAGCTTTCCAACAAGCATCATGCAAATGGCCAACAGGACTTCAAAAGAGCTTTGAGGATGACCAGCTTGACAGCAACCATCCCAGCACTCCCTGCTGGTTTGCTGGGGTCTGGCACCATGGGAGACATTTGGGAAAGGGTAAGCGGATAAGATCAGCAAAGGGACAGATCAAAGAATGGACCAGAGAGACCCCACAGCAAGATGACGGATATCCAGAGAGGTACAGGTGGCAAACGGATGCAATTCTGAAATACTATACAGCAAAAGAAATGTGTCAGGGAGATGAACAAGCAAATCGAAGATGCCTGGTGTAGGTGGATGGATGAGTAATAGATCCATGACACTGCTAGACAGGTAATGGGTACCAGAGTGGGGGGACACCATAGACAAGCAGAGGGATGTGTGCACCATGGGAGCTGTGTGTAATCTCTTTCCCTGTGTGAGAGTCACTTGCCTGCAGTCCCCTTGGGTCCCCTTTAAAAAATCATTTCCAGAACCTGCTTCATAAACATCACAGAGGGGGGACAGGAGGTGGGGTGGGGATAGAGGAGTTTGTTCCCAACTCGCTAGGTTGTCTTCAACAGAAAATGATCCTTAAACAAATCAGACTCAGTTTATCAGGGCTTCAAAAGCCTGTGTGCGCTCACACACACACACATGAAGAAAATCTCAAAAACAAAACAAAAACCGGGGGGAAAAAAAATCAAAAGTAAAAAGAAGAATTAAAAAAAAAGCCCCATATTTTAGAGTCAGCTGAGAAGTGACAAAGTAATTTGCTCCTGGCAGTCTATCACGGCAGTCTAATTCCCAGTGACACCATTCAGCTGCTGACTACACTAACTGTCAGAGTCAATTAGCCGGGAGCCAGCAGCGCAAAGTGTTTACGGGTGCTAAAATTCACTCCACACGCTGTGCGGAAGTGAGAAAAAATTACTTTGAGGGAAGGGGGGAAATTCAAGCGCTGCTTTAACGCTAACAATAGCCTCTGCCGCACCCTGAGACAACAGCAAGGCCTGGAGGATGCCAGGAGGTGAAGAGGGAAGACAACATGGCCAGGACCAAGGGCACCCAGGGGTGTCATGGGTGACGGGGCATATTCACTCATGGGGCTCACCACCATGGGAGATGGGACAGATCCTGCAGCAGAGCTGGGATACTAAGCCAGCTGGGCCCGCTAGAGGTGACAATAGAGCTATGGGCTTTCCCGTGCAGAAGAAGTGGTTTGGTGAGCCAGGGAAGGGGCAGGCACACCTCCATGGATGGCATGCATTCACCTCAGGATGCTTAACAGAGAAATAACGCATCTTTCCTGCCATCAAGGCCATGTACCAGGCGCAGAGCTGCATGGACACAATCCTCAGGCCACCCTCCCTACCTTTCATGTCTCACAAGGCAAGCAAGGAGAAGATATCTGGCCAGATGCAATTCCCCAAAGTGAGGATCTTTCTAGGAGCAGCGAGGAAGAGGAAGAGTGATCCCAGAGCTCATGCCTGGATGAGGAGTGCATTGCTGTGACTGCACAGAAATGGCCTCACTGGCCCACAAGCACCAAGGCACAGACAAGCATCAAGAAGGTATCCCTTCTGCTACATTGCCCAGTGATACACAAAGGTCTTTCCATCTCTGCCTGAAAATAATGCTGCATGGAGGTGAACCTCAAAGTCTGAGGAACATCAGGCTTCCCTGCATCTTTTAAACCCTTGAAATTTTTGCTGTCATTGCTTCCGGATGGGGAAGTGGGGTAAGCACATCTAGAAGGGGCTTTTGCCTTTTTTGCGGCGTGACTCAGGCATGAAGAAAACTACATGTAAGGGGCTGGATGATTTTCCTACTTGGGGAAGTTTTGAGATGTTGGGGGGGGGTACCTTTCATTTTCTTCTCCCCCAGTCAGTAGACAGGAAGAAAATCTGTAAAGAAACTGAAAATCACCCTCCTGTCCCCGATCACAACTCATCAGAGGCCAAACCAAAACGTTATCTCTCCTTTTGCATTTCCAAGTGCATTGCAATTAGGACTTTTTTCTTTTTTGTAGGCATTTCAACAGCAGTGCTTTCACCTTCCCTGAGATGAAGACAAAAGACTGAAAGCTGAATTTGTGTGAACAAGGGATATTTTGATGGTTTCAAAGCTTTTCATGAAAAATTGATCAAGAAGTACCTGGGACTTCCCTTTTCTCGGAAAATTATCAGTTCTAGCCAATTATCTGTTGTTTTATTAGAGCGAGAAGGTCTTGGCCAGATGTTGCATGCATCTAAGAATATCCAGTGCAGTGTGGTTAACCTGGGCTCTACCCTGCTGTAGGAAGAATCTCACACCAATCTCCTCAAGCTGATGGTAACACCAAAGCCAAACTCAGAAGAAATCACTTCTTCACCACTTTCCTTCCTTGTCATATGAAACATGCCCAGCTGTTTGTGGTTTTTCCCAAGTCAGATGTGAAACCAGAAATAAATCTACCCCAGAAGCAGTTCACCCCCACCTACTGCTGAGATGTGGGGTGTCCCACAGATACCACTGTGTTCATCACTGCTTAAAGCAGGACATGGGTCTCATGGGATTTTTTCCCATTGCATTTGTTTTGCTACAACCTCTCCTGCTCTGGTCTGAGACTGAGGCTAGATGAGAACCAGGGAGGCAGGGAGACAATTTTTTGGTGCCTGTGTCCTTCTAGCAAGAGCAGGTGGTTGAGGAAAAAGGATATTGATCTGGATCCAGCCCATAGCGCTGGCCTTAAAATGTGGCCCTTTCCAGGGTCGCTTGGCCCCTCTCCATAGAGGGGAATTCTCCTTCCCTGCAGAACAGGGTGACTTCAAAGGGCAACTGGGCACTGGTATTTACTGACATAGCTCTGCTATCACTTTCGAAGCACCAGCTCTCTTACAGGATGTGCCAGCCTTTATGAGATGGAGCAATGCTTCCCTCCTCTCCATTTAGAGATGGAGAAACTGAGGCAGGAGGTAAGTGAGTTCACCCAACATAGGTATCTCCATCTGGGGTTTTCCCATGGGAGAGACACAGGCTTTGCATGCATTACCTCACCCCAAAGGTTTGGAAATGGGTCAGAGAGCTCACACCCTAAAGCAGATATCTCCCCATAACAGGATCTGGGGCTGACCAGGTCATCCCACACACGCTGCCTAGCTTCTGCTGAGCTGAATCCCACTGTAACAGTCCATCAGGAGACGTATGAGAGTCCCAGACTCACACCCTCTGCTCTCCTACCTTCTTCAGGACATGCTTGAACACTGTTATGTCATATTCAGCCTGGTTGCACCCCTATCTCCATTGCAGAAAGCAACCAGCAGCAGGTAAATGCAAGTGGACAGACTAGGCTGCTTTGAGCAAAACCTCACGTTTTGTGGTTTAGATCTATTTTTTTTCCCTCTGTCCATTCTTCACATGCACACACACACTTTCATTCCATGTGAAATAAAAGGCAGCAAAATCCCCCCTGAAAGAGGCAGGTAGTGTCCCAACTAACCCAAAGCAGGAAGAGGGGGGTGTCATTCCCAGGCTGGCTCTTGGGGAGAGATCTTGGAATTGCAGTGGACATGAAACACCAGATCATGCACTGTGGCCTTGACCTCAGCCTTCTGGCTCCAAATTGCTAAATGCAACCTAATAGCAGCTATTTCTGCCCCCAAGCAGCAGTAACATTAAATGCTGGATCCCTGGCTTGCCCACACATTGTTCTCAACTTGCTGCTTCTCCCAACCTCTCAATAGATTGTGCTCAGTGAATGCTCTCAGGAAAAGTGTTTGAGTCCCAGCCTTGCTAACGTTGATTACACTAGAATCATCTCATCTACCCTCCAGTCACCTGTTCTGCTGCAACCTTTTTGCATTTTTAGCTGTACAAGCTCTAGGCTGTGGTCCATAGCTTCTGTGAGCACTGCTGTAAAGCAGGTAGCAACAGTGGCCAGTGCTCAGGATAAGTTATATAGCCCAGCCTGGGAAGACAACCTCCTACCACAGAGCAGACAAGAGCCCCCAACCCCTCAAGAAAGTCCTGGTTGCTCTGTGTTTCGGCATTGGGGGGTTAACATCCCAACAGCACAAATCAGCAGGGTTTCCATTGCATCAATAATGTTCCTGGTGCATGGGACTATTCTGGCCAAGCTGTCTGTTGTGTCCAAAGGCAGTTGCACAAACAGGATTCTTATTGCTCACAAAATTTTCCACTACAATCCCCTGGCCAGACTCCACCCAGACACTTAGGGAGCTCCCAAAATTCTTCTGCAAGGGAACACAGACTGGTGAAGGCAGCATTGCTGCCCTGCTCCTTGGTCAGGCAACCCTGAGCAAGTTAAGTGCTTCACCCAGGAAGGGCACAGGTATACAAACTGAGCCCACAAACCTTGAATCTCCCACCCAGGACAGTGATGATGACACCAGCAGGCAGCATCTTACCAGTGAGCTAGTTGCATTGCTAAACCTCTAGATTTTTTAAAGGTTCTGTAACAGGTATGTCTACAAACCTCAATGGGAGGAATGCCAGAAGCGAGTTGGTTTTTTCCAGGGTTTCCATTTAATGAAATATTTTCTACAGTATGGTCCTTTTGAAGAAACCTCACTAGCAGCCTAAGGCAATGATCCCTAAGTAGAAGAGAAGTCTTTGCTGGCTGATGGGGGCTCCCATCACCATGGGGGTGGGGTGGGTAGGCTAGGCTGTATGCTGCAGTGAATGTCTCAGGTGGGTCCAGAAACACCCACACTGGAGATCTGAGACCCACCTCTGCCAACACAACCAGATCTGCCAGGGAGCGGGAGAGAGCTGCACGAGCAGATAGACCATGCTGAGACCTTGCAGCGTCCCAAGTACCAGGAGGTCATTTTCTCTCTGAGCACAATCAGGAAAAAATCCACCCATCCTGAAGAAGGATGGATCCAAATCCATCTATTCTGCCCAATTGCTGATGAGTTATCAGGAGGCTACTTGGCACACTGTCCTTCAGCAAAGTGGGCAAGAACACCCCGGAAGAAGCTCTAAGTCCTGAGCACACCTGAGATTCCATCATAGCCATATGGGAGGGCTGGCCTACAGTAGATCCCACCTCCCAGCCATAAAAGTAGTACTGAGGCAATGTGGATGCAAGCAATGACAGCGAGTGTTCTCAACTATTGGGCATATATTGCTCCTTGCTTTTGTCAGTGTTATACTGCACACCTCGCTCTATACACAGGGCGTGTGCTGAAGGTCCCAAATTCTCCAAAGGTAACTGGACACTCCATTGCCTGTCACCGAGGCCAGCAGTTTCAATTGAGCATTAACCAAAGGTAGATATATCCTGGTGCAGGGCTCCTGCCTGTCCTACACACTGAGTAGTGCAGCTTGGTAGGACACTCCAAAGAAAGGGTTTTGCAAGGGGCTGGGCTCATTGGAGCTCTGAGTTAACCCTTTGAGTTAAAGGATGCAGTTGGTCCTGGAAGACAAGCAGAAAAACTTAACTCTGAATAGCACCATCCGTGCTGGAAGTAGCTCTTAAAGCGATGACTCTTTTACAGACAGAGGCTGAGCTCCAGGCTGAGTCTGTCTCTTCCACCACGGATCTTTATACCCTGGGTGGGAACACACAGTGTTGAGAAACCTGTGCAGTGAGTCCACAGAACGCTGGCAGCACAATGTGCACAACGGAAGAGCTAGGCATCTATCAAACATTGCAAAGGACCCCCATGGGAAGTTTCCATCATCCTCCACAGCTCACCCACCAGCTCCTTCCCAACAGCCTCCAAGCCAAGGTCTGAAACATGGACTACAATACTGCTGACATGAGAGATCTGCAGGGCATGTTCCCCCACCAGATCATCACAGTGTAGGAACCAGATGCAGGGCAGTTGCTGACAGCAAAGCATTGTCATTGTTCTCCTGTGACATCTCTGGGACCACTTTTGGCAAGATGGGCCTGAATGTCAGATTGATAGACCCTGTTTGCGACTCAGTAATCAAAAGGCTGCTCACTTCTGTTGCATTTTTAAAATGAAAAATAGAGTACAGAACAATACAAAAATGTCTGTCATTCAAATATCTTTTATACTGCATCAAAGCAAAGTAGGGGATTTTTTGAGATTTCACTTTCAGCACAAAAAATTATGGGGAGCATTTTTCTATTGTAGAGTTCTTTTTTCCCCCTTTCATAATAATTATTTTTCCTCCCTTTCCTCCTCCTTTACTAGTGAAGAAAAAGGAGGGGGGTTGGTTTTGCTTTTTTTTAAGGAGGAAAAGAAAAAAAAGGAAAAAAAAGTAACCAAAGGCAAACATAAAGGCAATCTCCAGCAGGAAATGTGGTCAAGGTTGCTTTTTCTTTTGAGATTTTGCACAGAAATGCTTCCCTTTCTGCAGGAAGGAGCATCTCTGGCTGCTGCTGAGACTCTCCAAAGGCAGGGTGCTGGCTGAGATGCTCTGGGCTGCACTAGCCCTTTATTTTTTTACAGTTATGTGTTTTGCCTTCAGAATAGCAATTCAGAGGCTTCATCACTGCAAGAAGTTTAGCAGAGTGCTCCCTGGAAGTCCCACAGGAAAGAGGAGTGCTGTGGCAGGGCAAGCACATCTCTCTCATTGTTCAGAGCAGATTTCACCTCCTTCACCAGAGTCTCATGTTCTGTCACTGAAATCACCAGAAGTCACCAGTGACTGCAGAACCTGCAGAGGTTTCAATCTTTTGCTGCTCTGTCACCAACCATGTGTCTCATTACACTTAGTGTCACTTCAGGTAATCAGCCAGGGAGTGTGTCCCTTGGACACCACAAGTGCCATGGAAGTTCGGCAAAAGTTTTGTAATTATAGGCAATAAACTCCCCCCAGGGTAGCTGTGGTGATTAGCAAATTTCACTCTCTCCTTTTACTTAAAATGTGTGTATCTATCCTGAGAAATTCAAAGCCAGAACCCAAATCAGTGTGAAACTGCAACTGAGTCATCGTGGAGCTGTGGGAACCTGGCTATGCCCTGTCATCTGGGTTTCTTTATACAACTTACCTTAGAGCAGACAAAGTCTGCAAGATCTGACAGCCGAAGGCAAAGCCTGACCAATGCATGCTGGAGATGCACAGCAGGTTGTTAATGAAGGGGGTAATAAACCGTGGCAAGAAGGAAGCAGCACTTTTATTACTGTCCCTTCAGCCTTTGAGGATACTGCTATACATGAGATGGTCCTGACTAACCAGCAGTTATGTGTTCAAGGGAGCTCATGGCAAGGGCAGATGACCAAAAAAACTGTGTTAGTGCTGCTTAGTGAGCTACCCACCAGCAGCTGATTCACCTACATCTCTGTGGTTTTACTTAAGCCCTAACTGACATTATTCACACTAAAGTGTTTTGGTGGCTGAGATCCTCAAGGACAGGGGGTTACCACAGTCCAACCAATGAATGAGAAAATGTTAAATTGTAGTACCTCTATCACATGCCTGAGAGCAGCATGTTGTTCTTAATGAAGTGATGGCTGCTTTGAAGTGTCCTACCAACCTTGTGTAGAAGATACAACACACTTCACTCCCAGTGAAATGCTTGAGTTTGGCACCTAAAGCCTAGTGAAGATCTACCCTGCACAACTCTGTGCCCTAATCTCAGTCTTGTCTCTGTGCAGGGGCACTCCAGTGTGTCCAGATGTTCAACAAAAGCCACCTTTTGACCCTATGAACATGGACTGAGACACACAAAAGAAAAAAATCACTGTCTATTTGCAGGTGATTTATCAGCTAGAACAACGGGGCCATAAACCAACTCCAGGGAAGCAATTGATCCACTCCATCTACAGGAAATCCTTCAAAGAGAACCAAAGGACTCTTGATAACAGTGATCTCATCATGCTATTTGGTCACAGGATGTGCAGGTGTCATGCAGAGGCAACTGAGTCCATGGGGGATGATGGTTCCCAAAGCAGAGATGACTTTTGGCCTTCAGGCTGCATGGCCAGTAAGGTTGCAGAGAGGCAAAGCTTGAACCAGTGAGCCCTACAGAACCATACAGGTTATCTAGGGCAACAGGATGCAAACACTTCTGGGCCTCCGTGCTCTGCCATGCTCTTGTCTTTGGAGCATTGTGTCAGTTTGAACACACCTTCGACTATGGCAAGGAATTGACCTCTCAGCGTTGCTGACACTCTGATAGTCATCAGGAAGAGAAAGGAGTGATTAGGAAATATTCATGAAGCTTTTTGTTATGGCCCTGGAGTACAAAGGGCTTCAGATCCTCTTTCCCAAATGTACTGAAGTACTTCAGACAAAAAGTAGTCTTGTGCTGCACTGCTAGGTTCTGGAGACACAACAAGCTGTGTGAACCTAACTGGGGAGGACAACACATCTCCCAGCCAGTTTGTGGCATGGAAGGGAAAGAGAATTTGACACTGAGATACTTAAATGTCAGCCTTGGAAAAAGATGGATGGATGGACGGATGGATGAACAGAAGGACAAATTGAGAGACAATGAATAGTCAGATGGAAAGATGTTTGGATTTCTATTTTGCAAAATCTTAATGGTGTGAATAGTTCCACTTAGGCTCATAGATCACACCAGACAACGCATAGCCCATTTAAAAGGGGTCATTTTCCACATCCTTCATGCATGCCAAGTGATGACCAGGTAATCTGGCAGATTGCAAACTGCCCCCACACTGGGCCTAGGAGCTCCCATGCCCTCTAACCAGCCCTAGTGAGCACTGTCACTGCTCCTAGTCCCCAGAGCTAAGGCTATGCCTGAGATGCACTCAGGTATGAAATATAACATGACAGCTGCCAGCCAGCAGCAGCCCACCTTGAGCAAAAGACCATTTGGAGTTACATGATTTCCAAAACTCTGCTCCTACTGCACTGTGGCTGGATGTACGCTCAGCCTGGAAGTGCTCAAGGATGTGGAGATCTTGTGTAAATCTAGAGCCAGGTCCAGGCATGGGGCTGGAGTGAGCACCTGGCATCGCACACCTAAATATGAGTGGGGAGGGTCTACATTAGCACTCCAAGGATATCTGTGGAGCAGAACACCTCTGGGAGTCACACCAGGTTCTCTTGGAGTCGTTAAGGAGAAGCAAGCATTTTCAGGTGCGATTCATCTAGTTTTCTGCAGACATCAAAGTTCAGATGAGATGAATTGCCCCTCCAGCAGGGCCTATTTTTCTCTTTGGCAGCAAAGGCAGCCACAATGAGCAGAGATCCCTGCTTTTGGACAGATGAGTCCCTCCTGGCATCTTTTTTTTTTTTTTTTTTAAACAAGAATCAAGTAGCACATGCACTTCCTCACTGAAAACACCCATCACTTTCAAAATCCCCCATGAGAAGAAACCATCAAACTTCATTGTCACCCCTGTTTGCATGCAGGCTTCCTCCACCCCCTGGAAATCTCAGTTCCAGAGGACCTGCCCAGGAGAGGGGCTTTTCCACCGCCTCTCTCTCCCACTGCGTGTTCCTGTGGGGAAGAAAGGTAGACAGAGGTATTACAGCCCAGATGTATGCTGGTACCTGACATTTACTGAAACACTTATATCCCTTCCTGGGTTTGGATCAAAATCACTGGCTTGAGGGGACGTGAGGAACCTGCAGCAGAGACAGCACTTGAGCTCCCAAGCTGACAGCATCACCAAAAGCCCACCTCTGTCCTCCCCATGCACCTGCCACTCTGGGAGCAGTGCTCACCCCAACAGGAGGCAGGAAGTAATGGTCCCCAAATTATTCACGATGCAGCTCGTGGCAGGAGCTGGAGAAAGGAGGTGGGAGGGAGAGAGGGAAAGAGAGAGAAGAAAAAAAAAACCAACACATACGACAAGCCTGTCAGTTGACTTCTTAAGCAAAAGCCAGCAAACCGTGCAGTCAGGCACCGAGTCGGGTTTCTCCCAATTAAATTTAACAAGTGACGCCCCTGAATCTTTCATGAGCATTCGGAAGTTTTAGCCCATCTGTCTTTATGCGCACACATAAGTCTCACTCCTGCTCACGTTTTTAAACACTACAATACTCCAACAATCAAGCCCTGCCTTTTTGTACCACATCAGCGGCACCCAGGGGACTTCAAATCCCTCTGTGCTGGGTGGTGAGGGGGCAAAGGTGGCCACATAGATGGGTTGAAGGTGGCCAAAAGGGGTTTCATCCAGGCCATCTGCCTGGTACGGCTTGCTGATGCTGCCACAACTTCCTCGGGAGAGGCATTGCAGCCTCCGTAGCCACTGCATCCCCCCCTCCCTTCCTCCCGCATGATCGATTGTCACTTTAATTATCTGTCGGCCCCGCGACGTGCCGGCAGGTTCTCCAACCTGAGTCAGGCTTCAGAGTGGCTCCTGGGTCTCGGCGTGTTTGTGTGCCACCTGCGCGCAGCATCGGCTGCTTTCAATTAAACCTCGAAGGTAACCTGAAAGAGGCTTGCCGGCTGCTGGCGGGGGCAAGCACTGAGACAGGGGAGAGGAGGGTAGGGTGAGGAGCAGAGGGAGGAGGATGCCACCAGGTTAACTATGAAGGTTTGCAAGGCTGAAAACACTGCGGTGGGATGGTGGAAGCTGGGAAGACCTTGCCCCGTGGGCTGGGGAGAAAAGCCAGCATGCTTGATGCAAGGATGTCATTATAGAGGAGGAAGACCATGTGTTGTCCCTCCCACAGTCTGCCCCATCCTGCTCCTTCATCAGCAATGTGATGCCAATGGCACAAGACTGGCAGATACAGCCCAAGACCAGTGTCAGCAAGCAATGGGAGCAGGACCCAAACTGGGCAAATGGCAGATGGCTCTAGGGCTTTGGGATCACAGCAGACTATCTGCAGCTTCCTCCACTTTAGAGGCTGAAGTTGCAGCAAGAGCAAAGAGAGGCTTAAGTATGCCCATGACGAGGTCAGACGGAGAAGCCAGCGCGAAGGTCTAGGGGAGTTAGCACAGTGGTCGTGAATCCATCTCAGTGGCACTATGGGTTATGCAGGCACCTGGCTCGCCCACCCAGGCCCACCAGAGCTGGGTGCCAAGCAGTGCAGAAAGCACTGTGCAAGACCCCTCTCTGCCCTCCTTGCCCTCAGAAAGTCACCTTCCTAAGAGGTTCTTCAACTGCTTCAGCAGCAAACTGCACTGAAAAAAAACATATCAGATAATTTTACTCCATTTTGACCTGGGAACAACAAATTGTCATGGATCTGATGGATGTATTGGTTGCCCCATGTTGAATTCATGCCTTCTCCGGGACATGAACAGCCTCTGGAGCCCTCAGGGCTACTGTTCCAAGGTCTTCATGAGTGCTTTGGTCAGTTATTGCTGTCCTTGTAACACTTGGTGTGATAGCACCTGGCCATCCCACTGGAGTCCAGGCCTTCACCATGCTCTGTGCAACCTATGGACAGAAAAGGACAGATCCTTGTTGCCAGCAGCCAGATTTCTAAACATTTTACAATTTAAATTGGATTGCACACATTCACAGTATAAATAACATCTTGGTTATTTCTGGAGTGTGGGTTTTTCCCCAGGCTGTAATGACTCAGTGCTCCAATAATGAAGCTTTCTCTTCTTTGTCTGGTTACGTTCAGCACAGGAGCTGCTGGACCAGAGGGGATGGCTTCTATGTCTAAGCAAAGCAATGATCATGCTGAACATGGGTCATTTGGTCAGGGGAGCCTAAGTGGAAGGAGGTGTGATGGGAACAGCTTTCACATAGGTGGAGAGACCTCTACCAGCTCTGATGGGCTCTGGGTCTGACTAGAAATAATTCCTTCCCAGACCAGGCAGAGCCAGACATAGGCTGGCTACTGCATTGTCTCCAATACAGGGCAAAACTGGCAATTGCACGGTGAGCCCATGTGCACAGGTGTTGTACCAACAACGCTGTCCCTGTTCCTCCGGCTCTGCACAGCTCTCCAAGCCTTTCAGCAAACTCAGTATCCACCCAACAGACCACAGACATCGAAGGGTGCATCACCTGGGGCCTCGCAGTTTTTTTCCCTCCCCTTTTGCAGAGAGCTCATCTCTCCTAGTTGATCAGGGGAACCACAGTCCTTCTTATCCCAGTCTCCCCACAGCTCTCAATCCACTGGGCTGCTGGGTTGAACCATCCCCGCTCTGACCTAGTCCCTGTTCTCAGCCTTCCACTTTGAAACATGCTCTCCATCCTGATCCCTTAGTGGCATGGGTCATCCATTTAGATGAAAATACATAAAAGCCTCTGCTGTCCCACAGGGAAAGGAACAGTGCTTACTTTCAGTTCATGCATGGCTTGGGAAAGGTGGTGCCAGCCTCAGGAGGATGCAGACTCACAGGTGTGGAGAGATGAAATTGCCTGATACGTTTCAGTGGGGGAATTTCTAAGTGAGGACAATCCTCCTTGGACACTGTTTCTCTTTGGACCCACTCACTCAACTGTTGTTGCTGCATCTTGTCCTACCCTAGGGGCAAGCAAGACCCAAAGGCCCAGAAACATCCTTTGCAGGTAGGCACTGATGCTGCAGGGACCACAGTAGACAGACAGATGGAAGAAGGGTCTCCTGTACCTGGAGGGCAGAGGTCCCCTGGGAGAAGGGGTAGGCTTAGGCTGCACTAACTAGAAGCAAAAATTAGAAATTTCACAGTGATACACTGGCAGTGAGACATGCTGGGCCCTGCTGCTGTTCCCAGAGGACCACCTTGAAAACCCCACAACAGCAGGCATTTCCATCCCAGCCACCTCAGGGGGACAATCCTGCTGCCCCTCCTGGGGATGAAGCAGATGATATAATGGGTCTTTAGCATTGTTGAGCTCTCAGCTTCTCTCCCTCAAAGCTGAGCTTGCATTCAGAGACCAGGCTCTGGCTCCAAGTCTCACCCCAAGCCAGCAGCACTCAGGGCTCCTTTCTCCTGGGTGGTGGAGAAGGCAAAATCCAGCCTTTGAGTGAGGAGGGGAACTGAGAAATTTCCCCAAGCTCATTATGTTTCATAAAGTCCCATGGAGTTTCTTGCAACTTCCTTTGTGCTGTCTGCTGCCACCAGCAGTTGCTGCGCTAAATGCTCCCCAGGCCTGTGCAGACACAGTCGTTTCTGAGGATAGGGCCTGATTCAAAGCCACGATAATTCTTGGAAACCCTTCGGGGAGCGAGCAAGGTTCCTGGCTCCCTCTCTGCTGCATTGAGAAACAATCTCTGGCTGCACCACAGCTAATGCTTATGAGCTTGCCCCACAGTTCTGACTTGCTCACCTTCGCAGTTCTGGTCCACTTTTCCTCTCAGCCCTACGTAGCCCTGCATGGCTTAGAGGCAGCTATTCCAGTTCTGAATCATTGGGTTTTACTCTGCACTTTGCAATATGATAATTACCTGGCTGCAAAGGGTGCTCAGCTCAGCTCAGGTCTGCTTTCTCCTTGCCTTGCTCCATCCCTAAGGCTCCACAGCTGCCCAGTGCTGGAAGTGGGATCCTGAGCTAAATGGGCCAATACAACTGCATCACAATACAGAAATACAGAGCAACATAGAAAAACAAAACAAGCAAATCATAACGTGGAAAGAACTGGTGAAAAAGAGATTTTAGGGATAAGCTGGAGGCAGGAAGAAGAGGCTGGGACATTGTAACAGGTATCCCATCAGCCTACTGCATGCCTAGAGATGTAGGAGGTAAGGTGGCTCCATGTCCAAAGCTCCAGGGTGCCAGTTTGGAGCCAGCATCATTGGTCTAGCCATGTTTTGCTACCTCAGGGTTGGCATGTCTCTGCCTTAGAAACATTGGACACTTCCTAAGTCAGACCCAAGGACTCTGGGAATGGGGCTTGGAAGACCCCTTCCACCCTTAAGAAGGTTCAGAAGTTAGCTTTTTAGTGCAAATCACCCCAGGGACAGGCTCTGGGCAGGTCCCAAGGACACCTGCATTGACACAAGGTGGTAACATGGCCCCAGAACACAGGCAGAACATCTTTGGTTGAGTTGTCCACCTAGGAACATGATTCATCCAGCTGTAGGTCCTCTGGGAAGGTGTTTCAGTGCCCTCAGAGTGATCCAGCTTGTTGGAACTGATGGCAGAGAAGGAGAAAAAAGTATCCCAATTCCTGAAGGCAGCTTTGCAATGGAGAGGAGCCAGTCAAATAGCTGGCTGCCACTCAGAGAGGCAGTCCCTCTACCCTGTACCCAAACCCACTCATGTGGCCTAGTACCAGAGCTCATCCAGCCCCACTGAAGGAGCTAAACCAGCAGAAAACCATCTTACAACAAAAGTGATGCACTCCGTACTGGGGAGCACCCCTGGGCCAGCTCTCCATGGGCTCAGAGCATGGTCAGTGCTGGTCCAAGGGACAGGGCAGGACCACATAGCTGCAGTAGAAGGGATGCAAGATGGCTGCTTTTAGGCACTATCATCACAATTTAGCTGGAGCATGAAACCCACACCCACCAACATACTCTCGTGATGTGCTGGGGCAGGTCATGAACACCAGCCCTTGCTGGCAACCTCAGCAGAGAGGCCAACACAGGAGGAGAAAGCAAATAATGCCCTAACTGCTGGAGATGTTTCCTCCATGTGAACAGCACAAGGGCTCCAAGGACTTGTCCAGCTCATCAGTCTCCTTGGCAGTGGGGTGACCTCAGCTCCCTCTTGGCTGTCACTACAAACTCACTGCTGGCCTGAAAGAAAATAATAAAGAATTAATCAAGACAAAGCTCTCATCACTGTTAATGCTTCACAGCTCCTTAGCCACTGTACTTGAGCATTTCAAATGTCTGGCAGTTTGCTTTGCCTTATGAAGTAATCAGAATGGAGAGGCAGCCAGTATGGTGGCCTCAGCCCTGGGTGCTGCTCCTATCGTTGTGCCTTTGTATGCGCACCTGAAATGGACAGGGAGGAAATGGCCTGAAAAGAGTGTTGAAAGCTTCACTCCTCCATTTCATCAGCAAAAAGGATCATGCTGCTCTTCTTTCCCGTACCGACATCTTCACTTCCTCTTCTTCTCAACCCAGGGGATGCCCATGTCTCCACTGCCATTTATCCTCACACAGTCTCGGTCTTCTCCAGCACAGACCTCAAGGGCACTAACTGCTCTGGTGACATCCTCTAGGAGACAGTCGCAAGCTCTGAAGGATGATACGTGGTTGATGGCCCTGCAAGCCTATTTATGGGGGTTACAGTATTTCCATAGCACCACTCTACCCACAGCAGCCATCACAAGGCAATATTATTGGAAACAGACCCTACACATCACCAGTCTTGGTGATTACCAAACCTTTGGAGCCCTCTCAGGACCATAAGGCTGCATAGCACAACTTTGAAGTCATGGTTGGCCCACCACACCTACAGCAGTGATTAGCCACCCCCCTGTCTTAGGTAGTCATGGACCTTTTTATTTTAGTATTGGAGCATCCGAAGTTCCACCTTGACCCAGAAGATGTGATACAGATGGCAGCTTGGTTAATTCAACAGGCATCACACTCCAGTGCTCAAAGGGTTTGAGAGCCAAAGAGCTGGTTTAAAGCAATGAACAAGCTGACCTGAGCACAGAATAGTTTTCCTGCCCTTTAAAACCGTGCTTGGCCCTCAGCTCTGAGTTCCTGAGGTACCATGTCTGCAGGTCATGGAAACATGGGCTGCAGAGACCATGTTATGTCCACCAAAGCTGGATAGGACTGACAGCCAGGGCTCAGCAAAAAGCATTAGCATCTCCCTTAAATTTAAGATGTCTCTGTTGTACATGTCTCCATCTAAGCTGCGTACCCGTGGCTTCATTCATAGCTCAGAGAGAAAAGCCAGCGTTTTTATAGTGCATTCATCCAAACAAACATAGGTGTTTACTTTAGGTTGAATGAACCTCTGGTGACTCTCTCCAGTGATGACCTAGGCTGCCTGACCCAAGGGAAGATGCTCATGTTTCATCGGATGAAACCTGCAGTACCTGACCACCAACCAGGCAGCATCGTCCGAGTGTAACACAGCCACCCCACAAGCCTGGGTCTCCATCAGCTCCACAAGTGGGAAAGAAAGGAGGAAATTTAGGTTGAGGTTTAATTGCTTGGGATTTACTTCACCTCAAGCACATCTCTTCTTATTCCACTGGTGGTACAGTCAATTATTATTATTTTTTTTTGTATCTTCATCACTGGCTCACAGTAGCTTACAGTAGCAGGCACATATGGATTAGCCTCTGCCAAACTGCCCAGGAATAGCAGGTCTTGTACACCAAACAGGCACAAACAAATGAGAGGTAGCACACGGCCTCATGGGCACAATTTCACACATGAGGGACAAAGGACAGGATGTGTCTTGCATCCCTGCCATCTGCTGTAACTCTCCAACCACAGCACCAGGCAGCAGTTTGCACCCATTGCAACTGGACCTCCAGCAAATCCACCTACAGCATCTCCATGCTAAATTCTCCCACCAGGAAAGCAAGGTCGGCTGGGAAGAGTGAGAAATTTGGGATTTGTGGGCTCTTCACTCTGACTTCTGTGTAGCTTGCTTGTCTCTGCAAAGCCAGCCTCCACGCGGGCACCACCAGCAGTGAGGCAGAAGCCCTGAAGACTTCTGTGAAAGCTGATGCAGAGAGATTGTTTTCAAGTCTTGCTCACTGTCCATAGGAGGCACTGCCTCTTGCACTGGCTTCCTGGAATGACCTGTATTAAGATGCATCCTTGGTACTTCCAGTGGATTTTAATGGAGCACGCAGACTTGGACACTTTCATTTCTAAACACCTCACTCAGAGCAGATGTTGAGAGCCCTGACAGCATTTCAAGATGGGGGAGGCTGAGAAGTGGGAAAGAAGGGGGCTTGGAAGGAGCACAAAAAGCAGTGTTAGTTATTTCATGGAGGAAAAGACATGATGGACACAACAGGAATGAAACTGCAGTGAGCACATCCTAAAAACCACCCCTGGAAATCCGACAGTCGGGAGGCACCAAGAGCTGGATCTTTGTGCAGAGCTGCTGAGCACCTCCACCTCAGCCATGCTGACACAGCATTGGAAAAGCCCTTGGGGGATGAGATGAAGATGCTTTGGCTCACACAGGATTGAACCCACACGCATGGTGCCTCTGGGCTTTGCCACTCTCCAAGCCACCATTCAGGGCTTGTGTAGGAGCTGGGGCAAGATACAAGCTGAGATGAAACGGGGTTAGACACCACCATGGAGATTGCTGGTAGGCTCATTTTAAACTCCATCTCACCCTTCCTCTGCCCAAGACCTCCCTATGCTTCCCGCAGGCCCACCACCGTAACAGGAAGGATTATCGGAGACATGCTGGAGCATGGCCACCTCATCCTGTGGGCTTAGAGAGATGCACATGCAAAGGCTAGTAAATTAGACTGTGCCAGGGAATGTTCCTGCACACTGGGACTAAAAGCACATTGGATGAGGCCACCCCACTCTGCAGCTAAATTTGGCTGGGTGGACACAAGTCCTGCCATGCTGGCCCCCATCAGGACCAGAGGTCTGTGGGCCTGCTGAGCTTAGCAGCAGGGGTGTAGCCAAACCGCACCTTCTTGAGGAAGTTTTAGGTGTCCTTAGGAGCTACGTGGCTGCTTTTTGAGGTGGAGATGGTTTTAATCACTACGCTGCTTTTCCCTCTGGCATGTCAGTGCAGAGCAAGATGTTGAACCCAAGTCCTGTGCTGCTGGCCCTTGCTCCCACACAACTGGGAAAGACCACTCTGACTGCAAACCCAGTGCAATCGAACCAAATCACAGCACGACCGGGGGAAAAAAAGCAGGACAAGAGCAGCCTCGAGTCGGTGCTAAATGCTCAGTGTGATGTAAAATCGGCCTCGGCTGCGTATGCAAAACTCGCCCCATGGAAACGATGTGCATTAGGAAACCAGAGCTGCCCCTGGATACCACACATGTTACGGGGAGATGATTTACATCAAGTCCTTTCTAGAGGAAACTGCCAGCCTTGACAGGCAACAGATTTGACCTCCCTTGACAATTGCCCCAGTTTGTTCAGCTCTTTGCTTTATGGATCCTGGCCAGGTTTTGTTTTGGTTGCTTAAATATTTCTTCTTTGTGGGTATTTTTTTTTTTTTCAAAGTGAATTTAACACCATTAGAAGATGCCTGACTGACAACCCTGGCGACCAGGGACTCTTTAGCCACACGATGCATGTGTCACCATGAGGTGCAGAGGAGCCTTCTGTGTAAACAGTGGCTGCTTTTAAAACCATCAGCAAATATTCAGTCATGAGAACTGTCCCTGCACTTCTTCTTGCTTCATGACCCGGGCTAGAGAAACCTCAGAACTGGATATCTTACCTGTGGTAGCTAAAGAAGCCTTGAGATTCATCTTACATCATTTTATCCCCATTTGCTTATTATATCCATAATTCTGACTTGTTCTATGCTTTTGGGGATATTTTTAAATTTCCTAGAAGCACCAGTGGTTAACCAAGGACCATGCAAAAGGGAAAGATATCGTCAAGGAGCACAGAACAGGGGCCAGTGATTTGTGTTCACACAGCTAACAGCTGTGTGTTGGTTTTAGTTAATACCTATTTGACTTGAACACCCCACTCACCATCAGAAGGGAAAATAAAATAAAATCTGTTCAAACGGCAACTTTCTCGATGCAGCGCTTAGAAGCTGATCCAGTTTTCTGTATCCTCCGATGAATTTTTGGGAAAAGATCAAAAAGGTTAAGATTGAGTGCTCCTGATAGCCTCGGGTGACAAATAAGTAAGGAGCAAAGCACACA
The DNA here is from genome assembly GCF_023634155.1 of Falco peregrinus. Lineage (NCBI taxonomy): Eukaryota > Metazoa > Chordata > Aves > Falconiformes > Falconidae > Falco > Falco peregrinus. The sequence goes on from NC_073723.1 coordinate 13,573,200, forward strand.
CACACCCAAATACTGGAAGAACAGCCAGCCCATCTACACTCATGATTAATTTTTTTTGCTTTTGCAAAGTCACTTTCATATCCTCATGGTGCTATTTCTCCTTAGCAGCCCCTCACCTTGGGGAGTGGTGGAAAAAGTCTAAATCAAGTGCTTTCCTCTATGGGCTGTGGGGAGTCCTAGAGCATGCTTGGTGGGGACAGGCAGTGGATGTGGTGGCTGACAGACCACACCTGCCTGGTGTTTGTGTAGCTAGATGAATTCAGGTCACTGTTGTCCATCCACAGCTGAACTTGCATGCTGTAGGATCTTGATGCTCTCTCACTCTGTGCTGGACCCAGTTTCTCACCTCCATATTTTACCTATGGACCAGTCAGAACAGGCAAGACCAAAGCAACATCCAGCAGTCAGAGAGGATGGACCTATGTGGGCTCTGCCAAAAACCTGCTCTGTGCAGCTGGAACAGCCCTCAGCATGATGCAAGGGCTCCTGCACCCCAAAAAGGACTAAGGGATGTGATGGAGGTGTCCAGACTCTCCCTACTAGATGGTCTCTAAAGGAAACACCAGAACAGGAGAGCAAAGCCAATAACCTCAATGAGCAAACCCAAGCTGCCATGCAGAAATTGGGATCTTCTGCTCAGCTGAGAGCAGGAAACAGGTCAACCTCTCCTCTCCTCGCTGGCATGTGGATGAAGCCAGAAAAAAGTGAAATGCCATGTTCTCCCCTAACACTACTCAGGCAGGGTGCAACCAGAAGAAGGAGAGCCTCCCGGTGCTGCCCAGGCCACCTCTGAGGATGCACTTAGTAAGGTGCAGGCTCTTCATGCAGGCTCTGGCATGGAAGAGTCCTTCAGCCTCTGCCCTGCACTGAAAAGGTCAAATATAGTCCTTTTCTGGGACTTGCCATCAAGGAAACAAGACTATGCATTTTCTTTTCCTTGCTTTTTTCCTAATATTCTATAGCCTATTTTCACTTTATCCAGATGGAAAATAGCGTAGATCTCTTTCCTAGCCCTTCATACCCAATATCTGATACCAACAGAACACCTACCACCCCACCCTTCATCCCAGATTGCCCTAGTGCCCCAAGTCCCACCCGCTGTCCCTTTACAGCCATGGGCCAACAGGTCTAATCCTGCTACCCCCAAACACGTCTCTGACCACAGTGCTGCCCAGCTGTTCACGCCTCTACCTCTGGCCCTGAAAAGACATGCCCCAAATCCTGCTCCAATATTCCTCCATGTTTTGATGCCCATGAGTCTGTCCCCAGCATCCCAGGAGGATCTGCTGCTCAAGGCACTACTATGACTCCATGGGACAATCCCACCTTGTTGCCACGAAAGCCTCAATGCCCTCAGTATCACAGAGTACCTTGGTGCTTAAAACCCTACCAACAGCCTCAGAATACCTTGCCCATCGTGCCATGCTACCCACAAACCTACCCTAGCATCCTCCAAAGTCCCATTCCACTCCCATTCCCCCCACAGCTACTGCAGCCACCTTACCTCAAACTCCAAAAAGGGCAGTACATCTCCTGGCCACCCCCTCTAGCAGAGCATCCATCATCCCCAGTCTGACATCTCAGAGACTGCAAAGCCATTTTCTTCAGCCCAAAGTCTCCCAAACTGATCTCTTCTGGCCCTTCTGCTGGTGGGTTTCAGGCTTGCTGGGCATTTTTGCATGGGGATCTGTATGGGGGCAAGGAGGATGTGTGGAGGATTGCTCTTGCAGCTTCGATAGGGTTAACAGCTTGGAAGCTGGCTGGAAGATGCCACAGCAGGAGACCAGTGACCCACTAACAGTCCTTTGCAACCTGAATTTTTCCTGGTTTCATGTTTCTGGTGTAACACAGGGGAAGGGGGATCTGGGCAGGGATGGGGGAGAAAACTGCCGACAAGGTGGAAACATGAAAAATAACAACAAAAAGACCAAAAAAAATCAAAGAGAATAAGTGAGTGCTGATTACACCTCAACACAAAGCGATCACAACTGAGCAGCAGCCTGCACCGAGCCCACCTCCCTTGTACCCCTCCTGCTTCCAACCCCTGCAGAGCCAATGCCCATGGGGAAGAGAAAACAGCACAAGAACAAAACATGTAGGGCCAGCAAAGGTTGAGCAAACCCACCCTGTCCTTAACCCTGCCACCGAAGTGTCCCCATGCCCGGAGGGTGGCAGTTCCCCAGTGCCCGTATCCCATTTCCCCCATTTTCCTTGGCAGCACTGCCTCCCCCTGACCACAATCTCTGCAATGAATGTATGGGAAAGGAGGCTGGAAATCCAGGTAGTGGAAAACAAGGTTGAAAGCACATGTACATGGCAGTCCCTGCCCAGAAAGTCCCTGGGACGATATAACAAAACCCTCAGCTAGATGGGCCAAACCACAGCCCCTTCCTCTATTTGCAGCCAGGGAAACTGAGGCAATGAGAAAGGTTATTCTCCAAGAACGGGGTTAGAGGTCCTTACTGGGAGAAGATACTCCTCCACACCTCCCACCCATTCTCACCCAGGCTAAATTCATTAGTGCCCATAAAGAGCTCAGCACTGCCTTGCAGGGGAAGCACTGCCTTAGAACAATGCATTATCCTAATTATCTAAGTGGCCTCATCTAGTTTCTGGATCATGACTGTGTGACAGCATGAGAGCATGGCCGAGTGGCACATGCTACTTGGGACCCCATGCTTGGAGGTGGGTGCAGCCAGCAGCATGGGTACCCCCATCCTAGTAAGTCTCCCATGCCCCATAACACCTTATTCCCTGCTCCAAGCGTCATGGGAAGGGTTTGGGACCCTGACAATGCTGCATGGTCCAGCACCAAATGCCGTGCAGGATGCACTCTTTGGTGGAGGTAATGTCCAAAGATGCTACAAGGAGCACCAGCATTTCTGAGAAGGGACAGGGACTAAGCTGCTTTATGCCTGAGGAGGGATGCCAGGGCAGCACCCGTCATCATTGGAGTATTAGAAGCATCTCCCCTCCCTCCAGCTTGCCTGTTGGAGGGGGACACATCTGTGCCCAGAGCCCCGAAAGCACCTGGGGACAGGGTGCAGCCCCCAGCAGGCAGCGAGGAAGGCACTGGAGCTTATTTCCCAGGGCGCAGGCACAGCTGCGAGCACAGGGAGGCTGCCAAAGTCCAGGAGAAAAACACTGATTAATATCGTCCTCCGGTGGATCCCGCGCTGCAGATGTGCAGGCTGCTGACTCGGCAGCTCCTTGCAAGGAGACCTGGAGCCAGCAAAGCCAGCAGGAGCAAGCGCGTGTGCACCGGCCCTCCTGCCACAGAGCTCTGGGGGGGACAATACGGCATGGCGGGAAGGCTGGCGCTGGGATGCACAGCATAGATGCGACCCTGCCGTCACATAAGGCTCCACAGCAAAGAGCCGCTCTGTCCTCTAATATCTGGTGGCACTCACCGGCTTGGGAACAGCGTCCTGACAAGATGCCTGAGACAGGCAGCTGCCTGCGGAGAGGTTTGCAGGTGGCAATGAAGCCGCTTACATCAGCTCCCAAGCGGGACGGTGTCCTTACAAGCATAAAGACCAGAAACCTTTTATTCCAAGGGGTTTTATTATTATTATTATTTTATTTTAAGAAAAGTTGAAACTCCCAGCACGCTTCTGCAATAACCCACCACTGGACAGCTGCAGGATAATATGCACTCATATTATCCATTTCTAATTAAACCAGAGAGCCTCCTTCTCTGATGAACTAACCCATTGGAAATTAATCAGCAGGTGACCAATACCAGAGCAATAAGCAGAGAGAAAGACATTGCCATCAGCTGGGCCCTACCTGATTAGACAGGGAAGTAAAGTCTCCTGGCAAACAGGAATCGACTGCCGTGCATTCGCCCGGCACTGCATCGATCCACGCGGTCGCATTTAGGAATGCTAATGAGCTTGCACGGAGGCAAAAAGAAATCATTTGTGTAAGAAAATACAGCTCTTGATGGGGTGTTATTTCTAGGAAGAGTTGATTCAACACTGACTTGGGAACTTCATCTTTGGGTTAGTTGGGGAGGGGCTGCCTGGAGGAGGTGCAGCAGCAGGGTAGGAAGGGGATGGTCCTTGGGAATGGGGTTGATTTATCTACTGGATGTGGTGGTAGATTTGGGAAGGATGCCTGGCACACACCCTGCAGGCAGCAGCCCTGCCTCTGAGCTGCTCATACAGACAGGGCATGGAGGAGCCGAACAGGATACACACCCGCCCCAAAAATGGAAACGTAGTCCCCATCTGGAGACAGGCCTTTGCCTGAAGGCTCCATCCCTCCATCCCATTGCCCATTCCTTTCACAGCCCACCTGCCTCCTGTTGCCCATCCCTTCAACTGAAACACAATGGAATTGCCTGTCCCTACCACACAACCATTTCCATCCCTCCCATCACAACCAACCCCAGAGCACTGCCCATCCCTCCCACTCAACCACCTCCAACCCATTGCCCACTCCTGGTAAACCACCATTCCATTTACCATCCTTCCTACCCAACCACCACCATCCCATTGCCCATCTCTCCCACCTCAACCACCTCCAGCCTGTTGCTCTTTCTTCTCAGGCAACCACCTCCATCCTATTGCCCATCTCTCCCATCCAACCACCTCCACCCTGTGGAACATCCCTCTCACCCAACCACCCTACCACCAGAATCCACTGTTCCTGCTTTCCACAGGGCCCAATGTCACTCACAACTGGAGCTACCATGGCTCCCCTCTCAGTCCCACCACCCACCTCTTACAAAGCATGGGAGAGGAGCACCAGGGAGTCATGGTGCCAGATGGGTCCAGTTGTTGGAAAACTAGGCTTATACAACTTCAGCCACTGCCCAAAACTTTGCTTGGCTGTGCATTTGTGATGGACGAGAAGGAAGTCAGACCTGGGGTAGCACAGCCTCACTAGGACCTCCACACCTCCCTTCCAGCACGGCACAACCCCATCAATATTTCACATCTGACCTTGTGGCTTTGGCAGCCTTTCACCTGGTTTTCATTGCAGTTTTCTTCACTCCTCATCTGCCTGTCCAGTGCTTCTTCAGCCGGTACTAATGTCCTGTCTCAGGAGATCCTCTGGACCCCCATACTGGCTCCTCAAATATTCATGGAGCAGGAACCTTTGGCCAGGGAGGCTGCATGGGGCAACCTTGCCCGTGATAGGCAGTGTGAGCATGGTCCCCAGCACACTGGATGGTGGAGCATCCATCCCTTCTTTCCTTCCCCAGCTTGCCCCAGAACACAACAGAGCCACCCCCAGCAAGAACCCTTTTCGGGAAAGCATTAGCTGAACTTGTAATTGCAATTAAAAATGAGCTCCTGAGTGCCTCCTGTCTGTCCTTGCAATGAGATAAGAAGAGGGGAGGGAAGCAATAAACAGCAGAGCCTTATTCTAGGAACTATGGATAACCACAAAAAAAAAAAAAACACCACAATTTTTTTTTTGTTGTTTATTCCCTCTTTTTCTCAATGGCAATGCTGTCCCAGGAAGGCTTCGCTGTTGAAAGGAGACAGTACCTCTGCAGCCACCACGCTTGCCAGGGATGGTGGACGTCACCCAAGACCTTTTTCTCCTCTGTGGTCATGGTGGATTGTGCCTCCTTTCCTGACCTCACCTCTTTCTGGTGTGCTCTGGAGGTGCTGGGCTTCACTGTGCATCAAGTCACCTCTCCAAATGGGAGCTGAGCCCAGCCAGGTCCTCCCCCTCCCACTATCCCACAAGGATTTCTTGCAGGGGCCCCAGCCAGGAGCAGGGAAGGAGTAAAACTCTCCCAGAGCAAACCCCAACCCCATGGCTTCCTACCCCAAACCCACTGCCTCTCAGCAGCTGGAGCATGGCAACCCACCTGGGCAACATGTCCCTTCCTTAAAACTTAATCAGCAACTGATGAATATTTCACAAAGACAAACAGGCCAGGTAGATAGGGTCAATCTTTTATTCATGAGCATCGGGGAAGGGAAGGCTGTGGGTAGAGAGATCCAGGCTCAGCTGGGTTGTGGACATCTCCTGGTGAAGATCTTATGGCCTCTTGCACAGCTAATGCACAACACTGTCCTGGGAGCATCCTGGCAGGTTCTCTATCAGGAGATGGAGATGTCCTACCAGTTCTTGCCATGGGGACACACAGCCACATTCCCCTGCTGATGTTCCTCGTGGCACCAGCTCAAGCGATGAGGCAGCATGAAAGTCCCAGGGAACCAATGTGGGATGAGATGATCCCAAGGCTGGGGCATACAAACAAACTTTCTGCCAGCCCAGGAAGAAACCCGACAAAAACCCCCACCTTTTGGCTCAAGCTGAGCCTAAGATTTGCCTGAATTTTCATGGTGATCATTTTTGGAGTTGCAGCCAAGGCTGAGCTTACTGGGGAAATGTGGTCACCGATGCTGGCCTACCTTGCCCACTCCACTGTGCCCATGTCCACATCAGGGACCCTGCAGCTTTACCCACTTCTTTAGAAGACCAGCCCTTAAACCCAGCCCTGCTCTGAATTGAGCAACCATGGACCAACACTGATCCGGGCAGTATCCTGACCCTCCTGCAAGGCAAAAAAAAATAATATAAAAAATGCCTCCTCGTGCATCCTGGCTTGTGAATAATCCCCCAAATCCCATTTCCAAACTATCCCCAAACCCATTTTGCATCCACAGCCCAGGCAGGGTGGGAGCTGCACACTGCTCCAACCTGGCTCTATTCACATGTAATAGACACAAGTCCCTCTGTAATAACGTGTAATTAAACGCAGCCTGGCCACAAAGGCTGGTCCAACATTTAACTGGCATCTGAGAAGACGCTAACAAGAAAGACGTTAATTATCCAGCTTATTAGATGTCTGCATTATTAACATAACCCTGACGGAATTAACTTGATACAAACTATCCCACAAATATTAATTGCCTAAAACTTCCTCGTAACTCGAAGGTATTAATAAGACAGTAATTATGTATGGATTGTATAGCTGCAAGTTAATGACATGGCAATTTGATTTGTCTCTGAGAAATGTGATAAACCCAAGGAAGTGTTCTCCGAACAATCAATTGATATTTAATTAACAGACAGAACCTGTCGGTGTAAATCTAAATTAAATGCCCGTGACATCTCGTTCAAAGTGTTATGACAAAGGTTCCTGGGATGTGCCAGCATGGCAGGGTCTCCTGTGCCACATTGTGGGGCTGCTGCTGGAGACAGTGAGCACCAGCACCTCCAGTCTCCACCCCCTCCAATGCATGAGACCCTGGATGTGTTCCTCTTCCTCCTCTTCTTCTCCTCTGGCCTGAGGAGTCCTTGGGCTGCCCCAAGCTGATGAGAGGAGTGCTCACAGCCCCCTCTGCTATTTAGCATCATGCTCATCTCCATCACAAGCCCAGATCCAGCAGACACATCCTCACCTTTTGCTTGGGAAAATGGTTGAAAGTCTCAAAGGTCTAAGGTCTTCCTACAGGAAGACCCTCAAGATGGCCCCTCCAGCCACCCCATCAGTTGAGCAGTAAGAGCAAGGGCTAGAGACTCACTGTTGGTGTCTAAGCAATGAGACTGATCAGCTAAGCAGAAGTGGGAGAAATAAACTCCTGGGGTGAAAGGTGTTTGGCCATGAAAAAAAAAAAAAAAACCAACCAGAAAAGGCCTCAGAAAGCAAAGGACCTGCACTAAGAAGTAAGAGGGATGGTGAACACGTGAGGTGTCCCCACAGCTCAAGTTCCTGCTTTGTCTTTGTGATTGCCATTGACCAGGCCCTTCTTTGTGATCCACATATGCAATAGCCAAAGTGAAAACCACAAATAAACCTACGCAGCCCCCCCAAAGTGGCCTTACACCAGCACACCTTTCCTTCTAGCCAGCTAATGAAAGCAGTTGTCCTCTCCCTTTGGGCTGTGCCTGCATTGAGACAGGCTTCGCACCTTGCAGCTGGAAGCGGGCCAGCAGCTCTGTCCCCATGGCAAGGATGATGATGGTCCAGATCCTCCGTTTCCATAGCTGTTGACTCCTCTAGCTGCCAGCATCATCCCCCAGACAGGCAGGATGAGACCCATGGGAGCAGGGGAGGAGCTGGTTCTACACCTTATGCCGCCCAGGAGAGATTGGAAACGCGAGGCTCCCTGTCACCCTCCCAGCCACCTCCCCCACCTCGCTCCCTTTCCCTTTATGTAAATTGAAAATAACAATTAGTTTATTTTTGCTTGTGCAAATTACAGCTCGTGCTCCCAGGGAGCAGACAGCTGCCAGGGCTGCACCGAGCTGCGCTCCAGCCCTGGCCTGTTACATGAATAAATAACCTGGTGCTGGGCTGGGGGGGCAGAATGCTTTACCCCTTCCCCCTCTTCCCCCCCTCCCCCTCATCCACAGAAAGGGAGGAAGGCAGGAAAAAGACCCACCACCAAGTAGTGAATTTTACCACGCAAGTAATTAGGCACTAAGCTGATGACTGAATTGGGGAGGTTGGCAGGCAGGGATGGGGAGCTGTGGGGTCAGCATGGGGGATGAGGGGACACCTGGGCATTGAGGGTGATGACACTGCACTGCGCAGGCAGCTGGGACAGCAAAGGGCTGTGGCTGATGGGACCTGATCACCACCAGACCTGAGGACTGACACTGTCCTTGCATGTTTCCCACTTGGCAATGCAGCTGGTTTCCCTGCGCTCATCTGCATCCCATCTCCTGCATCCCATATCCTACCTCTTGCATCCCACATCCCACCTCCTGCATCCCATATCTCTTCTCTTGCATCCCACTATCTGTATCCCCTATACCACCTCCTACATCCCACCTCCTGCATCCCATATCCTGCATCCAGCCTCCTGTATCTGATACCCCACCTCCTGCATCCCACACCCATATTCTGCATCCCACTACCTGCATCCCACATCCAATGTCCTGTATCTGTACCTCCTGCATCTCATCTCCTGTATCCCATAGCCCACCTCCTGTATTCCATATCCCATACCCTACATCCCCCCTACTCCACCCCACCTCTGCATCTCATATCTCATATCCTATATCCCACATCCTTCATCCCACACCCACATCCTGCCTTGCGCTACATCCCATGTGCTGTATCCTTGCATCCTGCATCCCACATCATCATCATCCCTGGGCGACACAGTCCCACCGAAAGCAAGGAGTTTGGGATCAGAACCCAGCTGTGGTCCTGTTCACTGTATGTGTGGGGAATTCCCTTCCTGCGTGCCAGCTGTCAGGAAGGATCTCAGCCCCCGCCGAGGTTAGGGGAAATATCAGTGCCACGGGGATGAGGGAAGGCAGAGGGCTCTGCACTTCACTGTGAATAAATCACAGCCATAGGGATGAGCCGTGTAAGTGTCGAAGCAAGCAAACCCATGAGCTGGCAGAAGCAAATGAGCTCTGTTTTGCCAAGGTGAGAAATGTATATGTATGTATTTATATTTTTAAATATATATATATTTATATATATGTTTTTATATATGTTGAGCAGGACAGCTTTCGGTTCCCAGAGATGCAAGAGCATCAAGGATGCAGTCGGGCCCGGAGCATGGGAGGGAGGAAATGTGCAAAAGGCAAACTTTGACTCAAGCCAAAAAATATCGGCTCCAGACTGAGCCCAGGCATGGCTCGCAGCTGGGCAGCCCCGAGGCCAGCTCATCCCTCACAGCCTCTTGGAGTCAGCGCCAGAGTTTTTGTTTTACTGGGGGATTTATTTTGCCAGGAATTTAATTAATTCATGCTTTTTGAGAGAAGATAGCCCCAAATTCGTGCATGCCCAGCAGCCCACCCTGCTTCCTAACCACAATTTAATATCCCGGGGCTGGAGTTATGTTACCAAGATATCAGGGCTTGTGTGGAACATCCTGCAGCGGTTCAGTGGCAAACCTGCGGGATATTAGCATCAATAATTGAGGAGGAAGAAGTGACGGTTACTTTGGCGATGCCGCATTGATCAGCCCTTTGCGGTTTTCTGTCTGTTTGCAGAAACCCGGTTATCTGCAATGATGCAGCTAATCACTACTTGGGGATGCCATGGAGCGCCCAGCACTGGTTAGCCGGTGGCTTTGACAGGAGCTGTAACCGGTTTCAGGCACCCGTGTGTGCCTGCACAAGGCACTTTGGAGTGCTGCTGTGTTTGGGACCGAGTATCCCCCAAAATCATCCTTCTGCTCAGTGGAAAAGGGGTGTAAAACCCATCAACGGGGACAGCTGGAGGAGTTTCAGTTGTTAATGGGCTCAGCGATGCTCCTGCTACCTCCAAGCACATGTCAAAGTGCAAGCAAAGCTTGAAAATGGGTTTAAAAAGCGCTGCAGAAGTGGTGTGGAGGGAGCTATGTGCCAACCCCCAAGGCTTGTCCCCACACCCTCACCCTAAAAACCAACCACCCCTTGGCTGCAGGGTTGGGGTGAGACTGCGAGGCTGCTGCTTTCACCCTCCCAAAGCACAGGGTCAGGCTGGAGCTGGGGTGCAGGGAAGCCCAGGATGGGTGCGGGGGCTGCAGATCCTCACAGGAGGGAGCATGCAGCGTCCCGAGGTCCTGCAAGCCTGTGCAGCCCCCAAACAGGGCTTGGGAAATGGCTCCAGCCCTGCTCAGAGATAGGAAAAAGCTTAAAAAAAAAAAAAAAGTCAGAGAAAGCCAAAACTCCACGCACCCTTCCTGCAACATGCAGACGTGGCACCCTGCAAACATCTGCAGCCCTGCGGCACAGGCAACATGCTTACGCCCCCCCAGCCCAAAACATGTGCCAGCATGCTCTGACCATGCACACACAGACCCACAACACACCACAAATGCATGGTGCTGCAGCAAAGGTCAGCATACCGCAGCCACCCCAAAAAGACATGGCAAAACCAAGCAGGGACCACGCAGGCACCCTGCCACAGCTCAGGGTGCAGGAGGGGGCTTGGCCCTCCCGGTCCCAAGAAGGAGACAAGTCATAAACCAGCCCCATCTCACATAAACTGCTTTTTTATTATTTATTCACCAAACCGGAGCACAGCTGGATCCAGGACAGCTGTACCCAGGCAGCACCAGGAGCTTCAGCAGCCCAGAGCAAGTCAGGATGATGGGGATCACTGAGGGGTCCCCAGCTGCACCCCAACACTTCAACAGGGCAGAAGGGTGCAACTCTTCCCCAGGATCTCCCCAAGGAGCGGCTGTAGGATGGGGTCCCCCATGGAGGACTACCACTAACAAGCGGCAGTAATGTCCCATGCCCTGCTCCAGCTACTCCCCTGCTTGAGGGATTTCCAGGAGGTGCCAGAAAAAAAAGAGTGGGAAACAAAAAAACAAAACAAACAAAAAATGCCCACAACCAAATAACACACCAAAAAACCAACAATCATAGCAATGTAAGGAGTTGGGGGTCACATGCCTGTTCCCCTACCCAAAGCTGCCCTCGGAAGATCAGGGTTGAAGGGGTAACATCACAATCACCAAAATAATCTGTTCCCGGGGCAGCAACTTGGTGAGACCCAGGTCACACCTTCCCCAGCTTGCTGCACCCCCCAAAAAATAGAAAAAAAAAATAATCAAGGAAGATACAAACAGAGGGGCCAAACAGTGCTGAGCACCAAGGCAAGGAGGAAAATCAGGCATCCTCAGCCCCAAACCACTGCTGTGCTCTGCCAAGGCAGCGGGGAAAGGCATCGCAGGGCTGGAAACAATTGCAGCTGCCTCACAGGCATCACAGAGCATCATACTGGACCCCAGGTGAGATCCCCCAAAACCCCACACAGCCCCAAAGACAGCTCTGCTCCTCCAGCCAGCCCCATCGCAGCTGGGAGAGGGGGCAGCAGCCCCCCAGGACCATGCCCACAGGGAGCACTGACCATGGCAAGATCCAGAGGCAAGGAAATAGATGGGGGCGGGAGGGGAACTGAGGTCCCTGGGATGTTTTAGTGAAGGCACTGGCCCCAGATCCCTTCTCCTCCCCAAACTCTCCTTATTTAGTCACAGAGCAGGTGGCTGGAAACACTTCTTCCCCCCCAAAAAAATGTGCTGAGAGAGGGATGTTGGGAGGAAAAGATGGGGAGTAACCCACCAGGAAGCTGCGATTCACTCCCCAAAAACACAAGGTGGGGAGAGGAGGCAATGTCCTGCAAGAGACTCTGTAGGCAGCAGGACACCTTATTTTTTAGAACCAGGTTTGCAAAGCTCCCCCAGCTCTAAATAAAAATAATAGGGAATGAAATGCCCCACAAACCCTGCTTTCTGCCCAGTCCTGCTGCATCAGGCACAAGGCAAGGGTCCCTCTATGCATCCCAGCTCCCATCCCAAAAAAACAAGCCTGATGTCAAGCTGAGCTCAGGCTGCTCAAAATGCTCCACACACAAAATAAGACACCAACAAGCCTGAAGCAGCTGAAGAAAACAGGGGGATCAAGTCTGGGGGTGCAGGGGAGGGAGAACCAGAAGGTCCTGGGACCACACACACACCCCGCAAAGCCTGGGGACAGCCGGTCCCAAGGGGGTCGCATCAGCACAGTGGTGATTTATGGAGGGCGGCAGGGGGCAGCTCGTGTACCGGGGCACCTCCTGGCTGAGGACCCGCCATGGCTGAGCCTGTCCAGAGATATAGGAGGAAAAGATAAATATATATATATATATAAAATATATTACATGCTCAGAAATACATTGGGCCAAGGGCTGTGTTGCAAATTGCCCCACCGAGACCAGATAGCTGCAAGCAGGGCAGCTGAGCTCGGGCTTCTCAGCGACACATAGCAGAGCTGCCGGGGACATAAATCCCTGCAAAAAGTCCCGAAAAACCCCTAAACATTTGTAAAAATACCAACCCTAAAGCTTTCCTTTAGGGAAGGTATGTATTTCTTTGGTTTGTTGTTTTTTTGGTTTGGTTTTTTTTTTTCCCCCTCCCCCCTCCCTTAATTAAGAACTCAAAAGGGAAAAGGCAAGAGGGGAAAGAAAAATTATTTATTACCATTTCACATCAAGCCAGCGGCTCATCGGGACGGTGTCAGACAAGCTGGGACCGAACTGGATCCGGGCTGGGGTGAAGGTGACTTTTTGGCAGCCACGGGAACAAAGGTCTCCAGGACACCTTGGGACCCACACTGGCCGGGGGCGGAGGGAAACAGCCAAACAAAAAACCCAACAAAACCCACCAAACTCAAACAAACAAAAAAACCAGAAACCCACAATCAAAACACAGTACCCGGCCGGTAAAAAAAAAAAAAAGAAAAGAAAAGAAAAAAACCCACAACAAAAAAAAAAATCAAACCACCAAAACCACCCCCCCAAACAAACAGAAAATAAACAAAAAATACCACCAAAAAAAAAAACCACCAAGAAAAAAACACAAGAAACCACAAAAGGCAAGAAAAGAGAGAAGCCCGAGTTCGGTGGAGCAGAGCCGGTGGTGGTCCCTGGCTTGCAAGTGATGAATAACAGCGTATTCGCCCCGGCGAGCCCCCCGCGCCGCGACCCGTCGCCGGGCGGGAGCTTGGGGAGGGTTTTGCATCAGTCCCAGGACTCCAAGGGAAGCAGCAGCAAACCCCAAACGAAAAGGCAATGCTGCGGGACCCCCGCTCGAGAGAAAACCCGACCCAGGCTCTAGTTGAATATAAGTTTTTATCTTGATGCAACATCGTTAAAACCGTCACAAATCGAAACAACAGGTCGTTAAAAACCGCTTCGCACGATCAGTACCTAAAATGCACCAGGCTCCCAAGCTCGCTTTGTCCGCAAGACCCTTGTGTTGTCCCCCATATTTTTTTTTTAATGGTTTTTCTTTTTTAAATAAGCAACTTGTTAAAAAAACCCCGCTCCTCCGCGCAGGATCGGCCCCGCTTTTGCTCCAAACACAATTGCACGAATTAATCTTTTTTTTTTTTTGCAAGAAATAATGTGCATTTTCTTTCCTTCTTTCAACATCGAGGTTAAAATAATATTCCGTTTCCCGAGGGTTAATAAATAAATCTGGTGCATAGTGAGATAGCAGCCAACCGTTTGCAGTCCATATATTACTATATTGCCTTTCAGGTCACCCTAAAATTGTTACCTCCCCCCCGCCCCGCTATTTTAAAGAGCATAGATAATTTTAAATCTCTATAAAACAGTATTATTTAACCCAATTGATTCCTGTATATAGTGCATTCGGCTTCTTCCCAACATCATTAAATTAACTCGATATTATTTGCATGCTATTACATACAAACTTTTTAAGACTCGTGTATTTTTTTTTCTTTTCTAAAGGATTTTGGGTTGTGGGGTTTTTTTTTTTTTCGTAAATCACCAAGCAAAATATAGGCTCAAGGAAAAAAAAAAGCAGAAAACTAACTAATTTCTACATATTTACAAGGGTGAATAAGTTAAATGTGGCTCAGGTTTGCCGGCCGGGGGGGTTCGGGCGGCGAGGCCGGGCAGGGTGCAGCGCTACCTGCGACCCGCCCGGCCGATCCGTGGAGACCCCTCGAAAAAGAAAATCAAATCGGGGGTTAAACACACAGGATAAGGGGTGGGGGGGTGTATGTGGGTAGGGGGTGGTGATGTTTGTGGCGGTGGGGGGGAAGCCACCTGGATGGCGCTGATGCTCCCGGGGTGGGGGGGTGGCTGCGCGCCGTACACGTCCCGCATGCAGGCTGGCTCCAGGTCCGCTGCCGCCCCCCCGCCCCATCCCCAGCCCCAAGTCCCGGCTGTTGAGGGGTTCAACTCTCTCCAAAATTTCAGTGGGCAAAAAAGTTGTGGGTTTTTTTTTTTAATACAAGCAGAGGGTTTGCTCTCCCCACGTGGAGGGGGTGAGGAAAAAAAAGCGAGGGACCCCCCCACACACACATACACCCCTCACCCCAGGTATGCGGCTCACATGAAGTAGTCAGCAGCGGGTTTGGGGGCGGCGGATGGGGAGGGCTCCCTTGGGAAGCCCCGGCCGGCTAACTTCTCATATTTTTCTTTGTACAGATCCCTTTCCTTGGCCAAGCGTGTCACCTCCTGCTTGAGCTGCTCCACCTGGCTCTGGAGTTGGCATTTCTCGTTCTCCAAGATGTGCCGTTGCTGGACCCGCTTGTAACGGCAGGATTGAGCGTAGCCTCGGTTCTTCAAGGTCCTCCTCTTCTGCTTGAGGCGGATCACCTCCTCCTTGCTGAAGCCCCGCAGCTGCCGGTTCAGCTCCCGTACCGACATACTCACCAACTGATCGTCGGAGAAGCGGTCCTCCAAACGCAGGTGGTGATGATGATGATGGTGATGGCCGGGATGATGATGGGCGGCCGGCGGTAGCTCCTCGCCACCGAAGGGCTGAGGTCGGAAAGGCTCATAACCTTGATGGTGATGATGATGATGGTGAGGGGCACCGATCAACGCCTCCACCGCGTCCTCCGGCGTCAGGTTGAGAGCTTCGGGATTGAGGTGATGCTGGTAACCCGACATCCAGTACAGCTCCTCCAGCTGCTGTTTGGAGCCCAGGGAAGCGGCGGCGGCAGCTGGGGGACCGGCGGCCGGTTGCCCGCCAGGACTGGGAGCGCAGAAGCTGGGCGAAGAAGGCACGGAGGAGCAGGGCGTGCTGAGCGGGGTGGAGGAGAGGGAACCGGCGGGCAGACGGTGGCACAGCCGCTCCGCCTCCGCCGGTTCCTTCTTCACCTCGAACTTCATCAGGTCGAAATCGTTCACGTATTCGATGGCGAGGGGGCTGGTGGGCAGCTCCGCGCTCATGGCCAGCTCCGAGGCCATCTCAGTCCATGGAGGGACCGGGGGGCGATCCCCGGGCGCCGCCGCTCACCGAGGGCTGGAGGTCCCGCTGGCTGCGGGAGCCTCCCCCGGGCGGGCTCCGGGGCTCTGTCCGCGCTGCAACCGGCTGCCCCGACGGGGCTCCGCTCCCGGGTACGGCCGGGCTTCGGCTGGGCTCCGCCGCGGGGCTCAGCCCGGCTCCGGCAGCCTCCACGGCGGGGCTCAGCCCGGCTCCGCTGCAGGGCTCAGCCGGGCTGCTGGACTCTCCGACGGGACCCTGCTCCGGGCTGCGGGCGGACACCTCCGCCGGGGCTTCGCTGCCAGAGCCTCCCGCGGGAGCCTTCGCCGGGCGCCGCGGGCCGGGCGCGCTCCCCCCCCGCCGCTACCGCCGGTGGGACGCGGAGCCCCGTGGGTGCGGGACCCGGCGCTCTCCAGCACGGCGCTGCCCGGCAGGCTCCAGCCGCTGCCTGCGGCCGGTCCCCAATGGCAAGGAGCAGGCAGCGCCCTGCCCGCCCCTTCCTGCCTCCCCCTGGCACCTGCCCCGGCCCCACCTCCCGCGCCGCCGCCGCCGCCTCCGCTCCTCCCCGCCCCGGGCACGGGCACGGCGCCCTGGGGGCGGGGGCCGCAGCCCTGCCCGCTCCCTGCCCGTGCTCGGCGCTGCCGCCGCCGCTGCCGGGCGGCTGAATGGAGCCCGCCGCCTTATATACGGGGCAACGCGGCCGGGCCCCGCCTTCTGGGGCGGGACTAGTCGCTTCTGTCCTATCAGCGCGGCGGTAGCTCGCCTTGATTGGTGTATCCCCACGGTAACGCCCCGGGGTAGCTGTCAATCTCCGCGGGGAGAGGGTTCGGCGCTGCTGGCGGCCGCTCCGGAGGAGAAGCCGGGGGCACAGTGGCCAGGGCATCCTCCTGGCAACCCGAGGGCAACCCCTCTGCACCCCCCAGGCACCCCCCCCTGCACCCCCTGGGCACACCCCGGGCAACCCCCCTGCACCCCCCAGGCATCAGCACAGGCATCCTGCCTGCACCCCCGGGCATTTCCCCTGCATCCCCCCCTGCACCCCACAGGCGCCCCCAGCACCACCATATGCTTTCACCACTGCAGCTTCTACCAACCACCCTGGGCCCAAGCCGGACTGAGCAAGGAGTGGGGAAAAATAGAAATCATAGTTTTCTCCCAAAGAAACAAGAAAATCCCAAAGCGGCGATTACTGATCCCAAATCAGGTTTCATGCAGTAGTTGCTGGGGGACCATGGCCTCCAGGACATCTGCAGGTGCCAGGCGTGACATCAGGGTGCAGCCTTTTCCCCACCTCAGTTTCCCCAGGTGGGAACAGCTCAGCATCCTTCCTGGGTCATTGGAAAGGCTTGCCATCCTTGCAAAAAGCCATATATGTATAAAATTTATTTATTTATTTATTTTATGTTTTCACAAGTTATTGATGGTCAGGAAGCAGCTGTATCCACCAGGGAAACACTCCACGTGCTCCATCAGGGCTGGACCAGTTAAGCCGCTGCCCCTGGCTTCGTGACGTTTGCCCCGGCACATGGCGAGGAGCGTTACCAGCTCGAGGCTGAGGACCACCATCCCAGCAACACGGCAAAGGCATCACAGGCACTAATCGGCAGCTTGGGGGTGAGGGGTGGGGGGGAGTGGGGCATGGGGTGCTCAGCCCACCGCAGGATGAGACCCATGGTGTGGATGTGGCTGCGCTGCTCCGAGCCCTGCCACCTCGTGGCTGCTGCAGCTGCAGCACGGGAGGGATGAGGATGTTTGGGGTATCCAGGCGAGAATAAGAATTAACTTCCATGGGGTCAGTGTCAGTGTGGGAGCAGCGGGTCAGGGACAGCACCCCGGGGCTCAGGGATCACATGGGGAAATGTGCTGAGGCCAGGGATGGAGCACATGGCAGCCTGGTCCCAGCTGCGGGGCTGCGGGCACAGCTGCTCCTCACACCAGTGTTTGAGGGAAACTGAGGCACAGGGCAGTTGCCATTGAGTTGTCCCACCAAACCCCAAAGGATGACCAGCTTCATCCTGCAGAGGCTATCAATACCCACCCACCAACCCGCAGTCCCCCTCAGGACTCAGGGTTGTCTCCATCACCTGCAGGATGCAGCCTCGGTCCCACTGCATCCCAGCCTGGCTGCATCCTGCCCCTCTGCACCTTACAGGCAGCTCCATGGGATGTGGGCGGTGACGGTCCCTTTGCCCAGCTGATGGTCATCCCTGCTCAGGGATTTGGGGTTGGGGGACACTACCTTCCATGGTGCTAACTGACCATTCAGAAGCAGGGATTATTTGGGCCAAATTACTGCAGAAAATAATTTTTTGGGGGGGATAAACCCACTTATCCCGCTGCATCCCCAGCAATTAAAACTTCACATCATTTCTCTTACTGGATCAGGCCTCTGGAGGTTGTTGTCCCCTTCTATCTGCTCCCATCAAGGTAAAACTGAGTTGGGGCAGAGGGGTGTGTGTGTGTGTGTGTTTGTCCCCCCAGGGAGGGTCACACATGCAGGCAAAGCCCCACATGTGTCTCCCAAAACCCTGGTGATGCTGGAAGTTAACCTATATTGGATAACCTGGAACACAGATATCCCATAATGGAGACCTCAAACTTGGGCAGGGGATAATAGGACACCTCCATCCCTCACCCCCAACTTGAGGGAGGGGACAAAGAAGGGGACAAAAAGGGCTTCTGGATGTTTTTGCAATAAACCCCCCTTTTTATAGAGTGTTTTCAACCTCCGTTTGCTTATGTGACCCCAAATGCAGCATCAGTGTCCCTGTGCAGTGGGATGTTGAGGTCCCACACTGGGAAAGGGGTGTGTGGGTGGGGAGTCTGGGATGTGATGCCACCTCCCTAACCCTGGCACCACGTTCCTCCTGGGAGCTGCTGGCACCTTGGGGGCACCCGGCCCCCATCAGCAGCTGCCACCCATGATGGGACAGCAGCCACCAAGGGATTAGGAACGGGCCGGGCTCCAACAGGGACGTCGCTCACCCACAACACCCCCTTGGGTATTTTTAGTGGGGTGGCTGGGTACAGTGACACAGCTGGGGGAGCATGTCCCCAGCCCTCCCCGCCACGCTGAACCAGTCATCTAAGTTTACTTGCAGGCGGTCAAGTGACATAACCAGGTTGGTGGCCATGGGATGGCGGTGGGATGGCGTCACCTTTTGCTTTTAGAGTGGGCAGCTTGTGTGCCCCTTTAACCCTTCGAGCGGGGCTGGGTAACCGTGTGGGTGCTGCCTTAGTTTCCCCAGTTGGTTGATAACAGGGTGATAGGGTGATGGTGCGCAGCACCCAGTCTGGGGTGCTGCTGGATTGGGAAGCCCTCATAGCAGCATCACCCCATGGCAAAGGTGGTGTCCACCATGATGCACCCCATGAGCTGATGGTACCATCTTGGCAATGCTCCACCAGCATCTGCAGCACGAACCCAGGTGTCACTGCACAGAGAAGGGTCAGAAATCATTTTGGGAGGGGGAAGAAAAACCACCAGCAATGAGGCTGGTGCCCATGGTGGGACCAGCTACAGGCACGGAGGAGGAGGAGGGCAGGGGATAGCTACCCTGATGACAGGCAGAAAAGCGAGCCAGCGGCTGACACCTCCTCGGCACCTGCCCCCCCGGCAAGGCACCAACAGTTGTGCCAGCAGCACCCGCTGTGGCAGGTGTTTCCAGGAAATGTTTACAGTGCCCTCCAGAAACACTGCCCTGTGGCACCCCTCCAGCAAAGGCACGTCCTTGCTGGGGCTCTGGGACAGCCTGGCCATGCACCCACTACCACAGCATCCCCAGCTTCATGGGGAGGACAGATAAACCCCTATTGGGGCCCATCACCCAGGCATTGCGGCTGCTGGTGGCAGTGGGGGAACCCACCAGGGCTCAGCAACACCTCTCCCGGGGCTGCGTTTATCCCTGCTTGGAAATTAATCACCCCCAAGCAATGCTTTAATGACAACCAGCAATAAATTACAATCCTCCCCAGGAAGGGAGCAGCGGCACCGGTGGGCGGCGGAGCCGTGGGCAAGCTACTCATTGCCTCACTCAATTAGTGCAGTGCAAGCCTTAATCCCAGTTAGATTGCTCATTAGGGAGCCACAGCCATGGGAAACACCAAAGCTCCCGGCCACTGTCACCCTGCACTGGCCATCCCTGGGGACTTGCATCATCATCATCTCCTCCAGGGTGATTTTTAGTGAATTTAGGTGGTGGGTTTTTTGGGTTTTTTTTAGGAAACCACCACATGAAGAAACATCCTTTCTAGGTAAAAGGGGGAAAAGTTATAATAATTACAAATGTCAAAAAATATGGGGATCAGAGAAGCCCCTCCACCGGCATTAGCCAGCTCCTTGAGGGGGTGTTCATGTGGTATCACTGAAAAAAAGAGCAAAGCCACACTCTGACCAGGCATCCTAGGGAAGAAACTCTTTATTTACATATCAAAACACATGGGTTAATAAAAGACATTTAACATCAACGGAGACAATGAAGTTTTTATTAAAAAACTGCTCACTGTACACACGCTGGGGTATGAGTGCAGCCCCGGAGTGGGGGACCTGCTGGTCCTTGCAATGGCTGGGAGGATGCTGGGGACGTGGCCTCCCCAAACTGGTCTCCAAGTGGTACTAACCCCCACGCCAGCTCTTGGTTCAGAAGTGGGCAGCATCTCTAAACAGGAGCCCAGGGAGGTTACAGGCATTAATGACGTCTCACCTTTGGTGGCATGCCGTGCCCACAGTCATGTGAGCCAGGCGATAAATCCACCTCCACAAGCCGGGGAGAGCATCTCAGTCTGTAGATGTGGGGTGATAACACCCAAGGGGGTCACCTAGGGAAGGGAAACCCCTGTGGGGTCCCACACCACCCAGTTGCAGGGGGAAAAAACGCAGCCATCAGCCCCTTGCCAGAGCCGTGGTGCCCCTGAGCCCACTGCCGAGCTCTACCACCCACCCCACTGCTGAGCACACTTGGGTGCTGGGTCCCCTGGGAGCCCCAGGGCTCACCCACATCCCTGCTGATGCCTTTTCCCTGCAGCTGCGACTCAGGGCAGTGGATGAGCAAAGCCTGCCACCCCGCATGGCTAACCCTGACTCTCTGCACCTCTTGGGAAAGGGAAGTCCTGCAGCCGTCCCCAGGACCTCATCCGTGTGGGGGAACAGCATCCACCACTCCGAAATCCCTGTGGGAATTGTACCCACAGATGCAAAAACCCAATGTGCTGGCAGCTGCATGGCTGGGAGTACTCGGCACAAAGCTCCCCCTGTGTTTTGCTCCTGTTTAGATTTGGGAGTTTCCAAAAAAAACCCGTAAGAGCTGGTTTGGGTCTCCCAGGGGGGACCAAACCCCCTCTGGGATGGGAAGAGGTGGGCGTCAGGGTGCAACTGGCCACGGGAGACACTGACATGCTGCAGGAGCATTTGATGGGAGCTCAGCACTGCTCCGAACACACGTTTCCACTAGGGATGCTCTCGGCACATAGCTCCACTCCAAGAAATCTCCCAAAAGCAAAGGGATAGAGCGGGATGGATGCAGGTGGTCTCTTGGCACGAAGAGATCAGGGCTGAGCTGAGTTGGGGTTCTACACCCTGTTACACACCAGCACAGTGACTTGCAACCACTGGCCACACTTGTCCCCAGTATAGTGGCTGACCTGGATGCAGGCATGTCACGTGATGGCATTAAGCTCCTCAGGTCCCTGTATCACCTTGTGTCTGGGACTGCAGCAGAGCCACAATCTGTGAGTGGACCGATGGGGATGGGAGCCTCTTCCTAGCTCTGCAAGCATGCAGGGAGCCTGACGGCAGGGCTTGCCTTCAATACACTGGCTGAAAAGATAAATCTATTGTCAAATTAATGTATTTCAAACAAAGCTGCTCCCCTGCAGCAACAGGTGGTGCTTCCCCATGCTGCCATCCGTCTCCTTGCCAAAATGATGTCCCAGAAAAGCAAGATGAGAAGGGGGTGCTGCATCTGGCCACGGCATCCTGAGGTAGGTGCCAGGTCATGCCCGGCTCTGCAGTTCCTGAGCTGGTCAGCTGCCGCTTGATCGGGTCTTGCTTACAGCCGGGGCTTGATCTGCAGCTGTTTGCCTGGAGGGAGGAAAGGCAAAGGTGATGGTGGGAGGGGGGTACCATGTGTCTGGACACCCCTGGGCTTCTCCTTGCTTGACTGTGGTTGGTTAACACACTGGAGATGGGCAAAGGCAGCAGGGATGTAGGTGGTCCCCTGCCCCAGCTGCACCTGACCCCACTAGCACCCACCAGCCTCACCTCTGCCGCCCTCTTCCAGACGTGCGTTTTCAGAGTCCCGCAAGGATGACGGTGGCAAAGTCCTCTTCTTTTTCTCATTGCCTGGGAGAAGAAAGGAAGAGGAGAAAGTCATTGAGGTTGACTCAGGTCACCTTGGAAATCCTTTGGGTCACAGGAGCATCCTGAGCTCCTCTGCTGCTCCTGCAGTCCTGGTGCTTCATGCCTTAACAGTGGGAAAAGGGAGTAAAAGCTGCCCCAGAGGGCACAGTGCCGCCAACAAGAAGGGTTAATTAGTGAGCAAATGTAGAAAAATAAATGAGTGCACCTAACTGCATTCTGTGCCTCCCATCCTGAAGCCCACAGCCATGGTTGTGGCTCCCCCACCACCCTGCCAGCCTGCTGGTGGGAACACGTGTGTCCCCAATCTGGTGCTCAGCCTGGCCTTGCTGCCCTGCAGCCCTTTCCCCTGCCTTTTGGTGCAGAGTTGTTCCCTTTGGGGTGGGGACATGTCTCCCTGCAAGTCCAGAGCCTATGTCTCCCTTGGCCATTGCTGGGATGGAGGTGGATGCTGGGATTCCCCAAATCCCTGAGCACCCTCAGCCCCCTGGAAGTAGTACAGGACAGAGGCACTTGCAGGTCCCTTCCTGGCGCAGAGCAGCAAGTCTGCTGCAAAACCCCCAAGTTATGGGTGAAAAAGAAATTTAAAAGTAGTCAACCTCCAAACAGCAGCACAAGGTGAGCATCATGACCTGCTTTGGGGCTGGGCTGGAGCAGGAAAGAGCAGAGCACTGGCAAGCAAGAGGTTAACTCATACTTGGTGCTCTGGCCACTCCAGGTTTGGGGATCAAACTTTTCAGCCACCCCCAGCGTCCCCCCAGGATGTGCTGGGTGATTACTTCTCCTTGCTGGAGCACTGTGTCTCCCCCAAAACGGGTCCCAGATGCTCATACAGAGTCAAAACTCCGTGAAGTGCCTCTGGGAGGTGGCATCTTCACACGACAAATCCAGGCACAGCCCATGGACTGGGGTGGATGGCATGAAGCCCCCCTCCATTTCAACCACAACACTGGAGTTTCTCCTATTTTCCCTTGCTGAAGTATGTGGAGAGGTGCTCATGGGGTCTTACCTACCAGACTGGGCAGGAGAGCAGTGGCCACTTGGGCAAGAAGACACTGAGATGAATGTGGATGGGAAAAGGAGAAGGTTTCCCAGAAAAAAGGACCCACAGCTTGCTGAGTGATGAGGTTTAGTGGGAAAAGTCCCCTCTCACTTGGGATTACAGCAGGTGGAGAAGGTCATGGAGAAGATGGAGGGAATACAGCCCAAACCCTCTCCAGATGAATAAGCACCACACAACTTAACCGTATTTCTGCAAAACCCCAGCTTTGGCACCCCGCATCGCACCTCCCAAACAATGATGCCCAACACAGATGTGGTACAATGGGCACCTTCAAGCAGCCTTGAAAGCCTGAAGGAGGTTTGGGGGCAGGGGAAGCAGGAGGGGTGAGGAGCCCAAACAGCATCCAACAACAGGGAGCCACCAAGAGTTTTTTGTTGCTTTTAAACTTGGGTAAACAAACTTGCTCAGAGCCTAAGCCGTAGTGGCAGTGATACATAGCTTTTGAGCTAATTTATGTAAAATAAAGAGGGCTCATTTAGCACCTTTCCACCCTTAATATAACACCCATACATCAGAGGGCTGCACAGCAGCCATGATGGACTCAGCTATTAGTCACTGGCAAACGCAGCCAAATTCAGCTTTGGGGAACGGCACCACCAAGCAGATGCCCATCACACCCTGCTCAGCCTCTGACCACCCTTCTAATTTTCCAGCTGACCCCAAGTATTTCTTTTGCATTGAGCCAGATGGTTTTTCCAGCCTGGGATTTCCAAATCCCACCCTGGTTGCTGTAGTTAGGGTCCAGCAGAGCTGCTATCCATCAACCACAAGGGGTCAAAATTAGCATCTCCTTCCTCCTGCCCCACCAGCAACCGCCGCCCCAGTCCAATGGGAACGATGGGAACAGCTCAGTTTCCCCTGGATGAGCTGGAGAAAACTTCATTAGCTAATATACATGCAGTGGCACAAAACCCATGCTTTGCGATTTAACGCAAATATGATTACAGAAGTAGAAATAGATTTCTTTCTTTTTGGAGAGAAGAAAAAAAATTAAGGATGATTTTTAAATCAACTGTAATTAGCTTCCTGACTTCAGTACAGGGTTGCACGGAGCCGAGATGATTTCACAGCATCCATGTCTGATTTCCAACATATTCCTCAAAAAACTGAGGAGGGCAATAATGAATTAAAACCACAAGAGGTTGTAAAAGGACTAAACCAGTCCAGTTTCTCACCTTGGAGGGAGGGAGATGCTGCTCCTGGAAAGCATGGAGCAGTGGATGCTTCACCCCACAGAGCAAGTGGGGATGGGCAAACACTGCATCCCACATCACCATGAAAACCAGAGGCAGGGGGGACCTGGACAAAACGGGGGTGTCACTTAACCCACCCCAGCAAAAGAAAATATATTTTCTGCTTTTGTGCATGGGAGATCCTGCAAATGGCGTGATCAATCTTGGGTCGCATCTTGTGTACCTTCACTCTCTCCCCCCGCCGGCTTCTTCCCTGCATTTCGGCAGCCATGCAATCCATCTTCCAGGAACCAGGTATATAATTTCTAGTTAGCGAAAGCCGGGCTAAGAAGCCCCTTTTTCATTACGATGATTGAACTGCTTCCAAAGAGAAGAACCAGGGCTGGATCACAAGCTCTCCATCGAAAGCCGGGCAGCTTTTGCTGAGCTTGTCAGCCTCGCTGGAGAATTAGGACTTCCAGCGCTCTTCCTCCTGATGAAAATCAACATTTATTTTGCCTAAACCTAAGAAGGTGTCAGGCAGATGGAAAAACTTGCCACTCTTCACGAGGAGAAGGGAGGGAAAAGAAGGAAATCTAATAGAAATATATTATCAAGTCCGAGGAGTGGACAGTGCAGTAAATCACGCTTCAGGTGGCACCATTATATTTTTCAATAAAACCTGGCCTTCCCCCAGACGCTGCCGAGCCGAGCAGTTCCAGCTGCAGCTGACAGGAAAGTTAAAACAAAATTTGTTTCATCCTGATGCTGATACAGGTTTTTTTAAAGGGATTGAAAAGTAGGGAAACCCCTCAGATGGGGGATGAAAGGAGGAGGGTCTCATCCTTGTCCTCAGATTCTCTCCCTGCCCACCATTCCTGATCGATGAGGGTTTAAATAAATTTGTTCCCCTCCGAGCTGTGAGGGTGGGAGGCAGCTGGAGACTGCCCCACATCATTGGTGGAAGATTCCCAAGCCCCAAAGCAAGGGGATGCACGGGAAGATGGCTTGCTTGCAGCTTTCCAAACTCCACCAGCCAGCTATAAAAAGCTTTGCTGGAGGGAAAGCCAGTTATGTTGATGCTTTTCCTTCCTGACCAACCTCCAACCTGATGGATGTCTGGTCTCCATCACTCTCCTGAGTGTTTTTCGTCCTCTCCTGCATCCAGCCAGGCTCCAGGAAGGGGCTTCGTGTGGGACATGATACCCGCAACCACCTGCTCCTCCCTGAGAGCTGACTGTGTGCAATAGCCCCGAACAAAAAATATATTCCCATTTCTAAAAGGAGAGCGGGCTAACAAGGTGGCTACAATTAACAACCAGCCAGCTAATGCTCTGGTTATTAACACAGCAAAGGGGGGTGCAAAAGTTTCCACCTGACGGCTCGGAGCACCGAGATGCATCCCAGCATCTCCCTGCCGGATGCTCCAAGTTTAACACTGTGAGGAGAAATCTCCCTATCCCCCCAAACCACTTTTTTCCCCCATTCCCAAAGGAAAAATATCACTTTAACCCCTTCTTGACCACTTTGGGGAAGCCCAGAGGCTGAATCTGCCTTGGAAATGGCTTTTCCTTTCTCAACAAAAGCACTCACTGAGTCAGCTCCCAGAGAAACGTAGGTTGGGAGATGCCTTTAAAAAATAAATTGAAATTATTATTGATATTTTTAAATAAAGCCCAAGAACCAAAGGCAGGATGGAAAGGTCAATGGCAAGGGTTAAGCCCCAGAATTTTCCACAAATTATTTTTCATATAGAAAAAGCAGCTGGGGGGCTGGATCTCCTTGGCTCGATCCTGCATTAATCCATCTGGTGAGACAACCTGCACCAAAACCTCACCCTGCTGCTGTTCCGCCCAGACCTTCTGCCCCTCATATGGGGGAAGCATCAAGGCTGGGATGTCATGAGAAGCTTTGTCCAGAAGGAAAAATGCTCAGATATTTTCTTGCTTCCTAACTAGGATGTTCGAAGCGAAGACAGGCTGGGGGTGATGTCCCACTGCTGCCTAGTAGTGCCTGTCTCCTGCCATGCTTGCAGAGCAGGGTATCTGTGCCAGGATGTTCTTTCCATGTCTCTTCTCCTTAATTCCTTCTTTTAAGTGGAAAAAAGCAATCGGAACACTAGCCATGAGCTGCAGTGGTGGGAGTGGGGCTTCGTCGGGCATGGCAGAGATGTTTTGTGCTCTGGTGGTGCATGTTGACATGGCCTTGATGATGCGTGGTGAACACCATGTTTGTCTTTTACTGGTGAGCTGAAGTTTACCCTGAAGAAGACGGGATTTCACCACCTGGGAGGGCTCTTCCAGCTTCAGTTTTTTGGTCATTAAATAACCTGGGGGGGAACAACATGGCTGCCAAGTGGCCGCAGGCTGAACAAGAGGGGCCTTCAGAAATCCTGAGCCAAGTCTAAAAGCCCTGGTCTACAGACTCTCTGCCACAGGTGGACAAGACCCTAAAAAATGGGTAACAAATTAATATGGAAGAAGTAGATTTCAGTCCTGGCAAAGGAGTGAGACTTGGCAGGTCTGAAAGTCACCTGCAAATCAATCAGGGAAGAGGACTGCAAACGTGCAGGCGGCTCAGTCCAGGCAGAAAGTAAATCAGAGAACAGTATTGCCAACAGCCTTTTGTGGGCTAAGAAATGATGATTCTGATTCAGAGCGAGAGCCCAATTAGAAAAAGTCACTGCACTCACCAGGTTTACTGGAAGTGTCAACTACACTGGTTCCTTTGCAGTAAGGAAGTTAAATGGCAGTAAAGTTTCTGACTTTTGGACCTTCCCAGAGCCACCAAGACATGCGGCGATCCAATTCCAGCCTTCAACAACAGCCATGTTATCTGCACTACCCCACAGCCTGATGGTACCCCAAACCTGGTGGTGTTCTGCAGCAGGATCAGGGCTTTAGTAAGGGATGAAAATGAAAGGATGGAGAAACAGAGGCAAGGGCTGCCAGATACAAGGCATCTAACGCAAGGTCCACCAAGGAGTTCTGGTGAGGTCCATCAGCCTGAGTATCAGTCTACCTGTTTCTCTGGGCTGGGAAGGAAGCATTCATGACCAAGAAGATGTCTGAAACCAGTATCCACGGTGTATGAAAGCAACCTAAACCCACCCCGCTGCAGAGACACTCACCAAACAGCCCCCAAATCTGTAGGGACCTGCTGACTCAGGAGGAGAAGATGCAATTGCTAATGACCCAAGTAGATCCAGCCCATTAAGAGGAAACCAATTAGACTGCTAGGCACTGTCCTGTCCAAGGGGTGGATGCAGCCTGCTACCTGCAGCTCAACAGATTTTTGCATTAGAAAAAGCAATTCTATTAAAGGTTTGTTAATTCAGTTACGAAAGAGTTTTGATGCTCTCTAATTAAACTCTCCCTACATGCCTGATGGAGCGTGGCATTGGCTGAGAAGCTGGTGAAGGAAGCATTCACCTGCAGCAGGATAACACAGCAAAGGAGGAGATCAGGATGAGCACAGGAACATCCCATCACCACCTGCCAGGTGCATGGAACACCCTCTCCATTACAAGAAAGATCTGCCAAATGCCAGGAGAAGAGATGGGAAGGTACCACCAAGGTCCACACTGTCCTGGAGCCCTCCAGGTTGTTAAGCTATGAGGCAGGGATTGGTTCATGGGTACCATCAGGAAGGAAGACAGAGATTTCCTGCTGCCTGATGTGGAGCCTGTTAATTTATCCTGTGAGACTAGAGTGCCTCAGAGAAAGACAGCAATGGTAACACTGATGTAAGGACAACAAGGTACATCAAGCACACTCCTAATTCCCTTTTCTTTCCCTGCAGACTTCAGGGCTTGGTGTCCTTCTGCCCTTCCTCTCCTTAACTTTTCCTTGTCCCATTGGTATCATCTCCTGAGGATCTGGGAGGTCTTGTAACTCTCATGAGCTCTTACCATCACCATCAAAGTGCCTCCACCAACTCCTGCCATCTCCTACCTGGATGATGAGCTGGACCTTATTGTTCAGGTTGGACAGGTTCAGGAGGCTGGACTTGATGACCTCCCCAGGTCCCTTCCATCCTATGATCCTAAGGCCTGGACTTGGATCTGAAAATGGCCCAGAGCTGAAGGGAAAGACCCCCAAAACACAAAGGAGATGGTTTATCTGCTCCTCTCATACCTAAACTCATCCCTGGCTCTCCCTCAACCCTCCCAGCTGTTTCCATCCTGCAGCGCCTCAAGCCACCCACAAACTGCCAATAAAGCTTCAGAGCTGCTGCTAATTAGAAGAATATAGCAAATGGGGAAACTGAGGCACACACCACTATCCTGCTAAAACCCCTGTTTCTGCATAAAGATTTCAGTTGCTGCCCTTGCCTGCAGAGGCTAAAACTACTGTGACCAAAGATCTCAGATGATCTGTAACCATCTCCCATCAATCTGATCTGCCCCAGGAACCTATGAGAGGACCAGGAGCAGCTCTGCAGAGTTCCCTGGCTCTCCACAAGTGAAAAGCCACATGAAAAGCAGTCCTCAGCCCATCAACCCCCTCACTCTTCCCAACCTGGCAGGTGACCAAGCCAGCCACACATCACAGCAATCCTGAGATGTCACAAGCCACTTAACCATCCACTGTCCCATAGCCCTTATTAGATGGTCCACTGATCTGGCTCCACAGCTTGCTGGGTTTCTTGCTGCTGTGAGCACCCAGGATGCATGGAGCAAGCAAAGGTACGGCGGAGTCAAGAGTTGTTGCCAGCCTTTGGGTGAGGCACCAAGACCTTCAAGCAGGTTCCTCAAAAGCTGGGAGGCCCAGGAAAGAGCTTCTCCAGCACCTTAGCCAGACTCTGAGGAAGAGAGGTCCATTCCAGTGACCAGCTCTCCAAGAGAGGTCTGACAACAGTGAGCCATAACACCCCCACCAGCAGTGCAGGAGACGCACCAGGACCCTGCTCAGAAAGGTGGTGCTGTCAATGACAAGTCAATGGAGGGAACCTGGAGGAGGAATACACAGAGGAGGAGCAGAAAGGCTGGGAAGACTGTGTGGGACAGAACAGCTGCCCTCAGCCAAGTCGTGGGAGATCCAGAGGCCGTGGAGGTGACCCCACCTGAAGAAGAGGTCATGGATGTGGTCCCACCCAAAGAAGAAGCCAGGGAGGTGGACCGGCTGCAGGTGCAGCATTTAGCCCCTGACTTCATCATGGCCAAGGCCTTTTCCAAAAAGAGGCAACGAGCCCCACCAGGAAGGCCAAAACCTCAGCTCCCCACCAGCCAGGACTCAAGATCCTCAAAGAAGTCCAAGGTGGCTCAGATGCCTCCTGAAGGTAACCTGGATGGAAGAGAAGAGAGAACCAGGGGGTTCCTGTCTGGAGATGAGAAAACTAATGGGGAATTGCTGTCTTTAACTACTTGTCTTCAGTTACCTAAAGGTGGTTGAAGATGGAGCCAGACTCTCCATGGAGGTGCATAACAGATAACAGATCAGTAAGAGAAAACTATATAAAAAAATTTTCCCCTGGATAAACAAAAGGCTTCAGATTTACCATGAAAAAGTCTGAGTTCAGCACTGAGGTCTGCATTAAATGCTTCATTAGCAGCGCTTTTCAGGATTGGGCTAATTTGGTAGTGTTGTGAAAACATCCAACACTTGTGAGACCACACCTGGAGCTCTGTGGGCTCCCCAGTACAGAAGGACATGGACATACTGGAGCGAGTTCAGTGAATGCCATCAAGACGACTGAGGTTGGAGCACAGGCTGTACAAGGAGATGTTTGTGACCACACAGACAAACCAGTTCCCTGTATTTTATCCACAGAAATATTTCCTCCACGATCCTACCAAGAGAAGCGAACTGCGCTAAGTCCTGCCAGCATCAAAGCTGACAGTGAATGCCAGCTCTTGTTATCCCAGGATAATGTCCTAGCCCTTCATCCCCAACCACACAGATGCTCTCTGGAAAGCGCCAGGGCATCTTCTGCTGCTGGCTCACACTGACCAAAAGGGTTGGCTGCCGCACCTGGCTGCTGAAATAAGTTTTAGATCAAAGAGCTGGTGTCAGAAGTAGGGTTAAAGGAGATACTACAGGTGATGTGAGACCCCATGGGACCCTCAGTGCAGCCAAGGGGGTCTGGCCACATCCAACTGGATGGCTCACAGCACCAGCTTTCTCTTACATTCCAGGAGCTGGGCATGGTTGGATCAGGATCTGGCACCAAGGGGTTGCCCACCCCCACAGTCACATGCCCTGTTGGGGGTGGCTCTCAAGCACTGGTCCAGCCCGGCAGAGAAGGGGGGAGATTTGCATTTGCAAAGTTATTCCTCCAGAAGTGAAAGCTGTAAACAAACCCAGAAGCGCTGCACCTCCGTGAATTCCTCCAAAGCCAAAGCGTTTGAGCGTGCTCAGCGGAGCCGTTAAAAAAGACTGTAGCGAGCATCTTCCATTAACGTTACGACCGTGAAATATGACAATAAAATGATAGCCGTATGGTCGCAAATTTGCAGCCCGCCGAGTTGCTAGGGGTTTATCGTCACTCAAACGTGCAGAGAGCTGTAAAATGTTTACAGAAAGGGTTGTTTGCAGCTATAAAATCCTCTTTTCTCTCCTAAACAAGGCTGAGTGGAGCCATTTACAAACCCCTGAATGTTCATCGGGGGAGAGGGGAACATCTGTTCTCTCCAGGAGTTTTCAGTGATCTTCTCGAACAAATTAACTAAAATGGGTGCTTTCTAATTAAATTAGCACTCGATTGGAATGGTTTGCATTGGTGCACTTGCTTA
Organism: Falco peregrinus; assembly: GCF_023634155.1. Lineage (NCBI taxonomy): Eukaryota > Metazoa > Chordata > Aves > Falconiformes > Falconidae > Falco > Falco peregrinus. The sequence goes on from NC_073723.1 coordinate 13,604,170, forward strand.
CAATTAGCGCGGGGAGGCCAGTTAGGCTCCAGCACAGGCTATTTAACTGGAAGGTGAAATATGGAAAAGCCCATTACCTGGAAACGGGTGTTGGAGGGGTAGGGGAGCCCCTGCTCCCTCCAGCTCTGCCCTCCTGGATGGAGAACACAACAAGGATGCCACCAAGCCCACCCTTCCCAGCTGGGATGCCTGGCTGGAAGCAGTTTGCTCTCCCTATGCTGCATGGACAGGCTTTTTGGAGGGTGCTCAGAAAGCACCAGTGGCCTCAAACTACCACTCTGACCCCAAACTACAAGGCTCCTCTTGCAGGTTGGGAACCCTCTCAACTGAAGAATAACAGCGGGCTCTGCTCCACACATGCAGACCGCATCACTCCTTTTCCAGTTCCCCTTTTCTATATCCCAAGGCCAGAGGCTGCAGACCCCCACTGAGACCCCACAAACTGATACTGTTGCCCACACTTGTCCTTAAACGTCATCTCCAAACCCACACTCCATCCCTCCTGCACAGAGAGCCTGTGTTTTTATTTAATTCCTCCTGCATCTACCAGTCTTAAAAGAGAATTTTCTTAAATTGTAACCATTTAACCAAGCAATTCAGCTCACTCTGTAATAATAACCTGTCCTCCTCCTTATTTACTACCCCACCAATTTGTGTGTCACCTTCAGGCTTTACAAGCAGAAACCCAATATTATCCTGGGTATGAAATCCACAGCGGGGAAGGCGCAGACCCCCAAGCCCCACTGCAGACCCCAGCTACTACCTAGAGCTACGCAGACTCATCCTGACCACCTGCTCAGCTCAAAACAGCACTTCAAGCTCATAAACACCAGTTCTGGTGATGTGGCCACCATAAAGCATTTGGTCCTTCAGCAGCACCTAAGCCCCACCCTGTGCTCTTTCGGGATGACGGCTCACTAGTGGCTTGGGCACCTTCTCTCCCATTAGGTTATGGGGGTCCCCAGCTTCTGCTGTGCCTGAGCCTCTTTGTTTGTGTGTTGAGATGATTACCATGTGTGTTGATGTGTGTTGAGATTAATTACCAACTGCAACACAGCGCCAAGCATGGGCAAACTCAGGCACTGAAGAGCATTCTCGTGCCCAGACTCACCACACTGCATCCCTTTGGCAGGGAAATTGCTTCATCATCAGATGATTTTACAGCCATCTGCAATTCCTGCCTGGTTTGCCTTTCCTCTGATCTTCTGGCATCTGCTTTCCTGATGCCAGTGTTCCCTGGGCAAAGGAGAAGGAGCATGGAGGGATGCATGCCCCAGCCCCATACACACCAGCTCCCCACAGCCTTCCTCCCAACACCCCTGGACTGAACCAGCTCCTTCTACTCATCCTCCCACCCAAAACACCTGAAATCATCCTCCCTTGAATGTGCAAACCGGAGTTAAGAGGAAAAGGATGTCCTCGCTGCCAGGATGATGCCTCTGCCCTCTCGACCGAGTTACTCCAGGCTGCCAAGTGCAATCCAGGGCATTTTGACAGCTTTTTTGTCCACAGATTAATTGCTCCATCTTCACCACAGAGATAAAAAAAACGATTAAGCCACTGCTTTGGGAGTGCTTCCCTGGCTGCATCACTGAGATCAAAAGGGAGTTGAACCAGAGCCAAGGAGAGGGAAGAAGGGAGGCACGCAGGGGAAGAAATCCCTGGAAAGGGAAGTGGAGAACTTCACCCCATGCCACGGAGAGGAGCCATTCCCAGCCAGAACGGTCCCTTGCTGTCTCCGCCGCACCGTGATTCGACAGCACACTCACTTGCCTGTGACTTCAGGAATATGTGGCTAATCCCGAGAATTTTCCTTCCCACACCATTAAGGCATCTCAGACCTCCCTGGCTTGAAGCATTCCGTGTTCAAGCCTGGCACTGCCTTGCAAATCCTTGGTACCTGCTTACGGACAACCATGCAAATGCCCCAGCCTGGCTTTCAGTACTGAATTCATCCCTTCTCCCCATGGGATCCTGTTCCAACTGCATACTCAGTCAGAGGTGGCACGGGACAGAAGACAGAGAGGGATGCTCCAGCCCTTTGGTTCATACTGAGCCAAGGATTTCATCATTACTGCCTCAAAATATTCTGTTTTCTGAGCCAGATGCTGCCTCCCTTTTCACGAAGGTGCTCAGGAGATGCAGCTGCTGTACATCCCTCCAGTGAAGGACAGGAGATGAAAAGGAAAGCTTGAAGTATCACCTGGCCAAAAACCTCCCACCCAGCACTGGGAAGGACCAGACATGATTTCTGCCTTGGCACCTCCATCACCTCTGCTCCTGCGGACGCATCCCTGCAGTGCCCCAAAGTGCTGGATTTTCCAGTGTCAGAGCTGATTTAGGAGAGGAAGAAGCAAGGAAAATGTTGGAGAAGCAGAAATGTAGCTAACGTCCACCATGAGCCACTCTGGAGAAACAAAGACGTTTCTTCTCATTACTTCAGCTACCTCCCCCTGCTTTTATTCCCACAGTCAGTTCCGTTTCAAACAATTGAAACATTTCCCTGAATTTTTTCAAAAATAAAAAATGTTGAAGCAGATGCTGTTTGTTCTCACATGTCGGAGTTTTTAAGAAGTTTTGCTCATCCTAAAACAGCCTTTTCCAAAAATGTTACTGATTTACAAACCCTCTTCCCCCATCTTTTAGCAAAAGAATAAAGCAGATCATCTCAGATTAACATGGCTCTTCCTCTGAACTTGCAACCTGCAAACACGTCACCCCACCTCCCACCAGGGGTGTTTTTATTTTTAAGCTTTGAAGCTATTTCACCCTGGGAAATATGTGCGATGAACAGTCCAGAGGTCCTTCTGTGGGTCCAGCAGCAAGGCAGAGCATCACTACACCCCTCTGAAACACCCTTCTACTAGGGACTGCTGCAGGTCCGTCCTTGGAATGAGACTGGATTCATCATCAGATAATTTAAAGGATAAGGAAGAAGGGGACAATGATAAAAGATGGGGACAAAATCCTACTGCGTGGTTTCAGGAGCAGAGCCAGGGACATGTGCCCTTGTGTGCACAGAGACACAAGTCCTGATTGCCATCCCACTTTGGGCTCCCATGGCTTGGCATCTCACAAGGTACATGGATCCCACCAAAACCCACTGAGAGCAGTTGGGAAATAACTCTCCCGCACAGTGAATCAGAGCAGCTCAGAGCATGCGTCAGCAAAACCAGAGCAAGCACTTCCTACCTGGCTCATCCTCTGGCTCGTCCTCATCCTTCTCCACTTTGCAGCCCTCGTCCCTGGGGGATGCTGAGGACTGGAGGGAGATGAAGGACGGCAGCTTTTGCAGCCAGTTGGTTGGCGAGGTGTCTGTCTCTTTCCAAAACTTAACTTCTTGCTCCGCACTGGAGGGTCCAGGCATTTCCCCATCATCACAGAGCTGAGCTGGATCATTCCTGAAGGAGGCACAGGGGAAAATTAATACAGAAAAATAAAACAATCCCACTTGGCAATGATGGGCATGGCATCACGTGCAATGGAAGAGGCTGGGATAACCACCAGAGCCACACATGAAGGCTCCCTGGGCTCCATCCCAAGCTGCTCTGTATCTCTAAATTCCCAGAAGCTGGCTTGGATTTAGACAGAGTTTCTCACCCTCCAGCTGGATTCCCTGCCCCGCACTTCCCTGCAAGGTTTCCAGTTCTCAGGTGTGCTTGTGGAGGTGATGGGCTGTTTGGGTGCCGGCTGGGCTAAGCAAGCAGAGAGGAGGGGAGATGGAGGGCATGGGTAGCAGGGATGGCTTGGAGATGTCCTGCTGGGCTTGGCTTAGCCCCAACCCTGCCACCCTCCTCCGAGCCCAGCGAATATGACACTTCAACTCATTCGACATCTCTGATGACGGTGCCAATAAAGGAAAAAAAAAACAACCTCCTGAGCAGCTTCCAAGCTTGGGTGTGCTCCCTTCCTAGCAGAGGATGCCAGGAGCCGGCCCCAGGACAGGAGGAGGGTGCCCCCCCACTGCTCAGCCCTGGGCTTATGCCTCCTTACCTAAAAAAGAGCAAGGAGCTATTTCATACCTCATTCACACTGGGGACGTGAGCTCTGCGTCATTCCAAGGCTCTTCTGTCACCCGGAATAAGTTCAGAGAGCCCGCTGCGTGCTTGTCCCCCTCTGCTACCTTACAAGGCAGGACCAGGATGAGGCTCAGGACTGGGCAAGAGCATGGACCAGACCAGTACGGCTCCCAGGTCCCTCCATTGCCATTCCACCTTCACCCCCACATCCTGCTGCAAATTGCCACAGAGGAGCCAAGCATCCAGGCTGGTGTTTTCTCTTCCTGCTAACCAGGACTTCTGGATTTCATTTTTTAAAGCCAGATTTCAACTTGGCTTTAATTTTAATTGCATTGGGATGTAGTCATTCTACAGGCAGAGCTCAGGGGTGAGGGCAGAAGAAGGCAAGAATGTGCCAAGTTTGAGAAGATCTGTTTCCCTGTGAGGACGAGGACCAACGTGTTCATCATCAGTCTGTGGCTCCATCCCAGATCCCAGCATCCAAAAGTACCACAGAGAGCTCAGAGAGCTTCCAAGGATTAACCAAGGACCCAGCCCAGCATCAAATAGTTTTACAAAGCCTATTGTATCTTCATGTCTGTCCCCATCTCTGCTTCTTCAGGCAGTGAGTCCAGCCCTGATGGCAAGCCCCTCCATGCCACACCAAGAGCTCAGCTCTGCTCTCTGCCATCAAGAAGAGGAAGAGGGATGATGGTTTTCAGTTTCTCACAGAGCTATGGATAAACTGTACCTGGTTTTGGCAGTAGGGTCTCCATCAGGGCTCCTCCACCTCCCAGGAGGAAGGTCTACAAAAGCCTCAAAGAGACCTGGAGGTGCCAAAGCCCTGGGCAGCACATTTCTAAGGGTGAAGATAGCTACACTCCAACGGCACACATCAGGTAGCAAGATGCAAGCTATCTTACGTTTTCTCTCCATTAGCTCTGCCTGGGGACCTCTCCCTTGAGCATGGACCCTGCCCAACCCCGTTACTCTACAAAGAAGGCACCACGATGACCCACATCATCAACATCTTAAAACAAACCAGCACACAGATGGATACACACCTGGAAGAGGAAATGTTTTTGAGCAGGCTAGGAAGAAAGCTGTTTAAGAACAGCAAAGTGAATTTCTTCTGCTCTCTCCTACCTGCCTGTCTCCTCCCAGACTCGTCTCCACTTGGAGGGGGGTTCACTGCGCTCCCCATCTTCTGCCTCTTTTGGGTGGCGTTTCTTCTGTGGGTGCAGCAGCTTGCACCGGGCACCACTGGGGCAGACTCCTTTCTTGGCGAAGTCAGGGCAAACTAGCGTGTGCTTCTTCTTGCACTGCAAGGGAAAAAGAGAGTGATGTTGGGAAAAGCAGTGAAACCTCTGCAGGGAGCACAGGTTCCCTTCAGGGCTCCTTCAGATGGCACCAACATGTTGCTAAAGAGAAGGATGTATTGATACTTCCTTCTCAGTATCAAAATACCACTCCATTCCAAAATACTATTAAAAATAATACTCTCCTCTGGGAGACACTACACACTCACCCACAGCTTTCCAAGCGCCCGATTTTATGGAACCAAACCTCTAAAGTCTTAACAGCAATGATCAGCCCCCAAGGGGGTGATGCTGGGAGGTTCCAAAGAGGTTAACTGGGCTGGAGAAGCTGGGTTTGGAGAAGACACAAGGTTTTCTTGTCCCAGACATGCTTGGCAATTGAGGAGGAGCAGGGAAGACCAGGCATGAAAGACCTTCCTTTTAGACTTATTTTGGGATCGCTGCCTGGACCACCCTCTGGACGAAGGTGGCTGAGGGCTGGAGTTCAACCCGCTCTGCTCACGGCTTGGAAATGAGATTTGCTGATGCTCGTCTGACCAAAGAAGCTTAGCGTGGCCATGGCATAGGGCTGGCAAAACCAGGGCAGCATGATGTTCACCACTAAAAGTGCTTCTGCACTCCCAGCCCAGCGTTTCAGGAGCTCCCTGCAGCAATGCTCACAGCTGTCCCTGCAGCCACCAGCTGTGCTAGTGGGATGGAGATGTCAACAGTGCTCCACAGCTTCCCCTGCACAAGGCTTTCTGCTGTGGAACAGCACTTTTTGGCAGTGGGAAAGGCAGGAAGAAACGCAGGCAGGGCAGAGGAGACATCTTCAGATCTGATTTCTGTCTGGGTGGCTGAGAACGTTGGTGGGGGGAGGGAGAAAGAACAGCTTTTCTCTAATCTCTAACTGTTCCAAACACCATGACAGAACACCCAGCAATCCAGAGAGCTTGTCCCAGTGTATCCCAAGGGATGCAGGGTGGCAGCAGGTCCTGGAGCCCTGCTCAGCCCCATGATGCCCTGGGTGGACCCATTCCCACCCAGGGTGCTCTCTCCCATCCCAGCCAGCTTGGCTTTTGCAGGAAGCACAGGCATGCACCACGTCATGATACCCATGGAGAGAGGCAATCCAAGACACACGGCGCAACAAAGGGTTCACAACACCAGCATCCATTCCCCTGTTGACAGTCTCCACGAGCAAAGATGCAGTCTGCTTTTTCCCCACATGGGTCCTCCCACACTTGGATGCCCATGCTGCAAACCTCCCTGCTACAGGGTAGCACAGTTGCTCAAATTTTGCACAGGTTTGGGGCAAAACAAGACAAACCCAGGGGAACAGAAACACAGTGAGGGTTTTAGCATGATCATTCTCACCTGTTTATAAAAATGCATCTTCCCAACAATGTGGGATGTAGGCAAGCTCTTGCCCTTTTAATGCAACCTGACTCTGGGGGCACGGGAGCAGCTCCCCATGCTGACCTTTGGGATTAAGCAGCAGCCCTGCTGAGCTGTGGGAGCTTCTCTTTAAAAGGGCAGAAAGGTTCAGCAGCTCTGCTGCCTGGGGCCGATCACTGAAGTCAGCAGCAGAGCAAGGAGCTTGTCTGCTGGAGGTTGGGGATGGCATTGAGCAGCAGGAGGGCTGGGGATCCAGATGGACGCATGGCCATTGTCTCGATGGGGGGCACGGTGCAGTGACAGCACCGCTTTTCCAATAAAAATTCATTAAACCCACAGTTTACGACTTTCCTCCTCAATTTGAAGGACCTTCAATGGTAAGTAAGTCTACAAGCCAATGGGCAACCTGAAACTAGAGTGATCTCTAAACAGTGCCCAGGGTCTGCCATTATTCCAAAATCCTGTTTCATAGAAACAGAATCACAGAATGGTTTGGGTTGGAAGCGATCTTTCAAGATCATCTAGTCCAACCCCACTGCCATGGGCAGGGACACCTTCCACTAGATCAGGTCACTCAAAGCCCCATTCAGTTTTCCAGGGATGGGGCATCCACAGCTTCTCTGGGCAACCTGGCCCAGCGTCTCACCACCCTCACCAGAAAACATTCATTTCCTATGTCCAATCTAAACCTACCCTCTTTTAGTTTAAAATCATTGCCCCTTGTGCTATCACTACAGGCCCTGGTAAAAACTCTCCGTCTTTTTTATCAGCCCCCTTTAGGTATTGGCAGGCTGCTCTAAGGTCTCCCTCCCGGAGCCTTCTCTTTTCCAGGCTGAACAACCCCAGCTCTCTCAGCCTGTCTTCATAGGAGAGATGCTCCAGCCCTCGGACCAGCTCCGTGTCCCTCCCCCGGCCCCGCTCCAGCAGGTCCCTGCCTGGCTTGTGCTGGGGACCCCCGAGCTGGGTGCAGTGCCCCAGGGGGGTCTCCCCAGAGTGGAGCAGAGGGGCAGAATCCCCTCCCTAGACCTGTTGGCCACATTGCTTCAGATGCAGCCCAGGAGACTGTTTGCTCTCTTCCGCTCACGGACAAGCACTGGAAAAGCATCACTAGAGACTAGAGCATCCCAGCCATGCAGGCAAGGCCAGCTCCTGCCTGCCCCGAGCTAGCAGTAGCATTGATGCTTATTTTGGGTATGCCATTCCAGAGCGGGTATGGGAAAACCATCACATTCAGCACAGAAAGCTTGTGTTTAAGCAGCCATTCCCTTGCAAATCACCTAGAAATTTGAATCAAGCAGAGGTTTGGGAGAACAGCTTTCACTTTCCTCTACCTTCTTCCCAACTCGTGCTGGTCTGGCCACCTCCACCTGCAGACGGGCTATGGCCCGGATCAAGAATAAATGCTTGCAAAAGACAGCGACAAGACAGCTTTCAAGGGCAGTCCTTGTCATGAAAAATAATGAGCAGAGAAGCAAACCCCTCAACCTGATAACTGCTTTAAAAGTAAGTGAAACAAAATCAGGGGAGAGAAAAACTAAAGGCATGGCCTGTTGAGGATTGAAGGCTAGGATGAACCCAGGGGCTGCTGCCAGGTGATGGAGAGATGGAAAGGCTGAAAGCCACATTGGCGCGGTGCCAGCTGAGACCATCTACATGGAGAAAACCTGCAACCGCTTGTGGTTTATCTTCTCATTCCCCTTTTCCCCACATTCTCTGCCCAAAGCCATTCTTTATTGAATGGGCAGTGATGGATGATAATGCCTGCCTAAAACTTATACGACTCCGGTGGCACAGGACAGGCAGAACTGCTGAGCTCACTTTGACAGGGCAAGTGGATCCCAAGGGAAGCATGAGCAAAACCTCAGGATTTCAGGTTCCGTACAGTGTCAGGCAGCAAAACAGTGAGGGATGGGCTCTTGGGCTGTGTGATCATGTTTCTGACCGGCATCAACGCAAAGTAATTCCCATATCGTTCTTATAGCTGGGGCCAGCTCTAGTTCAACGGCACCAGTCCCATGTGATGGCTAGCTGGCCTGATGGTATATCAGATCTACTGCATGCTGGAAGGCTTCTAGTCCACCACCACCTCTGGGTCTCCATCCTTGTGATGATGGTGACACCCTGAAAGCCTCCTATTAATTATGAACCCACCTGATGCTGATTATTGCTATTCATTGTCAGGGCAGCAGCTCTTCAGAGCCTCAAGGATGCGAGATCTGCTTCTGTAGAGTAGTTTCCAGGACAAAATGGACTTGAAAGGAGAAGAGAAGGAAAAAAAGAGCCCTGGTCTCAAAAAGCCACATGGATGCTTCACCCTTGCAGCTGGTGGTGATGCTGCTATGCCGAGGAATGATGCTATTTTGGGGAAAAGCCAAGAAACATGGCTGTTTCTTCCAAGCAGGGCACCCAAGGGACCAGTTACAAATCCCTGCGGGAGGGATGGTGCTGTGGTCCTGGCTGGGTGCCAGGATCAGGATATGGCACCTCCCCAGTGCTCTCACCAGCACCAACCTCCAAGTCAATCACTGTACCAGACCATGTTTATTGGCTCCATGGCAAAAAGATACTTAATAAAGAAAACAAACCGTGTGCGACTAATCCCAGGGCCATGTCCCCAGCTCCGGTTTCTAATGGCTTTTCCACGCTGCTCCCAGAGCTCGGCCTTTCTTCCGTAACGCCCCGTGCATCATTGCTGTTTCAGGGCTGGGATGATGAGGCTGGGATCACCTCCCTGCTGGGCTCAGTGGTTGGAAAAGCCCCTTCTGTTTATTTATGGCCACTGTTCTGCTCTTGCCCTGCATGCCAGAGCAAACATGCTGGGGCTGGGTTGCTGTAAGGTGGTTTGCTGCGCACTGTGTGTCAGCCAGGGTGAAGCCCATGCTGGGGTGGCGGGCATGACCTCGTGCTGGGGGCTATCTGATCCCTTCCACCTGTTGGGGTGGCTAATTATACCCCCATGGGATCCCTGCCAGCCCACAGGTTGGATCATAAAAAGAGAAAAAAACCTCTGATCCCTTCCAAGAGAGACAACGGAAAACTCACAGCAGCCCTAAAAAGCCCTGGGGATAAACCTCCCCGGCTCCATCGGGTGCTGATGAAGATGTCATCATCCCACTGATGTCGTCCCCATCCTGGTCTCCTCACTCTGGGGTTCCCCCCACAGCCTGCCTGGAGGAGACCGGCAGCGGTGCCCAGCGCTGGGACAGTGCCCGGCTGGCAGCCCCCGTGGTCGGGACTCCTCCCTGGCTGCCAAGGCAGCTTTGGGTGAAATTCAAGGTGCTGTTAACGACTTACAAAGCCTTAAATGGCCCAACAGGCCCCGAAGTGCAGGGGGAGCGGAACAGGGATGAGGGGGTTTTGCAGGGCACAGCCTTCTTTAGCATGGACCTGGCAAAGAAGGAGGCAGCAACTGAAAGGTCCCGGCTCAGCCCTGGGAATGACGTTAATTAACATTTTCCACGAACGAGCTTGGCAGGAAGCAGCAGAGGGCAGAAGGCAAAGCTGGGTTACTGGGCCAACTAACAACCACCCACTGACCTTACAGGGTGGGGATGACCAGCCTGGCATTTCCAGCTCTGCTCTACCACCAGTTTGCCCAGGTTGAACTTCTTTAATATCTCCAGGCTTGTCTCACCCCCTGCTTGATTGCTACTTTTCCAGCACCAGTCAACAGCAGGTGACAAGGGACCAGCAGACAGACAAGAGATGGCAAAGTGCTGGAGCATCTTCCTATCTCCTTGGACTTGTGTTTATCTCTCCATCCACCATGACGGACCCGAGTCCAGCTCCTTCCTGGAAACCCAGCACAATGTGGTGACAAAAGCACCAAGCAGACCTTCTGGGGAAGGGGAGCATTAAAAGCACAAGTTAATCCCCAAAACACAAGTGCCTCAACTCAAGTACTTTCTATTTTTTAAAGCACATCCATGCAGCTTCACTGGAACTATTACAGGTAGCCTCGCCGCCAAGTGCAGGATTAAGCGAGTGGATTGATGTCAGGCTGTTTTAATGTCCCTCTTACCCACCATGTCTCAGTGCTAAGCAGCTGTTGGGAAGCTACCGCTGGAGGTGGTGGAGCTGTTTTCTGACACCGCTCTGAACTGACAGCCAGTAAATAGCTTTTTTTTCATGGCTTTTTTATAATTGGGTGCAGACGGAAGCAGCCTTAAAAAAAAAATATCCAGCTCCCTGTCATTAAAACCTGGAGGACAATACATCCAAACATCATCCAGGCTGTGGAATAATGATGGAGAAATTTAGCCAACACAATTATCCTAAGGAATTTGCTCCAAAATGAGTTTCTGCCCTCAAAATAGTTTGGTGATCTGAGCTAAATGCTTGCAGGGAAGCGATGACTTCTGATGGCCTTCTCCAAGTGCTCATTAGTATCTGGGATCTACCAAATGCTCCCTAGCATCTACTGCAAAGCCATGAACCCTCTCCCCTGGTATTTGCAGGCAATAAAACAGCATTTGAGCTAAAATACCTCCGGAGCTGGAGTAAGAATGGGATGGTATTTCTAAACTCACTGGGAAGAGGCAGAAAAATAGCTGCAGGAGACTTAAGTGGCCAAGAAAAAGCCTTGTCCCTGCAGCATCCATTCCTCCAGCATGGTCCAGCCCAAACTGAAATGGCCTAACGGATGGGGCTCTCTTTTGCATCCCTTCTCTGCCACCTCTTGCCATCTTCCTCTAAGTTCCCGTCAGCTGTTACTTCTCATCTTTCTTCTCCATGGTTTGGACATGTTACTTCCTCTGTAATTGAAATTTCCCACATAGCAAAATGATGTCAAAGAGCACTGCATCTCTCCAGCATGCACATAAGCAACACCTCCAGGTTTCAGCTCCAAGCAGGAGCAGAGGTACCATAACTGAGCATTTCCGTTTTTTTTATTTTTTATTTAAACATACTATCTTATTTGGGAGTTGCTTCCTGTCAGGTCTTGCTCCAGCTCCCTGCGACTGGTGAGCACCTTGCTTGGAGTCACACTGGCCAGAAGTTGGATTTTCCAGGGTTGGTTTCTGACCGTGTCCTGAATCAGCTTGGAGGACAGCCACAGAACTCGTAACAACGCCTGAAGACAGTGTAAGCCAAAATATAAATAAAAGAAACAAGGCAAGCCAAGAGGGTGGAGGGGAAGACCAGCCAGTGCAGCCCTACTCCAATCCCGAATCACCCAGGACCAGCTGAACCACCACAAAAGCCAAGTCACAGAAATAAGGAGGAATCAACAAATCATAGAATGGGTTGGGTTGGGAGGGACCTTCAAAGTTCATCTAGTCCAACCCCCCTGCCATAGGCAGGGACATCTTCAACTAGATCAGGTTGCTCAAAGCCCCATCCAACTTGATGTTGAACACTTCCAGGGATGGAGCATCCACAACTTCTCTGGGCAACCTGCTCCAGTGTCTCATCACCCTTGCTGGAAAAAAAGTTCGCCCTTATATCCTATCTAAAGCTACTCTCTTTCAGTTTAAAACCATTCATTACTCTTTGTTCTGGTAAAAAAGTTTCTCTCCATCTTTCTTATAAGTCCTCTTTTTATACTGAAAGGCTGCAAGATGGTCTCCCCAGGCTAAACAACCCCAACTTTCTTAGCCTTTCCTCATACCAGAGGGGTTGCAGCTCTCAGACCATTTCCATGGCCTCCTCTGGCCCTGCTCCAACAGGACCCTGTCTGGCTTGTGCTGGGGACCCCAGGGATGGACACAGTGCTCTGGGGTGTTCTCACCAGAGTGGAGCAGAGGGGAAAAATCCCCTCCCTAGACCCACTGGTCACACTGCTTTGGATGCAGCCCAAGATACACTTGGCTTTCTGGGCTGCAAGAGCACATTGCCAGCCAGCTCATGTCCCATTTTTCATCGACCAGCAACCACAGATCTTTCTCTGCAGGGCTGCTCTCAATCTGTTCTCCACCCAGCCTGTATTTGTGCTTGAGATTGCTCCAACCCAGGTGCAGGACCCTTGTGCTTGGCCTCATTGAGCTTCATGAGGTTCACATGGGTGCACTCCTTAGGCGGGACAAGACCCCTCTGGGTGGCCTCCCTTCCCTCAAGGGATTCAACGGCAGCACTCAGCTTGGTGTCATCTGCAAACTTGCTGAGGGTGCACTCAATCCCACTATGTCATTAATGAAGATATTAAACAGTATTGGTCCCAGTACAGATGCTTGAGGGACACCACTTATTACTGGCTTCCACTTGGACATAGAGCCATTGACTATAACTCTTTGGATATGTCCATCCAGAAGTTGAATCCCCAACCTGGCATTCACTGCAGTATGGCAATATCTACAGCATTCAATCACTCCCCACACCACTTTGTTGAAGAACCCCATTTCCATGACCCTCAAAATCTCATCCATCACACCCCAAAGCCAAGACGGAGCCAATTTCACATGGGGAACCCATTGACAGTGATCACCAACCCCAAATCATCACCGTCAGGGGTGGAGCAAGCCAGATATCCACCAGACATCCCCTACAGTGTCATCTGCATGAGGTATGACAGGGGCTCCACCATGTGCATGATTCCAGGTGGCTCATGGAAGGTGCCAGCCACTGCTCTCAGGCTGCAGAGACTGTCCAACAACAGAGAACAGATGGGAACAAAGGGAGACTCCAGCACGGGAAGCAAAGACAAAATCTGCTCTTTGTGTTCACTTGTACAGAAGTTCGGGTTGAAATCAAGAACTCCCTGCCTCATCAGCATATTCCCACTTTATAGCCATGATTCAGTGACTGCTTTTCCCCTGAACTTTCCTAATTTTCATGTTTTGCGATGCACCTCCTTCTACAGAGATATTAAAGTGCAAGAGAGAAAATCACACCCCGGTATTTATATAGGCACTATTATCAACTAGCCGAGACTACCAAGCAGTTCAAGTTTGCCCTGATAAGCAACGTCTTTAATGTAAGCATCTGAATGCTGTTGAAGATACTACAGCTAAATTAAAGTAGCAATAAGAACTCTCATTATGCCATTACAGAGTACGGTAAATAAAATGCAACTGGAAACCTACAAAGATTTCTGCACCGATACATGGGTAGGATTGGACACGGAAGAAGCCTGATTAGTTTTAAACCTCTGCAATCCAGCAAGTGTTTTCAACGGAAAGCTCCCATCGCCAGTACCAAGATTTACCCCTTACTATCAGCAGCACAACCATCACTGCCCAGAGGAGATGCACAAGGACTTGATGTCCCCAGCAAGCCAACGGGATGCTCCCAGTCAGTCAGATTTCAGCCTGCTCAAATCCAGCCTGGCCACCACTCGTGATCTTATGAGCAGACCCACTACCAAGCCTACCCACCTTTTTTTTTTTTTTTTTAGTAAAGATTTTACTTACTAATCAGTGTGTTGACTGATGACTTCTGCTACACATTATAGGAAAAAAAACAAACCAAGCAGGCAACTCTAGCACCCAGGAAACATCTGTCAACCACAGCCAAAATTAAAAATAAACAAAATGAAGTTGCTTTTGTAGTTGATTTTCATACAGCTGCAGTGGACCATAAAAGAGCTATCAAAGGCAGTGCTCTTCATCAGCTATTTCTGAACAATGGGAGAAGGTAAGCCACAAATACCTTATCCCAGAGAAGGGGCTGCCCTGTTGCCCAGGAGTTATGTCCAGTGTCTCCCAGACATGACTGCAAGCAACAAAAATCAGCAGGAGAGGTGAGGACCACTCAGCACACCAGGAACCTGCAGCTGGAACAGGTGGACACTGCTACAGATATGCCTAAAATATCACTAAAAACTCCTGGCAAGTAGACCCAACGAGACTTGGGTCAAAATGAAGGTGAGGGAGCCATAACCAGGTAGTTCTCCAAGCCGTGCCTGCTTCAGCACCAGGAAAAAGGATGCTGATGCATCCACCTGGCAAACTCCTCTCCTCTTTCCCCCCCTGCAAACCTATTGACATCTTACCTGATAAAGCCTGGAGAGGGTTCATAACCTCTAAAACCAGCCCTATACAAAGCTTCATGCACACAACCAGCATTTCTGTAGCTGTGAGGGCATTTCTACCACCTGCCCTCCATCTGAGCCCAAAACAGCTGCATCCAAGACAGAGATAAATTTCAATCTTAAATGGCTCTTTCCCACACAGGACTGAGAGAAGGGGCAGGAGAAGCTGCCAAGATGTTTTCATGCAACACCTCCTCATCATACCCTGTCCTGCTGGAAGTGTATACAATGGGTCATCTCTTAAAAAGAAGCAATTTGCTGATGTCCAGACCCTAATGCCCAACCTTCATGAATGCAGGTGGTTAAATCTGTTTGACTCTTCTAATAGGAGCCGGAGCATGGTGTGTCTGCTGACATGGAAGCTGATGCAGGGTATCAGGTCTCAGCAAGCCCATCCTCATGTAGGTCACCTTTAAAGATCTCACCGAGATGGAAAAGTGATAAGTCTCTGAGCAGCAAAATCATGCAAGTCTTTCTCCTCTTCCTCTTCTCCATCCTTTGATCAGCTCACTCATTTCATGGATTTACGGCCTTCATGAACATCAGCTCCAGCTTCCTCCTGGGCAGCCCCTCCTCATGTTCAGAGGCCCATTGATCACATCGCTGTTTCCCCATGGCCTCTCTGTTCCAGTCCAGTCAGATCCTGCACACCTATAAGATCCTGTCCTCCCCTACCCAACACCATTAGTGTGTCCTGCAGCCATCACCTCTCTCTGAATCAAAGGGTAGAAGAAACTGGAAGCAGTTCTGATAGAATCATAAAAGGAGTAAGATGGAGGTATGACCAAAATATAGAAATTTTGGGATGTCTCAAAGCTTAGACTTTTCTGTATCCCTCCCCATGCTAATAACAAGAGGTGAGGTTTTATATTAAGACTTCTTGCACTTCAAGCAGCCCCCCTGGTAGCTGGACACGGAGGAGCTTCTCAGCTTGACTGCATCTAATTCAGCATAACAAAGTCATGGAGTTTGGAGATGAGCACTTTGAGCCAGGAAACCTGCTCCTGCCACAGGTGGCTGTCTCCAAGTATCAGCCCTGGGGTGATCTGAAAGAAAAATCATCTGCATTTGAAACCTCTTAGTCAGTCCGAAATGAAAAGCATGCACGAAACCATCTGTATGTGAAGGAGCTTCTTAAGGTCTCACACAGTATTTGAAGGGTCTCCAGGAGAGGAGCAAATCTTTGCTGACCCACTGATGTGATGGTGAAGACCTACAGGAACAAGGCTGCCACCCAGAAAACTGACCTGCAAGAAACTCAGCTCCAAAACATCTCTCATAGAATCATTTAGGTTGGAAAAGACCTTTAAGATCATTGGGTCCAACCGTTAGCCCAGGACTGCCAAGCCCACCGCTAAACCACATCCCTAAGCACCATATCTATGCATTTTCTGAAAGTTTCCAGGGATGGTGATACCACTACTTCCCTGGGCAGCCTGTTCCAATGCCTGATAACCCTTTCAGTAAAGAAATTTCTCATAATATCCAATCTAAACCCCACCCCTGCACAACTTAAGGCTATTTCCTCTTGTCCTGTCGCTTGTTACTTGGGACAACAGACTGACCCCACCTGCCTACAACCTCCTTGCCGGGAGCTGTAGAGAATGATAAGGTCTCCCCTGAGCCTCCTTTTCTCCAGGCTAAACTCCCCCAGTTCCTCATCAGACTTGTGATCCAGACCTTTCACCAGTTTCACTGCCCATCTCCGGACAACACTCCAGCACCTCAATGTCTTTCTGGTAGTGAGGGGCCCAAAACTGAACCCAGGATTCAAGGTGCTAATATCTCAGTGCTAGCACACCTGGAGGGAAAGGAGAGGGCTGTTTGTAAAGTTGAGGTGCTTCCCTTCACAACCCCCAACACATCTAAAACCTCTCCCACAGCCCCTCTGGCCATAGCCAGTACCAGTTTTGGAGGGATGAGATCAAGGAGCAGCCTGGGCCTTCAGGATTTCCACAACCAGAAGATGTTGAACAACCCTCAAGGGACTTTTCATCCAGAGATTTGTCCACATGCTTCTCCTCTAAGGGAGATGTTGGAGCTCTGAAATGGCAGCAGTGAGCACAGAGCAGCTCACATCCCACCACTAGCCCAACCACAGCAGCGGCAACCTCAGGAAGAAGGAGCACAACTGATCACAGCAGCAGCATGGAGAAGCAAGAAATCATTCTTAAAGGATTTATATGCAGCTTAAAAATTCATGGTGATTCTTATACTTGCTAGACTCAAGAAGCTTCTACCATTAAGCACCTCCAAGCTTTTTGCTGTCACAAGTCTCTCAATGCTGCAGGAAAAGGACAGCCAGTGTCCTTCAACTCCCCACCATATGTGACAGGTGCTGTGGTGGCCACCATGACCACCTGGGACAGAAGTTCAGGATGATCAGCAGGCTGGAACACCTCTCCTAGGAAGAAGGGCTGAGAGAGCTGAGGTTGGAGAAGCCTGGAGAAGAGGAGGCTCTGGGAGGACCTTATTGTGGTCTTTCAGTATGGAAAGGGGGATTATAAGAAAGATGAAGAGAGACATTTTACCGGGGCCTGTAGTGACTGGAAAAGGGGAAACAGTTTTAAACTGAAAGAGGGCAGGTTCAGGCTGGACATCAAGGAAGAAATTTTTTCCTGTGAGGGTAGGGAGACACCAGCACAGGTTGCCCAGAGCAGCTGTGCATGCCCCATCCCTGGGAGTGTTCAAGGTCAGGTTGGACAGGGCCTTGGGGGACCTGATCTAGTGGGACATGTCCCTGCTTATTGCAGGGGGATTGGACTAGATGATGTTTAAAAATCCCTTCCAAGCCAAACTATTCTATGACTCAATGAAAGATGGGGGTGGAGTGCAATTACAGACCTGGGAATCGGCCAACAGCTACCTGGATGAATGTGCACAGGTAGGTTCCCCAATGATTGTGTGTGCTCAAGGGAAAGTCAACCTGCTGGGAGTCAACCTGGGACCAAAGGAGGGGGAATAAAGACCCAGAAAGACCAACACCTGATGGCTGTTGGCTGTGAGGAAAGAAAAAAGCTGTTTTACCCAGCAAGCAACAAAAAACAGCTGAGAACACGCAATATGAACAACATTGATCTTCACCTTTCTGTGATAACGGATTAAGGGGAACAAGGACCTCTCTGCCACTCTCCATTGCAAACTGAGCACTGGATAATGAAGAGAAAATCCCAAAGACATTTAACTGTTTGCTGCTACTAACACAGTTCATGTGGCTTTTCTTAAAAAAAAAAAAGTGTTAGATTTAAGTATCAGACACATAAGTTTATGGTGGGAACGTGCTAAACTTCCACCAGAAAAGGAGAAAATAACCAACCAAGCACATCATCAGACTACAGAAACACAAACAAGAACAAGGCGTCAGCTAAGAAAAAGTCCCAATGTTTGAATTTTCTACAGAAGAATCAAGCAGCTGCCACTGTGAAAAACACCACAATCCACCTGGGGGAGGAAAATTATTTTTCTAAGGAAGCGGCACTTCCTCAGGCAGCACATGCTAACTAGACCTGCCTTCGTTAGCATGAGCTTTGCCAACAGTGTACATGGGTAAGGTGTAAGTCAGAGCTCTGGTGAAAGGCTGTTGGCCAAGCAACTCAGCAGGACTGAAAAGATGGATTTTAGGAGATGGATGGGCAGTTCCAGTGCAGGTCAACCATGAGCATCCTTGCTGTGGTGGCAGTCAAGCTTCAATTGTCAGGAACTGGGCTGGTCGTGCCGGTTGGGGTCCCCAGGAGCAATGAGTTGCCAGCAAACACTGGAGCACAGAGTCCCCGCTTACCCATGATTTATTCCAGTACATAAATATATCACAGTAGCCTCGATGTTTAATCTCAGTGTCTTACTGTTTAACAGTTCCCACGGGGGAACAATTTACCCACAGGCTTCACAGCAGCTGATGGAAACAATATGAAGATAGGTATTTAATGCGGCACACTCGCTAATGTACACCATGGGGAAAAGCTTATTTAATACAAAACAATTTTACAGATGCAGCAGTTAGAGGAGACTGGGCTGACTTGCTTGCCTTTGCTCTGACAAAGCTTGCCTTTGCTGCAAGGGCTGGAGGACGCACCAAAACTGACCCTTGCCACAATTCTTACACATACAGTTTATTCCCCAATAAGCCATGTTTTGTGCCCATGAAGCAAATCTCAAGGCACCTGCTCATTGGTGTTGCCTATGGATGTATAGAATCAATCATAGAATCATCTAGGTTGAAAAAGACCTTTAAGATCAAGTCCAACTGTGAATCAATGCAATGAGTGCTCAGCCGTGCAGAGATCTCAGCCCATGGTTAGCCATCAAATATTACAACAGCAGCCTGACACACAACCCATTATCACCCTACAGGCTCCTTTGGGCCAAGTGTTATTTCGTATTATTTCATATTATTTGGGTATTATTTCAGGAGTGAAATGTGAGCACAGCAAGGAGAGCGGCTTGGCAGAGAAATCACCTCTCAGACAAGATGAGCATCTGTTCTCCAGGCTTGCTGGTCATGCAAGCCACTCATGACTACATCTCCTCCTGCTTCTCTGTAACCCTGGGGAACATGCTACCACAGCTTCACTCACTGGTGCTACCTCATCCCTTGCACCCACCAGCCTCACCCCATCCTCTTCTAGTGAACTCATGCCCCAAGCCAAGATGCATGCATGAGGACCCATATGGGAGGAGGGATGGGGAACCAGAGAGGAACTTTTACTATAGAGCAGCTCATTAAAATGTCTTCGGAAAACCCTGGGGAGCACCTGCAAGAGGCCCCATTTCTCCCTCTCTTCCCACTTCCCCCTTCGGGCTTCCTCCACTGCAGGTGACCAGCCCAGAGGGACCAGCCTCACCCAGTGTGACCATTTCATGGTGCCAGAGACGGTCAGGGAGCTCCAGGCAAGGCGGCAAGGAGATTTCCATGGTGGGCATAGCTTTGTGGCTTTAGCTAAGACATTTATGACATTGTGTTTAGAGATGATGCACGTCACAGAGCTATTTGGAGCTGTATGTCACCTACTGCTTCATGAAGCTGAACTTGCAGGTCCATTCAATCCCTTTAGGAAGCTGTAGGTTCCCATGTGTGCACACAGGGTGGAGGAACGTCCTCACCTACAACCAAGGAACCGGTGAGAATGCTGGAAATCAAGGTCCTAGCTTTGCTACCAGCTCCCTCCTGGAAACGACTAATATTGGGGGTAACATTCCTTAACGAAGGATGTGGTCATGCTCTTGTACAGGAGTTGTCCCCTCAACCCAAGAGTGGAGGGACCTTTATCCTCTACAGTCTACATTCTGGAAGAAGGGACTTGGCAACACAAAATTAAAGCTTTCTCACTTAATTCTAAGTAAGATCCTGATGAAGCTAGAGCATCCCAGCATTGTTTGTATGAAGAGCTCACACAGTTGGAGTTACAGCCCATGGGACGGGTCAAGGGTTGATCAGCTTGGCCTGAGCATCCTGCAAGACATTCTAGAAAGTACTTAAGAGATGACACTGCCAACGACACATCATAAATTATGGATAATAATGGGACATTTTTTATGAAGATCTGATAAAAATCAGAAAACATGCTTCTTCGGGGGAGCACAAAAAGGAAAACACAACTGGGAAAAGAGTCCAGTGTGCCAAAGCCCAGCACAAAAGAACCTAAATCCCTAATTACCAGCCATCCTTCTTTGGGATGCTACGCCAGCATCACACACCTTTGCTGTCTGTGCCCTTTGTGGTTCAAACCACAGGCAGACAGCTCTCACCGTTTCTCGGACAGGGAAACGCAGAACGAGAGAAGATTTACTCCAGGCCTAAATTATTCAAAAGAAAAGGGACTGCGCATCTTTAACAAGCCATCGTTTTATGAAGCAAGGTTAACATTTTTACTTGATTCAGTAGAATATTATAAACTCTCCGGGGTCCATTTGAGGACTTTCTACTTTGAGCAAAGGCACAGACTCAGCACTTTTTATATTATTTAGAGAATAAAATTAACCCTTAATGGCCCAAGCTGGTATTTCTCCTCCCCAGTTAAATATGGCCTGCTCAGCAATTTCTCCCCATATATAATTACAGGCTGCTATCCATCATCTGTAGGAGAATGCTTTTCTGACACTCTAAAAGTGACACGGTAAGCACTTTTACTAATAGAATAAATATTCTAAATATCTCTTTTATATTTTCATTTAAATTGGAATATTTTACAAATAATTGTAGGGACCCTGCCTGCGTGGCTAGCACTGTGCTGGAGGGAGGTGGCAGGATGTCTGTGTTTTCCTTCAGAGGAAACGCTTATCCTGCATGCAGCCCCCTCCACACACTGGCCACAAAAAGTAATTAGGCATAGACTAATTTATTAGCGTTTCCCTCCACTGCTGCTGATACCCTGCTTTCCCTACAGCTCTCACTTTGAGCTTTTTTCCTTTTCCCTTTGCCTGGTTTTTGCTCTGTAGCAGTTTCTCCTCAAGAAGGGATGGCTTTGCTTGCAGAAGGCACCATCCGCCATTGTGTTTGTCTTCTGGGACAGGCTGGTGGCTTTGCACGATGATGCTACGGTGATGGGTGCTGAGCACCTACGGCTTCACTTGCTGGGTTGTACCTCTGCCAATGAGAGCTACAGGGGTGGAGAAAAGAAGAAGAGACCTTTGGGGCTCCAGTCCAGAGCAGCATCTGGATCCAAGCATCTGACTGCTCATCCCAGTGACTTCCCCGGTGAAAAGCACTCAAAATCACAAGGGAGTTAAGAATCTCCAGGAGCAGCAAGTCTAAGCAAAACGGTGCCTTGGCAGACATTTATTCATGCATTATCTATTAAATGCAATAAAATAATATTGCATAGGCCCGCTGGGGCATATTTCGGATGGCACCCTGTGATCTGGCAGACTTGAGGCAAAGAAAATGATTGTTTCATTAGCAGCTCATTTTTTCAGCCAAAGAGCCAATCTAAAGCAGTGCTTGCAAAGTTCCTGTCACGTTTTCAGTGTGGTACCTGGAGTCTCCATTTCAAGGAGCAGGCTTTCTGTCTCCTCCAATTCGTTACTGTTGGCTTGTAGAAGCAGCTGAACCAAGCCAGGACACTGATGTGATGTTTTCTTCCATATCAAAGGTGTCATAGAAGAGACTATGAAAATCCCCAGAGAGAAGCAGATTGAGAGAAGAGGATGGCTCCCATCCTCCAGCTGGGTTCATAGAGGTGGGCCAATATGGCACAGCAAATCATTATCATAAGATCATAGAATGGTTTGAGTTGGAAGGGACCTTTAAAGATCATCTAGTCCAACCCCCCTGCCATGAGCAGGGACATCAACTCGATCAGGCTGCTCAGAGCCTCGTCCAACCTGACTTTGAACGTTTCCAGGGATGGGGCATCATCTACCATGACAGTGCCTCACCACCATCGCAGTAAAGGATTTCTTCCTTCTATCTAGTCTGAATCTACCCTCTTTTAGTTTAAAAGCATTCCCCCTTGTCCTACCACTACAGGCCCTACTAAAAAGTCTGTCCCCGTCTTTTTTATAAGCCCTCTTTAAGTATTGAAAGGCCATAGTAGGGCTTCCTGGGATCCTTCTCTTCTCCAGGTTGAACAATCCCAACCCTCTCAGCCCTTCTTCATAGGAGAGGTGCTCCAGCCCTCCCATAATTTCTGTGTCCCTGCTCTAACAGGTCCCTGTATGGTTTGTGCTGGGGACACCAGAGCTGGACACAGTGCCCCAAGGAGGGCCTCACCAGAGCAGAGGAGGGGTGGAAAATTACTTCCCTTGAACTGCTGGGCACAATGGTCAAAGGATGAGCACAGTCAAAGGATGAGCATGGTCAAAGGATGAGCAAAAATCCCACTGCATAACCCACCTCCAGTAAGAAAGGCTTGGCAGCTCTGAACCACTACAGAAGAATATAATTTCCATAAATCTGAGAGTCCACCTTTCCTTTATTCAAAAGTGACGGCAAATTGACTGCTCAGGGATTCTGATGTGACAGCATCACTGCTCTTGCCAGTTTGAGATGGGAGCTGGAGAAACCAAGTGAAGGTGGCCTGTATCTTGTTCATGGAACTCAAAAGAAAACTACATGCACTACTAATAAAAAAGTCGTTCACACTGAGGCAAAAATGCTATTAAATTAATGGAAAACAGCAATCGGATAGGATGGTCACTTTGATTCCCAGGGGAACACCAGCATGGCCAACCCCCACCCTTAGCCACGAAGCAAGGAAAGGTGAGATCCTGCAGCATGGCTCCGTGCCACTGAGGAACTGAGCTCACTGCTACCCGCTTCTCCCACTGCCTACAAAGAAGTGGGGAGCCACAACATGCCAGATAAACCCCCAAATTCCACTTTTTTTGCACGTAACGGCCCTAAAATTCCTTTGGAAACCAGCAAGTGGCAGCCAGCCCCAGGCTCTGCTCCAGGAAAGCTGTTCTTTCTCGAGCTCTGCATGTTACGTAGGGTGCCATAAGCTCGCAGACGAGGTTGTAAATCTACTGAGGGTGCACATAAAGTCCATGTAGGACTTCACTGCATTGATCTAAACCAGAGAGCCCCCAGGACCTGGAGGTGGGCCCCACAAAGCCCCCAGGCACATAACCAGGCACAGCTTGAGGTTTAGCTGCTGCAGGCTAAGTGAGGAAGGGTGGTCTTGCTGCTAAGACTGAGCCACAAGATCGAGGGCTTGAGTTTTAACCTGTCACAGAGCCAGTATGCAAAATAAGCATTAATGTCTGTGGTTTTTCTATGTAAAACAGGGACTCATAAACCTCTTCCTTCACTTCTCATCTATTTAACTGAGCAGTTTTCAGGGCAGATGCTATCAGTTCAGGCACCGTACTCCGGTAACATGGGCACCCCAGAGAGGGTCTTCCTGGGGAAACACCAGCACGACGTTTGCGAGCTGCAGCTTTTGATTTGTTTCCTGGTTTTTTCCTGCCTGTAAGGCAACCAAGCCACTTTGCCCATAACCCTTTGGAAAGGCACAGGATTGCCATTCATCACATCCAGGTGTTCAGCAGCTTCCAATTCTATGACTCCCTTTAGTGCCGTAGCTCAAGTGAAAAACAGCTTGTGGCTTCAGCAAAGGCGCATCTGTCCCGGGACCCCAAGAGCTGGTCCTCTCTTTACCTTTTCTCCCATGGGGCAATAGCCTTTGAGGAAATCCTGGCACACTTCTGCCTTCCTGGACACATAGACATGGCTGTATGGGCAGTTGCTGTTGCTGCAGATCCCCTTCAAGAAGTAGGAGCACACCGGCATCTGCAAGGGCAGAGGATGAGAAACACGTTAGCACTCCCCTCGACTCGTGATTAGGAACTGTTCCAACACCCAGAACTGAAATAAAATCACAACATGTGTAAAATAAATATATGCCTTTTGCCAGCCACTGATCCCAGAGGTATTTTTAGCTCTTCTATTGGTCTCCTGCAACGCAGCTCCCTGACCATTACATGGTCCTGGTGTATATATGCACAAGGGGTGAACACCCTTGCCTTAGCATCCCTCAGGATGGTGAAAAGCATGAAACTGCCACCAGAAAGAAAACTGCCTCTGTACAGCACGGGGAAAAGATTGGGGAATCATAACAAACTCTTTTATCACGAGGGCTCTGCTGGCATGATGCACATGGCAGGCACATCTTCTGCCGACACTCTTCTTGAAGAGGAGAGAAGGGGTGACTGCTCCCCAGGCTCCTTGCTCATAAAAGGCACTAATCCGAGTGCACTGTTGCACGACCAAGGACTGAGAACACCCTTCCCAAGGGGTGGTGCAGCAGCTGTGATGGGCACAGCAGCGCAGGTCTCACCCCCAGCCTGGCTGCACTCTCCTGTGGCAAACTTTGGCCATTGCAAAGGCCACAACAGCATTCTGGGGGTGCTCCCCACTATTTGGCTCTTCCGTGGATATGGAGCTGGCTGGAGGATACAGAGCACGTAATTAGATAAAGGTTCCAAAAGATGAGTTATAGCAAGGGGGAAAACAAGCACTTGCACCTCTGCAAGCATTTCTGGGGGAGCTGCATCATGCCAAGGCATCAGCCTGGACCCCCCAAGGGTGGCAGGTGATGTGATGATGCCTGTCCCTGTGCGCTGGAGGAAGGATGCTCCAGGAGGCAGTGAAAGGAGGAGGAGAGCCTGGGCTCCTGCCGTGAGCGGTTGGTTACATGGCGTAGAGCCCCACTCCCGCATTCAGCTTTAGCAGCATGACAGCCGATGGGGAAAAGCAAACGAGCAAGGATCCTCATCGTCCTCAAACCACAAACTTCACCTTCTGCCAGCTGTTATAATTAAAAACAAATTACCAGCCTGCTGTGATATTTCAGCATCCTTAACTCACCGGCTACCGCAGGCAACTTCCCGACCCGACTAGGCAGCTGCCAGTGGGAACGTGTGCTTCCCGAAGTCATCGCGCCGGTCCAGCTCCTCCTGCTCAATCCCTTGGTGACCACCTACATGCCAGATCTCCTTCCGGCTCGGCACAGTATTGATCTCTCTGTTCACCGGTAGCATCTCAGCCCCACCAGTTCGAGCATCCCCAAACTAATATTTACAATTCTGCAATAACCACAGCTGAGGCTATCTGGAAAAATCCCTTTCCCTGAAGGGCACATTAGGGTTTTAACTAAATTGGCTCACTTGAGGCAAAGAGAGGAACGGAGAGAAGGAGGGGGAAGCAGATAGGAAAGAAAACAAAGGGTCCTTTAAAAGAGAAGAGTTTATTTTTAATTGTCTTTTAACTGCCGACATTAACATAAAGGACAGGGCTCTGGGGCTATCTTTTTTGGTTGTGGTGGTGTGACCGTAAATGATTCCCTTAATGTAGTTTTTGATATAGAGCCCAAATTAGCTCTAATAAAAAGGGATAATAAAGGCAGCTCTTCTACAAAAATAAACTCCTCCTAGCTGTCAAGCCTGAGCCATTATCAAGAGGAAGCAGCACTCTCATTTCAATTAACCTTGTTTGCACCCCACTACGTCCACACAAATAACAATAACATTAATTCAAGGCACTGGTGCGGTGCGTCCGTATTAGACAGCTTTGACTATGTACATGCTTTGGAGCCAGCAGCTAATGAACCTGAAACTCAACGTGAATTTCCAAATTGCTCACAACAGAGTTTTGAAGCTCTATTAGGGAGAAAAATGCTGATTCTTTTCGAGTTCCTCAAGGGGAAAAGCTGTTGTAGCAGCAGCAGGCGGTTGCCCGAGTCCTAGCCTCTTGCTAACCTTCACTCACAAAGCCATTCATTCAGATTTACCAGTTTCTCTCAATCACCAGGATGCGCCGGTGGCTCTGCCCCGTTGTGGAGAAATTCCCTGCACATCACTTCGACAGATGCTCCTTAGCCAAGGGCTTCGCACCGCATCACCTGCAAGAGCAGAATTCCCCAACTGCCAGCCTTCCCTCTCCTCCAGGCCCCTTTTTCCATGGCCAGAGGGGCAGTTTGCTTTTTGAGAGCACCTGCAAAGCATTGTGTCCATCTGGAGCAGCCCTCCACCCTGGAGATCATCCGCTGCTTGGAGCAAGGGTTTTACGGCTTAGGATGCAGAAAAGCTCCCTGCTGCTGCAACAGCTCAGCCCATGCAAGTTTGTTACAGAAAACAGGGATTGTCCCCATTTTTCACTAGGGAAACTGAGGCACAGGATCATCCCAATGCTGAGCAAGAGTTTTGTCCTCAAAGCAACAGTTAAGCCCCACAAGCCCTTGGTCCTTCACCTCGTGGACCAGGTATGGAGCCCCATCTCCAATGACATCCCACCGGAGTGAGATACACAACAACAATAACCTGACGCTTCTCTGATGAGGAGGTTGTGAGGTGTGTGTCCCCCATAGCCACAAAGTGAAATTGAGAGCCAACTAGTGAGGCATCAGCAAAACCAGGAATCCCCCAAACCACAGCTGACACCCCGTCATCACTAACCACAAGAAAAAAACAATAATTCATTGCATTAAACCCCCAGCTCAAATAGCCAAAAACAAGTGACCCCCATAATCCGTCATCCAAGGAACAAGTGGGATCTGCTCCAAAATACCCACGAGCAGGGGGAAACTGCTGCCTTCCTCTGCGGATTGCCTTCACCTGCCTTTCTCCTCCACTGATAAATGAGGCTAACACCACCTTTGCTAGTAATCACTTGGGTTAACAGGGAGCTACAGGAGTTGAAAAGCAAAGTCGCCTCTCGCTTTGGGTAGCAGCATCCCTGCAGCTATAAATCACCCTGAAACAGGCTTGCACTCTGCAGAGGAG
Organism: Falco peregrinus; assembly: GCF_023634155.1. Taxonomy (NCBI): domain Eukaryota; kingdom Metazoa; phylum Chordata; class Aves; order Falconiformes; family Falconidae; genus Falco; species Falco peregrinus. The sequence continues at coordinate 13,631,052 of NC_073723.1, forward strand.
GCTGTTTCTCTTCTAGCCCACACTGACGACAAGGTAGTGAGTGGAGACCTCTGAACCACCCCTGAGGTGCCCAGGCCTATGAAAAATAATCCTCCTTCCCCACAGAGCGCAACATGCGTGGCCAGAAACACGTTCTCTCAAAGCATTTGTTTCTAAGGCACACAAGAGAGCTTGCATCTGCCTGCTTCCTTTGTAGGCTTCTTAATTTAATGACTGATCTTGGGCTTAGATGATACTTATGGTAGTGGCAAACTGCTAAGGAAAAAGGTGAGATGGCCAGAGGCCACCTGCACGCCATGGGACCCCTTTCCAGGGATTCTGCCCCCCTCAGCAAACCAGCTCTTCTGCAACAAGCGTCAGCACAGCCACTCCTTTTTAATTCAGTTTTAGTACCACAATGATGTTATCGTTATCACTGCCCGATTCCTAACTCGCAAGGTGCTGCTAAGGGGGAAAGGCTGAGTTTTCCATGCCATGCTGCAGCCATCATTCTCCATCTATCCACCCAAAATGGAGCTCAGAAGCCAAAAGCTTGAGGTCCTCCTTGAGGCACCAAGACACACTGGTGCTTCTGGAGGGGAAACTGAGGCCACATCTCCACCAGCAAATTAAACATGTTGAAGAATATTCCTGGGTACCAAGACCAGTTGGCACAAACCTATCTGCATCCAGCCATTGCATCCTTTAGTGGAAACGGCTGCTGCCAAGTCACTGACTGCAACAGTTCCTTGGCCATCTCCAACTCCTAAGTCTCACCCAGGTTTCTGCCCTGGGACCAAAAACAAGCTCTGGTACCTGCTGAAATACCATTTAACTCACCAGTACAGATGTAAGTCAACAGTCCCATGCAGTCTGGATGGATATCAATCCTTCGGCTCGGAGCCACAGGCTCTGAGCACGGTTGCATGCTCCCATTAGCACTTGCGTATCACTTACTCTGGTGAAAAGAAGTTGCTGGCCCCGTATCCACTCCAAATCTGCGTTAATTCTAACAATTCTAGATACACCAACAGCCAGTCCTTTTAAAAGCTTTCTTCTTTCTTGGCTTCTGGATTTCTGAAGTCTAACTATATGTTATAGGAAGAAAAAAAAGCCACAGCTTTTTTCCCTTCAATCAGTTCTCATCCTCATCCCTCTTTTGACATGCCATGAGTCAGGGAGTACAGCTGTCCCCAGTCTATCTCCTCTATTTTATATACTCGTGATTAAGTGACTCTGAAGAGAGATACATGTAAAAAGCATATGGTGCTTTGTGTCTCGTTCAGAGCGACTCTGCTCACTGCAAGGATAACTTATGAGCTCCCCACTGACAACGAACGTGCCTTAGGCAAACGGAGGAAAAGGGAGACAAGAAAACTGTGCCCAAAGGCAAACACTGTTGGAAAAGGTCCTGTCCCAGATGCTGAGGAGAGCCGATGTCCCATAGGTTAAATCCTTTACAGGTCAGTAATTGCACTGTAACTACCTATGTGATGCTGTGGATGGGGAATGGAGGAAGGTGATACTTCAAGGGAGTGGGGAGAAGAACACGCTATAAGGACAATTCAAAGGGCACAGGCTAAATAACCAAAGCTTGAATAATTAAAAGCAGCGCTTTCAGATGTGGCTCAGGCGAGCTTCAGTCCCTGCCGTGCCCCAGGCACAGCTGTGAAAGCTTTGACAAAGCTGCTTTCGACAAATGACATGTCAGAAATACAGCCAAGGGGGGCTGCAGGCTCCTCAAGTGAAGGACTGAGCCTTACAGGCTTCTCCAGGAAGACCAGTCCTCATTCGCATCCCGCTTTCTGTCACCTCCATCCTGACAGCAGAGCCTTGACACCAGAGCCGATCCCAAACCACTCCCCATGCAGTGACACCGCTCTCGCTGGTGTTTAATAGCCTGGTGGGATTAACCTTACTGCTGTTGTCTGGGTGATCCTTTGTCTGTAGCAGAGAAATGATCTTCCAAATCCGTCCAACAAAGCTGAAATGTAAATATGTGCTTGAAGCACATCCCAGCTAAGCGAAGGACCCACAGCTACACTTAACCTTCAGCACCAACTTCGCCTCGGCTTCAACGCTTGAGGTCTCCAAAGCTACGTCCGACTGGAGATCCTAGCCACTGAACGGAGGTTAATCTGCTGAATTGTCAACTGATAATCACTAAAAGAAAACCTAATTATTTTTCCACCTCGGTCTGTGTAATAAAACCACAGAGACCCAAATAAAGGAAGTTGAAAACGAAGATGAACTCAAAAGCCGTTCTACTAGCCAGTTTCACTGCCTGGCTTTTTAGAAAGGTTAATTTATACCTCCAAGCTCTTGTATGTTAAAACATCCTCCTCTTCCTCCGACACCAGCACAGGGTGATTTAGAGGGAAGGGTGATCTTACGGAGGTAGCTAAGGATTAGATGCAACTAAACGTTACTCCCACGCTCTTTCTCTTCAGTCCCTGGAGTTTAAGCACTCCTTAACCCAACACGTCACCCAACACAGCCCTAGGTGTTTTGGTTTCCAATTCACTGTTTAATGCATTCATATACCAATTCACTATGTCGTTTCAAAAGGCACATTTTGCTCTCACAACCCCATCATATGCCTGAACAGCTCGGCAAGCAAACTATAAATGAACTCTGCTGGAAGCATTCAATGAGGAAGACTTCCCCGCAACCACCAGCATAGGTCCGCTTGCTCACAGAGCCACACCGGGATCAGTGGGAAGCCATACAGACCTTGTCTTTCGACACCTTGTGGGAAAACGAACAGGTCCCATCTGTCTTCTTGCACGTGCCACGGAGAAACCTGTAGATACACCAGAAGGAGAGGGTCAAGCATGAGATGGGTCGTACAACACGGGTTTTTAAACACCAAGCATCTGCCTTGCCCCATTACCACATCTGCCCCAAGGCCACAAATACACCTAACTGCTGCCAAGCTCACTGTTAAAGCCCATTTCACACCCTGAATCATCACAGAGTAGCTGATGCTTCCTGACAGATTGTGCTCTTTCATCATATTAGGCTGCTTATTAGTAGGTAGAGCAAAGCATGCACCCTGAGGTTCAGAAATGATGCTCCCAGAAGGAGAAAGATTCTTCCTAGAGCCCTGATTACACCAGATGCTGAATGAAGTACAAGGAGGAACTCCAGGTCTGAGTGGCCAACATCCAGGAGAAGCAGAGACAGGCACACAAGAGAAACTAAGATCCCAAAGCACATGAGGATGTTTGGACTCAGAAGTTTTCCTAGGAGCTACCAGTGTGACAGCAGATTAATAAAATACACGTTATCGTGGGAAGAGTGCTGGTCTGTACCCTTTCAAAGGAGACTCCAGGGGTACATGCTCTCAGCTGCACAGGCTTGCAGGGAGATTCTGGAACACAGAATATGCCTCCAGCTTTACTTATAAAATCTGGGTAAATTTAGAGCTGAGCATGGGGAGATTCATTAAAAAAAATAAAAATAATTCAGATTGGTTTGAAAAAAGTATAAATGGGAACATATAGACGTGAAAACCAGCTGGTTGATGGAAAAACAAGACACAAGATAATGAACGTTGTCCTCTAGTGACTCATGGAAATGGCACAGGATGGAAATCCAAAAGACCTTTGGGACCAGAAATTCCTAAAGCACACATGGAGCACAGCCCAAAACCAGACTTTGTCATGAACATAAGAAGAAGTAAGGATTCAAAGTGAGGAGTTAGTAGTTAGCATCCCTTGTCCTCTACATCACCAGAAATAATCCTGACCAGATACCTTGGACATACGAGCCTCAGTGTTCATGAAGATGTGTTAGGGAAGAATATGTGAAAGCAAGTGAAATCAGTTAAAAAATCAATAAATCACCTTTCCCTCCTGTATGGTCTCCCACTGAGCTTTGTGCAACCTCCAAATGATTGTAGCACAGCAGCAATTTTATGGAGAAATTACTCAAGGAGTTCATCAGTGGAGTTGGCTTTTCTACACTTTTTAAACGACTAATAATATAGTTTAATCAACTGTTGGGCAGGTATAATGAGCTGGCAACATGAATCAGTTCTCCTGTAATAAATTAGTGAGTCTTGTAGCTGCATGGCATCACAGGCTGAAGGATTCAAAGCTGCTGCATGGATCCGAGCAGATCTGAGAAATGCTGCTAGAAGAAATCACCCGGTGCATGGTCAGGGCAGGCTCTCAAGTCACTCAGCTCAGATCTGCACGGCGCTGGTATCTGTACCAGGTATACCCACGACCCACAAAATCATTCCAGTTAGATGGTGCCTTTGGGGACTGGCTAAATGTTTTAGCCTTTAAATACCACGTGGCAAACCTTGATGGCATCCTCAACCTGACAGCAGTAAGTACATCACTAAGGACTATTATTCTGGCTATATTTAAGCAAAGTTGATTTGATCTTATTATTAATTCTTTAAACACTACTCTGATTTTTTAGGTTTTTTAGAGCTTCTGTACTATGATATGGAAGGATACTTTCTACCTGTAAACATCCTGGTGATGGTATCCACCTCCAAAATGTGAAACAAATATTTCTGTAATCCCTACAGTCTGTCCACAATAACCAAAATGCGTGTATTTAACTTGGAGGCTAGTTGTGCAATGCTTTATTAGCATTAATAGATGTAAACTGCTGTGTAAATTTAGAGAAAAATTATCATAAAAGATTAAATAGACAATGATCCTCCGGTCTGGGAAGTTCAGACAGAGAGGGGAGGACTATATAGTTACAAATGGTGCCTAGACGGTGATCACGGAATGACTTTTCCATCCGTCTCAAGAGCCACGAGCGAGGAGGCACCCAGCACAACAGTTGAGCAGTCTGTTGCGGAAGCACTTTTCATGCAGTCCGTAATCCAGTTGTGCAACCCACTGCCATAAATACCATGTGTTGAAGAAAGGACTAAATAAGTTCACCCCAGAAAAAGAACTGCTGACTATTACATGATGATGGTTTGGTGGCAAACTCTAGCAATTGTAATGCAAACCCTGCTAGGCTGCAGGGCTTCACTGCCAGAAGCTGAGTGGTCCCAGCCAGGCGAAAGTGCCTTTCACTGTGTTCCTCATCTTCTCCTCCTGTAGGTACCTGCCAACCCAACAGTGCTGGGCAGACCCCAGGCCTGACCCAGAACAGCTGTCCTCATGGTCTTACATCTCTGTTATCAGGTTTTTTCCCTGGGGAGTATCACATGAGCAAGCACCAAAGCCAACCAATGGCTCAGCCTACTATGACAGACCAAAGCATTGCACTTGCTGTGTCCATCCATACCTGGTGCAGACGGCCACCTTCTCCGGATCATGAATGTAGGGGCAACTCTCCCCACGATTACACTTGCCGAAGCGGTTGTAGTACATACAGTATTCCTTCTTCTTTTTCTTCTGTTTAGCTTGACGAATGATGGCCAAACTCCGCTGAACAGCACGGCTAAACGAGAAAGAGAGACAGGGTCAGGAAACATCTCCAACTTCAACGCAACAATGACATAGAGAAGACAGGCCAACAGCACCTGAAATCACAGAGGAGCCCAAGTTTCACTTTGAAGAGACAGTGCGATATTAAGGAAGCTTGTGCCGGACCTAAGCTTTTAGGTCTTTGTGAGTTTTGGCCAGCTTAAACTTGAATCTTAAAAATGTTCAAGATGAGGCCTATCTCCCTGGAAACATCTGCACTAGGTACACAATCACCCCATGCAGCAGGCCAGGTTGTGACCAACCTCTTGGAAAGCACCTCTGCAGAAGACAACCCTGGGGAACAACAAGGCACCCAGGAGTCAGCCAGGCACCCTTGCAGTGATGACACCAACCACATCCTAGGCTGTATGAGTGGAACACAGCTGGGACGATGAGGGAGGGGACCTACCCCTCTATTTGGCACATGCAAGACCACAGCTGGGCACTGGGTCCAGTCTGGGGCTCCCAGTACAACAGTGATGGATGGCAGCACATTCAGCGCAGGCCACCAAGATGGTTGGGGCTGGAGCACAGGACATCTGAGCAGAGGCCATGGGCTCAGCAGGGAGGAGGCCAAGGGGATCTTACTGTCCTCCATGACTTCTTAATGGGATGGTGCGGAGAAGATGGAACCAGACCTTCTCAGAGACATATGCTAGGAGGACAAGAGGCCCTTTGGGGCAGGAGGAAGAACAGCTCTCCAGAGATCCCTTCCCACCTCCATAACCATGATTCTCTCCTATGATTCTATGAGCATGGAGAGAGCTTCCTGCAGTTTTAGTGAGGCAGAAAACATTCTCTCCCATGCTGGGCTCATGCAGCACAGGATGCAAATGCTGAACAACTCAGAGGGCACTGCAGCATGTGTCCTGCCAGCTGGCCTGCTGCTATTCAAGTCCTTCAAGTGGGCACCTGCTTATGGACCTCAGTGAGCGAGGGCCTATGTGACAGCCATGGGAACACAAGGTAACACCAAATATCAGAAAAACTTGCTATTGATTGCCTGGTACCCTAGAAGTTGCTTAAGGATATCGAAAGCTGCTTAGCACACATTTTTCATAAGCTTCCAGATGAAGAGGTAATTAATTACCTAGCAGCTATAGAGATATATGGGACCAGGAGGAAGAGGGGGAAGTGTTGAGATTTGGCTGAATTCAACACCATGGAGGTCATGTTTGATGTCTCTGAGCAGATAATTAAGATGATACAGCATGATTAACTCAAGTTTGCAGAAGATACGCTGCTCTGGATGGGGGCAAAGCAAGCCGCTCACCTTAGGTTCTCTGGGTAGTCGTATGTTTTGCTTCCTTAGAGACTAAGGATAAATATTTATATATACAATTACTTTAATACATGTATAATATATAAATATTATCTAATACTATGTATTTCCACAGTCTTGGTCCTCCTGGTGGAAGAAATACAGGTCTAAGGGTCACAATAGCATTACCCATGACAAATACTGGCTCAGGCAAACTACTTTAGGGGGGAACATGTATTTTTACCTCTGTCATTATTGGTTGTCTACAGCTCTTGGGTTAAAATGCAATAAGATAAAGACAACTTCACATAGCCAAAATGCTGAATGCAAAAGCCTCATTTCAGCATCAGAAATGTCACCACCTCTTTCATCACAAATGGCTTGGGGGGATACCAAGCCCCACCACAAACTGCTTCTTGGTACTTAAGGTGACCGCAAGGCAAGCCATGATACAGTATGGTAAGCATTTAAAAAAAGAATATTTCTTTGCTAAAAATTATGATATTGAAAAAAGGCTCTCCCTTAGTCAACATCTCTGCTACTTGTGATACCTGGCCAAGTCACCAGCACATCGACCTGCACAGAAAGCACTTGCAAGCTGGACTCCAGCAACAATTAACTCCAATAGCAGATTTTTAATTAGTTTATATTAGTGGCAGGACATGATAAAATAGAGCTAGAATCTGGCATTACATCTGTATACAGACATCTGGAACTGACACACTTCAGGAATAAATTTCAGAGCACTACTATTAAGAGGGACTTGTCTACAAATGCTCATACTTAAGGACACAATGATATGTGGCACAACTGTAGCATAAAAAAAAAGGCAAGAAGAAAGCTGGCAGGGCTCTGAACACCAACAACGTGCCATCTTTCTCCCATACACGGTGCTTTCCAGTTGCCACATGGCAAATTCCCGGTCTGTGGGTGGGACAGAGAGAAGGAAAACTGCAGTTTTGCTGGGTTAAATTTCAGGGCTTCTCAGCTGGGGGGAAAAAAACAAAATACCCCTTGAAAACACTACAGTTGATTTTAAAAGGGACTTTCCAAGCAGGAGTTGGCATTCTTTGCCTGCAGAAAGGTGTTGCTATCCATTAATAACCTTTCAAACCCTTTCGAAGCTGAAATCACAGCTTTCTGCTGAGCTTACAACCCCCTTGGAGCAGAGGCTGGGGGAAAAGCAGTGGCAAGAGCTTCACCAAATAAACAGCCAGTTAAATACACACGTCTCATGCTTTTGACACCCTCCTGAGCATAAATCACATGCAGCATCCAGAGGGGGAGCACGCTATTCCTCCCTGCAAGTACAGACCTGGCGAAGTATCGGCTTGTAGCTGATCTGTTCAGGCAGCCGGATGGAGAAAAGCCAGGACTAGGCGTACAATGCAACCTCGCTGTTGAAAACAGAAAAGAAAACGTAAGTAGTTTCCTCAGAATCGAGAAATTTTGCAGGAATTCACACAGCCCTCAGTATCTTAATTTCACAAAAATGATCAGAGGGATGAAACACCTCTCCTATGAGGAAAGGCTGAGAAAACTGGGAGTGTTCAGCCTGGAGAAGACTCTGGGGAGACCTTACAGCCACCTTTCAATACTTCAAGGGAACTTATAAGAAAGATGGGGACAGACTTTTTAGCAGAGCCTGTAGTGATAGGGCAAGGGGGAATACTTTTAAACTAAAAGAGGGGGGATTCAGACTAGATAAAAGGAAGAAATATTTTATGATGAAGGCAGTGAAACACTGGCACAGGTTGCCCAGAGAGGTGGTAGATGCCCCATCCCTGGAAACATTCAAGGTCAGGTTGGACAAGACTCTGAGCAACCTGATCGAGTTGATGTCCCTGCTCATGGCAGAGGGGTTGGACTAGATGATCTTTAAAGGTCCCTTCCAACTCAAACCATTCGAGATTCTATGATCTTATTGCTTTATCCAACACAAGCAGCTCCCAGAGCCCAGACAGGTGAGGATGCTCTTTACAGACCTCCATGTTGCCGGCACCTCCAGAGCCGCCATGGTAAAAGGGCTCCTCGCCAGCTCTGAACACCACAGGGACCTTTCCCCTTGGCACCCAAACATGCCAAAAAAACTCTCCAGGCAACTCACACGCTTGTGCTATCAGTCCAGAAAATTTCCGCGCTTGGCTTGGCTGCTCCCTGCAGCCAGTGGGGGAAGCCCAGCGCTTGCTTCCAATACGTGCATGCACATAATTAAATTGTCCTTGACTGGCGTAGGAAAGAATGAATTGAAAATAAAGGCTGTGTATCAGCTTTCCAGGTGGTACGAGAGCGGCTCAGTCACTCACCTGCCAGCCCGGGCGTGTTGGGAAGTGAGTGAGCAGAATTTGATAGTGCGGCAGCGTGCTCTCCCCGCGTGCGAGCTGTCACTTGGGCTGCCGGCATCGGCAAAGCCCCATCTGTTCCTTCCGCAAATAAAAGCGATGGCGCAGGCGCAGTGTCAGTGTGGGCAGCACATGCCTGTCCATCAGAGGCATCGAGCAAGCTCTGTGCTACTCACTGGCAAGCGTGTTCAAGCTTGCTGGAAGCTCATTCCAGCTTGCCGCAAGCATGTCAAGTATCAACTGGGCATTTAAGCCACAACTGAGGGGTTTTCTGCATTTTATTTTTGGCTTCCCCCTCACTGCAGAGCTGTCTCGCTGTAGGAGCATCTTTTTTAACTAGTTTGAAGCGTTCAAATAAATGTACGTCAACTTTGGGTCGCTCCGAAGATGCTGCAGAGCATCTCTTAGCGAGGACTTAGGTTAAGAGGCCAGCGCATTCGAGCAAGGTTGACCTCCAAGCTGATGCAGGGAGAAAGACCCAAATTAAAGTCCAACCATTAGGGTAGGGATAGAGCATCCCCCAGCCCTCTGCAATTATGTTTAATGCTCCTTAAAGCAAGCTCAGCAGGATGGGCTATACCAGGAGCTGGCTCCCCAGGGCAGCAGACAATCTCTCTAAATATTTAATACCCAGGCATAAAAGTGGACTCTCGGGGATGAACGCACTCCCATGCTTGTGTGCCACCCTTTTAGTTAAAGTGGCCTGATAACCACATCTTGGTTATCAGAAAGGAGGAATCTCTAAAGAAATAAATAAAGAGGTAAATAAATAAAGGGTGCAACAGCCGCATGCCACTGGGTTTTAATTTCTATATAGCAAAAATACATCCATATCATAATGTTTTTTTGCCCAGCTTTTATCTTCTGGCAAGAAGTTATGCTATTATACATGGAGAGGCGATGCACATCTCCCATTACCGGCTCTTGCTGTGAATTAACTCACAGCCTGGAGGCAGTTTAACTGCCCGAGAGAGTCAGTCCCATCCACAGCAAAATCCGGGCAAGATGCAGCCATCCAACATGTTGACCAGGTCCTGCAAAGCATCAGACTGGCAGCTGACAAAGAAACTCTTCATCCACACTTTCCCACCACCTAATTACTCACCCTACATGCAAATCCTCCCTGAACTATTAGAAAACCACCTAAATATTTACCCAGGAGGAGAGAGCCCAGCAGCTGCGTAACGCTGCTGGTTAAGAAGCTCCATAACTACACATTTTGCCATCAACTGGGATTTACAGTGAAAACTCAGGCTCTGGCATGATAGTATTTTTAGAAGCTTTTGCATTGTGCAAAAAGAAGTTTAAATACAAGCCAGGCTCTGTGAGCATTAAAGAAGCAAGGCAGGAGATGCAGGAGAGCGGATTTGATGCCTCAGACTTTTAGGAAGGTCCAAAGAGCCCATGTTTTGATTTTTTGAGTGGTTACCAACTCGAGGATGACCACAGAACAGCTACCAAGAGATCTGCATTAATAAATACACAGCATCTGATATTTTGAAGACAGTGGAGATTCCAAGTGTATCTGAATCAGGATATTCAGTGTGTATTCAGGGTATATTATCAAAGTAACCCACGCAGCGTGAAACGAGAGCTGGGCAAAAGACACCAGAGGACTGGATAAGGGTTAAATTAAAAAATGAGGAGTTGAAATTTGCTGCAGTCTGGACTAAATTAAACAAAAAACCAAAACGATGCCTCCAGAGCTTGACTGATCCCTGGGAATCTCATTTAGTCCAGACATAACACGTTTTTATTTTGCAGGTCAGATGCCAGCCCCAAATCCATCCTGTTCTTCTCCCGAGTTACTCTCCAAACTGAGAGAGCATCAGGACTAGGACAGAGCAGTGCTGTCGGATCAGGAGAGCAACTCGCACATCCCACATCATGCTTTCCTGTGTATTGCAAATGTCCCTTGCTGCAGAGATTTAAGTAAGTGGCATGGCAAGTTCCTCCCCTGTGCATGCTCAAAGGCAGTGGGAACAACAGGGGTAGGAAAAAAAAAAGAAGGAAAAAAGAAAAAAAAAGAGCTGCTGGTGAGAGCATCAAGAACTGCACATTAAGGGCTTTTTAACAGATTACACACAGCACAGTGGCATCAGGCTTGATATTTTATACCCTGCATCAGGGACAGGTGGTTTTCTCTCTCTGCGTTTTTTTTCCTTTTCCTTCTTAATGATTTAGCTGGTTTGAAGCGCATCATCTGTAAGGAAATACATAGCCCGTGCAAATGGGGATGTTTCTCTTAATGCATCATCCCAACCTGACACTGGCTGCTCCGGCGGCTCTCGGTGTTATCAAGCGCGAGTGTTGAGAAGTGATTGTTGTACCTAACCCAGTCGTGAGACTCAACGCATCTCTCCGGAGGGAGCGGGAGCTGTCATGTTCATTAAATGCATGATTACAGCTATGATTAATAGCGGGGGCTACAGTCTAACTCCTTTTTTTCATCCTGCTCCTCTGAAGGAATCCACAGCCAAGCAGTCCCATGGTGTTTTCTGCAGTGTTCGCCTCCTGCTTGAAATTCCAGCTTTTGATGGAAAAGGGGAAAGAGGCACAATTTATCCCTGTCAAAGGCTCCACAACTACAAGTGCTTAAAACGAGCAGGTCAGATGCTGCACCCCTCCACCAACATCTGTACATTAATTAGGACTTCCCCACCCCCCACCCCCCCCCCCAAAACACAGCTCAAGGCTCAAGGCTGTCCATCTCCTGCACCCTGATCCTTCTCCTCCAGGGAAAGGTTGGCAGAGATTTGCTTTGGCAACCGCATTTGGGAGCAATGCTTGGTGCTTTCCAGCATGCCTATGTGGGGAGAGGGATGCTTCCATCCAGCTCCAACACCTCTGCTCAGCCTTCTCTCACCCAAGGGCTTGCGATGCAAAAAATGCACACTGAAAACAACACTTGAAATTTTCCTTTGCCATTAAAAATCGGCTGCAAATATCGCAGGGAGGGAGTGCAGTTAATTATTACCTGCTTAATTATTTAGGAAGGACTTTATTGCTCCTAGGGCATAGCTCAAGGACCAGGACCTCATCATGTGGAAAGGTTTGTTTGTGTATCTTATCTAGTAATTTATTTTTTATACAGTGGAAAGGCTGTGGAAAACTGAAATAGCCTAAAAAAAAAGAGAGAACTTGCAGAGCCGGAGTGCATTGGGGCCAGCAGATGCACAAGAGGGTTAGGACATTGTTAGAGTGACGGCCAGCACCAAACCCATTGCTGCCCATCTGCTTCAACTTCCCCAAACCAAGGATAATTTATGGAAATCTTACACAGGGAGAGAAATAACCAGGGCTTTGCCCGAGTGAGAGCAGCTAGCAGGCAATCAGCTCTACCGGCCAGTGCTCCAACCCAAGGATGATCGTAACAGGGTCATCCCAGCTTGCGTTAATTTTTGCTCATCAAGGGAAGGGGTTTTGCCATTAGCTGCACTCACTTCAGCTCAGCCTGTTTCAACATGACCTTGGCACCCAGGAAAGGCTTCCTTTAACCATGCCGGCTCCTTTAATGGGTCCCATTATAGCCCCGCTTCGCCTGCCACGGCACAGCAGCCTACTTCAGAAACAGCCAAGCGATTCATTTTGTGAGGCTCTCCGCTTTATTGCTGAACAAAAAGTTTTGAGGCTGGCACTCGGGGAAATTTATTTCTTTAATTATTATTCATTTAAGTGGGTTCCACTGTTTCAGATGATCAGCACTAGCAGCTGCTGGGGGTAATTTATTTTCCTCACTGGACAGCAGAAGCCCTCACTCTCTAGAAGGTAACAGCAAAAGAAGGGATGAGCTGCCACTACACGAGTGGAGCTTTTCACGTTTTCCTGTCTGATCACACCCCAGCTCCTAACAGGAACATGCATGTTCCTGGGTCAGGCGGTCACGAGTGTTTTATTAGTGAACCAACCTCAATTAATGAAGCACACTCCAGGCTGGTTGTTGTTGTACGAGCAGATCCTTGCAAGGAGCCTGGAGTGGCTGCTGTGGGGCATCTTCTTAGCTCTGCAAGCTCTGGTCTACACCAGTGCTGGATCCAGTGGTGCTCCTCAAGGACATCTGGTCCCTGCCCACCAGCACCTGTAATCCCACAGTTGAAGGACTGAGCTCAAAAGGAACAAAGGGACAGTAATCCCAAAACCAAGGGATTGAGGTTGATGGGGCCAAGGAATTCTGCAATCCCAAAGACAAGGGACTGAGACTGAAGGTACCATGGAATTGAGCTAAAAAGGGGTATGGGATTGAGCAATCCCAAAAACAAGGGATTGAGACTGAAGGGGCCAAAGGATTGAATGCAAGAGGGATAAGGGACTGAGCAATCCCAAAACCAAGGGATTGAGCTTGAGGGGCCAAGGGAGTGAGCTCAAAAGGGGTAAGGGATTGAGTAATCCTAAAACCAAAGGACTGAGATTGAATGGGCCAAGGGATTGAGCAATACCCAAACCAAGGAATTAAACCCAAAAGGGGTCAAAGGGATTAAACTCAACAGTGGTAAGGAATTGAGTAATCCTAAAACCAAGGGACTGAGCTCAAAAGGAGCAAGAGATTGAGCAATCCCAAACCCAAGAGATTGAGATTGAAGGGGCCAAGGGATTCTGCAATCCCAAAGACAAGGGACTGAGCTCAAAAGAGGTCAAGGCATTAAACTCAAAAGGGGTAATGAACTGAGAAATCCCAAAGCCAAAGGACTGAGTTCAAAAGGGACCAAGGGATTAAGTTCAAGGAGGGCAAAGGATCAGGCAATCCCCAAACCAGGGAATTCAGTTTGAGGGGACTGAGCACAAGCCAGCCCCAGCACAAGTGACACCAAAACCAGCTGAAACCTGAGGAAAGCAACACTCCAGTTTTCACTGTTCTCACACCTTGGTGCATTGGGTTGGCCTCTCCTCCACCAGCTTCTTTCTTACTCTGCCACCACCTGGTCCCAACACATTCCAGGTGTTTTGCAGACAGAAAGGAAGAAAGCTGAGGCCATGATCAGCAAACTGCATGATCCCAATACTGCAGATTGGGATGCTCCCAGGTGCCAGATGAGCTGCTCTAACAGCCACAGACTGGGGGAAGAGGCAAAGCATAGCACACCGGGGTGAACACCCCCCAATTCCTCTTTGAACACCTGCACTAAAAGTGCCACCAAGCAGAGGTGGCAGAGGATGGGTGGTGAAAATGTTCCAATCTTAAATCCCTCCTTTCCTTTTTAAAAAAGCTGAGTGGCTCAGAACAGGAAGCATCATTTACGCAAGTCCGCAGCCAGCCCAACCATACAGCTGAACACTTTATCATCCTTGCAAACGTGAAAAGTGTGTTTCTGTGGCGCTCAGCACTTCTAAAATTAGTTGGTAAACAAGGAGCCGAGAGCGCAGTTTCTTGCAGTGCTTGGCTCCCTGTGCCGTGGTTATATTCCTTCTCCTTTCACTGAGCATGGAGTTCTCCCACTGCATCTGAAATCATGTTCATGAGCATCAGTTATCCATCTTCAGCGTGATGCAGCAGAGGAGCTCGCATCTTCAGTCTCCTCAGCTGTACACTAGATGCTGTCACAGCAGGGTGGGGAAACTGAGGCAGGAGGGGCTGTTATGCAGCAGGATGGAGACAGGGAGTGTGTTTAGATGCAAAGAAAGACCCCCAGCCATGGAAGGCTGAACTTAAACACGTGTTTCAAAATAATTTGCTCATCTCTGGTCAGGGCCACCATCGCAGCCGTATTGGGAGATGTGCATTAGCAGCTCAGGAGAACTTAAAGGTTCCTCTTAAACCCCCACCTTTAAGAGCTCAGCAACCATGGCTGTCTCCAAGACTTCTGGATCCTACCGTTGTAGAGAAAAACTGAAAACTACCAATAAATAAAATCACACCGCTTGAGGGGCTGGCTGCCACCCGTGAGCATTCCCCCAGCAGGTGAAGCCCAGGCACACTACAGTGTCCCCAAAGCCACCAGCCTTCTGTCCCACTGGGGCTCCTGCAGGCTTCCCAGGAGGTAAAACCTCAGCGGAGGATGAGAAAGTCATGCAGGTGAAGATCTGCCCATGGAAAGCAGCCTGGACACCAGCAAAACGCCACTGGAGGCAGCCCCAGACCAGGGTGTGCAATACCTCTCACTGCAGCAGCGGTGGCTCGTGCCTAGATTGGGGTCAGGGCTGCTTTCCGGACAATGTCAAACCTCAATTTGGTTTCTGCTGCTTTCAATCTTGTACAGGGCTGTGCTTTTTTTTTTATTTTCCCTTTTGAATTTCTTTGTGAAATGCTTTATTGCCAGGACCTTTTGCTTCTTTCCCTAATTTCATAGAAATTCCTCAAGTACCTGAGTAACATCTTAGCAGCTGTAGAAAGAAATGAAGGAAAGGATTGTTGTGAGCAGAGAAACCCAATTATTACGCTTGCTCAATTAATTGCAACGTATCGAATACCTTCCACACCATGCCGCTGCCTATTTTCTAATAATTCTACAAAGTGAAAAATACGTTGTTTCAGAAATACTAGTTATCCCAGGGATAAAGAGCTTTTCCATGTTTGATACTGCATCTTTGTCCTGTACAGGGGCAAGGAGCAGGGGTGGAGCCCTGCGTTTGCAGGTAGATGTCTTCTTCTGAGCCTTTTCCATTCTTGCTCAAGCAGCTGAGTACACTGAGTACTGGTACATCTGAGTACTGAGGTACTCACTGGCTCACTGGCCAGCTAGGAAGGCAAGAAGTCTTTTTTTATTTCCACATTTTATCCGCAGTGCTCAGGAGACAAGCTCAGAACTTCCAGCAAGCCCTCTGGGAGCAGACCCACACATGTGATGAGAGCACAGTTCTCAGCAGCTGCATGGACCACTGCGATGCCCCAAAACACGAACCATT
This sequence comes from Falco peregrinus, assembly GCF_023634155.1. Taxonomy (NCBI): domain Eukaryota; kingdom Metazoa; phylum Chordata; class Aves; order Falconiformes; family Falconidae; genus Falco; species Falco peregrinus. The sequence continues at coordinate 13,646,921 of NC_073723.1, forward strand.
CCGGGGAGCTTCTTTATGCTCAAAACACCTTCAGAAACTTTTCCTGGGTTTGCAATGACGCTTTCTTTGCCCCCAAGCCAAGTGTCCCCCATGCCATGCCACCAGTAATAAAGCAGGTTGCAGACGAACCATGGCAAAACCCCTGCTCTTCCCCTTGCTCCGGGAGATGGATGAGTTGCTTTATTGCTCCTGGTAGCCCCAGGATTGACCCCAATACAGCACAGGGCTGCAGGAAATGCATCCACAGGACAAAATTTTAGCTCACCACCAGCATCCATCAGTAAATCAGCTGGTGGGGATGGTATGACAGTGCAGATGGATCAGTTGCAGCGACTAGCATCATGTTTCTTATTGTAGTTGGGCCACGAAGAGACAAAATACCAACCCAATAAATTCAGGCAAACAACAGAATTATAACCCACTGTAAGTAAACTCCAAGCTATTAAACTGTCAGGAGTGTTTCCCATCTCTCTGCTACCCCAAACACACAGCGTCTGGCACTGGAAGGGAAAGCAAAAGCTGTTTTTTTTAAATAAACTCTGTCAAGTGTTGAAAACACAGAGCATTGAGTAAACATGTGAAGGCTCATACCCAATAGCACACACAAATCTTCTGCCCTGTCAGCCCCAGTTATTGTAAAGCAAGAGACATCAGTATCTGTTGAATCCATCCTTGCAAAGGAGGATGAATCGTATCAAGAGCTGAAAGATGACATGAAAATACTGACACATACCAGTTAACTAGGGCTTTATAGTTACAAACCCAATGTGCTGCATGGCAGGGGGAAGGAGACTACAGCAAAAGAAGAAGTATCTTAAAAAAAAACAACTAATGAGATGGGTTTCTATTTTATAGAAAATAACCCTGGAAGGGACCTTCTGTCCCAAAATGGAACTAATTAAACCTGTTTCTCTAAACAAGACCTTGCTAAAGGACGTGGTACCAGTGGGGAAGAAAAGATGTGGGGATATCACATCTGCTCCGTGCCCCATCACCCCTGATAAAACCACAATGGGGAGCAGCTGCCTTCTCACCACCAGCCAGGAGGTCTGACCTGCTAACCTTGAGGCAACTGCACATCTCCATGAAAGTATCATTTTAAAACTGAGATCAAAAAGGAGGAAAAGCATCCATAAAAGTACCCAGTGCTTGCTGGTGCACACTCATCCTGTGCCTGTTACTGATCCTTTGTTTCTTAAAGCTGCTTTAGGTCACCTCCGCAAACTAAATCCCTTGAAAAACATCACAGTTTCCTTGCAAGGCTTGAGCCCCAGGGCTCTCCCCATACCCCAAATGCCCCCCAGCAAAACCCCAAGAGCAATGCTGATGCCTGAATTTGCAAAAATCCTCCTGTCATACCACTGGCTCAACTGCTCTTCCAGAAATTGCACTCTGAGCTAGTGTTTCTCTGCTTGGTCCCAGCCCAGCGGTGGATATACATGGACAGGCTGAATCCATCAGCCTTTGCTGAGTTGCCTGTGCGTGACTTTGCTCTTTCCCAGTGACCAGACAAATTTAGAGACTTTCTTGCACTTAGATAAATGAAAAAAACCAATAGCCTGGAAAGCATTTTAAATATGGAATGTGCAATATTTGGGCTTGGGAAAGGCTGTCTCGGTGCTCCAAACAGCAGCAGAAATAGTGATTTAAGCACAAAGGTGGACAGTCAAGTCCTCCCACTATCTCCTAGCACCCAAATTAAAGTCACCAATGTGTTGACTACAAATTAGGCAGCAGCTTGAGTCAAGTCCACCTCCTTGCTGCAAGGCAGGTCCTATTCCAACTGTATCCTCGCCGAACTGTTCTTTAAAAAATCCCAATAATGGAAATTTCAGAGTCAACACAGCCAACTTAATCCAGCACTTCATAATCCTCATCCTTTGAAAGCTCTCCCTGCACCCTTCCTGAAAAAGTTTAAACCCTTTGGTTTTTTGGCTGTCATGGACAAGACATCCTTCCCCTTTGCTTGGCAGCTCTTCATGAACTTGGGCACCTGCAGCCCCTCCATCACAACCTCTTCAGATGGCACAGACCCAGGTCCTCCACCTTTCCAGTCCTTCCAGCCATCACTTCTCTCCTGGACCCTTCCCAGTGGTCCAAGTCTGTCCCAAAATCTGGCCCAAAAACCAGATCTAGTATCTTCCCTGCCCATGTCTTGGAGGTTTCATAAGACTTGTAGAATCATAGAATGGTTTTGGTTGGAAGGTACATTCAAAGATCATCTAGTTTCAATCCCCCTGCCACAGGCAAGGGCACCTTCCACTAGGCCAGGTTGCTCAAAGCCCTGTCCAACCTGACCTTGAACACTTCCAGGGATGGGGCATCCACAGCTTCTCTGGGCAGCCTGCTCCAGTGTCTCACCATCCTCACAGCAAAGAATGTCCTAATATCTAGTCTGAATTCCCCCTCTTTTAGTTTAAAACCATTCCCCCTTGCCCTATCATTACAGGCCCTTCTAAGAAGTCTCTCCCTCTTTTTTATAAGCTCCCTTTAGGTACTGGCAGGCTGCTGTAAGGTCTCCCCGGAGCCTTCTCTTTTCCAGGCTGAACAACCCCAACTCTCTCAGCCTGTCTTCATAGGAGAGGTGCTCCAGCCCTCTGATCATCCTTGTGGCCCTCCTCTGGACTCGCTTTCTTGTTAGGTTTCAATCCTTTTCTTGCACTCCAGCAAGATGTTTGCTGCCTTCAGTGACACCTTCAACACATGGGGATGGTGCTTATGGCAGAACCACCCATGAGTTGGTTTTGTGCAGCTGACTACAGTGACTTCGGAAAATCCCACTGCCATTAGCAAAGGTCTTGACATCGCTGACATCAGGATTTGCTTGGTTTACAAACCCCTGAGCTCACTTCATTGCCTTTTTTTCCATGCCTCTAAAGGCTGATCCTTGCCCATCCTCCTCCAGATGCAGCACCAAAGCCAAGGATGTAACAGCTCGCAGGTAGGATTGCAGACTCCAGAACAAACCATATGGACGCAAGCTCATGAGTGTGCACATACTTATTTGCAGAGCCAGCAACAAGGAGGATGTCACAGGCCAGTCAGCCACCAAAAATCTGTCCTGAGCAGAGCTGAGTTGCAAAAACACCCGCAAACTGTCCTCAAACCGCTGCCAAGCATCCCTTTAATGCTCTCAGAAGGGAGATTACCTGAAAGTAATGTTCCATCGGCTCCGCGCCCCTTTGGACACCGCAGCATCTTCATCTCTGCCATCATCTGCAGGCGTCTTCGTTTCCCATCCCTGGGTGGCCAGGGCAGCTAATCCGCGGTTTAAGCTAAATCTCTGCCCTCCTCCCTGCCAGCAATGATGTGCAGTAAGGATTTATCATCACTGGCCGTCCCTCTTCTGGCTGCCTCTCGTTTCCCTCTCCACTTTCCGGCTGTGTGCAAGCGTCAGGGGGGAGTTATTTACTCTTTATTGAGATATTGCTGTTTGCTCCTAATTTTCCTCATGCTTTTCAAACTTCCCAGAGCTGCTCAGCTCTCCTGCTGATGGGATTTTTGTGTCTGCAGAAAGCTCCTTCCCTCCCTAATCCTGTTCTTTGTGGGTTTAAACCTCCCCAGGACGCCCCATAACACTCACATCAATTGGGGTGCAGGTGGTTTCAGAGGCTGCACCTCTCAACGACACTGCACTATTTATTGCCTCTCTTCATCCACTTTCCCACCGTACATAAAATGACTTTGGCATTAAATTGCCTCCTTTATAGCATCATCCACGAACATACTCATCTCTGCACACTTCGTCCTTCCAGCAAAGAAAAACAATAGCACAAAGCCATTGGCTTTGCCTTTCCCAGTTTAACTGTCCCCAAAATTTGTCAATAAAGTAGTTATGGAGCAAAAATATTTGACCCCAAGTAGAAATTTAAAAAAAAAATACTTTGAGCACAGTTAAAAAACTGGTCTTTCCCAAGAGCCACACTTGAGGCATCAAGTACAGGAGGAGCTAAACCACAAATTTAATTGAAGCTAAATGTAAAGCCGGTAACTGTGTCAAAATGCCTGTTTCACAGTTATCTGCAGAATGATCCTCCCAGATTTTCTTAGGTCAATATTGAATGTAATTTGATAAGCATCTCAAATAGGTTTAATCTTGTGGTGGCACCTGAAGCCGCCCAAGATTTTGCTCAAGTTAAAAAAAGAAACAAGTTTAATGGTGCATCTCTACAAGCTTAAACTAAGCCTGAGTGAAGAAAAGCCTCCACTTTCTTAAATCTTTCATTTCATCTAAAAGCTTCAGTGCTTTTGTAAAGCAAGAAGAGCTGGGGGATGCACTTTGGCACCGATGGGATATCCATCACCTTTGCATCTGGGCTCCTGCAAGGCCAGAGGATGAGTTGCAACACATGGGCTGGGAATAAGCATTTAAAAGTCCCTGTGGGTGGCGGTTAATTCTGGTTGTAGGACTTGGAACGCTGAAGCTGGGACTTCAATGGATTTTGGACGCAGATGGGGACAAATTCTTGCTGCTCACCTGCTCTGCCAGGGCTCTTGGTGCTCAGGTCTCTGCCCCGGCCAGGGGTGCTGGAAGTCTTGGAGAGTTTATTTGCCGATACTCGGTACATCACCCCACCAATGCAGCAATAGCCTTTGCTCCTCCATCTCTGTTGCACGTGCTGGGACTTGCCGCCTTGAGGTGACAGGCGTGTTTGGTTCAGTAGCGGGGATCTACAAGAAAACATAAGCCAAGGTAAGCCCAAACTATGGATGATATTGCAAGGAGCTGCTGCTTCGTGAGCAAACCCTCAGCTATCTGAGGATGGAGGTGATGCAGCAAGGAACCAGGGATGCTCTTGCTGTAGACAGAGGAGATGCTCTGATCCCCTGTGATTTACACCAAAAAACCCCACAACTTCAAGGACTGTCCTCCTGATACTCCCTCCCCCATGCAACAAAAAGCCTTTTATTTCTCTCAGCTCACCCACAGCAGTGCTGCAGAAGGGACCACGTGTTGAAGGTCAACTCCACGCCCAACCGCAGCCTGCTAGGACACAGCAAAGGTGTTTGTCCCTAAACTCTGCAGGTGTTTCCTATAGGCCCCAATGCCTCGCAAATGGCACAGCTTTGATCCGCACTGCTGGTATGTACTTCTGAATAGGCAGCCTGGTGCATCCAACACAGTATTCAGGTGAGGCCACACAGCCACGGCTGATGCCTCATCTCACACCCTTGGCTTGCAGCTCCAGCCCCAGCAGCAAACATAAAAAGAAACGTGGATGCGGTCCCACGAGGGAATCAGCAATGTGGGATCTCCCCTGAGCTGAGCCAATTCATGGAGCTCTACAAGCTTTGGTATTTTTGGTAGCATTGCTATTAGGTACTATAACTTTTATGTTACTATTTTGCCCCCAAAATATTGTTCCCCAGGGCTCAGTACTGGGGCTAGTCCTGTTTAATATCTTTATTGATGATCTGGATGAGGGGATCAAGTGCACTTACAGGAAGTTTGCAGATGACAGCAAGTTACGGGGGAGCATTGATCTGCTGGAGGGCAGGAGGCTCTGCAGAGGGATCTGGGAAGGTTGGACCTATGGGCCAAGGCCAGTTGTATGAGGTTCAACAAGGCTCAGTGCCAGGTCCCGCACTTGGGGCACAACAGCCCCCCCCAGCGCTACGGGCTCGGGACAGAGCGGCTGGGAAGCTGCCCAGTGGGAAAGGCCCTGGGGGTGCTGGCTGACAGCCGGCTGGGCAGGAGCCAGCAGTGTGCCCAGGTGGCCAAGAAGGCCAGTAGCACCCTGGCTTGTACCAGAAACAGTGGCCAGCAGGACCAGGGCAGTGATCATCACCCTGTACTGGGCACTGGTGAGGCCACACCTTGAATCCTGGGTTCAGTTTTGGGCCCCTCACTGCAAAAAAATATTGAGATGCTGGAGCATGTCCAGAGATGGGCAACGGGGCTGGGGAAGGGGCTGGAGCACAAGTCTGATGAGGGGTGGCTGGGGGAGCTGGGAGTGTTTAGCCTGGAGAAAAGGAGGCTCAGGGGGACCTTATGACTCTCTACAACTGCCTGACAGCAGGCTGTAGGCAGGTGGGGCTCAGTCTCTTCTCCCAGGTAACAAGCAACAGGACAAGAGGAAATGGCCTCAAGTTGTGCCAGGGGAGGTTTAGATTGGATGCTAGGACGACTTTCTTCACTGAAAGGGTATCAAGCATTGGAACAGGCTGCCCAGGGAAGCGGTGGAATCACCATCCCTGGAAGTGTTCAGAAAACATGTAGATGTGGTGCTTAGGGACATGGCTTAGTGGTGGACTTGGCAGTCCTGAGCTAATGGTTGGACCTGGTGATCTTAAATCTAAGTGATGATCCAACCTAAATGATTCTATGTTCCTATAAAATCTGGCTCTTGCAAGCGTTTTGCTACATCCCTGAAGGGGACGAGTCACCCGAGACCACTGTCACCCACCATTTAGCAGGTGCTGGAACCCAAGCAGGGTTAAGCAGATGGGGAGGCACTGGGGACCTTCACCCCCCCCCATCTCTCCCCCACATCCACAAACCCTGTAGCGAGGTAGCGGGATGGCGATCGGTCATGAGCTGCAATCCAGTTAGTGTTGCTCGTAAGATTATTCTGAACAATCAGTAAGCTCTGAAGTGACACCCTAGGGACAAATATGTCTCAGAGGGGCTCATGTGCCACCAAAAAACCTTCCAGTTCATGACCCAGTATCTTCTGCATCATCCCAACTCCCTCCCAGCCCATGCGGAGCTACCCAGCTCATTTTTGTACATATGCTGTTATACAAACAGAGCCGTTGCAGCCAAATCAAATCTCCTCAAATATCAGTCGTCTTCCTCATTTAGCACTAATCCAAACAGTAATTTGTTTATGCAAATTAGAGCTCTAATTTTGTATTAGTCCAAACTATGCTCATAATGCTATTAGCAGAATGTATATAAACCGCGCATTACTGGAGAATATCTGTAAATTAAGATCCCGCTATCCTATCAGCAGAATGCAAACCCCGGAGAGCATTACCTTTAAATGAACATGTGCTGCAAAGAAAAAGAGAACTGTAAAATGTAATAGTTACATTTCTTAATGCTTAGCGTGACAGCCTATTCATTTCATCGGGCTGTTGCCACTGGCTACCGAGCTTGGAGAATTGCTGCCTGATTTTTGTGGAGAGGATGGGGATTGCATAAAGAAGCTGCTGCCCTGCTTCCAGGTTCCCCAGGGCTTGGTCCTCATGAAACTGCTCCAGAGAGGAGCATCATGTCTTAATTTTTACAAAACCAGGTTACTTGCAATGAGCCGTAGCAGTGGCATTGTTGTGTAAAGGTACCAATGGCAGGAAGGACATGAGGGCCACACATGGACCACCCAGCAAACCTTTGCAAGTCCAAGGTTGCAGCCAGCACTGGCTGCAGGACATGGAGAATGGTCTCTAATGCATCCAATAAAAATGATATCAAGTACCTAATGACCAGCAGGGTGAGGGAGGGGATTCTGCCCCTCTGCTCCGCTCTGGGGAGACCTCCATGGAGCACTGCGCCCACCTCGGGGGTCCCCAGCACAAGCCAGGCAGGGACCTGCTGGAGCGGGGCCGGGGGAGGGACACGGAGCTGGTCCGAGGGCTGGAAGCCCTCTGCTGTGGAGAAAGGCTGGGAGAGCTGGGGGGGCTCAGCCCGGAGCAGAGGAGGCTGCGGGGAGACCTCATAGTGGATTTTCAATATATAAAGAGGGCTTATAAGAAAGATGGGGACAGACTTTTTATTAGGGTCTGTAACAGTAGGACAAGGGGGAATGGTTTTAACTAAAACAGGGTAGATTCATACTAGATTTAAGGAAGACATTTTTTACACTGAGGGTAGTGAGACACTGGAGCAGGTTGCCCAGAGCAGCTGTGGATGCCCCACCCCTGAAAACATTCAAGGCCAGGCTGGATGGGGCTCTGGGCAACCTGCTCTAGTGGAAGATGTCCCTGCCCATGGCAGGGGGGTTGGACTAGATGGCCTTTGAATGTACCTTCCAACCCAAGCCATTTGGTAAATCTAATAAAGGTGTCATAATATAGCAAAGCACCGCCACAGCTGTGACAAGACAACTCAGCTCAGCTTCAGCTCTCCTCCTCCTCTTCCTCCTGGTGATACAGCTCTGGGAGGTCACCAGGATGCTCCATGCCACCATACATGGCGACTGCAGTGCTGCTGGCTTTTGGGCTCCTGTTTTGCCTGGCACTGAGCTGTAAGCATCAGTCCCTTCAAGGAAGTTCTGTAAAGTCTTCTTCAGAAAACACAGCTGGAAAAAAGCCTTCTGAAAGCTTCCAGGTCTGTGGGACAGAAACAGCCAGAGCTGCTGATTGCAATGGACAGTCAGAATTACAGTCAGGGATGGAGCACTTGCTTGCTGAGAGAGAGCTGGCTGCATCTATAATCCCCCAATACATGCAGCATCAGGGGAACAGCTAGTGACCAGAGATGCATTTGCTTTGATTTCAACACACAGCAGAACATGTAGAAAACATTACCAAAAGCTGAAATATGAGGCCTGGATATAAGTAAGTAAGTAAGTAAGTAAGTAAGTAAGTAAGTAAGTAAGTAAGTAAGTAAGTAAGTAAGTAAGTAAGTAAGTAAGTAAGTAAGTGTGTGTGTGTGTGTGTGTGTGTGTGTGTGTGTGTGTGTGTGTGTGTGTGTGTGTGTGTGTGTGTGTGTGTGTGTGTGTGTGTGCGCACACATAAATATTATAAATATGTATTGTATAATAAATATATAATTATACATATAAACCTATAGATGTAGTGGAATACTCTATATATTATCTCTTGATAATATATATAGACATATATACAAACATGTATATATATATAAATATACATAGTATTGAATATACATACTGAATATGTATTGAAATATATTCTCTATACATTATATATAATAATATACAGAGATACCTTTCGACATAAATCTCTATATTATTACCTATCAATTATCTCTAGATATGATTAAATATATACACTGAATACATATATGGATTTATATATATTCAATAACACCTAGAGATATTCAATATATATTCAATAATATCTAGAGATAATTGATAGAGATACAAGGCCCAGCTACTACTGCCATTTAAAGTATTTTATATTATTCAGATATTATTGAATAGATATATCGAATAGCTATTGAATTATATATATTCAGGAATATCTGGAGATAATAGATATATTCTTTTACATATAATACATATTTAATGTTTTCTTCCAGTCTGTCAGAGGGGAGGGAAGAAGACCCAGGCTCAGCCACACAGCCAGGGCATGGAGGGGAGGGTGTCCAAAGCCCCAGCTCCACCGGCAGCAAAAACTTGTTCCTGCCCTAAACACAAAGTTTCCAAGCAAAGCCCTTCTGTCTCCTCTGCATTTGACAGAGACATAGCATTGTGTGTGTGTATATATGCTCACACATACATAAATATATATGTAACAATAGACATAGAGATATCTGTAGAGAGATCTATAGATATATACTCTATAGATATCTATAAATATCTATATATATACACTATATCTGTATCTGTATCTATAAATATATACTATATATAAAAATATTTATAGAAAACTATCTATAGCCTGTGTTGATAGACATATACCTTATGTATCTATAAATTATATAAAATTATAGACATACATAAACTATACCGATATATAGACATATATCTAAGTTATTTATAAAACTATATACAATATATCTATATATTTATAGAGAGATTACATCTATATATCTCTCTATACATATTGTATAGTTAATATATAATCTATATAAAAATTTATTTGATATAGATTGAAATATATATCCTCTAGAGGTATCTATATGGACATATATCTGTGTCTCTATCATATGTCTATATTGACATCTCGGTACCTATATATGAATCTATATATCTATAGATATCATCTATAGTTAATATATCAATGTATATAGAAAGTAAGATTTTATATATACCTAATAATATAGATTATATTATTGTATAGACATACACACACATATATGAGAAATGCTATCCAGGTCTCATCTCTCGAGATATCCCAATCCTAAAAACCACGGCGCACCAAAGCTACACCAACAGCACGCTCCAGAGAAGCATCTTTTCCTGCTGCTGCCTGGATTTCAGTTCTCCTTGCATATCCAGCCCCAGCCTGGGCTTCACACACCCCAAATCCACCCCATTTCTCCAGGCATGGGCACACCTTCCTGAGCAGGGTTTTCTGCTTCAGAGAACTGCTCCTACCCGCAGTGCACTTTCTTGGAAAATCATCAGTGGACTTTTTTTTTTTAAAAAAAAAAAGGGGGGGGGGGGGGTGGAACGAACCTTCCTCTTATGTCTGTAACATCAACATCGTGCACAGCCCCAGGCGCTACTCATGCTGGCTGAGCCTAAACAGCACTGGTTTAAGCACCAGTTTAAGAGCCTGGCTGGTTGAATCACCCAGATCCTCAGGATATTTATTTTCTTGCTTTGCTGCACTCACTCAACCCACTGAAGTGGTTGCACACTCTGGCGCTCCTTGTTCGAAAGTCACCATTTATCAAGAGTTATTACCCAGTGGCATCTGACCCCTGGTATGTGAGTAGAGAGCAAGCAGGTAGCAGCTGCCGAGCAAATAGCAACAGCTGCAGATTATAAAACATTTTATACTTTTATAAAGCAGTATTAAAAAGAAAAAGCCGGTATAAAAGGAACAGAGCAGCGATGTGCACAGCAGCACACTCTCCTTCCTGGCAGTCCTTAGGGATGGTCAGGCCCCAAATACAAGGAACTACTGGTGTCACGTCTCCTGTTAGGGATGTTCCCACTGGGATTTTTCAAGAATTATGGCACAAAGCACTGAAAAGGATCACACCTGCAAAAAGAGTGGGGTTGAACCTCCTCCAATTTGTAGTCATTGCATTTTTGAGAGAGAAAAATGACCATCTTAGGTGGCCTCCAAGCAAAGCTTCTGCAGAACATCTGCTCAGGCCCAAGTGCTACTGGACTGAAGTCTCATCTAGGGACTCAATTTGAGCTCACTGGAGTCCTGACCATCTCTATTTCCATATTCCAGGTGGTGGAAGTGTCCAAGTAGGGATGTCCTCAGCACCCCTTAGCCTCCACGAAGGCTCTACAACCAGCCCAGCTCCTCACCTGGAAACTCTCCTACCTAAAAAGTCAAAGTTAATGGGGGTTATCCCCACTGCGGGGTGGGAAGAACCCCAACAACCCACCTTAAACACCTTCCCAGGGCACTTTGCTATTTCTATTTGTATTTATTCCCCTTTAACTCCAGAGGTCTCCTCCTCTGCCCTTCACCCCCCAGAAACTGGAGGTGCAATTTTGCAGAGCAGTAAGCCCAGGGGATGCAGACAGGGGCTGGTAGGACCCCCTGCCCACACATGTTCACACCATTGTGGGGAGTCCCGATGCAAACACAACAGGAGAGGAGATGCTGCGCACCGGGAAATGCTGGTGATGCTTCGCGGGGGGATTTTGGCAGCTGAACACATGCATTGGGTTGAGCTTTGCCCACATCTGTTATTTATAGAGTATTATTTATTACTTTATTTATTAAATTTATGTATACTATAGGAGCTGTAAGAGATTTAAAATTGAAGGTAAAACATGTTTTATATCAAAAAATCACAGTGGAACCTGAGCTCATAAAGAAGAGCAGGAGGGGGGAACTTCATTCGTAGGAAACCTCTGTTTTCCTCTTAAGCCAAGCTGTTGTTCCCAAGTGGTTGCGTAGCCCCAACACACCCACTGTGCGTCCTCCTCCCTCTCAGTGACTTGTAACCCGGCGTTGGCCGGGAAAAGCCACCAGCAAGGAGGGCGAGGGGAAGGATGGCTGTAACAGAGGGCATGGAGCTGCGCCAAACGCCCAGTCGCTTTTCATTGGCAGCGGTGTCACAGCTCTCTGTTGAATTGTTACCCTAATGGAAAGGACGGCCTTTGGAAATGAACTGTATTGAAAAAAAGAGGATAAAATTAATGAGATAATAGCCAGGCCAAGGACCTGAAGAATACGCCGGCCCCTCGACATCAGGGGCTTGTAATTCCCTTTCTGCTGCACAAGCCTGCGGATCTAAAGAGTCCTCCTGTCCGTCCAGAAGGCCCGCTCCGGCAGGAAATTTCATTAACGCTGGAAAATAGGAAAGGTATTAAGCGTGGATAATGAAGGCCAGAGTGTGAACAGTGCCTTAAGATAGTCTTCTTTCTAGCCTTTGTAATGGGAGGCATGAACTTTCCCTTCAAATCCATTTCTAATCCATTTGAAATACTACAGCAAATTATCTTCCCTTCAGCCCGAAAGCGGCCAGCCAATTTACTCCGAATAGAAGTGACAATGCTACAGAATTTATCGCCATAACCTTGACTACACAAGGTTGAGGGTTGTCTTTCCCCCACCCCCGGGGTGGACAGGGGAAGAAAAATTTTTAATGAAAAGGGGGAAGAGGAATGCTATAAAAATGTTTAAAAACAGTGTCGTAGCTGTTGGAGGTCCAACACCAATACCAGGGCCAAGCGTGACGGGAAGATCAAAGTCTTGTGCTAAAAATGTTACAGAGGGAGGACCTGGGCTAATAAAACACTCTGCAGGTTGGGGTCTGGGGTCTTCCTCTGCATCCCTTGACACAGCAGCAAGTTTGCCTGAGTCTGGTGCTTCATAGATGCTCAGGTTGACCAAGTCTAACTTTTCTTACTCTCCCATGATTAAACATCAAGCTGCTGTGTCCTTCATTGAATCATTTAGGTAGGAAAAGACCTTTACGATCATTAAGTCCAACCATTAACCCAGCACTGCACAGTCACCCACTAAACCATGTCCCTAAGCACCACATCTACATGTCTTCTAAATATCTTCAAGGATGGTCACTAAACCTCTTCCCTGGGCAGCCTGTTCCAATGCTTGGCCACCCTTTCCATCTGGGAAGAAATTTTTTCTCATATCCAATCTAAACCTCCCCTGGCGCAACTTGAGGCCATTTCCTCTTGTCCTATTGCTTGTTACATGGGAGAGGAGACCAACCCCACCTGCCTACAACCTCCTGTCAGGCAGTTGTAGAGAGAGAGAAGGTGTCCTCTGAGCCTCCTTTTCTCCAGGCTAAACATCGCCAGTTCCCTCAGCCACTCTTGATCAGACTTGTGCTCCAGCCCCTTCCCCAGCCCCACTGCCCATCTCTGGACAAGCTCCAGCATCTCAATATTTTTTTGCAGTGAGGGGCCCAAAACTGAAACCAGGATTCGAGGTTTGGCCTCACTAGTGCGAAGTACAGGGGGACAGTCATTGCCCTGGTCCTCCTGGCCACACCGTTTCTGATAGAAAATTTCCTCCAGACTTCTCTGCTTGACTGATTTCTCATCACTTGGGAACTAGAAATGCTGGGTCTTTCCTCTAGCCTTTTCTCCAAGACCAGCTTCTCATCACTTGGGAAATGGAAATGTTTCTTCCAGGAGACTGGTAAACTCAAAGCAAAAACTGGACCAAGAGGGAGAAAAAGGCTCAGCAAGACAATGTGGAGTCAACAGTCAGCTGATGTCTAGCTCAACGTGCCTTCCGTGCCTCCAAACACAGCGAAGCTGCTCAGAATGGAAGAAGACCACTGAAACTTCAGCCAGGAGCCAGCAAGTGACACTACCAAAATGCAATCCCTCTTAAATTGATCTATGAAAAGCAAAAACAATAAAAGGGAGATTTCCAAGCCAACATGGAAGGTCTCTCCTTAGCAACAAGGATGACTCACCTGAGCATGCAGCAACACCTGTAGGAGATGCTCAGATACTACACTGCTGTACTGCGCACGCGAGTGTGCACTCAACGCACAGACCATCTGATCCAAAAAACCCACACAAACACCTCCATAAATGCATCTACAGTATCTGATGTATATAAATTAAACACAAAACTGAGAGCAGAGCAAGAGCATCCCAATGGCATTTCAGCCAGCTGAAACGGAGAGGATTTCTTGGCGCTGACGGCAATACAAATGGCTCTTAAAGGATGGTTTTCTTTTACTACTAGATATCTTCTTTAGGCTTAGCTTTTTTTTTTTTTTTTTTTTTTTAAGTAATCCTTACATAGTAAGAAATCATATTTGCATGCTGGCATTTGATTCCCGAGGAAAGAGAGGATCATAACCCGGGCAACGGTTTTGGACAGCAACAGGGAGTGGCGAGGCAGGAGGGACCTCATCCACTCCAAGCCTCCCAGATGGCAATGCAAAATCCTCATTTGGGAGAAACATTAAAAAAAAACCCCAAACCCACACTATCCTTGTTCCCTAGCATGCAGCATAACAAAACACACGATTTAGGCTTAAAAGTGCTCCTCAAACTTATCAGCGATCCCCCGAGTTGCTGCACCAGTTTCCCTTGGAAGCTGCTCCAATCTCCCATAACATGTCTATCCCCACCCACCAGCTGCCTGAGGACACCAAATCAGCAGAAAAAAAGCAAGTAACTCCACTAAAATATTTGGTTTACGGAATTTATATCAACATTATTGCTTTCTTCTTAAAAAAATAAAAGGTCGAATCTCAAATAAACTCTTTCTATTTTAAGACTTGATTTATTTAAAGAACCTGATTTGGATTATTCAAATAACTCAGCTCACTGACTATGATATTCAAGGTTAAAAAAGTGATCAGAAATTGAAAAATAGAAAAGCATGTGTCTTCTTCCAATATACAAACATAAATACAGGGGTTCCATTGGTTTTAAATACACAGTGACCAGCTATCATCTGTTAATTTATCCATACACATTTCTCTACTTTAACACTAGTTCTAATTATGAAACAAACACTTTCAAAAACTATTTTAATTTGGTTCAATTGAATGTGAATTTCCATTCAAATGCAGCTTAACGTTAATCTCAAGGAAAAAAAATAATCCAGCACAGATCTCATTTACCATTTTCAAAACCTGGGAAAAAATTATGAACCTCCTAAGTACCTATTAAGCTACCTAATTGCCTAAATAAAGATGTACCTACCTAATAAATCCTCCTGACTTGTGAAAGAAAAACTGTTGCAGGTATATTATAATAGTTATCAACCAACAAGAATAAAGGTTCCTCCAGAAAAACAGCTGGTAAATAAAGATGAAGAACTAGACCTGATGATTGAAATCAACAGTTTCCATCTTCTGGATCTAAATTCTAATTAACCCCAGCAATTAAATCACAGTGAGCTGCAACAGTGCCATGTGGCCACATGCGTGTGAAGGGCTGAAATAATGGTGATGGGATCGCTCACTTGGTGGGCAGTGATGATGTATGATGGTGATACAGTGGAAGAGCAGATGACCAGCCACCATGACACAGTCAGTTTGTACCATTTTTGGCAAGACTCAGATGGTGACCTCCCTCAGCAGCCCCAGCGGCGTGGGCCACTCTCCTCCCCTGGCCACAAGCATCCTTCCATTTGCCATGCTCATCGCTGTAGAAGCTGTAACACCAACAGCAAAGGCAGCAGAACTATTGGCAAACAATACAAACTGCCTTTGAAATGTTTAATATTTTCTCCATCTGTTTAAAAGCTTTCAGCCTCTCCTGCACGCTGTTGCCAATGCTATTATCAAAGCTATCTAAATGGATTTCTTCTTCACAGTTCAAGCCATTACTTCATCCTGTAATCAAAACCATCGCAGTTGCATTTCCGTGTACATGTTGTGTAAGAAACATAGGATTATACGTGCCATGCAGGGCTGTTGAGGGTTTTTTTTGTGGTTTCCCCCAATTTCCACATCCCATAGGCATGACACCTCTTCCCAATCCTTGCACAGGCTGGAGAAGTTATCTCCTCAAATAATTACACACAGAAAGATCCAGGTATGAAAATAACATCCCAGTCTTCTTGCAGTGCTTTACTCAAAGGGCTCTAAAAGTTACAGCCAACCCTGTGATAAATCATAGAATCATAGAATGGTTTGGGTTGGAAGGGACCTTTAAAGATCATCTAGAGCACCCCCATGCACTCCATGGACAGAGACATCTCTCACTAGATCAGTTTGCTCAAAGCCCCATGCAAACTGACTTTGAACACTTCCAATGATGAAGCATTCACAACTTCTCTGGCCAACCTGGTCCAGTGTCTTTGTAAGACTTCAATCTTTTCCAGTTGCTCACTCAAAATGACATTAAGATCACAGCAACATCAATCCTCATTGCAAGACCAGGCCATGGGAGGACAATGGCATTTCTGAGCTAGCTGCAGGAGTGTGAGCACTGGGGCAGAAACGACAACATCCAATGCTTCAAACATTACAAGGTTTGAGAAAGGAGATGGGACTCCTCTGGGAAAGGTCCAGGCTTGATGGCTCAGCAAGGGGGAATTACAGTGATGGTGAACCCCAAAACAGCTAATGCAAGCTTGACACCCCGAGGCTATGGCCACAGGGTACCTCTATGCCCGCCTTTGAGCAGGCAGCTCTGTAAGTGTTTTGGGGCAAAGCCAAGCCCTGAAGCCCCCATCCCCAGGAGCCAGTCAGTAACCATCCCAGATGAGAGCAGGTAGAGATCCAGGTAGAGATGATGGTTTGAACCAAGGAAGCCTTTGATGTGGGCTAGTAACAGCTGACAGAAAGGAAGAACAGCAGAAATTATTTGGGGTTCCTGTCCTGTTTCTAGGATCAGCCTGCTTTTCCCCAGTTTTTCTCATCCTTTTCTCTGGACCCTTTTCCTCCTTTGAAGCTGAAGAACCAGAAAAAGGATGAGATCCATGCAGAGTCCTCGTGTCCAAGATGCAGGACCTATCTCCATAAGCTACATCTTTGCATTCTGACAGGTGAGATTTGACAAGTCTCCACAGGCCTCCAGCTTGTCACCCCACTGTCAGGGTCACCCTACAGTGCAGGCTGAGAAGCCAGTGCACAGTCAAACCCATGAGCTCACCCCACAGATGGTCTGGGGACAGTCGTGGAGCCTGAAGAGCAGCCAAAGGAGGCTCCCTCTACAGCCACCCCAAAACAACCTCCAGTAGCCAGCGGCAGTTCCCTCTGGGCTGTGAGACTCATTCAACACCCCACAATTTTGACCATGGCTTTAACTACATGAGCTTTTTGCTCCGTGCAAGACCCACATTAGTCTTTCCTTACCACCCACACAGCTCAGAAGAGTCAGAGGCAGAAATGTCCCCAGTGTCATAAATCCTGCTCCAAGCTGGGGATTAAAACCAGAAACATTAAGCTTGTAAAAAGGTCTAATTAAGCCTGCAGAAAAAGATACAGTTTGGGCTACACATGGTTCATAAGCAAGCCAAGACCCACCTCAGGTCTTCCTTTCCCTAAGAGTCCCAACCAGGAGCATGAGACAGGGAAGCACTGTGCTGTCCTCACACAAGGGGCTTCATTGCCCAAACATCGCAAATGAGTGTCTTTCATGGAATCACAGAGTGGTTTGGGTTGGCAGGGACTTTTAAAGATCATCTAGTTCCAACCCCCCTGACATGGGCAGGGACACCTTCCATTAGAGAAATTTGCTCAAAGCCCCGTCCAGCCTGGCCTTGAACACTCCCAGGGATGGGGCATCCACAGCTTCTCTGGACAACCTGCTCCGGTGTCTCACCACTCTCATTGTAAAGAATTTCTTCCTTATGTCCAATCTAAATCTATCCTCTTTCAGTTCAAAAACATTGCCCTTTGTCCTGTCACTACATGCCCTTCCAAAAAGTTTCTCTCCGCCTTTCCTATAAGCCCCCTTCAGGTACTGGCAGGCTGCTGTAAGGTCTCTCCGGAGCCTTCTCTTCTCCAGGCTGAACAACGCCAACTCTCCCAGCCTGTCTCCATAGGAGAGGTGCTCCAGCCCTCTGATCACCTTCGTGGCTTCCTCTGGACCTGCTCCAACAGGTTCATGTCCTTCTTACATTGCGGACTCCAGAGCGGGATGCAGTGCTCCAGGTGGGGGTCTCACCAGAGCTGAGCAGAGGGGCAGAATCCCCTCCCTTGACCTGCCGGCCACACTGCTTTGGATGCAGCTCAGGATATAATTGCAAGCACACATTGCCGGGTCATGTCCAATTCTTCATTCACCAGCACCCCCAAGTCCTTCTCCCCAGGGCTGCTCTCAAGCCACCCATCCTCAGCCTGTACTGATACTGGGGATTGACCTGACCCAGGTGCAGGACCTTGCACTTGGCCTCATTGAACTTCATGAGGTCCACACTGGCCACTCCTTAAGCCTGTCAATGGCTCTCTCATTGCCAGCTCTTCCCTCTAGTGTATCATTATTTCTTCCCACTGGATTTATTGCCATTTCTTTCTTGAAGGCATTTCAGGCCCATGCTGGCATTCCCTTTCATTTTTCAGTTGCCTCTAAAAGTCACCAAGAAGGCTTCACACTGCACTTGGCAGCCCTGCAGCACTGGGCTCACAGTCTCAGTCGCTTGTCAAGGGTGAATCCATGTGCCAGGGAAAGCACTTAAATTTGGCCAAGACCATACAAAACACAGAGGAGATACAGTTACCACCTCAAGGAGCTTACAATAGTGTTACAGAGGAGAGTTCTTCTCCCTGCCCCAAACCACTTCACTTTGCTAAATCACTGCTACTGTTTGCAACTCCATTCATTCCTGAGAAAGAGATGAAGAGCCTGGCCACAAAACCAGCTCCACATGATATGCATGAATAATGGTGGAAAGCATCTGGCTTGTGGCCTGCTGCACTGAAGCCCTGGCATAGCCAAGCAGGGAGGGCAGGGATGGATCAGCCCCTTTCAGAGCAGCTCACCAGTTGGGACTATCCAGAGGGTGGTCTGGAGAGCACTGAAAGTGGTGCCAGCACACAGCCTGTTTCACCTACGGTAGACTTTAAAAGTCTCTTTTTCGTCCCAGTGGACTGTGTCCTGCTTCCTTTTTTGTACATCTAGTTATCCAAATTATTTGGTGTTCCATCACTCCTCTGGGTAGGCAGTGTGGTGGGATGCTCATTCAGAAGAGGGTGAAAGTGGGGAGTCACAGCATGGGGAAGGACAGCAAAAGTCCTCATGAGAAGGTTTCCTCCTGTAGCTTCATTTGAGCTACACACCGGACAGCAGTGAGCATGCAAGATATGAGAGCCCAGGACCAGGAGCAGGTAACAGGCATGGCCATCTTCTTTTGCAAACATCTTCCTGTAAGCGCAAGAGATGAAGTTGTCTATAAACTAGATTAAACCCAGGGGACAAAAGTGGGACTTTAATAAACACAGGCCAAATGTTTTCTACTTAATTAACCAAGGAAACCAAACGAGAGCATCCCACATCCTTGCCATCAACCCCTGATGGCTTTCAGAGACTGGTGGGAGACACTGCAAGGGAGCACACAAAACCAAAGGCAAGTGGGTTTGTGCTTTCAGGGTTTTAAGCCCCAGACCCTGAAAGTGATACATTCACCCAGGGCCTATTGGAGCTGCAGGCTGCAAAAAAACCTTTTAGATTCACAAAGTCAAAGCACCAAGAGCCTTCCTGGACAGCACAGCACACTGTGAACTAACACAGATACCTCAAAATCACCAATACTAGCACACCACCGAAATTAAGCCAAAATGATTTGCATAGATTTCACACAAAGGAAGAAATGCAACACAGGCTGGGTTTCAAGTAGCTTAGGATGTCCCCTCTCCATTTAAATAGATTTAAAAATCCCAGCTTCAATTGAATTGGTCCAATTGTTTGTGTAGCCCAACCTCAAATGTGTGATTTAGCAACAAGTCATACCCAACAGTAGGGTAAGCCTTACCTGATGTCTCACCCCCTTTTGCAGGGAAGATCAAAGAAAGGAGTTGGTAAGTTGAGCACCAATGTCCACCCTGAGGCTGTATCTGCTTACAGTATCAGTTGTTGGTCAACAACAGCCAAAGAACAGAGGAGAGGTTCATGGCTTAAGCAGCAACAAATTGAAAAAAGCAAATAATCTTTAATGTCCCATGGCGTGTTCAGCCTTCCTACGACTGCCCTTTCCTCTCCCGCACCTTCATCTTCAACCATTACACAAGACAGCATGTCAGCAGGCTAGCTACCATGTCTGCAATCTTCCTGCTGGTATTCCTGCTCCTGGCAGTGTCACACACAGCCTGAACTGTGTGTTCAGGCAATTTATGGTAAAGTTACAAACCTGCCTATAAGACGGGTCCTTTTACATTTACAAATGTTTCAAAAATCTTGCAGGACAATTTTATCCAGCAGCACTCCCCCCTTCCCAAGTCTGCCAGTCTGGGAGATATCCCAAGTCTGCCAGTCTGGGAGATAGGTTTACAGACTGGGAAGGATTAGTTAATTAGTACCATTTTTTTGTTTCCCAATGCAAATAAGGGGTAGTAGGCTATATAAAGGCTCAGGGCACTGCATCTGCTCCAGTCTCCATGTTTGCCATTTCTCCATCCTCCCAGCTCCGATGATTAGCAATATTTAGTTTTATTTTTTCTCTTCTCAAGCTAGAAAGAGATGTATAGCATAAACAAGCTCACAACTGAAGGGTGGAATGGGATAGCAAGATGAGAGGAAGAAAACCCCATTGATAACAGTGAGAATTATGATGGAAAGTGGTCCAAGCACAACAGCTTATCACCCTGACCAAACGCAGGAGACCACCAGATGAGGGGATGTTAGAAGAAGGTCAGCTAATGACACTGGAAAGGGCCAGTGAGTGCCTCGCCCAGAGGTGATGAGATATTTCAGAAACTATACAGGATATTGTGACTAGCAGTTCAGAGGAGGTGATTCTCCCCCTCTACTCTGCTCTCATGAGACTGGAGTATTGTGTTCAGCTCTGGGGGCCCCAGCATAAGAAGGCCATGGACCTGCTCAAGTAAGTCCAGAGGACGGCCATGAAGACGATCAAGGAGGTGGAGCACCTCCCCTTTTAGGACAAGCTGAGACAGTTGAGATTGTTTAGCCTAGAGAAGAGAAGGCTCCAGGTAGACCCTATAGCAGCTATCCTGTATCTAAAGGGGGCCTACAGGAAACATGGGGAGGGATTCTTGATTACAGAGTGTAGTGATAGGAGAGGGGGTAACGGTTTGAAACTAAAAGAGGCGGGGTTCAGACTAGATATTAGGACATTCTTTGCTGTGAGGGTGGTGAGACACTGGAGCAGGTTGTCCAGAGAAGGCATGGATGCCCCATCCCTGGAAGCGTTCAAGGCCAGGTTGGACAGGGCTTTTGAGCAAGCTGGTCTGGTGGATGGTGTCCCTGCCTGTGGCAAGGGGGTTGGAACTAGATGATATTTAAAAGTCCCTTACAACCCAAGCCACCTGATGATTCTACAACATCACCTGGCCACTGACCCAACACAAGTGGAGTGGCTCACAGCTGATCCATGGAGGAAACACTGCTCCCCCTGGTAGTTTCCTGACTCACAGAACTGTTACAGTCAGAGGGGATCACTGTAGACAGATGTTGACGGTTTAATTATCTGGGGATTAACAGAGTTTTCCTGTTAAAACTTGCAAGTTTTGCTAATGCCACAAGTTTAATGGGCATCTTCTTTCCTAACATAACTGAAATTGTGTAACTAGATGCTGGTGACAGAGGGACAAACAAAAAAGCCATCAGGTGATACAGGCATAGAACTAATTTAAGATCATAACTGTTACCAGAAGCATTGAAACACCTGTCCCTAAATCAAGGTTAAATAAGATTTCTCTGGTGTGCTGGGGTTGTCCTGGCCTTAGCACAACAGTGAATTTCATCTATATTGTGCAAACACAACTGTCTCCACTCCAGAATAATTTTACCTCCATGCATGCTACTGCATCAGCAGATTTACTGAGTGCTATGGCTCTTCCCATCCCAACACAAGGACAGGGAGAAGGGAGAGAGGATTGTCCATTCCTTCCCTTGGGGCTTTTTGGCACAAGGATGTGCCTTGCTAAGATCACCGCGCCAAAAGTGGGGGCGCGGGGAGGATCTCCATCCAGCAGCACTACAGGAATGCAGGCATATATTTGAATTAAGCAGTCTTTCAAAATCATTTTTGGCCTCTCCTATGAATCTTATAATTTCTGAGACCTCCGAAGCAGCAGAAACTGACCAAAGCCACCCTAATGTGCTGGCTGTCCCTCCACATCATGTGTCCCTGACAGATATTATGCCACCTCTCTTGCTTCTTGACATAAACCCAGACCTGCAACCCAGCCCCAGCACGGCTTTTCCTTCTGCGCTTTCTGCACACCCATCACATCAGTCTCACCCACGAGAAGGTGCCCAGTTCTGCCAGTTAAATGTATCTTTGCTGAGCTGCCAGTAGCACAGTATTACTCTCAGCAGGATGCCGCTTCTGCCTGTAATTAATGTTTCATCATCGTTCCTGAAAGCAAACAGCTGCTGCAGTCTCAATCACTCATCTTCTTGTGGCTCTCGCTTTCCTAATGGGTGGCTGGCACTACACTGGCCTCTTACTTTCTGTCTTCATCCACAACCTTCTCCCATGGTCAGCAACAGTTCGGTTTATTTTGCCACCTCATGACCAGAGGGTCTTGGCCAAGACAACGGCGTTCAGCCTGTTTGCCAGGATTTTAGTTTCACTGGGATTTCTACACATTGCTTCTGGCCAAGACTGTGTCTACTCCAATGGCTCAGTGGACTCCTCTGTTCAGGTAGGGACTAGGCAGGTTTTTGCTGAGGTCTCCTGCTCTGCTGGGTACTCTCTCTCGTTTCATTGCTCCCTCTGTCTCTGCACATGCCTTTCTTCACAACCCCCACAATACTGCCTATGTAATCCGTACCTTGAGGTCTCCCTTCATCCTACATCTTCCTGGCTGTTTCAGTTCCTTGTGCTTAGGGTCTTGCACCCCTCTTCTCCAGAGCTTCCAGGTGCTTAGATACCTCCTCCCCATCTTTCAGAAGTTTATTTTCTGACCAACCCCAGCCTAAAGCAGCTCTGCTCACTCCCAGTTCATCTGACAGCCCAACCTGAAAACACCTTGCTTGGCTCCCCTCCAGCGAGGGGTCTGATCCCACCCACAGAAAGATCTTCAGAAACATTTCAAAGTTACTCAAGTTCTGCAGCAAAGTTTACACTACAAAAATGACTCCACTGCAGCACTGGCCTGGAGAAAAAACAAAGATCTGTTCTAGAAGACGTAATTGCCCACATGAAGCTGTTTCCAAGGTAGGTCAACTTTCAGCCTAAAACCCATGACAGCGTCCCATTAAACCGCTTAAGCTAAGATTCAGAATGGAAATGCTGACAACCCCTAATACACAGCTTTCCAACCCGCCGCTCTAATGCTGCAGCAGATCAGTAATTATAACAGGAAGACCGGGGACCATTGTCCCATTAATTAGATTCCTTTTACCCCCATTAGCTCAGATGATTGGACAAAGTTCATTACGGTTTAATTCTGATTAGCTGAAATGGATCTCTTTCAGCATACAAGACAGGCAGGTGTTACCGGCTTTAGCACCTAAGACGTGCTCCAGGCAGGCACCCACGCTGGCTGTGACACTGGGCAGCACCACATCCCACATCCACGTGGGACAGGATATTAATGCTTAATCCCTCCGAGGCAGCATCCTACCACCCTCAGTGATGGGCTCCAGGGCTCTCCACAATTAGAAGGAAAGCGAGGGTAGGTCACAGACCTCCTTCTGTCCCAGCACAGAAGATAGTCCTTCATCTGCTCATACCAGAGCTTAGCAAATTGTATTTCAGATCTCTGGATGTGCTCCAAGTGCAGCAATATTGCACCTTCCTGCTTGTTTTTCTAACACACAGATCTGTATGAAGCATTGTGCAAACTCCAAGCACCATCCCTGCTCGGGTCGAAACACTGTGCATTTCCATACAGTGGGCGTTTCCTACATTGTGCATTACCGAGTAGATTGACAATCAAGTTCTAGCCATGCTGTGGAAAGCATAAGCTGAATTTGGAAATCCTAAACAACAGTCTCAACCCCCAAGGCTAATTGCTGAGGATCAAAACCATTTCGACACTGCATCCATGCATGACCCACAATGGCATGCCGGTGGCACTGCCTGCTAAGTCAGAGGTGGACAGAGCCACTGAAGGTGGACAGCACCTTCAGACTCAAAACAGCCTCAACTTCGAATATTTTCCAAAATAATCAGCCAGACATATAGCCAAATCCCACTTGTGGCTTCCCCTCCTGCTCGCTTTCCAAAAATACCTGGCCTAATTGCTTTTTCCAGAGATGGCTTCTTTTTAAATGCTCTTTTTCTCCTGCAGGAAATAGTAATAATACTAAGAAGAGCAAGAACAGCTGATATATTTTAATTAAAGCAAACTAATATCTCAGTCAGGCAGCAGGGCTCAATGGAAAACCATGTGCCAGGCACTGACTCAGCATGGAAGAGGTTAAAGAAGTTCAGCAGGCTGTGCTAAAGGGAATTATCTGCTGAGAAAACACCAGCCCCTGGCCAGCTCTGGAAAGCCGCGTGCCCACAGATATATGGGCTTTTACTAGGGATAGATATATATCCATGGCAATGCAAAACTAGTATTAAAATTAATTTACCTACTAAGATATAGAGAACAGTGCATAAGTGCCCCTTCTGATTTTTTTTTTCCATAGAGCCTTGGTTTTGCTGCCTTTATGTTACTAAGGAACAAGTAACAAATTCATGTTTCTACTGCAGGCTTATTTCTCTAAATTTAAAGCAGGCTAACTTTAAAGTCGTTACATATCCATGTATATGCCCCATATAGCAGCCTTTAGGCATCTTTTACAAGCTGACCCACAAAACAACTGGAGCAGCATTTTCAGCTTTGATTCCTTAGCATGAACTCTTGGCATTCCTGTAATCAAACGATCCAGGCAGTAAATATATTAATACAAGTGTTGTGTCTGCCTGGATAAGTATATATACTTATATATACACACATATATATTTTATAAACGTATACATGTATATTTTATAAATACATGTATATAAAGAATTTAGATCTACTTCCAAGTGAAAGAAAAAAAGGTCCAACACTTCTGAGAGCATCAGTATATAAGATACTCACCAGGCAGACACTTAAAGGAAGTCTGCTTGGACTCGGTATATATTGTAATGTATAAAAATGATTCAAAGGCACCCATCAAGGGGCAGTGTATTGGTTAGCAATACTAATTGCATTGCCTACATTACAAATGATATTGCTCCATTATTAAAGGGTCGGGACTATTTTATGTGCTCACATCTATTCAATTGGTATTTCGATCAATGGATGCATTACAAGCTTTCCCTTTAAGAGCCTAATAAACAACAAGATGGAAAGGAAAATTCGCCGTAAGATGACGCTTTAAAAAATCCATTTCAAGGGGAGCAATTGGGACTCTGTAAAGCAGGTTGCAACCAAACCAAAAGGCTGGAAATTAAGAAGTTGAGAAGGTCATGTTAGCCCTGCAGAGGAGGGCTTGGGGGTACTGGTGGATGAAGAACTGGACACGAGCTGCAATGTGTGCTCACAGCCCAGAAACCCAACCGGCTCCCGGGCTGCACCCCGAGCGGCGTGGCCGGCAGGGCGAGGGAGGGGATTCTGCCCCTCTGCTCTGCTCTGGGGAGACCCCCCGGAGCACTGCGCCCAGCTCGGGGGTCCCCAGCACAAGCCAGGCAGGGACCTGCTGGAGCGGGGCTGGGGGAGGGACACGGAGCTGGTCTGAGGGCTGGAAGCCCTCTGCTGCAGAGAAAGGCTGGGAGAGCTGGGGGGGCTCAGCCCGGAGCAGAGGAGGCTGCGGGGAGACCTCATAGCGGCCTTTCAGTACTGAAAAGGAGCTGATAGAAATATGAGGATGGACTTTTTAGCAGGGCCTGTAGTGACAGAACAAGGGGCAACGGTTTTAAACTGAAAGAGCATAGGTTCAGATTGGACATAAGGAATACATGTTTTCCCACAAGAGTAGTGAGACACTGAACCATGTTGCTCAGAGAAGCTGTAGTTGCCCCATCCCTGGAAGTATTCAAGGTCAGGCTGGACAGGGCTTCGAGTGACCTGACCTAGTGGGAGATGTCCCTGCTTATCGCAGAGGGGTTGAACTATTTGAAGGGGTCTGAAGATTGCAAACTCAAACCATTTCATGATTCTACTATTCTCCCCAACACAGGACCATGCTTCAAACATAGCAGGGCAGATGTGAGACAGGGTATGGTCTCCACGCCATTAAAAAAAACAATTCTTGGAGTTCCCAACAATCATCCTGTGATCAGAAATGAGGCATAAATCTAAATATCTACTATATGTCTATCGGTATAGAGCAGCAGCTCACTGGCATGCGCTGGGCAAAATCCAACACAAGGGAAAGGCTTCACCAGCACCAAAAATCACAACGCTGGTTGAGCGAAGCACAGCAAATGCCAAGATGCCCTCCAGCACCTGCTGCCTCATACACCAAAGTGACCATAAGCCAGAGTCCAGCCCGTGCCTAGATTAATGTGGATGTTTCCTAGAGATTCCCCTACTTTGGGAAGTGCTGTTCCTTCCAGCTTTCACGGAAGCAATAAGGAAAAAGCATCTGTACATAACCATGTAACAGCATCTTGCTGACAACACTCAGCATCTCTACGTGCAAGCTTGCCATTTACAAACATACAGTCCCCTTATATCAGGCCAGAGAAATAGTAAAACCGATACCAATTAGTATGAAAATTGCCCCTTGGGCTCAGGATCCAGCTTTTAAAATCAATTGCTTTATGGCATCATCCCGAGCAAACCTCACTGTTAGGCTCAGAGGAGTTTCCAAGTGTTTCCACCAGCTCTGACATGGCTTTGCTTGTTAGAGCACTTAAAACAGACCTCCTGCAGAAAAACCACAGCTGCATGGCATGTTTCAGCCACACTGGTCATCTACCAGTCTGCTGGGGAACCTCATCCACACGGAGCTGTCAGCATGCTAAATCTCAGCACAGTGACAACTCCATAGGTGCCAAGACAGCCACATTGTTTCTGTGTGCCTCTTGTACCGATTTCTCAGGTACCTAAGAATAAAAGCACATACGTTGGTCATACAGGCAGCGCAGATGTTCAGCATGTGTCCAAGGTGTTTGGATGAGCTCCCACTGAAGCCGTCGCTCATGCACGGCTTCTAGATAAAGCCCCAGCAGTGAGAGCATCATCCAAACAGCCCAGAGATGCTCTTAATCAGGGACTGTGCAGTGATATCAGGAAAAGTGGGGTCCAGCCCAGAAGTGAAATGATGTGCCAAGTGTTTGTGGCATTTATTGGGAAATACAGGCTGTGAACCTACATGGCACATCAGTTCCTGATGCAGGATGCAGAGACATCTCTAATAAGGTCACTCTGTTATATAGGATTTTGAGGGCTCTGAGGTATAAAATCCATCGGTCCCCAATTTCAGCATATTGGCACTGCAAAGCGATGTGCGTGTGTTCGACATGTACACGAAGACCAAACACACTTACTGTTGCTCCCTCATTAAAACTAAATTAGCTGTCATCCTTTCCTGCACAGGACTCATACAGAGCTGTCTCCCTCTGCTGGCACCAGACTCAGAGCAGCTCACAACTCCAAACCAAAAAAAAATAATAATGGGGAAAACTTCCTAAATTAACCCAAAACTGGTGTTTAGCTCACAGCATTGACAGAACCCTCTACAAACGTGTTAAGGTGAGACATAACTCACACTTACGATCGCTTCCATGGCACCATCATTCCCCTCTCGACATCACCGCCTCTGTGCAAAGGTGGATAAAAAAGGATTTTAATGATGCTCTTACGGCACAAGTTCATAAGCAGGCAGGTACCAATTCAGCAACTCTAGCTCATTTTTCCACTCAGGATTTGGTCCTTGCAAGGATGCTCAGCTACCACCCCCATCCCAGGACTCCCAAGTATCTCCACTATTTTTACAGAAAAAACGAAAACCATCATCTTTCAAACCAAAGGTGGACCTAATGCCTGATAGAAAGGAAAAAGAAACAACCAAACAGATGTGATTCCAACTTTATAAAGTTCTGACACCAGCACAAATGGAAAAAGCAACAGCTGGAAGAGCTGAGATATTTTCGTACCTCACAGCATGCAAAGCTGGAGGGACGCCTTCCCTGGGTCTCACCAGGCCTTCCTGAAGAGCAGAAGTTGTGAAGGCCACCTTCTCCCAGAGTATCAGGGAAAACAAGTCCTCACAGCACTTACCTGAGCTGCTTTCCCTTGTTTTCATGGATGGGAAATAAAGTCACAGCTTTCCCCAGAACAGCCTGGGAATGATGGCACGGACACCCAAAAGCAAAGAGCTGAAGGATCTACAATGGGTTTCCCATGACCTGGGGGGACACCCACTTCACCCCAGGCAGATGCACAAAGCTGGTATCCTAACAAAGATTTCCCTCCACATCTTGCTTCCCCTTGCCCAGCCCAAAATAATCACGTTAAAATATATGTGATTAGAGGACCATAAAAGACCACATGGCCACAGCCAGGGCCAAGGAGGGAAGAAATGAAATGCATGATCGCAACAGCAGAGCAATTACCTCCCGGTCTGGATCCTTTCAAAATCAATATTAAGCCACTAAAACTGATTAGGCCAACTCCGGTGATACTCCTGAAGACATGGCAAAAACTGGGAAAGAGGTGGGGTTGGGGCATTGCTCCTCTCCCTGTCCCCAACAGAGACAACCACAACTTGTCCCCAGTGAGAGACAACACTGGCACGACCGCATGCCACCAGTGGCGCGAGGGTCCGGGGGAGGAAAGAAAGCAGAGCCTGAAGAAGAAGACAGAGAGATGGCTATAATTTATACTCTCCTGCCTATACTTTATGGCTTTCTTAATTCGGCTCCTGCTACTATTAATGTAGTTAATGTTGAGATTATATCTATTTTCTGGCGTCAGGCAGTGATTTATTCAAGCCATTTTTCCGGTGCCGGCTCCCACGCTGTTAAATCAAGCGACTTGCCAATTAAGTGCTGACTGGGGAAGTGGATGCAATCTTAACAGATATCTAACCGCAAATTAAACCGGGTGTTTCTTATGTGTTGTGGTGTGCAAGGCCAAACCGCTGAACCTTGCTGAGTTGGGAAAAGAGAAAATAAAAACAAGCCCCAAAACAAAGGGGGGGGAGGGGGGGCGGGGGAGGTACGGGAACCAAAACACCACTAAGTTGCAGAAGAAAAGAGACAAGTTGCCTTTCCCAGTGGCACAGTACTCATCACTCAAGCCTTGCGTGCCCACTGCTTTCTGGACTTCAGCTCCAGACAACCACCACCCTGCAGTGAAAACCAGGGAGCAGAGAGGAGCATAGGGTGGAGAATTCAAGGGTGTGTTTGGAAACCCCTGTTTTGCAGAGCAAAGATGGAATCAAGAGCTCTCTCACCCATCACCATCGCCAGGTCTACCAGGGTTCATGCAAGATCAAGTCATCTCAGGCTTGCAGCAGGTGAGTCCAACCACCTGCCCAGGGCTAATTTTTGATGTGAAGTCTCAAATACCTCTGGATGTCCTGGTGCTGCAACATATGATGTGCCACAATCGGCAACAAGCAGTGCCCAGAGGTCTTGAGAGATCACAGAATGGTTCCAGCTGGAAGGGACCTCTGGAGGTCATCTGGTCCAACCCCCCTGCTCAAGCAGGGCCACCCAGACACAGATGTATCGATGGTTTTTTAGGACCTCCAAGGAGAGAGATCACACCCCAAGGGCTTCGGAGGTCCTGGTGTTCCCTAGCACATTGGTGGGACTGACTGGGCTACATCACCTGCCCAGGACTTAGCTGCACCAGGACATGTCCATCGTCACCTAGAATCATAGACTCATAGAATCATTTAGGTTGGAAAAGACCTTTAAGATCATCAAGTCCAGATGGTTCACAGTTACCCCCTTTCCTCCCCTAAACATGCACCCCATGCAAGGTGGGTACCATAATGCCTGTAGAGCCCTTCATCGGCATCACAGTCTGTAAGGAGGACACAGCATGGTACAGAGGAGCATGTTTAAGAGCTTTGGTAGATGACCACCAGGAACCACAGAAATAGCCCAAAACCTGCTCTCCTTCACTCACAAAGAGGCAATGACAGCTCTGCTGCTTCCCAGCCTGCGACTCAACCATTAGCAATACTTCCCTGCATCTATTATTTGCCTCGAGAGCTATAATGAAAAGCAATACACGAAACTAAGCACTATTATTAATAATTGTGTAGAGTTGTTGTGATAACAGCTCATGATAAGTGGTGAATGTTTTTATGTTCCTTGAATATTGAGCAGGCATTAAAAAAATTAAAAAATAAAAGGGGAGGAGAAAACCAATATATACATACAGGGCAGTACAGAAAGCCCAAAGATCCTCATGTTCAGGCTGTACCTATGGCCAGGAATTAAATCAAAGGACAAGAATAAACAGGTAAGGGGCTGCAATGGTTCTGGACAGGCAAAAAGTGACCTACGGGGAGGACTGGAGCAATTCTTGCCAGCTGCTGAAATTCAATCTAAGGGAAACACCATCCAGAGCTCCCATCATAAATACTCAATCAACAAGGACAAACAACTTCGCAAGCCTCCAGCACAATATAAGGATCGGGTTCCTGGGAGGCACAAAGAAGAGCAACCACCTGGCTTTGCAATATTTAAGGAAAAACTCCCACTTGCTACCTCACTTTGGGAAGCCCACATCGGTTCCCTGGCATATGAGATAAACCACACCAGCAGAACGCAAACTGACTGGTATATTATTTAGCATTGTTGCAAGAGACCAAAATATTTGGCAACGTGCACTCGCAGCCCAGAAACCCAACCAGCTCCTGGGCTGCACCCCGAGTGAGTGAGGGAGGGGATTCTGCCCCTCTGCTCCACTCTGGGGAGACCCCCCGGAGCACTGCGCCCAGCTCGGGGGTCCCCAGCACAAGCCAGGCAGGGACCTGCTGGAGCGGGGCCGGGGGAGGGACACGGAGCTGGTCCGAGGGCTGGAAGCCCTCTGCTGCAGAGAAAGGCTGGGAGAGCTGGGGGGGCTCAGCCTGGAGCAGAGAAGGATCTGGGGAAACCTTGTTGCAGCTTTTCGGCAATTAAAGGGGGCTGATAAAAAAGACAGGGAAAGTCTCTTTACCAGAGCCTGTAGTGACAGAACAAAGGGCTAGGGTTTTAAACTGAAAGAGCATAAGGACATAAAGGAATACATGTTTTCCAATGGGGATGGTGAGATACAGGACCTGGTTGCCCAGAGAAGTTGTGGACACCCCATCCTTGGAAGCGTTCAAGGTAACGTTAGATGGGGCTTGGAGCGACCTGATCTAGTGAAGGTGTCCCTGCCCATGTCAGGGTAGCTGGACTAGATGATTTTCAAAGGTTTCCTCCAACCCATATAATTTGATGATTCAATAAGTGTATGACTTTACAAAGCAATTAAAAACCCTAAAGTGGCTGAAGCACACAGAGGGGACTTCAAGGATGTTTGGGGAAGCTAGTACCGACGTTCTGTCAGTCTCCGGTGGAGGCTCTGCCTTTCTTTAAAACTCCCAGTGCATGCCATGTGCTGCGATGCTACATCATCATCATATTGTTACACACAAATAGTCCCCAAATATCAGCACGGCATACTTCAAGCAGGACATCAGAAACTCCTTTTCAATCTTAGTATTAAAATAATACACATTCACCTTCAGCAATAGGTAACCCCATGATCTGATGAGCATAATACTCTCAGGGTTTGCATAAAAAAGGATAAATTATTTGAATTTAGCAGACAAAAATCCAATCACACAAAGGCATTCTGGCAAAGCCATTTGCAGTCACCTTCACTGCAACGGCCTCGATCACACTACAACAAATTAAGATTAGCTATTAAAAGACTTGGGGAGATTGGGCTGGCAAGTTTGAAATATGCAAGCAGTCTAAAAATCTATTGATTATTGTAAAGGTAGTTTACTACCACCCTTAAAACTGGCCTAAAAGTGGTATTTAAAACAGTGTTTAATTATGTAAGTTGGCTATATGGCAGCGTGCACAGCAGTGGAGTTTCAGTTCTTTCTTTTCCGATTTGAAGTCTCATCCAGGCTCTTTTTGGCCACATCATCCCTTATTTTTGGGGAAGTCCACCACGGGTTAAGTGCTGCGCAAAGCACAATACGAAGAATGTCTCTGCCCCAAGAGATACAACATCGTAACTCACCCGTCACACCAGGTTCTCAGCCAAATACTCTGCTCCATTGACAATGTATTTTAAATCACATATTAACATTGATCCAATTAATGCAGCTGTTGCTAAACCAGATGATTTCTGAGTCTCTTCCTGCCCACTGCATATTCTTGGTTGCATTTAAAAGGAGCAGAGGAGTTGAGGCCAATCTCAGCTTTCCCCTCTTCTCATCTTAAAGGCACTTTGCAGCAAGCAGCTTGTTTCTTCCCCACTGATTAACGCTTTTCACCTTTCCTGCCCAGCTGCTTTAACCCCAAAATTTGTTAACATTCAACTGTTGCATGGGGTGATGCTCCCTTGGGTCTCAATATTTTAGTTTCTCTCAAATCCCACTGGGACATCCTGCATCTGCCCTTGTCCTGCTCTCCACAACCTCAGGACAGGCAAGCTGGAGAGGAAGCTTGCCCTGATTTTCCAAGGCAAGTGGCATGTGGACATCACAGTCTCATATCCTTCTAGTGAGGAGATGCCAGGAGGAGCATGGCAAGGAGCTCACAATCCAAAGGGCTCAAAAGGAGACTGTGGGGATGGAAAAGTCCAAGAATAGGAAGTCAAAGCCCCTGAAAAATCAAATGGACTGATATATGGATGGGCAACAACCGCAGCCCACAGCCTGACCACAACCAGCTCGTAACCGAGCCCCTGGTGGCATCTAATAAATTTTCCAGTTATAACAATAAAAGGTTATTTTACCCTAACCCTACAAGGATATGCTTCAACACCTTCGTACAATGTTGAAGCAACACTCTGGGTTGACTGAGCTGGTCTCATGTAGAGCTTTGCCATGAGAATACCCACTGTCCGTAGGCAGCCCTAAGTGACCAGTCTCTTCACAGCTAATGAGACCTTTCTACCATTGCTAACTACGCTGGTCAGGCTTTGTTCCCCACCTCCCTCTTCCCACACCTCTTATCTTGTTCCTCACAACATGTGTAAACAGGTCCTTTGAGTTCAGGCAATACCCGAGGACCCAACAGTGGGAGAAGTCCAGGTGCTTTGCAAGGTGTGGGGATGAACCAGTCCCATTTATCCCAGCTGTCATTACCCAGCTTTGCCACAGCTGAAGAATCAGAGGAAGAGGACTACATGTCTCAAAATGAAAAAAATAAAATACAAAATCCTTTGAAACTGGCTCCAAATTAAGAGCTGCATCGAGGCTGTCAAGCCCCTGCTAGCTGAGTCTACAGCACCTTCCGTGCGAAAAGGGAGCTTAGCCCATTTATTAGAATGATGAAAGCAAAGGGATCTAAAAATTGCACTCCTTCGTTAATGAGCAGCCAAAGGGATCGGTAAGCATAATTTCAGAGGCTAGTAATATTTTATATAATCAGCGAGTGGTTTAAATTGAAAACCCCCAACTGAATCAATATTTACTGCATTGAAACGAAATGAATAGTAATAAGTCACTAAGCTCCCTGTCCTGTTTCATAAAATAAAAAATTATAAAAATGAGCACAGGCGCAGAGCGACTATCACATTAACTTTTACGGCACTTGGGGAGTCATAACCGACTGTTCTCATAAAATAAAATTTTAAAAAACCTGCCGGAGGAAGCCTTGCTTCAGCATCGCCAACAGAAAAAAAGCAAAATAGGAGCCGAGAGTTTCACAAACGCAGGCAAAAAGTCTCCCAGCAGCCCAAAGCCCCACTCCCCCGGCACACAGCATGCTCTCAGCTGCTCACCAAAGTGCTTCCTACTCGATTTCACATGGAAACCATCCCAACCAGACCTCAGCCTCTGGAGCGTTTTGGGTGGTGCAGTGCCACAGCTTTGGACACAGCCAACGCAAGCCCTGCCCTCCCTTGCATTTGAAAGGTGGTTTGTGTAACCCGCGCAGAGGTGGGAACAGTGCAGATCCATGGGCAGGTGCCCACTGTGATGACCTGGGACCAGAGAGCAGGTCCAGGGTAAGAGTGACGCTGCCTAACATACACCCTGTCCATACACAAACACATCGATAATAAAGTATTAACCTCCATGATTACACGCTGGGACAGCGGGCCTTGTTACTCCTAATCACAGTTCCATGAGTTGTCCAAGGAGGTCTTTATTTCTTCCCCCTTATTCATTAGGGTTTCTTTTTATTCTTAAAGCCCTGAGAGTTCCAAACAGCATCATGGCCAAAAGTACAACTAAAAGAAAACACACTTCTATAGCACCTTAGATACAAGACACTCACATCCACATAAAAAGGCTACCTTTCAACACTTCCACCAAGGAGAAAATGGTCCACCCATCATCTTACGTTGTGGAGAACCAGGGTCAGGCTGGATGGGGCTTTGAGCAACCTAATCTAGTGGAAGACAGCCCTGCCCATGGCAGGGAGGTTGGACTAGACAATCATCTAAGGTCCCTTCCAACCCAAACCCTTCTATGATTTTATGATTCTGAGCTCCTGAAGAACATTTAAGTGGTGGATCCCACAACTGCAGAAGATGAGAGCCCTGGCTTCCCACCACCATCTCCATCACTAAACCCCTCCCTGTTCAAAGCAATGCAAGTGCTCTGCTCACACACACCAAAAAGAAATAACTCTTATGTAAAAATATTCCCTCCTGTAGAAAGGCCCAAGATGGGGGTTGTTAAGTGCTCAGAAGCAACCTGGATGGATATTTTTTTCGTATTTTATTTTTTCAAGCACCTTCCTCTTCAATCCTCAAAGCTTTGCTCCTTTTTTGAAGCACCTTCAGTTGCTTGCCTGAATACCTACCCTTTCTGTTTACTCTTAAAAGGAGTTTTCAGGATTGTCAAGTATTAACAAAAACAGCAGAAGGAGATTTTTTTTACCTCATATAAATTATAAAAATAGAAATGCAACTTTTTTAGCTCACTTCACCAAAGCCATTGCCCTGTCCCATGTATAGTTTTATATGGATGAAGAGCAGGGGGGACAACCCCATACTCACTGCTTTGGACTTCTATGCTTGGAGCTTCCCAGCATTTTCCCATCTCTCCTACCCAACCGAGGGCAGGTTTCCATGCCCTGTTCCCCACCACAGCAGTGTTGAGCCCTGTTTTGGGTTGAAACATGGTTATTTTAAATGCAGAAGAGGCCAGGAATTTGTTAGCGGGAGGAAACAGGAAAATGTCCCTGCTGTCTCAAGAACATAACTCCCACAAAGAAAGTTCCTTCCTGTGCCAAAAATAACCTTCCCCTTTGCCCCTTTTATTCTTGCATTTAAAAAGGAATTAAAAGCAAGCAGGGATGCTGTCTTCTGAGGTCCCTGCTCCTCCTTACCGAGTCAAAAAACCTTTTTCCATGTCAAATATCCTGAGCTGGAATGGCTTTGGGGTTTCCCCAGAGATTTCTCCTTCATTGCCTCCGTTTACACACTCCTTTCCACATCAGAGGATGGCAGGAACACCTGTGGCAGCACTGATCTGAATTCACTACCAATAATTCAAGAAGCAATTATTAAATCTAGGGGGGGGGGGGCAGAATTAAAGGAAATTATTTGCAATCAAAATATATTTCAGCTTGGAAAAGCGTTGATGCTTGCAGACAGGTGGCTACGGCACTTGTGCCAATTTCGGAAACGCCTCTGCCCTTTTTTTCCCACTTTCCCAGCTTTAACAGCTGTGACCTCTCAGACCTCCCCATATCCTTCTGCAAATCCTCCTTCCAGGCGAGCCCGGCAGGCAGTGCAAGCTGCAGATGCTGTGGTGCCCAGTCAGCACCTGGGGATGCACGGACGGACAGACGGGGAACAGGGAAGCTGCCGGGCGCAGATGGTCGGCTTCACCACAAGCCCCCACGAAGGGGCACCTGTGCCAAGAGCGGGCGCAAATCCGGCCTTGCACTGAATCCTAGCTCTGCTGCACACAGGGGTGCCAGAATCAGGCCCTGGGGAGAGCCAAGGGGAGTATGCTCCTGCCTGGTAGCAGGCAAGAGGCTTTGCAAAGCTTCAGCTGTAACCAGCACTTCTTGCTTCACCTAGAAGCAAGACAGTAACAAAGGCAGAGGATAAATCCACAAATTACTTCCCCGACTTTATGTTACAGTAGCTAGGCATGGTAAAAGAAGTTAATTTAGAAGTTCCTCACCGCAGTTAGAGACATCCAAAGCACTTCTTACAAGTCCTTGTGTTACTTGTGCTTGGTAAAGATCATCCAATATGAAAACCACACACATCCTAACAAAAAAACTCATGGTTTGGAGGAAACACTGCGGCTTCATCCCAGAGCAACCTCCATCAGACAGAGATTTTGGGTGTAGAATGAGGAAACCACAGTCCTCTGGCAGGGGAAGATAACCAGGCAGGAATGGTATTACTCAGTACTAAATGAGCTAATTCTGATTATTTTGAAGGCAGCAGAAGGAAATAAATGCCCAGGTATTGAGAAAGCTGATTACATAGGGTTTGGGTATACAGTAAGGTATGAATATAACATTATTTAGGTATTTGCCTCCATATCGAGTACAACACACTTAAACTCAACTGGCAATATTCACTATCTCAGCCTAAGGGCAAAACACACCTGACCTACCCCGAGAGAGACGAACAAGCCTGCTGCCATTGGTACCACAGCATCTCCCTCCTCCATTCCTTCTCCCCATTGCATTCCCAGCTCCTGGAGAATGGCTGCTGCTGCCCAGCGAAGCTCTTGGAGTTCTTATTTATGAAGGGTCAGTCCTGCTCTTGAGCCAGCCCCACACCATCCTCCAAACTTGACTTTCATATCCTATTAAATCATCTTATCTCTTAGTTGTCACCTCTAAGGACATGCAAACAGCCACACTTTTAACAGACAGGTGATTAATGAAGCAAGATACCTGCTTGCTCTTTGCTTTCTGCAGCCTGATTGCTGCCAACAAAGGGTTTGCTCAGAGCAGGAGCGGCACCCAAGACGCACGCATCCCTCTGCATTCGTTAATCCAAGAGTTTCTTCCAGCGTTTTAAGAGGTTTGTTGTTGGTTTGTTTTATTTCTCAGGCCAGGAAGAAACAGATGGATCCATCCTTCAGCCTGAAAGAAGACTAAATGTTTACTTAGCCTGGAAAGAATTAATCAGTTGAAAACGATGCTCAAGCACTTGCCAAGTGACCTCTCTGCCCCCACAAACTGGTTCGCTCTTTCCCTGAGCCCCGAGACCTGCCCGGGCACAGCCCAACGCGAGCAGCCCAGATGCCAGCAGCAGTTGGACTCAGCTCAGTGCACCAGCTCATGGCGAGGTTTGAACGAAGGTATCACAATTTTACCATCACTGGGAGCTGATAAGAAGCAATTTGGGTCATTTATGCTGCACGGAGCTGCCATTCAGCCATGCTGCACTCCCCCCTTCCTCTTTTTTTTTTTTGTGTTTTTGTTTGTTGTTTTTTTAAAATATCAACTTTCACACTGGAATCACCACAGGAAAACTTCTCGGATCAAGCTGCTAAAAGGCTGGAGAAGTTACAGCCCTTTGTAGCAAAAGATATTTGGGGAAAAGGGTGGGAAAAGAGAAGTTCTGCCATTACTAATCTCTTAGTAGGGTAGAAATTTAGAAATTAAATACATCACTCACTCCTGCAGCTGTCACTGTCAGGTGAAAAATCGGTGACTGTGTAAATACCCAGTGCCAGAAAAATATTCTCAAAATCGGATGCAGTTAGGAGGGATTATTAGCCTTAGAAAAACCACTTCCAAAGGTTCAAAACCATTTCAAAAAGAGTTTTAAATATGGCATATGTGCAATTTGGAAAACCATATCCCCAAGCAGATTTCATCTGGCCAGACTACTCAGTTGCTGCTGAAGCCTGGGTTAGAAAGGGTGAATACTATCATAAAAAATATACATTTTTGCTGAAGCCTGCGTTAGAAAGGGTGAATACTACCATCTAAAATATGTATTTATTTTTTTTTTTAAGCCACAGTTGGCATCTGGGGAATCTGGATGTACAAAAGGAACAGCAGTACCTGAAACCTTGTGATCCCATGAAATATTTTATCCTGGAGCATCTGGGCAGGAGCAAATAGATGCCCTAAGAGAGAGTAAGCAGCACTGAGAGAGGTTAAAAGGCTTTGGAGACCTGCTTCGATTCCCAGCATCACCACATTTCATCCCTGCATGATGAAGATATGTCCCCAAGAGTGGACGAGGAGGGTATCAACCCTCTGCTTTCTTCCAGATGGCATCTGCCCTGATTGCCTAGGATCCATCCTAGGACTTGCACACTAATCCACAAATCACATTATAACATCCATAATTAACATTCTTCTACTAAAGCTTTTCCTGTGCTTTTGTTGGAGTTAATGATTTGAGTTCAAAGTGCTTTTTCCATCTCCACACTGCATTTCAAGATCCTGACTGTGGACTCCCAAGTAAATGAAGAGGAAGGGCAAGCCCTGACCTACTGGTCATGTACATGCCACCACATTTAGAGTATTTTGGATATAACCTATAGGAAGGGAGCGATTGCTGCCTTCACCATGCAAAGACCACAGCCACCCCAAAGCATCAAGAGCTGCTGGGCTGAGGCTCCAAGAGATGACATGAGAGACCGACCATAGCATGGGGAGGACCATTTCATGTCTGGTGTCTCAGCACCTGAAGATGGGCTTCCAAACACTGGAGATGACCTCTCTGATTGTCTGGGCACAAACTTTCATGTCTCCCACCTGAGTCCCTGCACCAGCTGATCCAATCCCGACTCAAAACTGCTGATCTGCAGCTGAAAACTCCCAATTTTTAATCTGTATAAACCTCCTTGCTAAGGATGTTCTGCTTTTCTTTGATAGCTGCTGTACTCTGAAAGCAAGGAGAAGTGGTCACAAAAGAGGGGAAAAAAAATCCCAGCTAATGAATTACCACTCATCAGCAAATCCTCTACTAACCGACTGTGCGTGTGCTCTCTGTCTATTATAAACACTAAGTAAAACATATTAGCTTAATATGCCATGGGGTGGGAGCAGCCAGTCAGCAAGACACTGATGATGAGCAGTAGCTCGTTGAGAAGCAACACAACCACTTGCGAGCATGTCTGCACTGTTATACAACGTAGGCAATGCCCTACATGCTGGATTTAGTTAGTCCCTAAGGGAGCTTTCCACTTGGCTTGTCCAGCCCTGGGAGCTGATAACGCCCCCACAGCACCATGATGCAACTGGAGATGGTGGGCCCAGTGTGAAAAGACCCAAGCGTCCGGTCACTTCCTTGCAGCTCTCAAAACGAGTGCTTCTTGCAGCCTTACCGATATACAGTCTGTCTGTCTGTCTCTCTCTCTCTCTCTCTCAGCTTAGTTATTGTGTTAGTTTATTCTTTTCTATAGGAGCCTTTGGTCAAATGAGCATCATGGGTGTAATATAGCTCTCCATATTTGTGCACAACTATGTGAGGCTTGCAAGTCTGCTCAGCTCACTAGGAATTATAGCAGCCTTCCAGTACCTAGAGGGGCCTATGTGAAAGCTGGAGAGGGGCTTTTTACAAGGGTCTGTAATGATAGGACGAGGGGAAGTGGCTTTAAACTGAAACAGAACAGATTTAAATTAGATATTAGGAAGAAATTCTTTACTGGGAGGGTGGTGAGACACTGGAGCAGGCTGCCCAGAGAAGCTGTGATGCCTTGTCCCTGGAAGTGTTGAAGGCCAGGATGGACAGGGCTTTGAGCAACCTGGTCTAGTGGGAGATGTCCCTGCCGATGGCCGGGAGTTTGGACTAGATGATCTTTAAAGGTCACTCCCAACTCAAACCGTTCTATGATTCTATGAATTGGCATTTGAACAAACACTGACAGTTGAAACCACTTGGTCCAGGGAGCCTCCTCTCTGCCCTGCAGCAGGACACAGCATGAAGGATTCATTCTCACAGGGAGATAGAGGAAAGGTGGCAGGCTGGAAACAGAAAGAGGTTGCATCAAACAGGCATTTGCAAACCCCATCACAGATCCAAAATCTTGCCCCAGGCTGGTGCCCACACTGCTGACCCACACCAGCCATGTCTCTTCTAGTAAGTAGTTTGGACCCTTCAGAGTAGATCTGTAGAGGCAACCTGGTGCTCCACACTACAAATTACTTTCATTTCAGCAAAACATGTCCTTTGCTTTGCTCCTGCCTGGCTTTGATGATCCAGTGCCCACCAGCAGTTAGAGAACATCCTCAGGACTGGTTTTATCTACAAGGGGTTGAGTCTGAGCCTCCAAGACTGGTCTGTGAAGCCACCTGAAGCCCAGCAACTGGAGACGTTCCACTCAGGAGACCAACTTCAAAATGTTGCCCTGACCCAGATGAAAATAATGCTGGGGATGCAACTGATGCCTACTACAAGGGACAGTGTCATGCTTTTCTACAGTGGTTTTATACCATCACACTTTGGGGGAGGCGGGGTAAGAGAAGGAAGATCCTCCATTTATACATTATCCATGCTATGGACTGGTTGGCTTCCCACTCATTTCCATCCATCATGAGCACCTCAGGCCAAAAGGATGCAGGA
This sequence comes from Falco peregrinus, assembly GCF_023634155.1. Classification (NCBI taxonomy): domain Eukaryota; kingdom Metazoa; phylum Chordata; class Aves; order Falconiformes; family Falconidae; genus Falco; species Falco peregrinus. Next base: position 13,687,368 of record NC_073723.1, read on the forward strand.
GAGTTCAACATCTCACATGGCAGAAAGCCAGTGCCAGGCTGGGAGTTCATCAGGAGGATGGCTCTCAGCGGATGCTGGTACGGAACCTGGTGGTGGAAACCACTGCTTACATATCTTTAATTTATGGGAGACATCTGTATTTGGCTGGGGGTAAGTATTACAAAAGTAAAACTATGCCCCGATGATGCTAAATGAGATGTCGCTTTTATTCTCAACTATGCTCATCGCTTACATGTCTGTAGAATCTCTCTATAACCAAAACCCAGCTTTCTGCATTTCCTCTCCTAAATCCAGAGCACAAGATGTTTTCTGGGCTACAGATCTAAAGCCACATTTCAACAGCCAAATAAGAAGCCAGACCACCCCAAGGTGCCTTTTGGCTACATGAAAAAAACTTTATTATCCGTACCTCTGCAGGAAATGCAAAGCACTTCCCTTAAATAATGTAAAGCAAAGGCTATAGCTATACCTCACAAACTCAGAAAGGGAGGGGAAAAAAGCAGAAATTGCCCATTTTTTCAGCCAAACTAGTTAAGCATCTCCTTTATCTGCTCACAACCAACACAGCTCCAAGCAGGTGATGAAGCTGAAAGATCTCCCAGCAAGAAAAGATCCAGGTTTGGGAAATGGTGGGCTCCCCAAAGAAGGATGCTCCAGGCTCCACGGAAGTGCCGATCCAAGATCAATACAACACCCTGTCAAGTAAATAACCCATCATTGCCTCCCCAGGTTCGAATGTGACGGTTTTATTTTTAATAGAATCCATTCAAAACTCGACTACTCCATTAACCAAAATTAAAAAAAGAAAATCCCATTATTCTTAAGTATGTTCATATGCATTTAAAGCTGGTAGTTAACCTCTGAGTCCCGTTTTTATTTTGTTTTCATTAGTTCCTCCAAAGTAGAGCTCGATTACTGTGGCCAACCCTTTGAGGAGGAATCCGGAGCGCTCCCTCCAAAGCCAGCAGCCTTGAATTCACGCAAAAGCAGCACAAAATACAACTTCATGGCACAAGGTTGCCCCCACACAGGACAGAACTGGGGGGACTGGGAGGATGGAGGGGACAGCCCAGGCAGGAAGCAGGCTGGTGCAGCCCCCGTCTCCCCCTGCAAAGCTGCCCAGCTGGGATGTGCTGCTTGGCCAGTTAGCTGGGAAAGCACCCAGCCATCAGCTCTGTCTGGGGGGAATGCACTAGGAGGAAAAAAAAAAATGAGGAGAAAAAGGGGGGAAAGGAAAAAAGGAAAGAAGAAAGACTAGAGAAAGGGGAAAGAGAGGGGAAAGAGGAGGAAAGAAGGCGAAAGAGGGGGAAAGAAGATATAGAAAAAAGAACACAAAGGGGAAAAAAAGAAAGAAGACTGACTGTTGTAAAGTGTCTGTCTTTCTGCAAGGGGGGAGTGCTGAGCATATGAAAGATTAATCCCGAGCTTTGCCCAAAAGAAGCGACATTGTTTTTTAAAGCCTCTAAACTAGTTCCTAACAGAAACTGGATTATGCTAGGCCAGATGTCAGGGCTTCTCAGAAACAATACAGGGTTGTGTATCTCATACCATCCTCATTAAAAAGATTAAAAGTACTTCCTATAGAAAGAAAAAAAAAAATGTATTTTCAAATGGGAGCCACAGTTTCCTCCTGCCTATAATGTCTCCAATCCCAGCAGATGAATTTCACTTTAATGAGATGTCATTTTGGAGAATGGTTTAACATCCCTTCAAAAAAAATCTTAGCCCTAAACCTCGTAAAACCACGTCGAGATTATTAAAAGAAAATTTACCACACAGACAAAATAAAATAAAACAAAATAGAACCCGCCAATTCGCAGAATCCATGACACGGCCGTTTTTAAATGTGATGGAAAAGGCTTTCCAAGTTATCTGCTTAAACACAGGCTTTCTGTTTACTTCTCACTTTCATGTCAAATGAATTTGGGAAGAAAAAAATTGACAGGAACTTTAAGGACATTAGTCACATTTCGACTCCTTTTTCAGATTAATGCATCAAAAGCCGGGGAGGCAGAGGGGTATTTTATCATCTTGATAAAATAAAATTAACTCCTGGTACCCCAACCTCTGCCCGTAGGGTTATGATGCTCATGATCCTTCACCTGCGTGCTCGGAGATCCAGTAGCATTTGGCACCAGGAGCAGAGGAAGCACAACCCCACCAGAGCATCATCTGAACAAGATAAATAACTCATAAACCCCCCAAAAAATTGGAGATTGCAGTCTGGTCTTCGCAGGCTCCTCTGAGCTTGAAGAGCAGCTTCTCGACAACAGCATCAGTCCAGTTTGTGCTCCAAACTGGTCTGCAGGAGGCTGGGATCCCACCTCTTGGACCCCTTCTCCCCACTGAAGTGAAGGTATCAACCAGCAAAAAAAATAAACGGACCAAGGAGAGAAGACAGCTTTTGCTGAGATCTTTAAAAGAAACACCATCCCTGTCTACTCACAATATATGATAACTTCGATTAAAGCTTCCCCCCATTTGAGCACTCAGCAATTATCAACAGTCGAAGCCCACATTAACAGTTTTCTGTCTTCCCTGCAACTTTCAATATGATGCCCCAGCACCGAAGAAATATGGATTTGCTCCATCCATCATGCATAATGGCCCTGAACCACACCCTCAGCTCTCAACCCCAACCACTGACCCCCTAGGATTAGGAACATGCCATGATTTAACGTAATTTCCTCTTGAAGAGCTGCAGAAACACCTTTAGACCCTGCATCATCTTGAAGACGCATGGAGAGCAGCATCTTCGCTCTCCAAAATTGCTTGATGTCTTCTCCTGGAGATGTGTTGAGAAAATACATGACAGCAGTGTCTGCTTAGCAACATGGAGAAATAATCAGGTGTTATTTATTTGCCTCTGGCTTCTTCACATTGAGATTGTTGAGACAGCGGTTAAAGATGGAGAGAGAAGGATCCTGTAAGCACAGAGCACACCATGGGCAGAGCTGGCACTGAAAACTACTTTGCCAGCCTGCTTCTAACTAATTCCACCACCTGTCACTAAACCAATGCACATTTTGGTCTCCATGCAATAGTGTGCCACTGCCAGATTTTGTATTTTCACAGCTATGTCAGAAATTTAAAAAAAAAAAAAAAAAAGAAAAAAAAAAAAGTCCTCTCCAGACCAAACTAATGGTTCATGGACTAAGCTGGTTTCCACAGGCACCAACTCCAGATGGTTTTGGAGAAGAGGTATAGATACCTCAAACAGGAAAGTGCAGAATGACAGCCAGGGAGATGTCTCTTACAAATGTACATATTTAACATAATTCTAAGTAGATGCTGCTCTCAAAGTCTTGTACCATAAAATCCTGCAGACTAAACACCTTGCAGTGGTGGCTTATCAAGGTGGTTCTCACATGGGATGCTTCAGCATTGTCCTTCTAATGGTCGCTGGGTCTTGTTTAGGGGAATTAGGACATTTGCTGCCATCCTCACGTCCCTTTTCAGAAGAAGCTGTCAGCATAAAGGTAATTCATGGGATCATCATCCCAACGGCCTCCAAAGCACAGCAGACACAATGACTGGGGCTGCCCTTTCCCCTGCTCTCTCCAGTTCTTGGCCAACAGCTAATTTTAAAAAGGCATCTTCATTTTCTCCCAAAAGTTGGGGGTTTTAAGCAGAAGGACATTCTTCATCATTTGAGCCTTCTGAAATATGTCCCATAGTGCTTCACCCTGTACAGCAGTATCTTCCACAAGTGCTAAAAAGAATTCCCCAGAAAGCTCCAAGCCATAGTGGTGATCATAACTCCACGCCAGCAAAGCAAATGAAGCAGAGAAGGGATTTCCCCTAACAATGGCTGGTGAGATGAGGACTAAACCATGCCAAACCAGACCTGAATCAACTCCCCCAAGGGGCCACCACTCTGGCTCTTTAATTGCCAGCATGGGCAAAGCTACTCAATGTTGGGTTGTAGGACAAGCAACACACACCAACGAATCTCAAACACTTCTCAACAGTTTCCAAAGATGTCACAAAACCTGGAAAAATCCATCCCATTGCCAGAATGGACAGACTTCCTGGGGAACCTTAAGAGTGCAACCAAAAAGCTCAGAAGCAATTGAATTACTGCGGCTTAACATGTTACTGCCCATCAGCCTGGATTATGGTAAACGACTCTGTGCAGACTGTAAAACTTGGGTTCAAAGTGCTGTGCCATGGTGGCTCGGCCACTTTGCATCACCTTGATCTGCAATGCAATGGGAGGCACGCAGAGAGGAGGAGACAGCTTCCCCGGAAAGTCACAAGGACATGGTCTCCCCCACAGAAAAAGAGAGGATATACTGAGTTTTCACATTCGTGCCATGCAGCAAGTATTCATGGCAAGGCAACCGTAGAGTTCTGCGTTCTGCAGGAATTAGACATAGCAATTGATCTGGGAAAGCCGTGCAGGCACGGACCCACTGCAGTGCACGTGCTTCTGTCCTGCAACTCAAGGCTTTACTTCAGCTGTGTGTCCCTTCCCCAAGGGTTTAGGCAGAAAGAGTTAACTTACATGCTGACAGCAAACCAAGACCGGCACTGTGGCTCCACTTGCCCCAGTCAGACATGGAAAACACTCCACCGCAGAGGGAGAAGCCGAGCACCATTCCTGATCACACGATATCATTGTCTCAAGGAGGTGAAACTACTATTTCACTTCTGCCAGGAAACATGTAACAGGACTCAAGATATGACAGCAGAATGGGACCACAGAGCAAGGGAAGTCTGAAGGGCTTCTCGGGGAGGGGATGGCAGGGGCTGCATGAAATTAACTCAGCACCTCAGCGTGGGATTTGGGGGAAAAGATGATGATGATGTTGCACAAGAGAGGAGACCAAGCATCAGGACAGCCCTGGAAATTGGTGGCCTCCACACACCCTCAGCAGGTATCTTTGCTGGTCTGCAGAAGCTAGAGAGCCAGCAACAGATGGCCCCATCATTGGAATTGTTCAAGGCCAGGCTGGATGGGGCTTTGAACAACCTGATCTAGTGAATGATGTCCCTGCCCATGGCACAGGGGTTGGACTCCCTTCCAACCCAAACCATTTTATGATTCTGTGAACTGGTTGATGAGTTGGGTTGACTGGCTGGAAATGGATCTCTGAAAACTATTGGTAAGAGAGCAAAAAGAATCAGAAACCAACAACTCGCCCACTGTGAAGAAAAGGAAGAGATGAGACAGGGAGGTTGGTGTGTCCACGCCACCTGGCACACAGTATCTCAACCTCCTGAAGAGACAGTGACTGGCAAAGACAGTGGTTTCTCCTCCTCTTGGGCCCTCAACCATATGTCCCTTTGCCCTGGTGAAGTGGCACTTGCACCCAGCACTGTGGCTGAGCACCAGCCCATTTCACAACCTGCATCACCCACTTTACCTTTCAGCGCAAAAGCCTAAAGGCTTTGCAGGAGAATGGGTGGCGAGGACCCAAATCAAGCCCAGAAAGCTCTCACTTCCATCTTAGTCCATTCAATCTGCTTCAGGCCAAGGAACAGAAAGAAAAGAAGAAAACAAAACTAAGCCACACAAGTGTATCCTCTGCTGACAAGTGTTTTCTACTGAACAGGCATTTCTCTGACAAATGTTGTATTATCTTGTTCTTTACTTATTTATAGTGCTGGAGGGGTAGAACTGTCCCTCAAGAGGTGCTGCTAAGTTTTCTGAAGGAAATATCTGAGCTTCTCCATCAGTGCCAGACTATTATTTGTAGACAGATTACTTTTCTTTTAAACACATGCATCAGTATTTTAGACAAAAACTCTTCAAAGTGGGTCAGTGTTCAACTCACTCATCGGGGGTCTATAAACACAACATCAGCCATTACGCACAGGTGTCTCTGCTTCCAAAAATGTGTCTTAAAATGGCTCTGTCTCTCCATGAGAGGGTGAGCTGGTGTCTTCTGCAGACGTTGGTGCATCCTCCTTCTTCAAGCCAATGCTCTTGGCTCTGTGCTTCCTGGCTGAGCCCATCACAGGCACGTCATCCCCTGTACAGGGACATGGATATTTTCCACTGCTGTCTTGGAATGGATGCTCAATGACATTTGGGTTTGCCCCATTTATCCTGCTCTGCTTGCAAGAAAACTGTCCCTTTGGTGGAGGATGTGGATTTGCAAGCAGAGGGTATCTGCAGTGGCCAGGAGCATCCTCCTGTTGTTATCCTCATCTGCTCCTTCCAGCCAAGGTGTGTTGGGGTGGAGGATCCTAGCCACACCAGCAGATGCCCTACTTAGCTTTCTAGCAGTTTCCACAATCTTACAGCACACCCAACACCAGAAGGCTTCGGCTGACTCTGGGCAAGGTCTGTGAAAACTGGACATCCTGGTTTACTGGTGGCTGCATCTGCTGACACCACATGAACCACAGAAAGAGGCTGAAAGCAGGAGCAGCATTGCTGCTGTCGCTCAACATGTCACTTCATCCATCTCAACTCCTCCAAAGCAACTCACTCAGCCCTCTCCTGGTGGCGAGAGGCTGCAGGAGGAGAGGGCATCCCCCCACGATTTCTAAGCAATGACCAACCGCAATGTCAATAGGAGCAAATGAAATTTAAGACAAGCAAATCACAGCTTTTCTGAGCTGCACTCCTGCAAAGCAGAGAGAGATAAGGGGGAGGAGTGAAAAGGAGAATCAATAAATCTTAACCTCATTCACAATGATCTGGAGCTCTTATTAAGTAAATTAATTTAAGTTAATTTAACTCGATCATGACTCCTGATCACAGTGATTTAGTGAGGGGGAAATTGCATTAGGAAAGGCCACACTTGCTAGATAGAAGAACGGAAGAAAATTAGATCCACTTAGCAATGTGAATTAATATGGAAATAGCAGGTGTAAATTTAACCTTATCAAGAGAGTGAAAATTATCTTCATAAATTTGGAGAAATAGCCCCCAAGTTGCTTATAAATCTGTTTAAAACAAAAATATTACAAAAAGTGTAGTAAAATTAATTTAAAATATACTCCCATCTATTGCCTCTAAGAAAAGTCAGCAGCAGGGCGAAGTTTAATGCAACCTAGCAATAAGGGGAGAACGCAACTCATCATGGAGGGATTAGCACCGGGTACGTCCAGATGTGCAGCGACTCTCCCCGTCACTCATTTCCCAAAGGCACAACCCTCTTCATCTTAGTCTGCGGATTTGGGGGAGTTTCTCAGCAACAAGGGCAATGTCCCGGATACCCCAGCAAGGGTTTTTGCTGCAAACTACAGCACAGATACTCAAAAAGACAAGGGGGAATCTCATAAACATCTTTAACGACAGCAAGTTCACAAGACAGAGAAGAACACAAGTCCTGTTGGAAGTTTATTATGGCAGCACATTAAATCTGAAAAAATCAGTAACTGTGTAAAACACTTGAACATCACTTTTGGACTCCTCAAAACCTGATTTCATAGTAGGAATTTCTCCTTAGCATCAGCTAGAAACCAATTTGGGAGCAGCATTTGACTGTAGCACCACCAGCCTTTTAACATCACACTTCTGGCTTAAGGTGAAAAGGGTAATAAAAATAAATTTAAAAAAATAAAAGGAAACAAAAATAAAATAAAAAAAAATAATTGACCATTCAGCATGATGAACACCAAAAGATAAATATGAGGAGGTGACTAAACCAGTGCTCCAGGCATGCACAGTGTGCTCCACTGCCACCAAAGCTGCCCATTTCTTGGCAAAAGCAAAGCACCAGAAAGCAGCTCCCAGCTTGTTGCTTGCTAGAGGTCCAACAGGATGCTATGAACGATGGAACAAAAACACTTATAAAAACTAGAGGAGAAGCATTTGCCACATGCTTCCTCCAGACAGTCCAAATGACTGATCACACACAAAGAAGGTAACGGGGAGAGTGAGTAAGAGATTTATTGCTTCTTTAAAATACAATTGTTTTAAATTGCTGATGGCATTTTGTCAAGATTTGTCTGAAACAGCTGTAAGATCTAAACTACATAATTTAATGAAATCAGAGATTAATACAGATAAAATTATTCTACAAGTGGGAGCTCTCAGCCAATCATGGCAGCACAAACAGGTTGCTCCTCTGCAGAATCAGTGCTCGGCTGAGAAAGACCCACCACCCCACAGCTGGAGACTCCTGCTCTCACCCTGCCTGAATCCCCTGCCTGAAGCTCCTGCCCTCCTCAGTTCTCACCGTGGACCCTCCATCCATCAGCCATCCAAATCATAGAACCATAGAATGGTTTGGGTTGGAAGGGACATTAGAGACCATCTAGTTCCAACCCCCTGACGTGGGCAGGGACACCTTCCACCAGACCAGGTTGCTCAAAGCCCCATCCAGCCTGGCCTTGAACACTTCCAGGGATGGGGCATCTACAACTTCTCTGAGCAACGTGCTTCAGTGTCTCACTACCCTCATTGTAAAGAATTTCTTCCTAATACCTAATCTAAACCGAATCTCTTTCAGCTTAAACCATTCCCCCTTGTCCTATCACCACATGCCCTTGTAAAAAGCCCCTCTCCAGTTTTCTTGTAGCCCCCTTTAGGTACTGGCAGGCTGCTATAAGGTCTCCCTGGAGCCTTCTCTTCTCCAGGCTGAACAACCCCAACCCTCTCAGCCTGTCTTCACAAGAGAGATGCTCCAGCCCTGGATCTGGAGTAACAAGCTGTGAGGGAAGAACCTGAGCCAAATAGTCAGAGCACAAGCTGTTTTCTGTTAGCTAAGGCTGAACTCCATAGAAACACAGAATGGTTTGGGTTTGAAGGGACCTTTAAAGGTCATCTAGTCCATCCCTGACATCTTAATGTAGATCAGGTTGCTCAGAGCCCCGTCGTACCTGGCCTTGAATGTTTCCAGGGATGGGACATCTACCACCTTTCTACACAACCACATTAGTCATCTATTATGGCATTGTACACGTGCATCTGCACATCATCAAGGGGCACCAGATTAAATTTGATATGGCTATGAGAAGCCCATCTCTCCCTCCCTTACAACCAATGCCTGAAAGATTTTCACAAATCAGGCTCGCACATCAATGGGATAATAGTTTTGGGCAATATCATGTCACAGTACGACATGATGATTTTCGCTATAAAGAGCATCAAGTAGCAAAAACGTCATCACGTTTCACTCACTGGGAAAGCCATTACAGAACCAAATCCACCAACAGACAGTAGGTACAAGATACAAATTCCCCTCCCAGGAATAAAACTGGGATAATTACAGAGCAGGGCGAGCCTTGCCTGGCTCACATTTTCTCTTTCAAGGTCCCAGATGAGGCACATTAATGTTGGAGGGACACTAAAGCAGTAGTTTTGCTTTACTACTACTACAACGAACAGATTCGTTGCAGAACATTTCACCATCACAAAAACTAGAAACAAAAATCAATCTTCTCTCCGATAAATGGGCAGGACTTGCAGCGAGGGCAGTGACAGAGAGAGAAGGGTCATTTGAACAGGACTGCCTATAACAAGAACAGAAAGCAGCAGCTGTTTCCACCTAAATAAAAGGAGGGAGATTTGCTCAAAATGGCTGGTTCAGGACCAAAACAGCAGCAAACTGAGCTGCGAACAGGAAAGGGCAAGAAGCATGTCATTGTGGGTGTAAATGCATTCATTAGGGGCAATCTGAGTTGCACATCAGCAACTGCAGCTACAGGAGTGACCAGAACCAGAGTCAGCATTACACCAACACTACAGGAGGAAACAAGAGATTTAAAGCCACAAGAAACAAATCATCACCTGCACACAAAATACCTGGTGCTGTAATTACCAGCAGCAAATTATGAACCTCTACGAAGCAATACAATTTAAGATTTTATCATAACATACTTGTACATTCACAATGCAAAAGAGAACTTTGAGAAATTAATAGTAATATTTTAAAGAAGCTGCTTTTGGGGCCAAAGAAGAATCACAACAATTACTTATTTGATGGTCTGGCTTTCTATTGCAGCCTGAGAGCAGTGAGCAAGCAATAACTCTCACCAGCAGGTAAGATGCTGCCTTGATTCAGCAAAAGCATAGGATGAGGGAGCAAGAAAAAGAATGTATGGTTTGTTTGTGGAAAGGGAAATGCCAGAAGCTGGCCCCAAGAACATACAAATGGAGGTGGCACCTACAAGTAGAGCAGTAACTGGAGGAGGCAAACCAGCCACCTTTGGGGTAAATGGGAGGCATGTGGATCTCAGGACTTGATAAAAGGGCATGAACACATGGGAAAACATCAAAGGCAAAAGCAGCATGTGTAGAAAAAGGAGGCAGCGCAGGTAAGATTGACTGTGAAAAATCTGGGTGGAAATCAGCCATTAGCCCAAAAGGATCCCACAGTTTCCATACATGGACTTTGAAACTAAGGCCAGCATACTACACAAGATGAGGAGTTTCTCAACCAAAAGCTTGAAAAAACCAAGACAAAATAACAGACCTAATTTTATATTTTAAAGAATAGTTTGAAAGTAAACAGATTTTTCTAAAATCTCCCTGTTTACCTGGTACTCTGGCCCATCACCCTGAAGTCTTCCAAAACCAACCCTCCCTTCAGATACCAGTATTTGTGAAACTCAAAGCCAAATTCACTTCTTATAGGGAAAAATCACACAAAGTGAAGCCTTAAAACCAATCAACACCATCTCCACAGCTGTCTCTCCACAGCACCCACCATAAAGGCCACCAACCCTTGGGGCATTGCTGGGGGAAATAACTTTTGGAAGAAACCACCCACAGAAGGGCATTGATGCTGCCCCATGTCACTGCTCTGCCAGAGGGGTCAATGGTGGGGGACAGCCCGCAGCATCCCTCAGCTCCTCAGGTTCATTACACTGGAATGAATAATAAAACAAGCCCATAGCAGAGAAGAGCTGGCTCTCTTTGCCCAAAATACTGCCTGTGATAGTGGCAAACCAGCATTTCAGGGGGAGGAGAAGTCATTCTCAACCTAAGAATAGCCAGAATCTGGGTTATAACCAAAACCATCAGTTCTAATAGTGCCTTTTTTAGAGCATCTATTACCATAAGGACTTTTCTGCTTACACACAAGTTTCAGGCTTTGTCTTGGCCTCTGAGATGTTCTCTGGTAACATCTCCAGCAGCTAACAAGGCTGCACTTTGCTTGTAGCTGAAATATGAATGTCAGCATAACTGATTTAGGAAAACTCAGGCTCAAGGGTAGGGCACCATCCTTCAGTGACACCTTTCTTCACATGGGTGCTGGCACGCCAAATTATTTGCTACAGGGATGGGCTGATGCTCCACACACCCAGATAACCTGGGAAGAAGCAAGTTTGTGCCTGCACCTACCTCCTGGTGTAGGTTTGGAGCACCTGCCTCCAACATGCTTTCAATAAGCTCCTCTGTAGCACCAACGTACACATTAATATTATAAAGCAGAGGGAAGGTCTGGCTTCATTAGCAGGTTTGTCCATCCTTATTTAACAGGCCACATCTATCTCCAAAAGAAGCAGCAACTTCACTTAGGTCTGATGTAAAAAGCTCTGTGTGTTTTTTGCATCTTCCTTACAGGTTATTTAATGGCTTCATGGAAACAATTAATTAAAACAGGGAATAAATACAAAGCCACAGACTTCAGTAAGCTGTTGGCCGCCAACTCAGTCTAACGTGATTAGTAATACAATTTTACACTTTAAGTCAATAAACCCTGTGTAGAAGCAGCTAAACAAATAGAGAAATTAAGCAACGAACATGCAATAGTTGTAACGCAGAGCCAGCGTGGGAACTCCCTCAGCTCCTGCATCCCAACCAGCTGCATGCAAGGAATGGAAGAATTACCTGGATGTCACAGGGCGCCTCGTCTTCCAGTTGGGAGCAGTGCTGCCAAAGGTTGATAAGGCTGGTGACACCACGTTCTTCTTCACTATCCTGTAGCGTGTCTTTATCACCTTGTTAGCAGGGGGGCTCCTTAAGAAGTGCAAATTAGCTCCTATGAGAAAGCAAATGGAAAAAAGGGTTTGAAATTTGGGGGTGCATGGGACAGGAAGGACCTCATCAATGTAGGTCATACACCCAGTTCTTTAGCACCTACAAAAAGACCCGTGGGGCACTTTAGGCATGGGACCACCATGGATGATGGTAACAGAAAGGCTCTGATGGGCTTGGGGGCATTTGGTTTCTACCAGCCCCGAACAAAACTCCATCAGGTGAATTATGTATTCACCAACAATACCTTGATCCCCAATATCTACATGGAAACAGATTACACATTTAATCATTGCCATTTTCATCATATTTTGCAGGATGATCTACACTCTGGTTTGTTCTGCAGAATGTTTCATGCAATTAACAGTTATATGTTTGACTCTGGTTTTCCTCCACTTGATAGCTAGCAATTTTTTTCACGGCTTTAAGGAATGCATCTAATTGCCCAACTTTTATAACATACAGCTATAACTGCCCAGATAATTAAAGCTGACACTACATGCTGAGACTAAGTCGTCTGGTTTTATAACTGATTTAAAGGGCCGACTGTTTTTCTTGGAGATACTCTAATTAAAATTATTGAAAGGTTGAGAGGGGAAAAGCAGAATCATTATTTCCCTTGAAAATGTTGTACCGTCTCCATGTTTGTCTCTGCAAGAGAAGGGAGAATAAGGTTGCTTCCCAAGTAAACTGGTAATCTCAGGATGCTGGATCTGTGTCAAAACAAAAAAAATAGGGAAATGCATTTTAGAGCCGATCGCATTCCCTTGAGCACAGCGAGCAGCTTCTCCATCTCCCTGCAGAGAGGTAACGGCATCCATGACTTTACAGTTTAATACGGAGAATATTCTCCTTCTTGTGCATTCCCAAGCAAGCTGGCATCTCGTGTTGGGTTCAGGATTAGACAGCACAAACTTCCACTCCCAAACTCAGCCAGAGAGTTACAATTTCTGGTGGGGGTGGAAGGAGAAAAGCAGGCTCTGCCATGAGAGATAAATCACTGGAAATTTTCATAATAAAGATGACAATTGCAATGCTCCTCGATACTATACTGTAAGATAAATGATCACGGAGCAAGGAGCTTATGGAGGGATTCACAGCTTTCAGCGCCACCTATAAAGCCCTGAGCACGCTCACGACACAACGCAAATAATCTCTTTTATATGGCTGCAATAAAATTTGGAAGGTGTTTGGTACAAATAGCCCAGCCAGCTCTAACTTGGCATTGCTCTTGCCCACACTGCAGCATATGGGACCTCCAACCCCTGTTAGCATCATGCTTGAAGCCACATCCTCACACCAAAGTGTTATTTTGAGAGAGACTCTTCTACATCCCTCCAACTCCTATACGGGACCTCTGCTGAATTTATGCATCAAAATAATGCCAGCATGCAAATTAGTTTCTGCGGCACTGCAGTAAGCAGCAGACTTTTGATGATGTCATCTCAACCAGTGATCATCCGTAAAACCAGCAGTGCTACAAAGTACACTCCTAGTAAGGGTGCATTAAGTCAACCAGTCAATGTTGAACAAACTAAAAAACCCAGGAAGTTTATGCCAGCAAACCTACAGAGCTTCTGTTGATTTGGAGTAACAATTAAAATAAAAGAAATCAAAATAAACCCAGATGTTTTGTGGGCCCATGTCAACCTCATGAAGTTCAATGAGGCCAAGTGCAAGGTCCTGTGCCTGGGTCGGGGCAATCCCCAGGAGCAGCCCTGGGGAGAAGGACTTGGGGGTACTGGTGGATGAAAAACTGTACACGAGCCGGCAATGTGTGCTTGCAGCCCAGAAAGCTGTTTCCTGGGCTGCACCCCAAGCAGCGTGGCCAGCAGGGTGAGGGAGGGGATTCTGCCCCTCTGCTCCGCTCTGGGGAGACCCCCCGGAGCACTGCGCCCAGCTCGGGGGTCCCCAGCACAAGCCAGGCAGGGACCTGCTGGAGCGGGGCCGGGGGAGGGACACGGAGCTGGTCCGAGGGCTGGAAGCCCTCTGCTGCGGAGAAAGGCTGGGAGAGCTGGGGGGGCTCAGCCTGGAGCAGAGGAGGCTGCGGGGAGACCCGGCTGCGGCCACTCAGTGCCTACAGGTGTTGATAAGAAAGACAAAAATAGACTTCTTAGTAGATCCTGTAGTGACAGGACAAGGGGCATCAGTTTTAAACTGAAAGAGGGTAGATTTAGATTGGACATAAAAAAGAACATATTTTACACTGAGACAGGTGAGACACTGGCCCAGGCTGCCCAGAGCAGCTGTGGGTGTCCCATCCCTGGCAGTGCTCAAGGCCACATTGCACAGGGCTTTGAGGGACCTGATCTAGCGGAAGATGTGGAAGCTTTGAGTGACCCGATCCAGTGGAATCCCGTAACAGGGGAGCTGGACTAGATGACTTTTAAAGGTCCCTTCCAATCCAAACCTTTGATGATTTGATGACCAGAGCAATTGCAGACACTTATTGATTTAGAGGTGAGGCAAGAAGAGAGAGAGGGAAGAAGACTGAAAATGGGTTTTCATCGCATTTCCCTGTCCTGGGACTTTTTGTATCAGACCAAATTCCTCAGGGAAGTGACTGCACCATCACAGGGGGGTTTAAAGCCCTTTGCAAGGTTTAAGCTCTAATTACAATTATAATTGCTCACAAGCATCGGCAAAATTGGAGCATTTTGCTTCAGAGAACTGTATTTAGGATTGCGAAGTGGGAACAACAACAGCACAGACATGCAAACCCCTGCATGGTCCAACGCTGCACACACACGATGAAATCCCAGCTACGGTGAGGGCTGGCGACTGTGAGACCCTTTTGTCACCCAGGAGGCATGGACATACCCAGCTTCTCATGGAAATAGCATCAACCATATACCCAAAGCAGCTCTTTTGCACTGGGGAAGGGATGAGAGCCACAACCACGCATCCTCCCCAGACAGCAACAGCGCAAGTTGACCCTTTCCCTCTGCTGCTCCAACCTTACAAAATTATTAAGCTGGGAATTTGTTGAATACATTATTAACTTTTCCCCTCCCTCCATCCTCCCCCCACAAGCTCTAGCTTCCACTAATCAACCCAGAACCTCATCAAACTCCTGCCTGACATCATCCCCTGCCTCAAGCTCATACAAGAAATAGAGGTCCCAAATTGTCATGGTTTGCAGGCGTCCCCCCTCCTCCTTGTACAAATGGGCTGGCACCTGGTAAACTCTATTCCCCGGCAGTAATTGGATGGTGTATTCATGCCGAAGCTGCTCTTCTGAAAGTGCCTGCGTGCACGGCTCCAGCATTAACCACCTCCTCAAAGAGACTCTCCGAAGAGCTCAGTTTTCTATTATTACTTGCTAGCTGAGGGGTTTTGTGTAGATAATCATGTTATTTAGACAGGATGTTGGTTTAATTCCCTTCATTACAGGCTCCCAGGGTTGTAATTTTTTTTTCTCCGCATGATGTATTCCCCGTGGCACATTTCACTCAAATCAAACACTTTACGCTTTTATTACAAACAATACCCCAGCGTCCCCTGTTATCAGCCCAGCACACACACGCACACTCCTCGCAGAGATCCAGAGGTCAGTTCTAATGACTAATCGATCTCATTAGCTTTCCTAATTAAAAACTTTACTACCGCAATGGAAGACAAACTACAAAAAAACTGCTTGCATCATATTTGAATGGGATATGAGCATCATTTATCAGCCAGGACTCGCAGCCTGCGCCCATTGCAACGGGCCATGCGCTGCTGAGGTTGGTGCTTTATTTGGAGCCGTGCATTTCCCCTGGGCATTGCTCACACCTACTGTGCCGGCAGAAAAGATCCTGGTGCAAACTCAAATGCTGACCTTGAGATTGGCAAATTGCTGCCAAAACCCTCTTACCAGAGTGTTTCAAGCAGATGGGATCCAGGACCCACCAGTGCACACATCCTTTAGGGAAGGGGTTGAATGCAACATGGTTAGGAGGATCCTTAAATTTTGCTGTGAGAGGTACGAGGAATCGAACCCCTGGGGAAGCTGAAACAGAGGGCAAAAATAGGGCTGGCTCCTGGGATGTCTGCAGGAAAGTTGGAAATAACACAAAGCCTGACTTGCTTTCTAGCATCCTTAAAACATATAAGCACCTTAAAGCTTTATATTCCTCAACCATTCCAAATAGCCTCTTATTTGTATTCTGTGTCTCCTCAAAATGAATGACGTTTTAACATTTAAAAGTTATGGGTTTTTTCCAACCTCAATACAAGGTGGAGAATTAAGATCACTTGCAAGGAAGTTTCAACAAAAAAAGTAAAACCTTTTTGTAAAAACAGGTATTTACCCCCTTGGAAAGAAAAATGGGGAGGGGGAACACTGACCTGCTGTTACTCACTCCAAATCCTTCATCCTTAAAAGCTCTCATTAAATCAGAATCCTCCACTTCTGCCAAAAAATGAGCAGACAGGAAGCAGATATTAGCTAACTCTGCCTGCTTCTCAATCAAACCAGACCCAACAGTCTCAGTCCTACAATCACACAGGGCTGGCATGCAAAAGTGGGGAACACTGCACCCTGAGCCATTTATGTCTGCGTGACTGTGCCGTTACGGCAGCTCTCCAGGGATGGGCCAGCATCGCCAGCCAACCAAGCCCTAACAAGCAAGTGTGCAAGTCCATGCAGCAAGAGGAAAATGCTGCTGCTCAGGGTGGATTAGGGAAACTGCAGTATTGGTGGAGTAAATCTTGTTCACCTGTTGCTGAGAAAAAAGAAGTTAAATAAGCAAAGGTAAATTCAGGAGTGCAGATTCCCAAATTCACAAGATTATTGCTGCTTTTGGAAAAGGATATGGGATAGAAAAAGCCTCCCATAAGGGCACAGGAATGTGAAAAAAAAAACCTGAAGTAATTGAGCCATGACATGACCTGAGTTCTACCAGGTCCCTACCCTGCATCACTGGCTACCATGATCCTCACAGTGCATGAGCCTCTGCTGGGGCACTGGCAGCTCAATGCCAAGCTGCTGCCACTGCCACTGTTAAACCCCAATTCGAGGCGAGCCAGGGAAGTGGTGAGTGACAAGTACATTGATCTTCCAGCACTTGGAAATGAGATGAGAGTGGGAACGAATGCAAATTGGGGAGCAGAAGCTGTGCCTTTGATATGATGCCAGTATTGTCCCCAGCTCCAGAGGAAACCTCGGGGATGCAAAGCTATGCAGTAGGGCCACCCTAAGGGACCCTTTTAACTCAGTCAGGATGAGTCCACTAAGAAAAAAAGGAAAGCAGAGGCCAAAAACCTCTGATAAAACTGAACTGCTTTTTCAAAGCAAGCCATTAGGAAGAAAAATAAAGGGCTAAGGACTATTAGTAATGTGCAAAGGATGCCACCAGTATGTCATAACTCCTGATACAGGCTCTGATGCTAGCAGAGATTTAAAAAGCATGCACTCAAAACTAAAAACATCTCCAAGAAGAGCCGAAAATATCTGCCAAAAGGTATTCTGAAAGCAAACACTTTCTAACATGAAGAAGAATCCCACAAGCACCCTTACCACGGGATTTGCTCCAGGCCTGGAAGTAAAGATTCAGCAAAACCCACGATTATCTCCTCCTCACCTCCCAGAACAAAGTTGTTGTTCACCTGCTACTCAAAGCAAACCCACGCTGCAGCAGTAGGCGCTTGCACCAGCAGGAAAATCACCCACATGCCGTGATGCTCTGGGATGGCATGGGACCAAACCTCTCTCCTTTCCATGAGGAAAGCCGTCTCTGATCCAAGACCACTTGGCTGCTAGCTCACCTTGCTCTTCTGGCATGCCCAGAGATGAGGAGCATCCCTATTTGCGAGCACACCTGTGAAACAGGTTGGGAAGCTGCCCTGTACCATGCAGCATTAACTAAAACGTTAACAAGCAGTGTGGAAGCAGAGGATTAAGCAGAACACTGCAGGAGCACACAGAGGCTAGGGTGGCCAGCGTCAAGGCACGGAGCGAGCCCCTTGCATCTCCTTTTTGTAAAGCCCCAGCAAGATTATGTCCTAATTTGATATCCTTCTATGAGAAGGTCACCTGCTTCATGGATGATGACAAACTGGTGGATGTAGTTTTTCTGGATTTTGATACAGCTTCTGATATTGTCCCTCACAGCATCCTCCTAGACAAGTTGTCCAACTGTGATGAGCAGGCACACGGTGCGATGGGTGAAGAACTGGCTGGATGGCATATCTCAAAGGGTTTTAGTAACTACGGCTACATCTGGCAGGTGACCGGTCCCAGTGGTGTCGCTCAGGGCTCAGTCCTAGAGCCAATTGTGTTCAATATTCTTATCAATGGTTTACATGCAGGAGTTGATTGTACCATTAGCAAATCTGATGATGATACCAAATTGGGAGGAGCTGCTGACTCTTACAAGGTCAAGAGGCCTTGCAGAGGGATCTAGATAGACTGGAGCATTGGGCAATGGCATGAAGTTTAACAAGAACAAATGTCGGATCCTGCACCTAGGGTGCAGTAACACTGGGAACAAGTACAGATTGGCAGAGAAGTGGCTGGAGAGCAGCCATGTGGAAAAGGATCTGGGGGTGAGGCCATTTCCCCGCAGGTACTGGTGGGCTGTAGGCTCAATAGAAGTCAGCAGTGTCCCCTGAGAGCCAAGAGGGCGAACTGCACCCTGGCGTGCATCAAACACAGTAGAACCAGTGGTCAAAAGAGAGGATTGATTTGGATTGATAAGGAAGTAGGAAGAAAGAAGGAGGAGGAAGAAGAAGAAAAAGAAGGAAGAAGAGTTCCAATTGGAAGGAACCTACAACAATTGTCCAGTCCAACTGCTGACTAGCACTGGACCAGATTTAGCGTTGGTGCAACCTCAGTTCGAGTACTATGTGCAGATCTGGGCCCCACAATTTCAGAAGGATGTGAATATCCTTGAAAGTATCCAGAGGAAGGAAACACAGCTGGTGCAAGGGCTGGAAGGCATGTCCTGTGACAAGCCGCTGAGAACTCTGGGTTTGCCTAGTTTGGAGAGAGGCTGAAGGGTGACCTCACTGCTCTCTACAGCTTCCTGAGGGGAAGGGGACAGGGAAGTCCTGATCTCTTCTCCCTGGGATCCAGGGACAAGACACACAGGAATGGGTCAAAGCTGTATCAGAGGAGGTTTTGACCAAATATTAGGAAGCATTTCTTTACCAAGAGGGTGGTCAAACACTGGAACAGGCTTCCTAGAGAGGTGGTCAAAGCTCCAAGTCTGTCAGTGTTTCAGAGGTATTTGGACAATGCCTTTAATAATCTGCTTTTAGTCAGTCCTGAAGTGATCAAGCAGTTGGTCTAGATGACCACTATAGGTCCCTTCCAACTGAACTGTTCTGTTCTAAAAAGTGATGTGTAGTTTCAGGACAACTCAATATCAGGATGATAAATATAAACCAAAAAGAATCCAGACAACGGCAGCAATAACAGAAATCCACAGCAAACTCCTCAGTCCTTTGTATCTGAAATACTTGGGAAATGGAAACATGCAGCTTAAGTTATCAAGGACTATTAGGAGAAAGGAAATTTTAAAACCACAACAGAGGCAGGAAACTTCTCCAGCACGAAAGGAGCTGGTTGCAGCCATTCTGCCCCAAAACTGCCTAACTGCAGGTAAACTGGAGGCACATGCAGTGCTACCAAAGAGCAGTTTAACAAGAGCACGCCAAGGAAGACAGAAATTTCCTCATTCATGTTGCAAGCCAATGATTTACTAAGCCTTGCCGAGGTGGTCACCACCCCACTGAGCCCAGCACCTTTCCACTACACCCCCAGAACAGGCTCTGCAGGCTGAAAAAGCCTTGGGAACTCACCATCTTGTCAAGAATGGCCTCAGGAGGGATCTCTAGTAGACTCCCAAGATAGTCTGGGCAAGAAGCTATTTTGCACCATATGCAGCACAATGGGAGGACAAGGGGTGTGCAGGGTCAGAGCCATTGAGAGGCCTTGATCCAGCTGGCTCCTGGGAGCAGGGTAGTTGTGCAGATGAGCTTCAGATGTTGGAGCTCTGATACCCACCACCCCTCCACTTCTCATCAAAATAGCATGTAGAGATAGCAAAAATACAGGGAAAATCCCAAGCATGACCCTTGTCCCTCCATCACCCCCATGGTGAGCCCACACCAGCAGGTAAGGGCAGATTTGGTAGAAGTAGAGGTGTTTGCAGCCAGGAGCAACCTCAACAGCAAAAGCACCATAGGAAGCTCCGATGGCAAGGAGGTATCAGCTCCCATCCTGCTGCAACAGCAGATTACAGGGATTAGGGGTCCAAGCATTGCCCTTATTGTCAGTCTAGAGACTTGTGTATCTGCTTCCCTACAGCAGCAGAAACAACGCTTTCTCAGTGACTATTCATTAGTGAAGGACTTGAGATCTTGATTTCTGCCATAAAATTAATCTCTAAAGAGAAGCAATGTCACACTGTGGGAACAGAAGGAAAGCTAAAAGTCCCAGAATTAAAAAACCTACATCCCACCTTCTTCTCCCATTGCTGTTTTCCCAGCTGTGAAATAGGTGGTCTGGTTGAGGCCTACCTTAAATTCAATTTCTTGTGGGGAAAACCAAATAACATACAAAGACATGGCTTTGCTGTAGGGTCTGCAACAAAACTTCGCAAGGCACTTTGAAGACAGGATGTGCCATGTGTTTTTTTTTCTTTAACACAGTGAATTTTAAAACGTTGTGCCATTCACACATTAGGGATTCCATTATTTTTTAAAAGAAAACACAATCCCAAATATTTTAGCACTTATGATTGAGACTGAGAGCAGCACCGAGCTGAGGAACTATGGGGTTTGCAGTGACACAAACAGCTGGAGTCTTACCAGGGAGATCTGAGCCAGCTCTGCAAGCACATCTCCATGGCTGGATCTGGTTTTAGTTTAAGTTTTGCTCTCCTTTGTTAAGATGGGCAGCATCTTTGTCTTCTTCCAATATCGGACTTGCAGCCAGCAGCAGGTATTTTGCAAACAGCAGCTGAAGGATAGCATGCATCCAGCTGGATACTGAGTCCAGCTCTGAGGCCCACAACATGAGAAGGACAGGGACCTGTTGGAATGAGTCCAGAGGAGGGTCACGAAGATGATCAGAGGGCTGGAGCACCCCTCCTATGGGGACAGGCTGAATTGGGGTTTTTCAGCCTGGAGAAGAGAAGGCTCTGGGGAGACCTTACATCAGCCTTCCAGTACCTAAAGGAGGCTAGAAGAAAGCTGGAGAGGGACTTTTTACAAGGGCCTGTAGTGACAGGACATGGGGAAATGGTTTTAAACTGAAAGATTTAAATCAGGTATTAGGAAGAAATTCTTTACGATGGGGGTGGTGGAACACCGGAGCAAGCTGCCCAGAGAAGCTGTGGATGCCCCATCCGTGGGAGTGTTCAAGGCCAGGTTGGATGGGGCTTTGAGCAAATTTCTCTAGTGGAAGGTGTCCCTGCCCATGTCAGGGGGTTGGAACTAGATGATCTTTAAGGTCCCTTCCAACTCAAACCATTCTATGATTCCATGATTCTGTGCTGATTCGGATGCTGTGAGCTGTGTTGTGCCTGCACAACCTGCCAGTCCCATGCCGCAGGCATCACGTTTAGGGCTGCTGAGGAGTGTCATGAAAAGGAACACTGATGCCAGCTACCAATAAAATAGCAATGTCCACAGCATCCTCCCTGAAACCAGGAGGGTGAACTACCATGGTATACACAGAGAGATGTAAAGAAACACTGATCCTTCCACCAAGCCTTGTTTTCTTTGAGAGACTTCTCCTTATCATTGGGTACAGAGATAGCAGAGCAACCCTGGCACCCAAATCCCCTGGGGATGTCCCTGTCCCAAACACCACATGCTTCCTTGGGTGAGAAATACTGTGGATGGGAAGGACACAGCAAATGGAGGAAAAAACTGAGAAAGACAGAGAGAAGATGGACTAAAAGAAGAGGGCAGCAGCTGGGTTTGAGGACTGGACACAGAAGCAGAAAGTGTATAGTAGCAACTACACTGCATACTTTGCAAGGAAAAGGAAAGGTCCCGCAAATTAAAGCTAAGAGTCACAAAGAGCCAGCAGAGCTCAGCCTGCCTCCAGTGAGCTTAAAAAAAAAAGCTGTGCAGCTCCAGAAGTAGTTGTGGACCTACCCAACTCATGCATGGATCTTTCAAGAGTTTTACTAACAGATTATAATGACCTTGCAACGAGGATAAATCTGTGGGTGAACTTGAATCAAGTTTCATCACCACAGCTCCTACACCCAAAAGCAAATTGTTTTGTTAGTGTTTCCCATTACACCAGAAGAACCTGCAAGATGTCGGCCCTGAGCTGCACAGCTCCAATGCCTTCTATTCTGGCTACCAACTTGGCCAAGTCCCTAGAGTTAACAAAAGGATTTGGGATTACTGTAATACTGTTACGAATTTAGTGTGAAAGCAGACACCAGTATTACGAGATGATTATCACAGAGCGTGTTCAATATGCTCACACAGAATGGCACAGCAAGAGGTTAATTATATTGCTACTGGAATCAGCTTCCAAAAGGACCATCCTTCGATTTAAGAGGGGAATTTAATTTTCAACTCATTCAGTTCTGAGCTCTTTCAAGAGCGACGACTATTTATGCCAGAATGTAAACGATGGTTTATGATCATGAACTGCTGCTTAATAGGAAATAAATCCAATTGATCAAAAGTGCTTTACCTGTGACCCCAAGCAAGACTGCTGTTCAGGCTGTACAATTCGCAGAGGACAAGAGAAGCACAGGCTTTGCAGCTGAAATGTTTTAGTGGGCTCCAAACCCTTTGCAGTATTTGCTTAGCACGGCAGCCACTTTCAGCTGGGAACATTTGGGGAATTAATAGCAAATCTGCTTCACTAATTCTTCTACGCTGAATGGACCACAGGAAAAGAAAGTTAACGCAATCCATCAGGCACCACACTGCATTGGTATGGTGGCACTTGGTAGAGATTAACTGTAAGGAAATACCCATTTTAGCAGGCAAGGTATTAAAAGCCACATATAGCGTTCAAATGAATTGCATGTGTTTGGGTATGTACCCAAAATTCCTTAAACAAAAAGAACAGGACTTCTGTTTCCTGGAAATATAGAGTGGGAGCAATGGGGAAAGCATTGCCCAGCTTCAAGTGAAAAATCAAGTGATGTGACCAGCAGGTCAAGAGAGAGGATTCTCTCCCTCTACTCGTGTGTCCTCAGACCCCCCCGGAGCACTGCGTCCAGCTGGGGGTCCCCAGCACAAGCCAGGCAGGGACCTGCTGGAGCGGGGCCGGGGGAGGGACACGGAGCTGGTCCGAGGGCTGGAAGCCCTCTGCTGCGGAGAAAGGCTGGGAGAGCTGGGGGGGCTCAGCCTGGAGCAGAGGAGGATCTGGGGAGACCTCCTTACAGACTTTTGGTATAGAAAAGGAGCTTATAGGAAAGACGGAGAGAGACCTTTTATCAAGGCCTGTAGTGACAGGACAAGGGGTAACAGTTTTAAACTGAAAGAGGGTAGATTTAGATTGGACATAAAGAAGAACATATTTTACACTGAGGGTGGTGAGACACTGAACCATGTTGCCCAGAGAACTTGTGGATGCCCCATCCCTGGAAGCATTCAAGGCCATGTTGCACAGGGCTTTGAGTGACCTGATCAACTTGAAGATGTCCCTGCCATGGGCAGGGTAGTTGGAACAGATGATCTTCAAAGGTCCCTTCCAAACCATTGCATAATTCAACAATTATCACAAGTTCACCAAGCTAACATCGTTCATTAGAACTTTTAACTTTAATTCATTAGAAGTCTAGAGATAACTCTGGGGAAACTTGTTTCCAGAAAATAAACATTTCAGCATGGAAATACCACTGAACATGGTTAAAGGAGAATTAAAAGTTACGTCCCAGCTTGGCTTAGGCCCAACGAGTCGTCAAAGCCTTGTTCCTGTGCTCTCATCACACACAAGCTCAGAGTCGCAGGACACCAACCCCATCCTGTTGTTCTGGAAATGGCAAATAAAACCAAACCCTACCAAGCTCTCAGAAAAAGTTTATTTTCATATTAGAACAACGTTATTCTCCCCATTCATCAGACTGCCTACTTCTTCCTCCTCAAGTCATGGCAGCAACCATGTCCACCTTCCCAAGAAAGGCTGCAGTGGTCAGTCAAAGGTATTCATTATGAAATTTAAACAAACATGAGAACAATTTCATTTTCCCAGCTGCAGGGCACAGACCAAGCAATAACACTTCCCCCAATCAACTACTATTAGGAGCTTTTCATCAGGATTTTTTGGCAACAGACTGACTCAGAGAATGGCAGAAGCACACACCAGGAAAGGAACAAAATCTTTCCATGATAGGAATTGGAATAACATTTGATTGCATGGCTTTTTCCAGATGTCAAAGCAAACCTCATCATCACCAGTGAAACACAGCTCATGGTTCATTGAGAAACTCAAGAGCCAATTCAAAACCATCATGACTCTTAAAAACTTTCCAGTTCTCTGCTGAACATCAACCCTTCTTGCCTCTTCACACAGTCAGGCCAAGCACCTTCTCCCTTGTCCTGGTTTCAGCTGAGGTAAGGGTTAATTTTCTTCTTAGTAGTTAGTACAGTGCTGTGTTTTGGCTATGATGTGAGAACAATGTTGATAATGCCCTGACATTTTTAGTTGTTCCCCGGTAATGTTTATACATCAAGGATGTTTCAGTTTCCTGGGCCCTGCCAGCGAGAGGGCTGGGGGTGGGGCACAGTAAATTGGGAGGGGACACAGCCAGGACAGGTGACCCAAGCTAGCTAGAGAGGTATTCCATACCATATGGCATCATGCTCAGTATATAAACTGGGGGAAGAAGAAAGAAGGGGGGGGACATTTAGCATTATGGCATTTGTCTTCCCGAGTAACCGTTACACATGATGGAGCCCTGCTGTCCTGGGGATGGCTGAGCACCTGCCTGCCCATGGGAAGTGGTGAATGAATTCCTTGCTTTGCTTTGCTTGCATGCGCGGCTTTGGCTTTAACTATGGAACTGTTCTTATCTCAACCCTTGAGTTGTACATTCCTTTCCAATCCTCCTTCCCATCCCTCTGGGTGAGGGGGAGTGAGCAAGCGGCTGTGTGGTACTTGGTTGCCGGCCAGGGTTAAACCATGGCAGTCCTTTTTGGCACCCAACGTGGGGCACGAAGGGTTCAAGGTAACAACAGATTTGATTGGAATGTTTTATTGCTGTTTAGCTATTCAGGGGCAGGTTTCTGTGCTTACCATGGGGCTTGCTTGCCTTACTGTATATTAGTCTAATGCTCGTTAGTGGCTGCTTCTTGCTTTTGCTGCTTGCTGTACTGCTTATCATCTCCCTGTGCTGTGCCCAGGAACATTGTGATAACAGCCATGGCGATGCGCTGGGGCTGCCAGATGGCCAGGGCATCGCTGCTGTTTCTGTGCTGCTGTACTGGACAGGCTGGAACTCCAGTGTGAACTCAAGTCAAAGGGACTGTGACCTGTGGATGAGTCCAAGTGGGAGCAGGATACCCCAAAGCCCCTGTAGCCGTGACTAAGTCCAAGGCTGAGCAGGTATATCTCAGAGTGTCTGTGGCCATGGCTGTGTCTGTGCTGCAGCAGGTATGCCTCTGAAGGAATTGTGGCCCAAGGACAAGTCCACGCTGGGGAAGGTACACCTCGAAGCATCTGTGGTTGTGAATCAGTCTGTGCCGCAGTAAGTACACCCTGGAGCATCAGTGGCTGTGTGTGAGGTCATGCTGGAGCACTTCAAAGTGTGTGGATAAACCCAAGACAGAGCAGGTACAGCCCTGAAGGGATTGTGGCCAGGGATAAGGCCATGCTGGAGCTGATTTACTTCTGAAGGGACTGTGGCTGTGGGTAAGGCCACACTGGAACAGGTCTATAGTCACGGCCCACGGATAAGGCCATGTTGCAACAAATGCACCTCGAAGTGACTGTGGCTGTGGATGAGTCTATGCCGCAGCAGGGATACCCCTGGAGAGACTGTGACTCGTAGCTGAGGCTCCACCTGGAGCAGGTTGCAGTCTGTGGGTAAGTCCAAGCCAGAGCAGGGGCAAGGGGAGGAGTTCATTGCAATGTTAAACCCTATGGGGTGGTCCGAAAGGACCAGGGCTGGAGATTGTAATGGATATACCTTTAAATTGTTCTAACCCATGATTTGACTTTCACGTTATAGGAATGACTATAGCAGCAACCACCTGAACCTTTGGAGGACAAGCAGTGCAAGTGCAGCGGTGACCCAACCTGAGCTGGCTTTGATGCCTGATAACCCCATAAAACACTCAACCCCTCTTCTCCTGAGTGACCACCATAAGAGATCGTGTTCATAGACTAAACAAACTCAATGGACATTTTGTAGACATTCTGTGGACATTTGTGGACATTTTATAGACATTTTTACAGGGGTGGTGCATAGACTAGGTGAATGATGTCTGTGTATTATATCAAAGTATGGGAAGGGTGATAGTGTTAATGAGATTGCATTGGAAAGTGTGGCACAATGTAAATGGTATGGAATAAGGGGGTGCACACCCCTGCACCGAGACCGGGGAGAGCTCATTGGCCTCATACACCTCCCCAGAGCAAAACCCCATGCTGATCCTGCCACCTCTGCCTGGGTGCGGACCTATGGATGAGAGGTGATAGACCTGGCAGTGGTGTCCATCACAGGGCAGAAGGGTGACTGCTGCTTCCACGTTTCTCCAATATCTTCTCCATACATTTTGACACCCATGTGCCTTGGTATGGGCCTGGATCCACTGTCACCAGCAGGTAGGGTTGGGCAGTGTTGCTCTGAAGAAATTCCAGTGCTGGAGAACAAGCTTCATGTTCATCACAACAGCTGGACTCTTCAGTAGCTTGTCCCTATCTTCCCACTTGTTCAACCTTTTTTTTTTTTTAATTGCTTACTTTCTCAAAATGTGGTTGATTTGTGATTAGTGAATCCAAAAAAAAATTATTTGAAAAGAGATCACAGAATGGTTGAAGTTGGAAGGGACCTCTGGAGATCATCTGGTCCAACTCCCTGTTCTGGCAGGGCCAACTACAGCCAGCTGCCCAGGACTATGTCCAGATGGCTTTTGAGTATCTCCAAGGACAGAGACTCCACTATGTCCCTGGGCAACCTGTGCCAGTGGTTGATTACCCTCACAGTGAAGAACTGTCTTCTGATGTTCAGATGGAGTCTCCTCTGGTCCTGTCACTGGGCACTGCTGAGAATAGCCTGGCTCTGTCCTCCTTGCATCCTCCCTTCAGGTACTTACAGACATTGACAAGACCCTCCTTGAGCCTCCTCTTCAGATGCAATGTACTTCACCACGTCAAGAACCCACCAGCAGCATCGCTTGTGCAGCATCTCATACCACCCACAGGACGTGGCAATGGTTAAAGCTTCTCCAGCTGCTGGCCAGGACCCATCATACTAATCCAAGTGAACACTGAGATGCTCTGAAGCAGAATGTAGATGATGTTTACGTTGGGATTACTTTAAAGGCTGTTAGACAGTGACAAAGCTTATAGCACAACACAAGGAAAGAAAACAGCATCTCTCACTCCCTATTTAGAAATAATCCAAAGGTTTAGGCAAGTCCCACCATGTGTGGAGACGTCGTAGGGGAACCAGGCAATCCCTTGGCTGTTGAGAAAAAAGAAGAGAAAGGGAGCGAGGAGGAGAACATCTGGAAAAGCAGGGGATAGCATAGCAAAGAGAATACTAGCAGCGAGGAAACATCAGCAACAAGTGTGACAGGAGAGACAGGGAGGCAGCAGAAAGCAAAGCAGACATGAACGTCGGAGAGCTCCAAGATGCTCCCTGGAAAAACGCTGCTGCAAAAGACACTCAGGATCAGCCTTGCAAAAGGCTTTTGAGTCCACTGCTGCAGCGAATGCTGAACAAGTTCATTAGAAGGAAACCACCCAGCATTGCACAGAGTTGGTAATCCCTTCTTGAGATTAGGGAGCAGGATCACAGTACCTCCTCGGCACAAGGTAAAGCACAAGGTAAAAGACATCACTGTGCATCTCTGGGAGCTGGGACTCCTGCCTCTGTACTGTACATCTCTACACACATTCACACTGAGAAAATTAGCTCATCTGCCTCTCTGATCAGCCTGTCTACCAGGCTCTGATCAACCCACCCATCTGGTTCATCCACCCTAACTCCTCTGCTGTCTCCTCCACCCATGCCCTCTGTGACCCATCTGCCAATGTGGCCCACCCAATATTGGTGTTGCTTTTAGAAAAGCGTCACAGCTAATCATCTGTCGCCTGAATGTAATACTTCTGGTGGTTCAGCAGGTTGGCTTTTTGGTGACGTGTTTTTTTTTTTTAAGAGGAACAGGGGGAAATGCAAACTTTTATTGCTACGTGCTGGGAATACTGCACATTTGCAAGCAGCACAGCAAGTGTCTGCTTGTTCCCATCCCAGGCACAGGCTGCAGCCTCCTGTCCCCATTTCCATCCACAGCTGAGATGCTGCATATAAAGGTTTATTGAGTCTGGTTTCATTTGGGGGTTTTTGCCAGCACCAGACTAAAGATGTTCAGGGCCAGCATCTCCATTTAGGAAAGGTAATTGCTAACAACTCACTGGGGCTGCCGAACATAAGGTGTCACACAGTGCGTTGCTGCAAGATCTGGCAAGAAGAGCAGCACAAAGTCCTTGGTGCTGCTTTCGGGAGCTGCCACAAGCCCTATGCTAGCCAAACCAGCACACCACAAAAACCTAACAAGCAAAAGACTTTCTGCTTGTGACACTGTCACTACCATTCCCTTGTACCAAACCACGGGGGAGTTTTATCATACTAAATTAGGCATTTAAATCTTGCACATAGTGCTGAAGATTCATGATGTATGTCTCCTGGTCCTGGAAAGGCTAACGCTGATTTAATACAGGTAGATCTCTACTGATGATTGGTAGCCCATTACACACCAATTGTCAGCATGTTATACATCACGGCTACACTCCCCTACCTCCAGCTAGCAGGAAACCATCTGGTTGCTCTCAGGGTTTTGCATCCCTCACAATCACGGTAGGATTGTGTTTAAGGATTAAGTTTTCCAGTTTTCCAGGGAAGGACTGGGACACAGCCATGTGCGGTCGTATCTCCATTCCTCTGTCCATAAAGATAAGGCCAGCCCCATGAGGACCACTGTCACACTGAAGCCTGCATCAAAAGTGCAGTGAGGCAAGGTGGAAATCACTTCCCAGAGTCTGGCCATGCTTCTGGAGCCACCAAGTGCTTCTTCCACAGCTCCCTGCCTCCTTGAGATGCTCAGTGATTTTCACATTAATTTTGGCTGCAGCCAAATCTGCAAACACTGGATAAGCTGTAGCAAATAGCTGATGGCTACAGCATTGTCAGACACATCAGTGAGTGACAGTAATATATATCCCCATGATGGCTACCTGCATTGTCCCAAATTGCTGCCACGAGCCTGCCTGATTACCCACGCAAGGTTCAGCTATATTGCTTTCCAAAGAAGTCTGGGTCAGCAGGCTTCAGAGCAACACCAGCATCTGCAGCCAGGTGATCTGGGATGCCATGGAGAATAATGGGCAGAACAGAGTGTCTTTGACTCAGTTCTACAATTTTAGTATCAATATTTAATCTGCAACAGAAACACTAGCAAATATCTAGGTTTATTCTCTCTGATCAGAAAATACAGAGAGAGGCAGAGATGGATGGACTTCAAGAAGGTCTTGCTGGCAACAGGTGGACACATCACCTGTTCACCTGCCTCCCAGTAACACAAGAAGGTGCATGATCCTGAAACCATGCTACCACTCTCAGCAGCTGGTGGGTGAGCAACACATCCCTACCCTGGGGTTCACCCACTGGTACTCAGCTCCACTGCATAGCCGTCCCCGCTGCCAAGAAGCACCAGGGTGGTCCCGTCCAAATGCCAGAGGAACAGATGAGCCTGCTAAGGATAGGGAGACACCATGTTATCCACCTCCCTGATGGGACCAGCGAGAGGTGGTCATGTTTAATCCACTAAACACTTTTCCTGGCTACAGCCCATGTTAAAGAGCCTGAGTGGGTCTCTGGAGTATTGGACCTTGTTCAAACACAAACCTTATTATTATAACAAAAGAGGGTGGTGGGGTTTTTTTCCCCCTTCCTTCAGTGAATGATTATTAATGTGTTTCCAGGAGCCAGGTCCATTTCTCTAAATGAGAGCGGGATGGCAGAAGGAAGGCTGATAAATGCCCTCCTCCCCCCGGCCTCGCGGCAGGAGCTGCCAGGGGTTCTCGTTCTAACAAGCTGCAGATGGAAGACGACTGGAATAACAAAGTATGAATTTTTATGAGTCTAATAAATCACTCCACTTTTCCTGCTCTTGATCGTTTTCAGCACTTCAGACACTAGAAAAACCCCAGCTATAATCAAATGGGTTCACGGATCTCGTGTTAATGCCTTGCTGTGGCACAGAGAGGTGGCTCTGCCTCAGGAAACGACAGGGAGCACTTGTCGAGCTGGAAATCCATTTGCATTCATGCTTTAGGATTGACTTAATTTATTTTTTTTTTTTAATTTAACAAGGAGAAATTTGAATCTGTTAGGTATTCCCCCACCCTCAAAGCTACTTATCAAACCAGAGGCCACCCAGCTTTTACCTTTGCTAACTATCCATTTAAAAAGACCCTGACCTAACTCCAGCATCAGCAGAGAAACTTGTATAAACTCTGTGAGAACAGAGGAAAACTTTGCAGGCAGCAAGTTTTTTAAGGTCCTTTTAATTCTCCTTTCTAAACTCCTGTATAAAGCAGGCAACGGGCAGGCCTCAAATCCATCTGAACAAGAAACAAAAGGTTTCAACTTGTTGCACCCACTGAGTATGCGCACACATGTTTGCCAAAGGAAGTTTCTGCCAAGGTCTGATGAGCACCACATGGGTGGAAAGAAAGAATTAAGACTTTGCTCTCCTTACCAAAAAACTACTCTTCAGACCTCCAGGACAGTGACCAGCAAAAGAAGGACAGAGCCAAAGCCAGAGACACCACGATGCGGTTAAGCAAAGGAGAACATGACCGTTGCTCCCCACCCATCTGCAATTCCTTGAGACCAAGCACAGGAATGCATCCTGCAGCTCCAGGAACTGCAAAACCTGCAAAAACCACCCTTGTAATGGATGCAGCTCTCCCAGTCCCCCCATGCCCGTGCTGACAGCAAGCTTCTATCCCACCACACCAGCAAAGCAGCAGCACCCCGAGCCTTGATGCTTTACCTCCCTAAAGGAAGGAGGGCAAATTAGCTGGGAAACCTGTTGTTTCTGTCATCCTCATCCTGCCCCAGTCTTTAATCCATTCAATATGTTTTTCCCTGCTTTTCATTTGCTTTTCCAGCACAGCACTGAATCAGGGAGGGAATTCATCTTTGACAAACATTTACCGATTATCAAATCACAACTGCAGCCACAGACAGGGGCAATAAGTCACTTTAAGCAGCCGTCCGTATTGCAGGCTGAGGAGTTTGGGCAGCTCCTTGATGACAAATAACTCCTGTCAAAGCCGCATGTTCCCTGGCGCTCCGAACCCGTGTTCTCTGTTGTTCCACGCTACCTGGTGTTTAATGACAACACTGTCAGACTAAGACGAAGCCTCTGCGCTGCGGACTGTCAAAGCCCTATTAGAGGAAAGATTGAGACCCTACTCTTCTTAAACTCACTCAAGCAACACAACCCGCTAGTTTTTATAATTATTGTACGAGAGCCATCGATCGTGCACTGACACCTAACCTATCTGTATGAAATGGGAGTAGTTTGCTGGGTGACAGTTGCTATAGATTATTGTGGGTGGGTTGTTCCCCCCCCCCCCCCCCCCCCCCGCCCCCTTTTACCCATTGCTCTACAAAGCCTAGAATGGATGGGAAGGAAGAAGACGAGAGTGTGCACCTTCACTTAGGTGCCTTTTCCATCCCAGCTCGTTACCTTCAAAGTGACTTTTGGAAGTTTATTGTTTGTAGGGTGTTTCCCTGGTTGGGAAAACCAACATGCCTCCTCCAGCTCACACATCTCCTAGCACATAAGCCGTACTCAGATCATCCCAACTAGCACCTAACACCAGAATGATGCTCCAAGAGCACATCCTTGCATGGAAATGCTCACGTAAACAAATCAGGGGGTTATGACAGGCAGAAATCACCCAACGCTGATCCTGGAGGCAGGTAGCAGCCCAAGGCACCCTCGACATGCAAGACTGCCAGCTCAGCATCAGTTTATCCATGTGAAGTCCTTCCCTTCTTCCCTAGGGTCAAAGTTCTGCATTTAGGGAAAGAAGCAGAAAACCCAGCATCTCCGGCTGCAGTATCATAATGGAGGAAGTATTCGTGCCCACTTGATGCTATTGAGATTGCATTGTTTTTCACCATCCCCCCCAAAAAAACCACAGAGATAAGATGTAAGTACTGCCAGCATCTCTGTCCATGCAGATGTCTGCTGCTGCAGGCAGCCAATAAACTGCACTGGGACCTGTTTCCATCTAACACATCATCCATCAGTTCAGTTCATTTTGCTCCCAGAGAAGGACTGGACAAAACTATGGGTTGGCACCAAAGAGAAGTCTTCTAGAATACAAATGCACAGTCCCGAGTGAATGTGACACTCTGGGGATGTGGTACTGAATTCCCAATGGCATAAAGAAAGGGAACCATAGTCCAAGGGTGATGAGAAGCTACTTTTGAGCCATAAAAAGAGGCACGAAGGGAAGAAGATAAGAGCCAGGGAGGGACTCAGCTGTTCCAAGGGAAACGGGTTGAAGAGGAGGAGCTCTCTCCCAAGGAACAAAGACTAGTTTGTTGTTGTGTCTGCCCACCTCTCTCAACATCCCCACTTGCATGTTCACCAAGGAGACCTCTCTCCAACTCAGTTTTCATTTCACTGGGGAAAAACCCTTTTATCTGAGCTGCTTCCAATAGACAAAGTTGGGGATAGATGCTGCTCCCAAATCCAGCTTACATGGTAAGCAAGGATTTTGCTCCTCAGAAACTCCACTCTCAAAACCAAGGTTGGGGCCACTTTGCCATCAGTTATTTGGAAGTAGTACATGTGTGGCTTGCCACCAGAGACTCAGAAATGCCACCACCTGCACACAAGCAGCATTAAATACATGTGTTAACTCTTATACTACAACTTCAGGAGAGTTTGGAGGGGTGAGGGGAGGAGGAAGAACACTGCTGTTGCTTTAAAGAAACACCCTAATTTGCTTAAAGCAGCTACAGGATTTGTCAAGTTACTATAAAGTATTTTCATAGCCTAAGCTATGCACAAGCATCAGTGTGTGTGGTTTATTTGCTTGGATTGCCCATTTGAGTGCACAGTTGGGTGAGTTTGGCACACATCCACTTCTTCCACCTCCCCAAAGACCATGGTTTCATCTGTACTAGAGGAGAAAGGACCCTCCTGCACTCCATTGACATGCAGCTCTGGATGCTCAGTGTGGGGCTACATGGCACTGAGAGGCACCCAAACTCTACCCCACCACCCCATCCCATGGTCAGAGCTGCAGGAACTGACACCACCAGGTCCTGTGGGACCCAATGAGCCAAACTCACTGTTCCTGCACCAGAGATGAAAACTTCTCACGGGTCTGATCCAAATAAACGGCCCTCTTTGAGGTGGGTGCAATGAGAGGGAGCTTAAACCACAGAAACATGATGACCAGACCTTTGCTTGGTTGAAGACCACATGGGGCTTATGGTCATCTAAATTTATGGTATTGAAAACATAAGGGAGGATTACAAGAAAGAAATTTCCATTGGCTACTTGGGTGGCTCAAGCAAGCCATTCCTCATTAGGAGATCTGAAATAAGTACCACACCACATGAGATTGTGCATTAATTTTGATTCAAGGTCCTTCCAGCCATGATTCCTTAGCATAAAGGCACAAAGACAACCCCAAGCCAGCTTTTTAGGAAAGGTAGCAAAGAGGTGCCTTCTTGACTCCTGAAATCAACAATAAAGTTAGAGACACTGCAATAAGGAAAGCTCAGACCTCCAAGACAGCTGGTCCCAACTAATCTTGCTATAGCTGAAGCTGCTAACAAAATAGAGAAGAAAAGTTTCCATTTGCAGTTGGAAACAAATGTTGTTTTACTGGACATGGCAATAACCCCATCTCTAGCCTCCATCAAGAGTGCTTTCTGTTCAGGTATCCATCCCTGCAGCCCAGAGCAGTGATCCCAGCCTTTCCTACAGCACACATTGAAGGAAATAGCATCTTCTTCTGTGACTACAAACCTCTGGCACTGCCTAGATTCTGTCTCCAATAAACACCTCATTTTCTAAACCCTGAGTGACAGGTGAGCAGAATGTTCTCCTTGTACCATCCTCGGGATCACCCAGGGATGTCAGCGTGGGAGAGGGAAAGAAGAACAAGAAATCTTGCTTCTCCTGCCTCTGAGTTTGACAAGCCATCCTAGACAGGTGGTAATATTTGATAAATTTTAATTTCTCTTCCAAGGCTGTCAGGTAATCTTTTTATTGACAGCACTACAGGGGTTTTTCTGTAGTCTCAGGGAAAAGGGTATGTGCTCTTGTTTGTTATTAAACCAAATACATATTTTGGATGGAGAAACAGCTACTATCCACCTCCATCTACAAATAAATCCTCCAGATATGAGTCCTGCGTAACTCCATACATCACGCAAGCTGCATGGAAGCCCAGTTCACCATGCAGTGTCCTTGGAAACTCCCCGGCACAAATCCAGAGTTGAAACCACCGCTAGCTCTGGGTCTCCTTTCACCACCCAAGCAACCGTGCTTCCCTCTCTGTGTTAGGGGGATAATTTTACAGTGAATAGTACTCAAATGCCAAGAGACGTTTCTGTGGCTGAAGTGTGACCACATCATTTCTAATAATACCCACCGGAGTCACAGCTCGGTGGTGGTTCCCAAACTACCATGTGAGGCCATTGGATCGAGCTCCCAGCCATGCAAGGAGTCACACCAACCCGCATCCTCGAGCACAACGCTCGCCTGCAAGGGACAAGGGCCTGTATCCTGACCCAGGACATGTGCTACCATCAGATTGTGATGATGGAGGGAAGATGAATGCCAGCTAGCTCCCTCCTCCTGCTTCTTCACTAAAGGAAGTGGTACAAGGAGGACAGGAGTATGGGCAGCCACAGACAATGCTCAATTTCCCCCAGAAGCAAGACAAGCAGAAGGAAAAAAACCGTGACCATTTATAAAGAACAGGCACAACTACTGCTTTTCAGAGGGTTGTTATTTCTTTGCACCCTGCACAAGCCAAAAAGCCAATGTTCCACATTACATGGAGCAAAACCTCTGCTCAAGTCCAAAGAGATGGGTGAAGGCAAGTCCTGCTAACACCAACAGCCATGCTCCCGTGATTTGTTTAGGTCTGAGTCAGGCCCCATCCTGGTACCAAGCCCTACTGCCTTCCACAGAGGCAGTGCAGCATGCACTTAAGTGCACGGTAGCCTCATTGATTGCCACGTCCCTAAGCACCCAGCTCTACCATGCCTTGCAGAGGGACAGCATCGACAATTTGAAAAGGAAGGACTACCAAAAAGGAAAAATAAAAAAGCATTTCCAAAGAGAAATGATAGCATCCTCTGATCTCACTGTTCTCTTGAAGCAGGTCAAGAAATATTGACCCATTTTATAGGGAGAGGGCAAACAGTTTCTCTGTGTGTTGGTTAAATCGATAAATGAAGATCATTTAAGTTTAAGGAGTCTTTCCTTAAAGCCCTTCTTTCCTTGCTATTCCGTTACTGCACTTGGGGAAAGGTCACACGGACAGAAGCCCAAGGTGTCAACTTCCCAGTCCGATGAACATTCGATCCATGAAAAGAAATTAAAGTAGGGCCAGAAATACCACCTATAACAGTGCCAATGAGAAAAAACTGCAAGAATCTTACGTAAAACAGCCAGGTCTCCATTTCATCATTAAATACTGTTTTCAAACCTCTCTCTCTCTCTGACAATTTACAAGGGGAGGGCAATTCCTAAGCCAAGGAGCACCTTACACCACACACCCTCCATACCAAAGGTAGCAGAACCAGCCTTTCTACAGCCTTTTGGGAGAAAACTGCCTCCACAGTGCAGTTTGGAGCAGCAGTGTCTCTTCAGTCTCTGGACCCATAGGAGTAGCTAAGCCCTGCTCAGTGGCAAGGATAGCAGCATGGGACATGGTGAGATGCTCTGGCTGCATCTCACCAGTACTAGGACATTGCCGTGACAAATCTGTACAAGATGTATAACATAACTGTTTGTGTTTGCAATCTGCTGCCGGCCTTGTGTAAGACAATCCAGTTCAGCTTAATCATTATTAGCAAGTTATTTTTTCTCAGCATTTGGGAAGAAGCAGGTTTGGGAACAACCGCCTGGAAGGAGAAACTGGTGAGGAACCACTCCAATCAGCAGCACCTAAAGCAGCAGATCCAAGAAAGCCCTCTGCTCCCCAGCATGGGCTCAGCTCAAGCTCTGCTGGATTATTTTTTTCTATTTTGTGACTGTCCGCTGTGTTTTTCAAATCGTGAAGTTAAGTAAAAGACTGAAGACAGAAGGTGGGACATCTTACATTCAGTGACAACCTATCAGTGAGTACAGCTATAGCTTCCTAAAAAGCTTGTGAGAGGCAAGTGAGCAAACCCCCCAGCGACCTGCTTTTGAAAGTCCTACCCTCCAACTTTTAACACCAAGTTCATCCAAAAAGTCAGAAGAGAAACTTGGCTGCAAAGGCAAATACTAACAAACAACAACTTGACACCACGGCAGGAGTGACACTCTCCACATTCCCAGACCAGCCTCCTACTATTACCTAGCTGTTCCAGCAACAAACTGTCCCAGTTCACAGCACAGTTATTTCGGGTCTTCCCTTCTCCAGATCTTTCTATGAAAACAAACTCCTTTCTCCTTCATATGTATCAGTCCAAAAATATGACTTGAATCCTTGGCCTCTTGACATTCACCAAGCTCATGAAAGGTGGTTTCAGCTCTTCAGGCCAGAAGATCCTCTTGCAGTCTGCCTGGGTGATGCAGAGGGATGTCATGGAAGATGTGCTGCTGCGGTACTGACAAGTGCTCCCCAGGATGTCCCCATGCAGCACTTGCACACTGCAATGGCCAAGATGACCATGACAGCCTGTTCAGGTCTTCTCTCCACTTTGGCTGAGACACGGTACCTCTTCAAATCCCACCTGGGGCCTTTTGGCACTGTCATGGTATTATAAGCAGCACAGCCTCATCACATTTGTTGACAGCCAAGAGAATGGGTATATGCACAAAATTTAAACAGCAGCAATAAGATCCATTGAATTACTGCAGTATCACTTCCCCTACATTTTCCATTTCCAGAGAGATTTAATGGGAACATCATACAGGCAAACACATGCATGTTTCCAGCATGAGATCTCCTAAAAAGCTTTAAATACTTTCCTTATTCCACCTTTCCCAAGGAAGCTTCGTACTCCTTACCTTATCTCCCACCTACCAAAAGACAGAGAGACAATACTGTAA
The DNA here is from genome assembly GCF_023634155.1 of Falco peregrinus. Classification (NCBI taxonomy): domain Eukaryota; kingdom Metazoa; phylum Chordata; class Aves; order Falconiformes; family Falconidae; genus Falco; species Falco peregrinus. The sequence continues at coordinate 13,724,698 of NC_073723.1, forward strand.
GGAGGAGGACAATTCTCCTGATAACATCAGTGTTAGCTCCAGTTCGGAGTGAATATGGGAAAAGCCAAACTATTTGCCTGCCATACTTTTCCTTAGCATCCTCCTCCTGCAAAAAGCCACTAGAAGAAGTTGACATGCAATTTCTGACCTGTTGGCCACACAGCCCCAGGAGTCCTGAACAAGCCCTCCTTTTCTCTTCATCTATGGACCCTTGCTCCTATGGACCCTATGGACCACCTTGCTCCTGTGGCTTTGATTCAGCTCAGACAATATTCCAGTTCCCACCCTGATGAAACCAGTTTTCACAGCCTCGCTACAGCATCCCCCCAGAACAAGGCAGCTTTGCTGAAGCACAGTAAGCTGTCATGCCAACATCCCATTCTGGTACAAAATGTGGATGCTTATAATTGAAAAGAAAACCATACAATTTGTGGGTTTGTTTTCAAAACTGACCTTCGAATGGTTCATAAATATCTAACTACACCAACAGTCCCATATCTGGTTAAAAATCAGAAGGCAATCTGAAGGCAATGCATCACCTGGGGCATCTCGTGCAGATGTTGGCAAAGAGCCCAGCCAAAACCCATGGGACTCCTCAGTGCTCTCCGACTTTTTGGAGATTTTAGTATCATGAAAACTCATTGGGGTCTCCGGCACATAAACCCAAGTACTCCTCCTTACCTACCTCACAGGTGGTAGGTAGCAGCTTAATTAATGTTTGCACAGTCTCATAAAGACAATCAGTGACGAGTATTATTAGTTAATAAAATACTCCATCACTTAGGTTACTTCTTTGCATAACCCTCCCCATGCTTTTTTTCCTGCTTCATCTTCTATCACCTCTTTTAGACTTACCGCCAGTCCCATCAGATCAATACGCAAATCCATGCTCCCAAATACCCTGGCCTGTAGCATAACTGTTCTGCAAAGGACTCTTACCAATTCAGGTACACCTGAAGGCACTTCTCTTGGCAAGCTCCAGGAGAACAATTTCCTAGAGGCGTTAGGGCTCTTGCACCCTCTCTGACAATGCCAAGATGCAAGGCAAATGCACCAAGAGGTGACCCCACCAAAAGACCTCTTGGCACATCTGCAGCATACAGCAATGACAATCCCCCCAACAAGCAACATCCTAGACCAGGAAAGGGCTGAATTCTAACAAGGACCACCAAGTAAAGTCACTTCAGATTTTCTGCACTGCTCCACGCCGTGATGGCTTCTTGTTCAAAGGTCAGAAATCCCCTCACTGAAATTCCCCCAGAATAGTCTCTCTATAAAAAGAACCAGGAGCTCACAGCAAATCCCACGTGCAAACCATAACATTGTAATCCCCAATGCTATAGGGATTCTGTGCATGCCACCAGGCAGCTCACCCAAGGCGTGTGAATAGCTGGACTCCAAACCCGACTCTCAACTTCATAACACCTCCCAAAGTTTTCACGTTAGCTCCCAGAAGAACTGTGCACTGGCTATCACTCAGGCACAGAGCCAAAGCATACGGCCTTATGATCTAAGCCGGTATGAAAAACCCTGTGCTGTTTTGCAAGGGTTTAAAATCAAGGAATGAAAGATTTCAGGTGAAGTTCAGGAGTCCCAAGCAACTTGGTACAAGTTTTTACAAAACATCCTCATCATTTCTTTTACAATAACCCAATGCAACCAGTGGTCTTGGAGAACTAAATGCGTAGGACATCTCATGTGCAGAAAACACAATCCTATGCAAGTCAAGATACACAAGTAGATAATTGAAGAGGAGGAATAAAGGAAGTCTTGTACAACACAATTTAAGCATGATGGGACAGAGGGCTTCCAGCAAACATAAGCCACCCTTCGAAATGAGGCTGAGTTGTGCCCTTGCAGGCTAGCTAAATCCATCGGGAGTTGCACGCCAGGAGGGGGGATGGGCGAACAATGGCCACATGCTGCTGGGCCCAGCTCAGGCTCGGCAAAGCTCCAGGTGCTGCTAATGCTTCCAAGATGAACGATGGATGAAAGGGACCTCTGCAGACCAACAAAGCAACTGAGTAACAACAACAAGGAGCCAGGGTTGAGCTGGGAGGCAGAGCACCCTCAAAAGCATGCCTGGGTGATCTGCAGGGCACTTGCATTACTCTGGCTCTAAAATAACGGTGTCCAGAGGACAACGAAGCTGGTAAAGGTTCTACAGAACAAGTCTTATGAAGAACGGCTGAAGGAACTGGGGGTATTTAGCCTGGAGAAAAGGAGGCTCAGGGGAGACTATCACTCTCTACAACTGCCTGAAAGGAGGCCATAGGCAGGTGGGGGTCAGTCTGTTCCCCCAAGTAACAAGTGACAGGACAAGAGGACATAGCCTCAAGTTGTGCCAGGGGAGGTTTAGATTGGCTACTAAGACAAAAAATTTCTTCATTGAAAGGCATCAGAAGAGGCAGCCCAGGCCATTGGTAGAGTCACCATGCCTGGAGGTGTTTAAAAGATGTGTAGATGAGATGAGACTTACGGACATGGTTTAGTGGTGTGCTTGGCAGTGCTGGGTTAACGGTTGGGCTTGATGATCTTTGAGGTATTTTCCAATGTAAACGATTCTATGATAAAGTGACTGAAACTGGAAACTATGCTGAATACCCAGGCAGCTTTAATAGTCCCTTGTCCTCAAGTACCAGCAGAGTGTTCTTCAGACACAGAACTCACAAGTTCAGCACACAACATTTCTTTGCCTTTTAAGATAGGCAAAACCACCTGCTGGTACACAAACCAAGGTGTCAGAGGACTGCAAGGACCAACAAGCTGGTCTGCCACAGGAGCACAGTCCCAGACGGTCCTGGGATGGCAGCCAAGCCCTGCTGAGATGCAACTGCAGGTGAAGAAATACCTCTTCAGATGCAACATGCAACAGAGGCTTCAAATGGCAGCTGCAGCCAGTGGCGTGGAGAAGCAGCCTGGCATTACACCACAGGCATGAGGCATTGACTTTCCAGGGGCAAAACCAGCTCAGGTGGATTTGTTTACCCCCCACTTTGAGCACACAGATATCTCGGCACTGTCCTAACACAGATGGGCAGATGACGTGCAACAGCAAACACGAGGTCTTTCCCATGAGGTATTCACAGACACCAGTGAAGCACAGCAAAGCCGCAACACCCTGAGCTGCCCCACCACACGCACAGGGCTGCTGGCTCCAGTGCCTGCACATGGCAAATGGAAAAGGCAGGAGGTTTTTAGGGGGAGGCAGGGGGGAAACCTTATTAGCCTTTTTCATTACATGTCCAGGCTTCATGATCTGTCAGTACCTAAGCTGGGCTGTCACCACTCACAGCCTGTTGTTTGGACAAAAGCAAAACCGTTTCCAAGCAAACAGTTCAGGAAACTCTGTCCCACTCTCCCCGCAGCCCCCCCGCCAGCTCTTCGGGGCACAGTGCTTGCACACGCAGCAGCACGAAACGCCTTGCCTAATGTTTCACACTCCGAGAGCTCCTCCAGCATGTGCTCACTGTGTAATCCCCACAAAGTGCTTCCAAAAACAGCTGCAGCCCTCCTTAATTAGTCTCCGTGGGCAACGGGCATTAATGATTTCAGTCTGATGCGTAACTATTTTTGTGTAAGCCCCGTGCACCCCCCCTCAAAGCCTCTCTGCACAGCCAGCATGGATGGCTCCATCAAGCAGCATAACCTTTTGGCCAAACCCCTGGTTGAAAAGTCAAGTGAAGAGCAGCTAACCACAGGCACTGAGCTTCAAGGTGTCATCTCTGGGAGGAAAGCACTGATCAGCCCCAAAATCAGTGGAGAAGTCAAACCACTTGCCGTTTTCTGTGGACCCCAAGTATTGGTCAATATGGGGGACCAACTTGCAGCAGCATTACAGCACCCCCCAGCTTTGGGGTACGTCATGCATAGATCTGGGGTAAATCCTCAAACTATAGACACATATGCCACCTCCACAAGCAAGAGCTTGCCATATTTGTTTGAGGGCTCCTTTAACACAAGCCTCCTTCCAAGAAACTCAGTGTCTTTACCCAGGCAAATGGGGCTCAAGGGTCTGAACAGAAGGTAGCAGGGAAGATGTTATCCCATCAAGCCATTGTCTTGACTCAGCAGTTTGATGCAAGCCTTCAGCAAAAACAACTTCTTTAGCAACAGCAGGTTCTGTAACAAAACTTAGCCACTGTGTCTACCTAGTCCCCTTATCAGCAGCCAAGTTTTAAAAATAATCATAACAATTAACAGAGAGGGGGGAAAAAAAAAAAAAGATGAGAATTACACCTCGGTGGCTGCTAAAAGAGCTCAAAGAGCCGCCATTGCACTTGGGAACCAGATGCACGGCAGCCCAGCTCACTAAAAAGTCAGGTTTGATTAAAAATAGCCAAGTGCATGGTAACTTTACCACCAGCTTTATTGCATTCAAGGCAGAAAGTGACACAATCTCACATAAAAATCTTCCTTGGGCAGTCATGCCTGATGGTAGACAGACACAAGGGTCAAATTGATTTGTCTGCCAGCCAAAACACCCCAGCTTGGGCTTTGCCTGCTGTCTCTCTACCGGAGGGAAAAGGTTGCCAGAGAGTTTTGACCTTCAATCAAAGCAAAACTGCTCAGTTAGGCCAGACCTAGGGGTAGCCCAGAAACTGCACCTTAGATGGCAGGCAAAACCAACACCGCTGTACCTCTAGCACTGGGATGACATGTTCCAGCTGCCTGTTTTTCTGCAAGAGCATGCTGTCCCCAGTGTCTGCCCCAACTCCTCATTCTGTAAGCTCCAGTCCAACGAGCTAGTCTTCCAGAGGGGGCTAAACAGACTAGAGAATAACAAAAGACACTCAATTAAGCAAAATCTTCCTACAAGCTCAGCAAAACCTTGCAAAAATGCTTCTTGGAGATGATTTTCTCCTCTTGATGTACCTATGTAAGTCCCAGAAGCAGCAGAGAGGTCCCCAGATATCAGCTGGCTCTTTGGGGAAGCAATGTGCTTCCTTCAGGGCAGTGGCTCCCAGGAACAGACAGCACCAGTGCCATGTCTTCAAGCAATTAGAGGCTGGGAAGAGCGAGCAGAGTAGCACAAGGCAGATTCCTCCTCTTCCCCTCTGCCTCTAGTTTTTTCCCTTCCTGCTAGGTGCAGACATCAGAAGGGAAGACGCCTGGGTGCCCGCAGAATCACCAGCTGCTTCAGCAAGAAGCCCCAAGGCATGCCGGAACAGGTACCTGGGGAGCAGCACCTTCCATTCAGAGCTTCGTTTGCACCCAGAGATCTGCCAGTCCCTCCAGCAGCTCCTCCAGATTCAAGGCAAGGATGACACAAAACAGTACGTGGTGCCTGCAGGCTCCCAGCAAGTTGTAAAAGCTGGTCTCATGTGGGCAAAAACATCCATGCCCCCTTCAGAGCTCAAGAACTTCTTTGTTAACTTGCGATGCAGCTTATCAGCATCGCTCTGCATCCCCGCATGGATAACACCATCCGTTATCTCAGCTGCGCAAGCTCGCCACCTCTGCTCGGTATCATAATGTCACGTACCGAAAGCTCTCAGATGACAAGAGTAATAAAGCCCAAACCTCCCCCTTGATTAACGCAAGTGGTTTCAGACATAAAACAATACAACCCAGCTCGAAGCTATTTAAAATAATAAACCACCTTTGATTTTTCATATTCATAAAATCTGGAACAATATGGCAGCCCAGGAGGATGCCTATCAATAAAGCTGGAGTGGAATATCAATATTTAGCTACATGGAAATTTATTACAAGCTGGGAAGCAATTACTAATACAGGGTTCAGTAATTTGCACCACATTTGACGCAAAGCAATGGCAACACTTAGCACTGACAAAATACACCTCTGGCATACTTATTTCTATAAAGAGAAGCAGGGCACAAGGCAATACAAAGTAAGTAGCAAAAAATAGCAGAGCTTGGCCCTCCATTTGCCAAGTTTATAGGGAAAATATGGGAAATGATGAGGTTCCTAAGGAGCACTCTGCAAGGAAGCCCTCACCAGCCAGCTTTCCTAATGCAATCCTCCACACAGGCTTACCCTTTTCGTCCTGCTCCCATCGAAGGGAAACCCGTGTGAAGTTATCATCACAGCTTTTGAGAGCAGCCACGACCAGGTTGACAGCTGCTATTACCGCCATCGTGGGCATGCAATAAGTTTTTGCCCAGCTGCAAAATGGCTCTTGCTTCCCTCCCCTTGATGCCATATGGGCAAGGACTGTTGACAGCGCTCCCCCAAGCAGACGAGCAATTCTCCCAGAGCAAAAACCCTTCCCTCTGGCTGAGGCAGTAGTAACAGGTTTCTGCAAACTCAGCAGCCATTCTTGCAACTGCGTTTTTGAGATGGTATGTTCTCTGAAATCACCCTAAAACACACACAATTTCTTAATGGTGTCTAATTATTACGGGGGCATTGCAATCACACAACATTTAAAACTGCAAAGTCCAAGCAGTTCAGCATTAATGGTACAGCAGCAAAGGCATAAAAGCTGAGGTAGGTCTGAGTTCTTGTTACATGGCGATTTGCAGAGCCAGCTGAGAAAGAAAAAAAGGAAAATTAATATGAATTTGCAGAGATAATGTCTAAGGAGTACCTCTGGAGGCAAAGCAACCTTCCACCCCGGCTTTGTGTGCAGGGGTGTCTTTGCCCAGAGATCAATAAATAGCAATTACTCAAGATGCAGGTTAAGATCTCCTTTTAAACTTCAGGACCACCAAGGTACGTGGCTATGGTGGCATCTCAGAAAGGCCGCAGCAGAGCCCACAGAGCCCAAGTGCTGAGCGCTGGAGGACCTCATGGGCTTTGCAGCTTGAGGAGGTTTGAAGCAAACAGAACAGCTCAGGGAGCAATCGCATGGGACAGCTGCACTGCAGGAACCCACGCAGGAAACAAGCACCCAGCAAAGGGGCCACATGGAGGTGTCAACCCACCCATCTGCTACTACAAAGGAGCATTTCAGCCACCTGATACTTGTACCCATCTCCAACATAGACTTGTTTCTCGGCGCTCCAGCTCCCCTGAAGAAAGCTGCCTTTTCTTGAAGGAAGGAGAAATTCTTCTGTCCATGCAGCACAGGGCATCCTGGGAGCAATTAAGTGGAGCGATTAGGAAGAAGGGTATGGTCCTCCCTCACCTCTGGGAACAGAACCCAGAGCAAGGGATGGAGAACAGGGCACCTACTTGGGAAAAGAGGGTCTACGAAGGGAGCGCTGCCTCCATCGCAGGCAGGAGAAATCAGAGCTACAAAGGCTGAAAGGAACCTCCCGGCTGCAGGGAGGGCTCAACCTTGAAGTACCACACTGCTTTGCAACACATGGAGCTGATTTTTCACCCCGGCAGGCTCCTTTGCCTTCAAAACCAGAACAGCTTACAGCATGTTACTGGCTTTATTCTCAGCATATTAAGGCAATAGCCTCATTGATCAGATGGGGAAACTGAGGCAGCAGGTGGCCAAGACAACTTGCTGCAAGCCATGGTAGAAAAAAACAGCAGAGGACATCACTGATGTCCTCATCTCCAGGACTCTCCTTGCTCCAATTTAACATCCGTTCCCCTGACCATGCATGGGTCTGAAACAGAGGAGGGAGGATTAAAGGGGATGTAAACAAAAGAGCTGCAGTTTTCACTTCCCATCAGGGCTGCCGGCACTGGAAACAGCAGCGGCACTGGAAACAGCAGCGTTGGGTTTTCAGGCTCACAGCGTCTCTCTGAAGTAATTCTGTCCATCTGCAGGGTGACATGTGGGAAAGCAGCCAGTGTCAGGTTTCAGTACAGCCGTGTAAATTCACAAACTGTACAGCTATTAATATTGTGAGGCATCCTTGCCTACTGAGGGCGGGGGTTAAACGCTGGGACATTAACGTGGCATGCCAGTTGTGCCTCTGGATTTGTAGCAACTGTGTGCAGGAAGCCTGGACCAACGACTGTGCTGCCCTTTTATCAATACCAGTACAAGCCCCAGCCCAAGCCACAGGCTCTAGGGATTGCTGTGCCCTCCACCGCTCAGGCTTTGCCCTTAAAACATGGTTAATCTGGATCCTTACTCAGAGTTTGGGTTTAATTCTGCTGCAAACCTGCACTGAAAAACCTCTAGCTGAGTTTTAAAGGTGCTTTAGCCCCTGCCAAGCTGAAATGCAGATTAAAAGGTAGTGCCAACTTAACTTGGGACCAAAAACCACATGAGAAATTAATCCCACATCAATAATCCTTCAACATCTTTCCCCTCAGTCCCATCCTAAAATCAAATTGCTACCCAAAAAAAAACTGAGAAAGGCTCTCAAGCATTGCAGCACAAAAATCACAGGATTCATCCCAGCACACAAAGAGAAAGTCAGGGGCAGCGTTTCAGCATGGCAGCAAAAACCACACAGACTCAGTCAGTGATCACCTGGGGCACCCATCTCAGTGCCGGCAGCTGCCTGCTTGCCCATGGCAACAACTGAACAGGCAAGGCAATGCCTCTGCGGTCCCTAATAGCCACCAATACGTTAGGTGCCATTAAATCCACTCCTGGTCAATAAGATCTTGGTCTCAAAAAGCCATGTGTGCTCAGGTAGCGCCTGTGCATCAACCCTGCATTGCTAGTTTAAAAGTGATATTTGAACTTAAGGGCCAACTTTTTTCTTTCTTTTTTCCCCCCTCCGTTTCTTATGTTTTCAGCAATCTTTCCACACCTGCACATTATTTTCAAAGCTTTTACTGTCCCAAGGTACCTTCTCTCACTGTATCTTTCAAGGATAAGTGCAATGGAGAATACTTTGTCCTCCCCTTCAGATATCTCAGAGGAATTTTTTAATATCAGTCCTCAACCTCCCAGAACTGTTTTCCCCACTTAAGAGACAAGAAAATTGGGGTGCAGAAAGACAAATAGACTCTTCCTATACCAGACAAAGGGCTCAACAGCAGAAGCAATGATAAAACTCAAAAATAAAAACCCCAAACTAACCTTTTTCTTCTTCCAAAGCTGCTTTGACATTTCTTCAACTGTCCTAAGCGGAGCAGTGGGCTGGCTGCTTTTAAATCATCCCCCCCGGTCTCACCAGCACAGCGGATTAATGCATTAGCTATTCACCCTGCAGACAAGCCTGGTACTGGGAGCACAGTTGAGCCATCACTTTTGCAGTCACCAACCTTCCTGCCTTCAGATTAAATGCATATTTTTAAATCAATGGCTGGAAAAATGCCCTGCAAAGGGCTGCGGCAAGTGCAGAGTGAAAAAGAGATGTCAAACTCTATGTGTAATTGGAAGGAGCATGTCTCCACGGACAAGGAGCTGGTTGGGTTTGGAGTTAGGGGGATACCTTGCAGAGTGATGTTTCATCCCATCATTTCAACCTGCTGTCTGTAGATCTTCAGGGGTCCGTGAAATGTTTTGGGAATGGCAGAGAATGACTGTACTACACCCCAACAGCTACCTCAAAAGGGAAAGGGAACAGTAAAAAGTTGGGAGATTATATATTTCCTTAGCCGTTTTCCACTCCAGCCCCATGCTTCAAAAAAAAATCAATAGTAAAAAAAATGTTTTTAAAATATCAAGCAGTTCCTACGCATGCAGATTCATCCAAGTGCTTGAGCACATTTAGACTCACATGTATCACTTATAACATGCCCAAGCACATTCTCAGAGATGTGGGGTCCCACAAAAAAGCTCTGCACCCTGAACCTGCCTCAGTGAAGCAGAGCTAGAAGATGCCTTTGCATCTTGCCTCAACTGTTTCCCCATAGGGTGAAGGAGAGAGGGGAGGCAGTGGCCAGCCAAAAAACGCAAGGTAGAAGCTCTTTTTCAAACTCTCCTAACAAATTTCCCAGCTCTTAGGGAGCGGGAGAGGATGACAGATCACCGAACCTCTAGATTAATTGCTCGCCAAAGTGAGATGGTCGTGTTTGGTACCCGACGTCAGCACATCCCATCAATCTCCACAGCCGAGTGCCGCTGTCAGGAGCTAATCCTCCCCCCCCCCTTCCCCTCACCAGGCAGGGAGTTCATTTCCACTTCATTACTTCGCAATGTAGTGAGCCGGCAAGTGTCTTTCTTACTGGCTACACCACTCACGCCCCGTTACCGCCATTGCTGCCCAAGCTTTCACCGTGCTTTGCTGAGCCTGGGGCAGGCACCTGGAAGATGGGAGCAGACTCATCTACCCACAGCAGCATGTGCCCAGCTGATCCTTTAAAAAGGGGCACAGGGCAGGAGGGGGGCAAATATTAATCGCATGCAATACTCTTTCACCTCCTTCCCTTTTTGGTGCTAAAATCATGGGAGAAATGTGCTCCACAGAGTCCTCCACTGGGTAGGACAGCACATCCCAAAGGGTCTGTCCTGCTCCTCTGGGAATCTCCCAGAGATCTCACTCTCCCACACTAAGTACCTAGTGCCTGAAGCCATGGAAGCATCCAGCCCTGTGGAAACATACACTGCACTGCAGCATATCATCAAAACCAATTTAAATTGCTACTACAGCAGTCTCATATCACCACTATTGCCTTTTCCCCAAGAAACCCTCATGTTGTTAAACAGTCCCAGGAAAGAGCTTGGAAAGCTTTTCCCACCCTTTCCATAACTCCATGCCCTCCTTAAACTAGCCAAGCAGTGCTGAAAACTGATTTTCGGTGTTTTGTGATGGATAAAGGCACCATTGCTCTCATCTTACAGGTAATTTCTTGGTCAGCATCACTTTATCCCACCATCTGCTAAAACGATTACTAGCCGGAGAAAAACTGAACCAGCAGAAAAAGTCAAGAAGGATGCATCAGAGAGGAGGCAGATGCAGCAGTGTCGGGATCGAGCAGAGTTTTGTGCCTCGCTATCCTCTTCTCCAGAACAAAATCCTCATGGGAAAGTATAAAAGAGAAAGGAAGTAAAAAAAAAAAAAAAAAAATCCCAACCAAAGGATGCTTCATGGAAAAGTGAGGGTTTAGAGGAGTTTTGGGGATTGCTTTTTGTTTTGTAGTTGAAGGAATTTTATGCTATAAAAAATTCCTAAATTTATAATTGCTAAATTTACTTACTGAAATTATACTTCTAAGACTGTTTTAATATTTTTAATCCCACTTTTTTGCCCTTGAAAAGAGGTGGCTGCATATCTTCCCCTTCTTACGTGCATCTCGTTACTCAGGAATGCACCTTTGTCAAAATGTTCACAAGGATAACAAAGACCTAGGCTGTTTCCAGCAGCGTCGTTACTGCTGTCTAATTACAGACCCAGAAAGCAAGATGTCCAGACACCCAGGTTTATCTGCACCATCCTGTACGCCACTGATTTGCCTGTGGGAATTATACCACACACAACTGTATTTGCCGGGCTATTGCAGGCGGCGTTAGACAAGCAGGAACAATTGCCAGCCCTCTGCTAGCCCGTTAACTCAGAGTCACTAAATATCTCTGGCACGAAGACAGCTATTTGCCATCTTAATCTGAGGCAGTCCAGGTCGGCAGGGACCGATTGGCAAAGATGTATTTAATTAAGCAGCAGAGCCTTCCTCTCTGCTGTTCTGCTCTTGTGTTCAAGTACTGATCCTGTACAGACGGCACCGGAGCCTCCTCACTGCTGGGTCCGGAGATGCCACACCATCTCTTGTCTGCCTGGTACAGCAATTAATGCAGCAAACAATTAATCATGGTCTAGTAGAGAAGACAGAGTGACAACTTTAAGTGACACTCCCGAACACATGGGAAGGCAGGGTGCCGGCTTTTATTGAAATAATACGATCAAATAAAAGTGACCGGTCAACTCACTGGTATTAGGAATCAATTAACGGGGCAGAAATCAGCACCATATAGTGTTCCATATAGAAACATCACAGAGGCAGCACAAAAGCAACGCAACTCTATCTGTAATGCAGTAATCAGACACAGCAAGGCAAGAGGTAATTACAGGAGCACTGGAAAACAGGATTTACTTCAGAACGGTTTTTACCATGCATAGAGTAATTTTCTCTGCGTATTAATGCTACTAGCTCTCATGCCTAGCAGCTCAATAATACAGGCTACGTAATAGTTTAAAAAAAAAAAACTTAAAAAAAACCAAACCACAAAACACATTGTTTAAATTAAATTCTTGACCCTCAACACAGACCCCAAGTTATCTTGGATGCACAGTGAGTCACGGGTGTTTAACCAAAGAGGAGGTCCTAAGCGTTGCCTGGTTAAGGACTCACTTTATTGGGACTAGAAGGGTTGAATTACATTTGTCTTTAAAAGAAAGATGTAAAGTCCCATCAAGCCAGCTCAGAAATCACACATGTGCTGCCTGTCTTAAAAACACTGGACTAGCCAGAGCCTTTCAAGGTCTCCTGTGCAAGCGATGTAGCTGCCTGTCCCCATCTCTCACTGCACCAGAGCCGAAGCTCTCACAGGGGCAGGAGCACTTTTAAACAATCACATCCTTAATTTGGCAGCACATGGCTTTTTAAAAGTTGTCCTTCATACTTCTGCTGGTTTAAAACAACCATGCTTCAAAATGCAGCTGCTTTATGGGCAATTTTTAAACCTCCAGGACAGATTAAAACCAAACACATAAGCATTTGCAAGCCTCACATCTTAAATCACTGCAAAAATTACTAAGAGTATCAGTGATGGGTAAAAACCCACCAGCTCTGGCCAGGCTTCTATTCCCGCTGAACACATGGATAATCTGCTGCTTCTTGTAACTCTCAGTTCATTTCCCTACTGTTATTTCCTATGGAAAAAAAAAAGGAAAAACAACCATCCTTCTCTGCAAAACCAGCAACGGCGGCAGCGTGCGTGGTGCAAACACGGGTGCATCGTGCCCCCTAGAGGGTACGGCCCCAAGTCCCGGCACCGTGAGGGTCTACGCCATGCGAGGGTCTGTGTGTGCCGGGCTTCGGATCTGCTTTTCAAAATCCGAAGGGGAAAAAAAGAGGGAAGAAAAAAAAGGCCATTTCCTTCTGTAGATTGCATGCCTGTGCCTGAATATGCTTTATAAAATACATTATACATAAAGAATTTGAAAAGAGAAGGGGAGAAAGGCATACATGAATATAAAACTTTGCAGAACAGGCTGTGGGTAGCTATGTATTGCTCGGAATTTTCCTTTCCAATTAGTATATGTGTAATTAAACCCCAGACTGATCCCAAACCAAGGAACACACTGAAAACACCCCTTCTTGCTTTTGCTGGAGTGAGACATACAAGGAGTTAAGCTCACTTCCCCAGAGTGGTTGGGGAAGCTGGTGCTGCTGGGCTGAGCCCATGTACTTCTAAAAATCATCCAAAAAATGATGCCTTTAAGGATGTACTCTTGCTGTCCCCTGGGCTGACCCCCTCCAATGCAGCCCCTCTGCCTTCAGGGGCAGCTGAGCCCATCTCCCAGCAAGCGAACCCCGGGAGTGCTTCTTCATTGCCCACCCCTCCCCTTCACAAACCTCTTCCTTGCTGCTCCGTGTTTCAGCACTGGAAACATGCTGAGTTAAACAACATGGCTACAATTAAAACAAAAACTGAAAGGGGAAAAAGAGGCAAATGCCAAAAGGAATAGGTACGTTTGCAGCCAGCAGCTGAAAACAGATGGGGAGTCAACGAGGCAGAGAAATAAAATGCAGAGAAGCTGCTCCTGCCTGAAGGAGCTGCCAAGGTGAAGGCTCCCATCCCGGGGAGGGGCTGGGGCACACAGCAGCACCACAGAGAAGCTTTACAGCAAGCAGGAACAGTAACCGAATATCCCAACAGGAGACTGACAGAGGGGCTTTCGAGGCTGGAGAGGGGGGTGTTTGCTTCTCTTTAAATGCACCATCAGGCAGGGCAGACAGTGTTTTCCTGGTGCAATTTGAGAAGCCAAAAAAAAAAAAAATCACTGTATTTGCACATGCAGCAACCCTGTTGTACCCCAAATCACAAACCAGTGCACAGCCAACACAGCCACACTTTCCATGGGGCACAGAAACGTTCCGCTCCACTGCCAGCTATAACTTGTGCTTTGCCACTTCCCCAACCTCTCGTGATAACCATTCACTACTGCTTATTCCGAAGGAAACATCAAATTGGGAAGATCAGGGACACGGTAATCCCAAAGGGCTGGGCAGTCCAGATCTGCCGTGCCTGTGGGCGATGAGCTGAGCCTTTCCTCCAGGCTCCCTTCTGCTGAGCCCTGTTGAATCCATCAGGCTCACTCCAGAATACCGGGCTCTTAATTAAGCGTGGCTAATCAGACACCTGGATTTGTCCAGCCCTGTTGCATTCCCTAGGGCAAAAGGGGAGGGAAAAAAAACAACCCCACACCACTCGCTTGCCTCCTGCAAGCTGCAGCTCATCACAAGCTGCCAGGCTTAGCACACAGACAGCTGCGGATGCTGACTGAGAGCTTCCCATTTGTTTCAGAGCTTTGGATTAGGCTCCCAAAAAAGGGGAGGTTTGCAGGTATAGGTCGTTATTGGGAGAACTGCCTCTCAGGGCTTGGTAACATGCTTTTGGGAGAGGGCACCTGAGCAGTCCTTGTTACTCTGGGGAGCAAGGGGGAAGAGCTTTAAGCAGCCAGTACCCAAACTGGACCAGTACGTCCAGCCTCAGAATCGTCTCCAGCAGACACACTGAGAGTGAAGAAAGGAAAAAGGAGTCCCTCCAGAGCATTATTTCTGATGGTGAGGCTGATCTCGTGCTGAATGTATCTGCATGGTAAAATGAGAGTAAGAGCTGGGATACCTGGACACGCTGGCCCAATTCCGCCCCAAACTCTCAGTCCACAGGCAACCCGAAGTGCCAAGAGCCTTGAGAAATTTTTGGTGAAAGAAGGCACAGCAGGATGGAAACAGCCCATTCCTAACTCAAAAGAAGGATCTTCAAGGGTTACTTGAGAGAAGGCAGAAGTAGCCAACGGAAGGGAGCAGAGACCCTTAGGCCAGTTCTTGAGACATCCAGCAGGGAGCAGATCAAGGTCCAAACCTAAGGAGAAACTCCTCCACCTTCAGGCATGGAGCAGACTTGCATGCAAGCTCAGGAGCCCAAAAGGAGCTCTGAGCACCGCAGGGACATGTCTGCACCCAAACTGGCACTGGTGGCACGACCTCATGTGATTCTCCCCACCACTAGCTCTGATTTTTGAGGGAGACCTGCATGAAAGCCAGTGCCACCAACCCGATAGCAAGCAGGGAAAGGGAGAAGGGAGCACAGCTGTAGCAGTAACACCATGCCCTCCAACACAGCTCCTGCAACTAATTACCCTTCACAGCCCATGCAGATTGATGGACAAGGAGGGGGGAGGGGGTCAAGACACAAGGAATCAGATGAGCCAAGTGGCAAATCAACAAGAGGACTGGGGTGAGATCATCACAGCAAAAATTACCAAGGGAGGTGTCAGGCATCGAATCGCTTTTTAATACCACACTACTCCCTGCTGGCCTCAAGAGCCCCAGTCTCCAGGCCCCCAACACCAACAGCTCTCTGTGCCAGCCCTGGATGCTTTTTTAATTTACGGTAATTGCATCTGACTATAGCTTTCAATTACAAATTCCATCAATTCTATGCATTCAAACCAAATCTTAAAATTGGAAAGGCACCTGTGAAGGGAGCAAGAAGCTTCCTGAAGCTGTGGCGAGGAGGCCAAGCCAGGGCTGACATGCCTGTCATGAGTCAGATGCCAAGCTGGATGCTTCTGTAGGGGCTTTACAAATGGAAGTGCTGTCCTGAGCCAAGATGAGTAAAGATAGCTCTTGTGCATCAGAATAAACCCTCAGTTGAAGTTTCTCTTGTTCCCTGTCTCCCTTCTTACTCGTGTGCCTTCTTCCCGTTCTCCCCCATTAATGATACACCCACCTGGGTCGGGTGCATCCTCTGGGACATTGGGAGGCAAGTTGGGAAGGGGATAGGGTTACTTGTGAGCCTGGGGAGAGAGAAGTGGCTTGCTCACAGCTGGCGTTCCCTCACTTTCTCACACGCAGTTAATTGGTAATTTTCATCACTCTTGCTGGAAGCATTTGCTGTTATATGTAGATGCAAGAGATAGAAAAGGGAAAAGGCAATGGGTGGAGCAGGTGCTTTCACTAAGGATTTCAGCTGAAACATTACCACAGCCTGCAGAAACCACCTTCCAGGAGTCGAACCCAAAACACAGCCCTGTGAAGGAGCAGTTCAGGACATTCCTCATTCACTCCCCATGGGCCAATTCAACACCAGAGTTGGGTGACTGCAGACGAGCAGACCTGCGCAGAGCAGTGGCACTGCCAGCCACTATCCCAGGCCACTGCTGAAGATGTACAAGTGTCATCTCGAGAGAGTAAGAACCACAGGTGTCACCTCAAAAAAATCTATGTGTGATGTTCTTGAAAAGTTCTTTACTGGTTGTGACATACAAACTATAGAAAACAGCATCCATGAATGTAGGACAACTTCAGTTGGAAAAAATATATAGAATAGCACAGGGGGAAGGGAGGGGGCAGGAATATCTTAATTAGAAAGAGTTGTAACTACTTTAAGTACTGCTAGAATAAAGAGAAAGGCCTGGCCTCTCCTACAAGGATTTACACCACCATTCTGTACCTGCCACATCCATCTGTACTCTGCCGTTTCACAGTTCAAACCTGTAAATGCTCCGAGACAAGGATGCTCTGGGTTGTGTATCTGCAACACCAACGCTGCCTCAGCAATATAAATAACAAAAACGCAAGGAATACTTTGAGCCACAACACTCCCTTATCCCTTCCCAGCTCTCTTCCCCCACGGATGCTCAAGCACCCTCAAAGAGGAAAAAAATATGCCCAAACTCCGTTTCCTTCATCTCTATTTAGGACTACAGTATTGTTCAGGAAAATCTGAAGGAAAAATATCCTGACAAACTGCTGGAGCAGCCCTTCACTGACCAACTTTTTGCTCTAGAACAAGCAAAAAGGAGGCAGCAGCCCTGGGAGGACCAAGGACCTGCAAAGGACTATGAGATGTGGGTCACAGCCACAGCATTGGAAAGGGACCAGAGTTAGCACCAAGAGGTAAGGCAAGTATCACGGGGGTCTGCCTGTGGCAATTTAACCCCTGAGCAAGTAACACCCATGAGCACACTCCTTTCAGGGGCCCTGGCAGTCATCCAGCACCAAAGCAAGCCTCAGTTTGATTCAAATTCGTTATGCACTAAAAAGTCCTGATAAAAATCCAATATACTACTAAATTGCACGTCACCAGGTAGAGAAGGCTCTTTATCCCAGGGCAGAGGATATTTTTGGTTGGTGTACCACGAACTTCACCTAAGCAGAAAGGGCACGAACCACCCTGCCTCCAAACTGCCTGACCCACGCAGAGAAAAGTCTACTGCAGATTGCATCCAGGTCTTAGCTGTATCATTCAAACTGCTGCAAAACTTGTAATTTGAGTGTCTAAACTGCCTAACCTCAACTCCCCAAACAAAGGGCAAAGTTGGAGCCAGAGAGAGGAGAGCTGTATGACCAAAGACTGAGAGGCAGGAATGCCCATTCTAATTCTGGCTCTGTCCCCATCCATGTGTGACCACAGGTTACCTCCCTGCCCACACCCTCCGCCTGTGCAGAGGGTGAATGCATGTAGCCCTTTCAGCAAGCAAACTTCTGGATTAAAAGCATGACCAGCCAGGAATTTGTGGAAGAAATCGAGGTTTTTTTATTATCTCAGATGCTGACGCACAGATTTTAAATACATCCCTCCAGGAGGACAGCCTTCATCTGCTGCCTCCTGCAACCTCCTTGTCTCAGCGCATTGAACACATGTTAGGACACCACCTTACTGCCTTAATTAGGTAATTATCTAAATCTTTATTGCTGCCTCCTTTGATAGGCTTACTAGATATCAACATACCCTCAAAATCTGGCCACAAGTGTCTTGTCCAAGATCACATCAGTTTCGGGGGAGCTGATGCCTGAGCTGACCCTCCAGCATGTGCTAGTTTGCACCCCTCACCTCTCTCTACCCATCCTGTGCATAAGCAAGGGCTTTAGTTTCCTAGTTTGCCAAACTGGCAACTTGGAAATAAGTAATGAATAAGTAAATCACAATAATTATTTACATGACATTTTGTTCACACAGGACCAAATTCAGACACAGATATTTACATAGGGCAGACTACTACAGATATCAAAGTTTGGCTGCAACACAACCGGCAGCATCCAAAGGAGTCACAGCAAGCACCCACAGAGACAACACTGCTTCCACCAAGCTGCACCCCTGCTCCCCCTCCACACAAAAATCCCCTGAAATCCCACAAGACCTGAGAAAGCAGTGCATATCACTTTCCCACTATAGGTGCAAAATACTCATAGCTTTCCAAGCGAGCGGCTGTCCCCCCAACAGTTAGCCAACAACATACGGTTTCATTTGTTCACCGGGCAGAGCGCTCCCTGGGAGGTGTCAGGGAGGGAAGCAAGCAGTGACCTGGAGCAGAAAGGATCTGGGAGCAAACAAAGATAATGAACTGCATTTAACAGGGGTGAAGGTGCTGCCACCACACATGCAGCCCGGGCCCATCACACTGCTCAGCACCAAAACCCAGCTCAGAAAGCTGCAGGGACAGCGCAGAGACCCGCACAAACACGAGCACATTCACAGAAAGAAAACTAAGGGAGAAGTACGGTATTAAAAGGGAGATGCTCTATTAATATTTCTCTTTAAACCACAATAGTCATAATTCAGGCAGCCTGTGCAGAGGGGTGATGACATGATACTGCTTTGCCACCAGCAAGGCAGGAGCTGGGGATGCTCTAGGGAGCAACAGGAAAAACTTCCCGGGACAGTCTTTAGAGCCGGAATTAAAATCAGAGAACAGATGTAAGTATTTTCCAACTCTAAAGAAGGTAGATGAGCTTCATGTAAAGCTTTACAAGTTACGAACAAATTCTTCCAAGAAATGCAGGCAGGGAAAGGGGAAGGTGACAAATACGAGGCAGCATCCTTAGATGGTTCTGTCTCCCCATATGCATCACCTTTTTAAAAGGTTTTAAAAGGCCTTGCTAGACGCTAAAAAACGAACACACACACACACAAAAATAAAAATAATCACTCTGGTCCTGGCAGCAAGGTTTTTAGGTCTACTTTATGGTGGAATTACTTTGATAGGATCACTCAGGCTGCTTGCAGCTCTCAGCAGTCCTGCCTGCCATCCTTCACTAGTGCTTTCTGCCTACAATATCAGTGCGCAGAGGAATTGTGGTCATTGTCCAGGATCCCATCACAGTAGGTGCCAAACAAACACAAAACAAAAAGCTTTTAATGAGTTTATTTCTCCTAACAATGCAACAATTGCGAGGACAACTAATTAATGCACATTGGAGCCTAAAGCAGAGCTCTAGCTACACTAATTATGTATTTTTAATCCATTCCCCCTCCTTTCACCCACAGAGGCAGCTCTCCAAGAGATAGCAAGGGAGGGAATATTAGCAGAGGCACTGCTGCTTTCCACCTCCCATTGTCTATGCCAGCTCCCAGTGATGCTCCACTACCAGGGTACCACTCAGGGAAGCGTCCCGCAGGCAGCAAACCTGGGCAGGCAGCATACTACAGATGGATATCTCACTTGACTCTTCTCCTTGACCTTTATCTTAAGCTCTTTACTTCCCATATGCATTTCCCAAGCAACCTGCTGCTCTCTGGGCACAGAGCTGAGACCCACTGGCCAAGAGGTTTAGTGATAAACTTTAAAACAATCAGATAAATCTCATCCCTCTTCTCTTGTTCTGTGGAAGAACCAACCAAAAAAACCTTTCAAGAATGGGGCAATAACGGATTGAGCACACAGATTCTCAGGGCTTAAATGGGTATTTGCTTCCAGAGAAGGGAATTCAGAGAAATGGGATTTCTCTCTTGAAAGAGACCGTTTGGCAGCAGGAACAGCTGAGAAAAGCAGCATTTTGACTATGTAAGCTCAACTGTTTCCCAGTTCAAAAGGAAAATAGTAGTGTTGCTCCTTGCAACCCATCTCCCTTCCTGATGCCACACCACACCTCTGCTTTCAACCCAGCAGCTCTCCCTGTGAAATGCTTTGAGATCCTCCACTACCATTTCTAATTAAAGTAATTTATTTTTAGCCTGATTTGTCAAAGCAAAAGCTAGACAGGCAGAGGTGGTGCTCACCATGGGGGCACAGAGAAGAGGCAAGCACAGACCCCTGGATCCACACCTTAACAGGCACATAAGGTGTTGCAGGACAGCACATCAACTTGGAGACCGGCACCTAAATGTGTTTAACCCTACCCATCATTACAGAGCACACTGCACGTGATCCCAGACCTTCTTCTCCATAAATGGTTTTAAACACTTGCAACTTGTAATTCTAGCTGCAACCATCTCAAGCTCCTTTTCCTTCTCATTCACGTTTATCCCAATTCTGTCTTTCCTCAGACAGCCAAGATGGGTTCCTTCAGACAGCTGATGGGACGTAGGTAATGTCATGCTCCACGACAGGGTTCTCCTCTTGCACTCCAGTCTCAAGTTTGAGCTGACATTAAGGGCATATTCATAATGAATTCTGGAGGTCAACGCTATAATTCAGACAAACAGGGGAAGCCATGCCGAGGTGCTGAATGATTTAAAACATAATTCACCCCCACCCATTCCCTGGTGAAGGGTGCCACCTGTTAGTGTTTGGAGCATGAGAAAATATCCAGGAATGAGCAGAATCCCAAGACGCGCAGCTCTGCTCCACCAACTGCAGTAAGGAAGAAGCTGCTAATGGCTCCTCACTTGCTCCAGGGATTATGTCATAGCTCAAATTGTATTCCCAAGGAATGGGGTTACCACATTCCCGAGGAACATGCTGGATACATGCAGCAAGCTTACCAGAGCTGAAAACAACTCAGGCAGTGCAACAGCACCGGGCCAGGTGGCACAGACAAGAAAAGCCCTGGGGGCCTTGCAAGAAGGAGATCTGCTCCAAGGATCCCCCCTCCCCGGCCAGGCCCTCGCTTTTGGTACCCACCCCTTCAGTCTTGAGAAGGCACATGCACTCACTGGAGATGGGTGCAGCCTGAGCGGTGCTCCTCCCTGGTGTCAGCTGGGCAGTGGCATTGCCTGCTCACCCCCATCACCCCCAGCACATCATTCCTCTATGTCAACTCAGTGCCCAGCCCCTATAAAACCAAGCTTCCAGCACCTCTCAGCAAGGACTTGCTTGCTTTAAACAGCTGCACACACTTTGCAGCTGTGGGATCTGTGCAAAATACAACCCTGTGTTAGAGCAATTAGTAGAGTTACAGAGCCAGGTTCTCAGAAAATTAGGAAACCTTGAACTCCAGGACAAAAAAAGCTACACTTGCAAACTAAAAGAGAAATGAGAGGACTACAGTTTCCTTCAACATGCTTTTCTAAGAGGTATCCATGTCTTCAGGTGCACACTTGCCTGTCACATTTGTTTTACAGCATCTGGTCATGCACAGTTCAGCACCTCCAGGGTCACAGTTGCCCTCTGGTACTGCTCAGCTGTTTGCAAGGGCTAGCACATGTACCAAACACATACCAGCCCCTAAAAAACATACCTCCTCATACTGGGACAAAGAGATCCCACCTATTGTCAGATCCTGCTCAACAGATTAAAATAGTATTTCCCAAATTCTGAGAGAAAATTTTTAGCCCTTGCAAAGGGATTGGATAACACGATAGTGATGAATGTTGCCAAGGAGCCTGAAGCAAATCAAATCCATCTTTCATCTTCACCACCTAGGAAGGATCTCTCTCCTCTCCTGCCTCACTGGCACTACAACTGACAAATAAGCTGGAAAATATTTTTTATGGACTTCTACAGCTATCAAAACACCTCGCACTGTATTTTAGATGAACTAGCCTTAACAAGAAAACTTGCCAAGATCAAAAAATATTAAATGGTTCACATGAAACATTTCCACAGAAACCAAAAGAAAACAGAAGAGCTGGACAAGACTTAGACCAATACATAAAGCTTTTTATGAAACATTTCCACAGAAACCAAAAGAAAACAGAAGAGCTGGACAAGACTTAGACCAATACATAAAGCTTTTTATTTCTATGTCAGCACTTCTAAAATACACTGTTAATTGTACTGCAAAGACTTTTAGCTGCTCAGGAATGTCACCCATCAATGCCTGCTCCTCAGGTGCACTTAGAGGGAGAGTTGATCATCACTGATGTTCCCATCCAGTAAATATTTCAAACAAAAAACAATTAACACCACTACACACTGGAAGAATGCTGCTCCCCTGTTCTGCCTCCAAAGCAAACTTTCCAAATGCAAGAGAAAGTTAGAGGAAAAAAGCAACACACATTTTGATGCTTTCCCTTTCTGCTTGGGCTCCCCTACTCACACCTGCAACCCCTTGGAGAATCACAGAATGGTGGGGGCTGGAAGGGGCCTGTGGAGATCATCCAGTCCAACCCCCTACTAAAGCAGGCTGCACAGGATCTTGTCCAGGTGGGTTCTGAATGTCTCCAGAGACGGAGGCTCCACAGTCTCTCTGGGCAGCCTGACAGGCTCTGTCACCCGCAACATAAAGACGTTTTTCCTCATATTCAGATGGATCTTCCCATGTTGCAGTTTGTGCCTGTTGCCACCTGTCCTGTCACCAAGCTCCACAGAAAAAAACCCGGCCCCACCTTCTTAACACTTGCCCTTAAGATACTGGTAGACATTGATAAGATCTGCTCTCAGTCTTCTCTCAGCTCTCTCAGACTTTCCTTATCAAGGAGATGCTCCAGTCCCCTCATTATCTTCATCACCCTGCACTGGACCCTCTCCAGCAGTTCCCTGTCTCCCTTGAACAGAGGAGCCCAGAACTGGACACAGTACTCCAGACACGGCCTCATAAGGGTAAGAGTAGAGAGGGAGGATCACCTCTCTTGAAGTGCAACACTTCCAAGTTTCTTCTCACGCCTTAAAAACCTGCTCACGCGATATCCTTAGCTTCTTCTTTCTCACTGACACAGCCCTCACCAAGCTCACCCCAGCACTGGTCCAAAGTCCTTGGTCATCCTCCAGCCCCACAGAGCTGCTTCTCAGAGCCCCATCACACCACCAGCTGAGGAGCCTGCAGGACATCCCCACCAACATAACTAAAAACCACTCTTCAGAAACACATCCAGGAGCTCATGCACACTTCATCCCTTCCTCACCCAAGCACAACATGCTTCTGAGGAAGTCCTTCTCACCAGGACTGGTGGTGAGCCCATGGGCCAGCTTGATCTCCAGGTTAATTTGAAAGCCCATACAGACACTTGCCACTGTCTATCTGCCTCCAGTTCCCCATTTCTTTGGCCCTCATCCATGCCCCTTTGCCATCCCCACAACCCTTTAGTTTTCTCCCCATTTTGTTTTGCTTTATCTCCCCAACAACCCTCTGACCCTACAGGAACAGAGACCTATAGGTACAACACCCACAAGCGGGGACCCAGGAAGGAGCAAGAGCACAGAGGAATGAGTTCCTGAGTCTGATGAATATCAGGCATTTAGTAACCTCAAAATAGATGCGTCCCTTCCAAGCACCCACTGTGCCCCTCTTAAGCATACCTCACCCCAACACTCCATGCCAGGCATGCTGGCTGGACACGGGGTGACCTGATGCTGGACCTAAGTGGACCAGGCAGTCCACAGAGAAGGGCAACAGCTCTTTGCTTTTCCAGGGTACTAATCGGTCCCATCAGGCTACTTATCCATGCCCAGCAGATTTCTATGAAACCTTTAGAAACTTATCATCTCCACCACCTCTGTCCATCTGTTGATATTGTCTGAGATCAGACAAGTACAAAAACAAACGGGGAACATTAAGCTCTTTAGCAGACAGAGCTGGAGCATGGACACATGTCTGATGTAACTGTGTTTATTCCAGCCTCAGCGGCCAACACCAGGCAAAGGAACCCCAAACTCTCCCCTGCAGCAGCATCTTCAGGAGTAGGCCAGGAACAGGCTCAGCATCTTTTTCAGACCTTGCTTTGCTACCTGCAAGCAGCTACAGCTGTCTGTTCCCAGCTACCAACCAGCACCATCCCTCCTGCATCTGAAATTACCTTCCCCTTCACATGAGCACCCCTTAATCAGCATCTGTCAATATAAGCCGCGATAACTGAGACTGTTTAAATACCACGTCTATGCTAAGCCAGCTCGTTCAGGCTGAAGCAGGTCAGCAAGTGCTTGCAGGCCCAATTCCTAAGAGCACTGGCGCTTTCAGAGCTGGCATGCACCTATGTTTCATGCAGGTACAGTTATAATCTGTTTATCCTCATGTTAAGACTTTGGACCTCCCATATAGACCCAATCCAGGTTTAAATGAGACCAGCACATAAGGTTTTATGCTGTTATAGCTATTTCAGATTGCAGTTTTAAAACTGCAGGATTTAAAACAAAAGATTACTCATCCCAATCCTCTCCTGCCATCGAGTCAGGCAATGAAATACCATGGTCGATGACTTACTGTGCATGAGCTGAGCTGCACTACCTGACTGCCAGTACACCACAGCCCCTGGGGAGGGCAGGGGGGAGCAGGCAGGGAGCAGAAAACCCCATCAGTTGAACATTTCTCATAGCTTTCTGCAAATAGTTTCCCTTGTATCTTCTGCAAGTTAATAACTTGCGTAATCAACAAAACTCTCCAACCACCAGGGCAGGAGAGCTCAGAGTGGATGGGGAAAAAAGTCCCTGCAATGACCCGATTGCTCTCAACAAGACTACGTGAAAATTAAGTCCCTTTCCAGCAACACAAGTGTGAATCCAGACCAGCCTTAGAGGGAAGTGAACTATTTAGAAACCGTGCACTGGTTTTGGACCTCACAGCACCCTACCCAGGGCACTGTAGGTACTTCCAGTCTTCAGAAACGGAAGGCACAGGGAAGTCAGCTCCCACAGGAGTAGCCAGTTTCATTTAGATGCTGTGGAGTTGAAGACTAAATCTGAAGTTGCACAAGTCTCAGATTAGCTTGGCTCAGCATCTCCTTTCAACCTCAGCATTCCCCAGGCAGTCCTGTAAACCTACCATTGTCTTCCAGGTGGGCAGAAAGACCAGGCTTAACTCTTTCCTCCACCACATAACCACACAGTCTTAGGAAAAGGAACTGCTCTGCTTGCTAAGAACATCACCATAGCCTTCAACCCATCCATCAGCCCGGAGAATCATAGAATGGTTTGAGTTGGAAGGGACATTAAAGATCATCTAGTTCCAAGCCCCCTGGCACAGGCAGGGACACCTTCCACTAGACCAGGTTGCCCAAAGCCTTATCCAACCTGGCCTTGAACGCTTCCAGGGATGGGGCACCCACAGATTCCCTGGGCAACCTGCTCCAGTACCTCACCACCTTCATGGTGAGAATGGAGGGCAGAGGCAAAACTTGAGGCTCTTTCATCCAGATCTGCCTGCTAACCCTGACCACAGCACAGCTGATGGACAACCAGCCATAACGGATGAACTCTTGAACTCCAAACCTCTGACTTTTGCAGTAGAGCATCATACCTGGCATCAGGTTCACACCAGGGAATAAAGCCTCAAAAACCCTCTGAGCTAGTAAGGAGCCTACAGAAAACCTTCTTTGGCTAGCCAAGATGCAAACAGCAAAATCTTTAGCAAAGAATATCAGCAACAGTTGTTCCATAGGTGATTGTTTTGCCCAGATCTCACGGTGCAAGGGTTTGCTCTTCCCATCACACGGGCAGCAAAACCGAGGTACACCATTAAAAGCATTTACCCCAAGGTCACAGAGGGAATCAGCAGAAGAAGTGCATATTAATAACAGTGTCCTGGCTCTTAGCCTGCTCTATCAGGGTCCTTTCCCCACACAAGTGTTTTCCCCCTCCCTCCAATTATTCAGGTAATTGAAATGCCTGCTTCTGTCCTTGAAAATTAGGTTGAAAGTGGCTTGAAAATTAGTTGCAACACCACCAGCCAGGAATTGTTAGCCTCCACTGATGCAGCCTGCAGCATCGTCTATAAAAGTCCGTCCAGTGGCAGTGAAGGCTGTTTGGTTTTAATCAACTCTAAATGTATTTGAAGGACACTCCCTGGGTCTTACAGGGATGTTTGGTGTTCAAATTTAAGAGTATTACCAAATGGCAGAGAAGACCTCTTCAGGCCATAAGAATTACAGAACTGGGACAAGAAATCCCCCTCGCTCTTCTAGTGTCATGTCTGAATCCCCTTTTGACCCCAGCTGATTTTAATATAAAAGCTTTGTTGTTGGTTAGTGTTTGCTTTTTTGGTTTGTTTTTTTCTTTTGGAGTGGGGTGGTAGGTTTTGGTTTTGGTTTGTTTTCCTTTGTGGTTTGTTTCTGGTTTGCTGTTTAAAAAAAAAAAAAAAAGCAAAACCAAAACACAAACACCAAACTTCATGCATCTGCATGCACTGAAAATAAAAATCACATCCAGCATTTTTCACTCAGCTGCCACGTCAAATTATGCTCTCCAGGCCATGTGTCAGGCATGATCTCCTAAATCTACAAGCTATTTTAATAGCAGGAGAGTCAGACTTCCAGCCCTCATCCTACCAGTGACCTGAATGCAGTGGGAGTAGACTGGCTGGCAGAGCTGTAAGAAATGAAAACATTCCCTGAAAAATTTCTGACATTCCTTCAGCATGTTATTTTACTCTTAAATAATGCAAGCAATATTCTAGAGCACCTCAAAGCAAGCTGCAAATACTGAATAAAGCCCCAATTCTACTGTAAAGGTATTATTAATGCCTTCCCAAAGAAGCAGGAAAAAAATAAAGCATGAAGATTACATGACTCGCCAAAAGTTAGAGAGCCATGAGCAAACTCTGGTCCTCCCTGAGATAGTCCTGTCTGACAAGAAGAGATGATTCTTCCTTCAGTATCCTTTTTTCTAGGCTCATTAGCTCCTTGCAGTGGCTTCTCTTTATCCTTTCTGAGAAGCAAGAATTGATGACTTTAAAGAATAAAACGCATTTGATCATTCAGTCACTTAGAGGAACATGCCCAGCATGCTCAGAAGAAGGAAAAGTCACAGAGACTATTTCCTCACCTGCAGAAACATCTCTTGTGATGGGAAACAGCAAAACGAGAGGCTGTTACACCTCCCCGGAGCAGGTCCGAATGCTACAGCCCACAGCCGGTTTCTTCTTCACATTATCTGACCAGCACATGTAAGAGAAATCCTTCCCTGGAGCTGAAAAAATCAGTTTGGTCTTTGACATCCCAGGCATGACCAGTCACACACGCTAAGCGGTACTGCCACCGCAGCAATTCTGTAGCCCAGAGGCACAGGAGATGGCCCCCAGCAAACCAGTGGATAAAAGCCAGGCTTAAAGCCAGTTAAAACAAGTAATCTAGAGAATAAAACACCAAACACCTATTAGCATTAATTCCTATTAATCCCTCTAACTTCACCTCCCCCCATCCTTTCTCCAAACTTTCTGAAGCTATCTGAGGATCTAAAACCTGGTGCCTCAGCCCTTGCACCACCACAGGCCACCAGTGCTGAGCCATTCCCAAAAGTTTTCCTTTGCCATGAGAGCTGCGTAGGAAGTGCTAACAAACAACAAAGCAAGTGAAAATCCTCTGTCACTATGTCATTCAGCATTTGCTCATGCTCTGACAAGGTCATGCAGTTGCACAAAGGCAAACTTCAGAGTGGGATACATAAACAAGAAAGCCAGTTGTAATCTTTCACCTCCATTCGGCTCAAAAAGCATTTGTGACAGCCAAAGAAGAACTAGAGTAAGTTACCTGGAGACAATGTGGAGCTTCATCACTAGAAGTCTTTCAAATATGGTGAGATGCCCACCGGGCAGGAATGATGTAGATCAGTGGCTGTGCCTTGAGCAGGGGAGAGACTAGACAGCCTGGGGAGAGACTAGGTCCATCCCAACCTTTTTTACTATTCTACACCATAATGTTACTCTTCTCACTCATCAGACAAATCCAGGAGAGTTAAATCTTTTACTTATACAACAAGGTATGGGTGACTGGTGAGTGGAGCCAATAGAGAACCTGTGGCTAGTGCTGAAGCTGCAAAAAAACCCAACCAAAACAGAAAGCATTCAGCTCCTTCGATCTGCAGATACCTTGAGTGAATTCCTAGTGACAGCGGAAAAAGCTGAAGGGTTTTACCCTTAAAAAGGGAGTGAGGTGCTGAAGACCCTCACCTTCTGCAAAAAGATACAGAGAACTGTAAATCTGGATAGAAATGAGAGCTGGACATGACTGCTCATGCTACGAGAGCACTTAAATGCCCCCAAAAATACTGCATCTCATTTACACTGTACAGAGACATCACCGGAACCGGACAATCTGTCAGCATGGACATCATCTCAAGACCCCACAGAGAGAAACGATGGAAGAAAGCAAAGGGAAAATTCTCTCCAAAGAAGGATGAGTTACTTTTCTCCAGGGAGTTTACACAAGACAAGACAGCCCCAGAGCTCAGTCCCCTCTTCAGTCAAGGGTTCGTTAAAACACACCACTGCAGATATTTGTAATATACATTCAACTATACTTTCTCTTCCTCTGAATTGCTTTCTTACTACCTTGACTACTTTCTTGTCCAGGGTACAGGTAAAGCAACTCACCAAAAATCCCTCAGGCATGTCAGTGATCCTCTCGACAGCAGAAAATCTCCTTCCTAGTGGGGATCAGTAGTTTCCTCTCCTTTATGGAGGCTGTCCTCCCAATGCAGCACATCAAGGCCACATTTGTAAGCAGCAACTGTTCCTGCACTAGAATTCATTTAAACTTTAAAAGAGGGGAAATATGTCAATCTGACAGGCTATCAGCCGGATTAGTGAAAAGTTTTTAAAAGCTATTGACAACAAGTTCACTTCTGCTTCGGATTCGAAAGACCATGCTGCTCCATTAAGTAACCCAGCCACTCTGCTCACATGAATATTTAAAAGAGAAAAAGCAAGGCATTAGGCAGCCAAGCAGCCCAGGATGTGCACTAATATTTTCAAGAAGAGAGGACAGGACAAAGGAAGTGTCAGCACACACAAAGTGGCTGGTGTGATGCCCGGGCTATTTTTCTTTTTAGAGGATGGAGTGGGAAAGGCAAGGTCCTCTCCCACACCACTTAGTATGAAACCAGCCTTTCAGCAATGTGTTCGGCACACACAGCTACTGACACGCAACAGAAAGTGGATCCACATTGAATGTCCATTATGGGAAACATAATAAAGAGAAAAATGTCCCTTCAGTTTAAAGGTAAAACTGTCCAGGAATCACAAAGACACAGCACGTATTAGAGAAAAACTATCCGAACTGATGTTTCCTACCACGTATTACCAGAAAGCCTGAAATATCTGGGACTGCATTAAGAAATTAAAAAAACCCAAACCCTGAACTACCCTGAAAAAGAAATCAAGTTGCATGTCCACATTTCCCAACCATTACTGCTTAGCACAGGCTTTGAGATAAAGAGAGTGTGCAAGGGGTCACAAAGTACATCGAACGCCATTCACTGCTCTGAAAAGAAGCTTGCAGCTTAGCTGGCACGCAGCAACAAGGAAAGCTCCCACACACCGATGCCTTTAAAATACAGAGGAGCCATAGAGCAATTCTTCCAAAAGCCATAAGTCCCAAGAGGGAAAATCATTGAAGTCAGAGACCAAAGTTGCAAGGTATAGAGTAGAGGGAAGGGAACAGAAAAAGACCTGCTCACCCAGCACTGAGCACTGCTCTACTTAAGAGCCCATGAGACAAGAAGACATAAAACAAGCTGCCCACTTTAATATATATTAAAAAGCAAAGGAAAACATCAAGCTGCAGATTTACTGCCTGTCACCAGCACAGGTTTAACATCTTGATTTCATGCTGGTATTCTTCATTACGTTTTATTACTGGGCTTTATGTCCCTACCACAGTGTTCAGGTGGGAATTCAGAGGGTTTCATTCAGGAATGTCTTCAAGTCGAGACACTAAACAACCCCGCAGCAGGGCATTACTTTTCCTCTGCCAGCTCACCTCAGGGAATGCGAGCAAATGCTGAGAGCACCTGAGAGAGGTGCTGTGGCTTCACCATGCTAAGGCAAGCCACATGAGTGCTCAGCCAGCACAGGGAGAGGCAGCAGGGAACCTCACAGGGCATGGACAGAAGAAATAAAGCAAAATAATAGTCACAGAATGGTATTTTTTTAAGTTACCAACAAGTTTAAGCAGCTGGGCTGTCTTACATGTGCCTAGAAACAGAGGGAAGCAAACAACCCATTTTACAGAGGATTACAATGCACTAACAGAGGAGTTTTTACTGTCCTATAATAGCCTCAGGGCTGTCAGTCAGAGGACCCTTTCGAGCCATATACGAGATCTTTTCAGTACAGCAAGGAGATTTTATCCTTATTAGAAAGCTGACACACTGCCTCCCCCAGTTTGGACAGGCCTGACAGCCTGCCTGTGCAAGTAACTGCTCCAAAATAAAGACCCTGCAAGCCCTTGAGTGACAGCAGCCATGGATACCTCCAGGACAAGCCTCCCTGAGCTAACTCCAGGTCCTGGGGCTGTTTCCAGCATCACAGCCTGCGTAGGGATGCTCGGGATGCTCCAGCCCTAAAGGGAGGCAGGAATAACACCCTACGTACACACAACTTGCTCTCAGTGTTACTCAGGCAGCGAAGTGGCTGTTGGCAGTTGTGTGCACTGGCACCTGTTTATCTAGAGGGGCCAGGCAGGGCCTGCAAAGAGATAAACACGGGTATCAAGTTTAGGACACTTTTCAACAAACCTGCTTTCCCCAAGCTATGTCCAGGCAATGGCATGTCACCCACACCCTGTCCAGCCCCAGAAAGAAAGTGGTGACAGTGGGAGAGTCACTGGGGATGAGCACCCCCTTGGTACAGGGGGAGGAATTGCTCAGGAGCAGAGATCACTTTACTGGCATTGTACGTCCTGACTTTTCTAACTCCTTCAGCTCAACAAGTGTTTGTTCACATACGGCTCTGCCTTGTCCTCACCTGTCCTCTGCAGCACACATCCTTGCCGACCCTGAAATTTGCTGAGGAGGGGATGGATGTACTAAGAAGTGAAAATAAAACCCGTAAAGCAGATGTTTCCCAAGCTCTGGAAAGAAACAGCAAAGCCCGATCTGCCCATGGAGAGCCACGTTTTTAATTGCTGATCTCAGCAACGTCCAAAAGCAGCAGCAAGGGGCAGGATCCCTGCTGGCTTGTGATGTAGCAGGGTTCAGCAAGAACCAGCCCTCATCTCAGAGAGGCACATACAGCATCTTTCAGGTCAAAACTCCTCATGAACAACGGGCAACAGCATGGAAGGACACTCGGGAAACAGGGGATGGATGCGCCGCATACCAATAGCTGGGGAAGGGGGAGCAGAAAACCACATATTAAGAGGTATTTCCACATCCTCGCCGAGGCTCTACAGTGATCCTCAGGCTACTCTGGCACCAGAAGAAAGGTTACACACAGCCTTGCAAAATCCAGAAAAAGCAAGGCAGCTTTTTGGTACCCCTACAAAGAGCCTAGAACAAGAAAAATCAGTTTCCGGAACACTGGAAGCATTTACTTAACACGCTCTCAGGTATGTTGCCCTTCTTCCGCTTTCCCACATAAACCATGCACAAACCTCTCCGGGGAATAATGCAGAATCCATCGCCCTTTCCTGCTTTTCCCAGGAGGGTAAATGGAAAGACTCTGAGCCATCAGCAGCAGGTGACTTCTCTCCACACTTAAAGGCTGTCTGCAGCATAGGAGGAACACAGCTGTTACCAGCACAATGCAGAGCCACTCCTGGCAGTGAAGCCACATGAAAAGCATTCACCCCTAATGAAATTTTGAGTATTTTCACAGCATTACAAAATGGCCTGGGTTAGAAAGAACATTAAAAATCATCTAGTTCCAAGCCCCCTGGCACAGGCAGGGACACCTTCCACTAGACCAGGTTGCCCAAAGCCTTATCCAACCTGGCCTTGAACGCTTCCAGGGATGGGGCACCCACAGATTCCCTGGGCAACCTGCTCCAGTACCTCACCACCTTCATGGTGAGAATGGAGGGCAGAGGCAAAACTTGAGGCTCTTTCATCCAGATCTGCCTGCTAACCCTGACCACAGCACAGCTGATGGACAACCAGCTGTGCTGGATCCAATCTCGAACTCCAAAGTCCTAGTGTTTCATCACTGCCTCACCGCTCTCACAGCAAAGAATTTCTTCCTAACACCTAATCTAAATCTACCCTCTTTTAGCTTAAAGCCATTCCCCCTTGTCCTATCACTATATATCCTTGTAAAAAGCCCCTCTCCAGCTTTCTTGTTGGCCCCTTTAGATACTGGAAGGCTGCCATAAGGTCTCCCTAGAGCCTTCTCTTCTCCAGGCTGAACAACCCCAACTCTCTCAGCCTGTCCTCATAGGAGAGGTGCTCCAGCCCTCTGATCATCTGCATGACCCTCCTATGGACTGGCTCCAACTGGACCATGCCCTTCTCGTGCTGGAGGCCCCACAACTGGACGCAGTGCTTCGTGGTGGTCTCACCGGAGTGGGAGTAGAGGGGGACACTCCTGTCCCTCGACCTGCCGGCCACACTGCTTTAGATGCAGCTCAGGATATAATTGGCTTTCTGGGCTGCAAGTGTACATTGCCACTGCATCATCCACTTGGGTAAGTGCTTTTTATAAATGAAAGTAAAGACAAATTTGCATCAAGCTGTGCAATCCAGGCACAGGTACACTTTCAACTTAGTCACACAGCTATTCGATGGACCACCAGTTCAAAGCTTGGGGACACACTGCTTTTGTAACAAGGCATGGATGGTCCTTTATTCTCTTTACAGTATCTTTTAGCTTAAGCACAATCTTTAGAAGCCTATCACAGCAAATCCTACCTGTTCGCAAGCCAACATCATTGCTTGTTAGCCAGCATTTCTTCTGCATCATTCTTTTCCCACACTCCTTCAATCACCAGAACATCAGTTATACTAATTGGTTGGCACATTTTCATGACTCTAAAGGGTAGTTTGCAGTCTTGGCACTGCATGAATAATGGCACCAAACAACAGCACAAGCAAAATAAAGCAAGCCCTAGCCACAGCAGGGCTACTGCAAGGCAATCGTGCTAACTGGAACACTCAGTTTTGTGAACAGAAGTTTGAAGCCATAAAAAAAGATCTTCATTTGCTGTGGTCTGGGACCTCCAGGTTAACATAGACCTACTGGTGAGATTAAAGGTCCTCTCAAGCAGTGAAATAAAGTCATTACATTTGTTCTTGCTTCAGTCCTTACCTTCACACCTGAGAACATGGTACCATCATCATTTGCAAAGGCAATTTTCTTTTTTCATGACGGTGCTCAGAATCAACTCCTAATACTGAGACTCTTACAACTACTTTCATTCTTTTCAGAAAAGATTAATAAAAGGGCTTTGGCACCACATCTCTGGCATTTGTGTAGTTTGCAAAGTCCTTCCGGACACAAGTGCAAAGTGAGTACACAGTGGCAATTCTGCATGAACCTTAGCAATAAACTCTTCACAGTTAGACAGGAATTGGATGGTTTTTATCGGCTGAATTTGACATTGCCAGTCACAAACATTGCAAAACCTAGTAAGCTGCATAGGGATTTTGGTGCTTAGACTGAAAACTCCAGCACTGTAGCAGATACCATAAGTCACTTCCCCAGAATCACAGAAATGGTTGGTGGAATCTCCAGAGATCTCCACCTTAACAACCCTCTGCTCAAAGAATGAGCATCACGAACACCCAATCAGGACAGTCACAGCTTCATCTGCCCAGATCTGAAATACCTCCAAGAACAGACACTCCACAGCTACTTGAGATGAGCCCAGCACCCTCAACCTCTTATTTTAGGTCACGTGCCCAAGGTAATCCCAAAATTCTCTCCTCCTGGACCATCTCTTCACATCCTTGAATGGGGATGCCCAAAACCAGTCACCATTTACCGGTATGGCCCCACTAGTGCCACAAAGAGGGTTAATACCATCTCTGAATCTACTGGACATGTTCCTCTTAATATAGACTAATCCAGTATGTTCTATTTGTAATGAGAGGACACTTTGGGTGCTTTCAGTTTAGGGTCCAACACAGCCCCAGACCCTTTTTAGCAAAGCCACTACTGAACCATTTGCCTCCCAGGGCACTGGGTCAGGGGCATGCTATCCAAGGACACTGAGACTCCAGTGTTTACAGGTTCCCTAAGCTCCATTTCAGGGCACTGGAAGTCTTTCAAGGGCACTTTCAGGGATCTGAAGTCCTTTGCAAACAATGAGTCCAAACTCTCCAGAAAGAGATGAACACGATGTGTAGCTCTGTGCAATTCCACCATTCAGAGGAAGGTAATATCTTTCTATTAAAGAGAATATTCAAAATGAGGCACAAAGTTGGTAATAGCTTGCCAAGTCTAGAAACTTGGATCAGCACGAGCCGCAGGCTCAACTGCTCCCTACATTGCAATGCACAGCGAAGTACTATTTTCAATATACTTTTCCAAAGCAAGTGTCCTGACTTAACTATTATAGGCAAACATCAGACATTATTTAAATACTAAATACTTAATTACATCTCAACAATAACAGTCCTGATCCTCTTCTCCCATCTGTATTTTTCTTTTCCAGGCATCCCTCAGCTGTCTCACTCCTCTTTCTGACGAAGAGGATGAGGCAAGGAAGTGTTCCAAGATGGTCAGCACCACCCTTCTGCAAGGTAGTCCCTCTTCAGTGCCATACCATGCTATACCACAGCCATACCAAAGTGCATGAAGAAAGCATGCTAAAATGGCAAAACATTTTTTAGGAGCTGGTAGAGACCTCTTCTTGTCTTGTGATTTTCTACTTACCCTTTACAAAACATGACATTAAGAAAACAATCCAACCATGAAGAAATTATTTAAATGACACAAGTCCCACCGTTCCACTTCTGAAAGGTTTATACTTCAGTTTTCTGTAAGTGGAATTTGTCTTTAGTTTGATCCCTAACTCAGAAATTTAATAGATGTCATAAATTCTGTCAGATTAACAGAATGTTAACATAGCAATGATAATATAACACAGTTTACCAAATTCCCCTGCCCACTTCCCTATCTATCTATTAACAGAGATACAAACTCGTGACACATGGTTACTCCAGCCCCAGTATACAAGCCAGAGCAAACATTAGGGTTTAAAATGTATATACCACGAAGCATAAGGGCAGACGTTTAAGCCCAGACAATTTCGATGGGGCCAGAATTTCACCATCTATTTTTAAAAAATATCAACTTACTCGTTCCAGTTGCAGAGATCTCCTCAGCAAATTTCATCTCAATCTGTAGACCATTTTATAGCCTCTTAAATAATTTTTCCTCTGCTTCTTTAGAGCACGTCATCTTTCATATAGTCATGGTGGAGACTCAGCCTTCCCTGGACATCTGGAACATCTCACTCCAAAGCCAATGCTGAGTTAGACCCACAGAAAATTTGTGGAGTAATATTTCCCCATCTGGTTATCATTTAGATTGTACATATTGAGGAAAGCTAGTGCATTAACCCCATTGTTGGGTGGGTAAAATTAAAGTGTTACCACAGCAGAAAAAAAAAAAACAAAAAAACAGCTGCCATATTGAAAGTAAATATTCATTAAGACAGAAAAGGACCAAACTTTGGTTCCTCTAAACATCGATTATTCTGGAATAATTAATTAGCAGAGCTATAACAATACATAAAATTGCTAGCCTCTGACTCTTCTGATAATTTATGCAAGATTAAAGTATCGCTGTGGTTGCCTTTTCCATTGCCTAATTCAGCATTTTCTTTTTCCTTATGAAAGCAAGACTTCAGATTTAACTGCTCTAATGCCCTTTTACAGTGTTTGGCATAGTAAAATCTAACAGCCGCTACAGCACGCTAGCAGGGAAATGATGGATCGTGGAAGCTCACAGAAGGGGAGCACTGTAAAATGCCCCAGTTAACGTTGAGACAGTAGAGTAAATCTTATTTTAAAAACACATACACACATATATATACACAGAGTGGTATCTCTGATGAACTCTTTTCCCTCATCAAATCTCCTTTTGATTCTTCTCGTGATAACAGATACTTCCACACTGAGTATCTTGCTTTCCCAATAACGAAGCAAACAACCACCTCACAAAGAAACCATTTCAAAGTCATCATCACTAGATTAAGCTCACCAATCAACCCAATCACAATGACCCAGCTGAGAAAGAACACCTTTCGGGCAAGAGGTTGGTCTCTTCCTCAAACATCATCTTCAAAAGAAGAAAAGAGAGTTCATCTCTTTTGTTTTTCAAAAAGCAGTATTTGCAGCTGTTCTGCCTGGGCCCTTTCACTCAAGTACGTCACCCCAAAAAGCTCAGAGCCAAGGTTACTAGGAGATGCACCAGAGCATCCAGTGGCCCACAGAGCTCTACAGCCCCTCCAGTGAAGGCAGGCTGCCCCAAGACAGCTGGCACCACACTGGACCTTCTCAACACAGTTCCTGAGCTAGACCTTCACTTATTTCTCCACAGAATGTGGCTGCTGCTCTCCTACGACCAGAAGCTACCCGTTACACAGCAGTCTTGCACCTTTCAATAAGCTCAGCAGTTACTGTTTTTTGTTTTTTTTTTTCAGGAGAGCTCTTTGCTTTTTACCCAGGCTACAAATGGGGTGCCAATACACACCAACTTGTTTGTTTTAACACAGAGACCTCACAAGACACGTTTTGGGAAGGTATTTCATGGAAAAAACAAAGTTGTAGTGCATGTCACATCCACAAACACACACTTGCCCATCACTTTCTGTCCCACCCAAGAACAAGATATCCCAGGACATTTGCCAGTACAGTGAACAACAGCAGCACACACTTGGCCACTGTGACCAATACAGGAGTTAATAGCCCACACTAAGTCTCCAAGTATGCTCATGCCCTTTTCCATCAGAGAGCCCCAAGGGCAGGCTTAAGGGCTAATAGAACACAGGATCGGTTTTGAGAACTGATCTGGACCCACAGCTCACCAGCCCTGTCTATACACTCACACAACACCCTTCCTTGATACTATTCAAAACAACTCCAAGCACAATCCAAAATAGAAGTTTACCAAAAAACACACGTGTGTGGATTATACAGAGGCATAAGGGAGGATGAAACGTTCCTCAAACTCAAATTTCCCAGAGGCAATAGCAAAATTCCCATTGCCAAGTGAAGTAGAAGCGTTTCCCCATCCCTTAAACTAAAGCAGAAACTTGAAACCGCAAATGCTGCTGCAACAGTACAGTTTTGTAGGACTCATGAGATGTTGTCAAGTCCATGAAGCATTTACCCCATGTGCACTTATGCATGTTATATATTCTGAGGGTTGTTACTCATTTATATCGCTTTGTAGAGCACAAAAAGTGAACAGGCAAGTCCTTGAATGAATGGCTTCTAACTCGGCTCAGCAGAAATACAGAGGAATCGCCATACAAAGCTTGTGAGTTGTTACTAAGAAAATCAAATGGGAAGTGTTTGCAAAATAAAATAAAATAAATAAAAAAACCTTGTAAACAGGGATTTGGAGAAGAATGGGAAGCAGAAAGCAGATCAGAGAAACCTGCCCAGGTTTTACAGCCAGTTGAGCATCTGCTGGGGCAGGATCTGGGGAGTCCTGACAGCACTGTGTAGATACTCTGATCATCCATTCAGGCATCAGTTCACAGCACAGGAAATACCAGTAATTTCAACTGTGACTGTGCCGGGGATATCTTCAGCCAGTTTGTGTATTAGGTGAAAGGAAACAGCAAAAGGAGAAAGAAAAAAGGAAAGAGCCCCAACTGTCAAGCTTCAGATTACAGAGGCATTCATATTTCTTTTAAGTGCCTTAAATGCCCACTTTTATTTTCCTTATTTTTACCTTAAGAGCCCAAGGAAAGACAACTAAGGGGATAAGAGGCAGGAGCACCGAAATCCAGCACAATTGAGAGCACAAGGGAGAGCCAGATGGATTGAAAACTATTTTAAAAGCTTCACTATGCAGCCTGAACATACACATGCAAACAGATCCGTCCACGTGAATACTTGCTAGGGACAAGCAAGGGACTAATCTAGCTCAAAATTACAAGGAAGGTTTGCAGTGTTCAAACACGACAAACAAAAAAAATATCCCAAAGAGCACAGAAATTACATGCTATGCATTCATGAAGTCAGTGCAACAGCATCCAGCCTGTTTTCTAGTAGCACAAACTATAAAAATAAGACTCTTTTTTAACAACTCTCTGCCCTTCCAGCAATGAATACAAGGCTTCACCGTAAAAAGTCACAGCAAGACGACACATCCAACATTCAACAAGAAAGCACCAGTGACTGAAATTACACAATGCCACCCTGATTTAAGGATGTGCTATTTGGAGCAACAGGTTACAGGCACTCACCAAGAAGTGGCATGACGCAAGTCCCAGGGGAACGAGTGAGAAGTGCATACCACGGTGCTAAGACCCACTGCTCTGGGGTTTTTTTGTTTGTTTGTTTGTTTTTTGCACTGCACTGTCCCTGAAAGGTTTGAATTCTTAGAAAAGCCCCCCATGGACTTGAAAATGTCAAGGGTCACAGCCAATGAACGGATGTCATGCATCCCCAAAGCCAAATATTTTTCATATTAGTGTATAACTAGACTACTCCCCAAAAAGCTGCTTGCTACTAACAGAATACCACAATCAAATGGCACAGGACATGGGTACCGGAGAGTCTCTGAAATAGGGAAAAGTGGTACTGAGAGGTGATTTTCTACATTAATTTGAGCATGCAGTTTGAATGCTGCAGGAAAAGGGAGAAAGAATGGACAGAGACTAAGAATAATTTAAAGCAACTCTATGTGAAGAGCAGAGTGGTTTTATAAGCCTTGTCTGCTGTTCCCCAGATCCTCATCACTCAGTCTGCACCTCTACCCTGGCAGAGGTCTACCTGCAGGTCTCACCTTACACTCATCTTTATCTAGAGGCACACTATCACCTCCAGATCATGTCTCTCAATGCATTTCACTCTGGATGTTCCCCCTATTGCAGTCACTGTTTTACCCTGACCCCAAATCGAAATGCTGGAGTGCTCAAGCTGAGCACTGAGGAGAAGGCTGTCTACACGGTGACACCTCCTCATTTAGCAAGGCTGACTTCCCTCACTCAAAGCAGCCTGTTATTTTTAAAAGAGGTTTCTGAAAACAGAATCCCCGCTGCTGGCTGCCTACAGCTCCTCTTGCAGCTTGGGACAAGTCACCTGTAAATGCCAAGTAAAGCCAGAAACCCAAAACTGTTGCTTACGAACACTGACGTAACTGGTGCCGGCAAAAAGCCAAGTATGTGAACTTTTCCCAATTACTGCGAAGGAGTGAACAGCCACTTCATCAGGCACACTCCACGCCTGGCTCCCAAGGACAAGCCAGCAAAAGTGAGAAGAGAGACCTGACAACCTAATGATTTATGGACAAGGTCAAATCTACGTATGACAGTGTAATGGCATTAGCCTTTCTGGCCTCGAGCAGCAAACCTGCGAAGGGTTCAGATAAGCTAGGAAGGACCTGTTCAGAAAGATGAGACTAATGACGGAGCAGAGAAGAAGAGACGTGAGGAACTCCAAGGGGTCCTGAGCCATGCATGATACTAGGGCTTCCTTTGAGGGCAGGGATCACCACCTCTGACTCCTTCTAATAAGATGTAACAGAGACGTCGCACCAGCTTAACTCATATGTAACGTAATCTGAGATGTCACCAGCAACACCTTGTACAATTCACTGAAAAAAATACAAAGAAAGGAATACAGCTTAAAAAAATATAAATCCCAGACTACAATGGCCCAACAAGAATCTCCCTATTCAAAATATTTCCTGATTGGCCTTCACTGTAGAAGAAGAAAAAAAAAATAGAAGAGGGTATAAAACCCATTGCTGAGATTTTCAAAGCTGCCAGAGGGATACAAACACCCAGTGTCAATAAAATTAACAGCAGCTGAGCATTCAGATGCCAGCCATAACTTACTCCTCACCATTTACACCCCGTTTACTTTCTGCACTTGCCTGGGCACGAGTAATGCAAACCAGCTCCTTCCACTTCTGCCGCCAGCCTTTTTCCCCTTGCCCGTCCCAACACCCTCACACTGCACGGCTCATGTTACTGAGCAAGCAGAAAGAGAATGTAGGGTTTAGGGAATTTTTTGGAAAGTGACTATCACTGACTAAAATTAAGGCGTTTAGAAATTCTTCTGCAGATGGCAGGGTGAAGGGGGTCTTACAAAACCCAATCTCTCTCTGGAAAGAAGCAAACACAAACAGGATTTCCTTCTATTCAGCACATTCACAGAAGTCAGCTTCAATGCTGGTGGTGGCAACAGAGGACAAGCAAGAAGCTGGTAACAAGAACTGCTGTGTTACCTCAACCTGGAGCATGAGAAAAGCAAAAAATAAGCAGGAAAGGAGTATTTTGAAGGAAGACAACACAAAAAATAGCCTCCTAGCTGCGTACATAGTGGGTGCAACAAAGGATCCACTCACAATTCACTCTTGCTCTGGCCATGGATTTGCATGGCCACAGACAGATCGTGGCCACAGCTCCCCATCTCTTTGGCTTTCTTTGCCAAGGCACGTGTACAGCAGGGATGGCAATGTGGCCTCTTCTTGTGCCACCTCACCAAACCACCGTTTCATTAGTTAATGCCTCCAAAGTGCTCTGAACAAAGTGCTGAGTAACAGTATTATTCCCACCCCGGCACAAGTCCACTCCACTCTCCAAACCCAAAGAACAAAAGAAATTAGAGGATGAAGAACCTCTGTGGCACAGTTGGAAAGACACCCCTCGCAGTGCAGCTCCTCGCGTGGCAGTTGTGCTTGACCTGCAGCAGCAAAAGCTTCTGTCCCACCACCCACCTCTCCCAGGCATAATCCAAAAGCTACTACTAAAAAACAAGTTTGATAAGCAAAGCAGGAGATCGCTACAAGCAGGAGGTAGCTAGCCTTTTAACTCAGGAGGTTCAGTTGGGACACAGCAAAATAAGTTCACTTGAGGCAGAAGACAACATGACTGGTTTCAGCGCTTCATGCTTACATAATGATCTTACACTGAACCATCAAACCCAGCAAACATCAAATTATTTAAGAAACAAATATACATAGCAATACAATAAAGAAGGGTCCCTAGAGAAATCTGCCTCTCACTTTCTCCATCTTCTGCTTTCAGCCAGCTGTGACTGTGCCTAAGCAATCCCGGGCACACGGCTGAGAAGTCCTGCCTGGAAGGGGACATTACAGAGGGGAAAAGACATCGAGGAGCCTCTTACTGGCATCTTTGTAATATTCTGCAATCCCCTCGGGCGAGGCGGGCAGCCCGCACTGCTGCTGAACAATGCAGTTTTGAATTCAATTAAAGTGATTATCTGTTGTGCCAAATAAATTGTGTACAGCATATATCCTGCAGCATTTTACACCTTCAGGCTCATTATTTTCTAACTGTTTCCTCCTGTTTATGCGCTTTCAAATTAAATTGCTGATAATATGCGCCAAAATAAAAAATGAGCGCACCTTGTCCGAAGAAAATTGATTCTCCTTTTTCCTGAACCGGGCGATTGCCAGGTTTTATATACTCTGTTCCTGGCGATCATTAGTAATTCAATTTTCTTTTTATTAGCCCCCTTATCTGCTGAGCAATATAGTGGCAGAGCTGACCTCTTTCGCACGGGTAAATGTTTAAAATCTTTTCCCTGATTAATTTTGCCAGTTAAGGAAAAGAGGAGAAATGGCCCGGCTCTTAGCCATCACAATGAATAAAGCTTAATGTTGATTGTGATGGAATTTCTAATGCCAAGGAAATTGATTGAACGCAGCAATTACACTGCAATAGTAACTCAAGGGAAATGGGATAGTTTTCTCCTGGCCATAGCCTTTTGGTTATTTAAAACAATCCAATTTGCAAGGATAATTATATATTAGTGTTTTATCTGCCACTTGAAATGAACATGGGAGTTTTGATACTGGCCCAGCATTAGCAGGTTATTGCTGCAAATTACTTGATATCTGCTTTCTTTCACATAAAGACGAAATTAGGCCATCAATAACCAGAAAAAGGTGGACTGGGGAGATGCGAGGGGCACGAGTGCCCTCTGCAGGGCTGCAGGGAAGGAAGGGTGGCCCGAGAGACTCCCTGAAATCCCATTCTCTGCTCCTGTGCCAAACACACAGCGAAGAGGCATGGTGCAGTTCCCCATCCATAGAGTTGCCATATCTTTGACATTAAAAGAAATCTTAAAAAAATTAAAAAGTATATATAAAAAAATTAAAAAGTATATTAAAAAAAATATCTTAATTTTAAGCACTTCTAGTTTTTTCCCAAAGAAAAAGCCAGGGGAATAAGAAATGGCAGCACCATCATGCCGAATGCCCAAGCAGGGTGAACACTTACCAGCACAGCAGCATTGCACAAGAGCTGCAGCAGCCAAGGAGGGCAACAGCATTGATTATTTGCAAGGGTGAGGAAAGGTTCACAACTGCAAGTGCTCACCTGTCTTTCATCAAAAACAAGAGTTGAGAAAGGGCTTCATCCTGCAAGATGTCAAATAAGTGACCAGCTAGAACTGGGAGTAAATGGCTGTTGGAAAATGGGGCATTCCCACATCCGCACTGCTGGCACAGGACTCGTAGCACTGGAGGAGCAGGCTTATCCCGCTGTTGCTGCATCTGGATCAGTCAAACCTCACTCTGAAGTTGGTATTTTCCCTTAAAACCAGTGATAAAAAGATCACACCCCTGCACCTTCAGGAAAAAAACTATCACCAGTTTGGAGAAAGTGGATAAAGGTTGCCCAAGCTAAACTGGACAGCACGTGGCCAAAAAACACTGCAGGAAACTGTGTTGTCCCAGCATACGCACCACAGTTTGATTGTATTGCCCTTTTGCTGTAACAAATAAGCAACAAAAAGTCAATTCAGGATAGACATTTGCCATTTAGACAACATAATTACAACATACGTTATTG
The DNA here is from genome assembly GCF_023634155.1 of Falco peregrinus. Taxonomy (NCBI): domain Eukaryota; kingdom Metazoa; phylum Chordata; class Aves; order Falconiformes; family Falconidae; genus Falco; species Falco peregrinus. Next base: position 13,767,449 of record NC_073723.1, read on the forward strand.
GCAGGAAAGTTACTAGGCGAATGACAAAAAGCCCAGTATTTATTCTCCAAATCAAATCCTTTGGTTCTGATGCCAAAAATAAGATGGTTGGGGGAATTGCCATCCATGAAAACTCCACCCACATCTTAATTACCAGTTCGCCTCCCCCTGCTTCTTGCATCCAGAAAGAGGATTGCAGCTTAGGGCTTTCAAGTACAAGGGCAGTCCAGCAATCTCGCCATTGTGACTCCCACACAGTTAATACAGGAATTAAAAATTCAGGCTGTAAGAGCACTTCCAATTATAGCAAGTAATTTAAAATAAAAACAATAAAATACATAATATATAAAAATATATAATTTGAAGAAAAGAAATAGGAATCAAAGTTAACTTCAGCTTGCATTTAAACAGGCTGTATTATTTCTGTGCAACACAGAGGCACCAGTGGTCTGAGGACCACATTCAGCAGCCTGATGATCTTTGTTGCTCCTCCAGCTTTTCCCTGGATAAGGAGGGAAGTAACTGCTGCCTTTTATCCCTCTTATCTTCAGATCCAAACTGTCTTGCCTACACCAGAGGCAAGTGAGACAGCCTGATCTGCCACTTCTATAGATAAATGTATATATGAAACCTGACATTCAGACAGGGGTCTGAAATATGCAGGTGCCAGATGAAGCAGACCCCATTGCAGAAGTTGTGAAGCCAGCTCAAACAAGGGGATGAGTTTCATCAGATTCACAACCATGCCCAAAGCAGGGACATGTTACCTGAGTGAAGTCACAGCTCCTGGCAAAATAGTTATCTCCCAGTTCTCCTTCCCTCTAAAAAGAGCCTAAGAAGTTAAATGGGAAAAAGGAATAAAAAGAAAAAGGCAGTCTTTAATATTAATGGCACATTAATATTAAGTACTAAGTGGTCAAGAAGTACAACATCTAAAGGCTGTTTTATCAACATCAATTTGGCTAAACTGAGCAACAGAACATTTTCTATTCCTCTTTGCTTTGGTCAAGCGCTTGAGCTCATCCTACACAGGCATTCTGTCCCAGCGCAAGATCTGCATTAAAATACCTGGATGAACAGACCGCTAACTGCATTAGAAATGCTTCACCACTCTACCACCCCATCTGAGGAACTTCCATTTGGGACACATCCCAATTTCTGACCAGTTATTAAATGCTCCATTTAACCAAATGAGTATTTTGGAGTTAAATGGTAACAGCTACAGATATCACACTCATCATGAGAGCAGCCCAAATAATCCCAAGAGAACTGCTACTAGTCTGCCACTTTCCATTTTGTTGCTAGTATGACCACTGATCCTTAAACGAAAACACAGCGATTCCCACAGAAGCCAAGTGCCTCTGAATACAGACCATCACAAACACCAATCTGAAACCGAGTCTCAGCAGTGGCTGGCACAGCCGCACTGCTGCGCAAGATCAAACGGGTCCATTTGGATCCAAAAAGGGAATTGTAGAGTCAGGATACTGACAGGTCTTTGCGTTACATGCTTGGGAAAGGCAGGACCAATGACTTCAGTACGTACTGCAGAATTCATGCCATGTATCCCAAGAGCCTGTTTAACAGGACAGACAAGGAAACAACAAAGCTGTGTCACAATGCCACCTGCATCAGCAGGGAAGGAAGGGGCTGACCCAGTTTTTTGCACTCATGCTGCAGTGCACCTTTAAGGCACAGTCCCCAGCTGTCCTTCTGTCCCCAGCCCTGACACACACAGGTTTTATCCGACATGGGATCCCACAGCTCCCTGGGAATGCAGACATGCCAGATGCTCGCTCACCACACTGGCATGAGCACCAACTGGATCCAGGCTCCAGCACAACCACATCCATCCAGCAGGATCATGAGCCCAGCATGAACCATCTGGCTTTTTGATCTGTTTGTTAGCTAAACTGTGCATGTTCAGACTCAAGATGACAAACTAATCAGAGGTAAGCCACTCAGCTGGCCCAGGACTGTCACCAGTCTGCTCCCAGCAAGAGAGGCGATGGGTGTTGCTTCAACATCAAGCCAGAGACTGAACATCAGTCTCACTGCTCCATTTGTGCCCTACTCTGCTCCCAGAGGTTCTCAGTAACAAATGGCAAGACTTAAAATCTACCACCTGATTAATATCCCCACTTTGCACAAGCAAAGAGAAATAAAAACAACCCTCTCAAAATCTCTCTGATAACCTGAGAGGCAGGAATTGAACCCACAAGCCTTGACTTATTCCCAGCTCACTACAGGAGTGCTGTGAAACCAGAAGACACCCACTATATATGTAATTATATGTTTAGAGGCACAAAACGTGAGTGATGTCCGAGCTGCTCCAAGCCCTATCTGTGGCTACACTCTCTTATCAGACTTCGAAATGCTGCCTTGAAAATATCCTTGCCCCATCCAGCATCTAACAACCTTTTTTCATACTAGACCCTACATGTCTCCCTGTGGAAAAAAAAAAAAAAAAAGAATCCTAATGCACGTAGGAACAGTCCAGCAATAATTCAACAGCTGTAAAAATCCAGAGCATAAGAAGAGTTCAACACATTAAGCTAAAATACACTGCCTAGGATTTAACCCTCTCTCAAAAGAAAAGCCTTAAGGTATAAAGGATTCAAACCTATAAACTCAATTCCAATCAAAGGAAGCAAATCCACAGGCTAATTATGAAGGTAAACATGAAGGGTCAAGGTCTGCTGGACATAAGTTGCTTGGCCTCCATGCTACAGGCATGGCTGCTGCTAAGAGGAAAGTATGTGTGGGGCAGGCACCTTGCTAGTCCTTCGCCATAACTGGATGCCCAGCAAGCAGCACCAACCCTGCCAAAATTCATTTGGCAATTTTAAAGCAGTCAAGACTCTTGCTGAATTTCTAACTGGAGAAGCAAAGCAAATGTGCATCACTCAGCAGCTGCCTCACAGAGCAGCCAATGGCACAGGAAAGAGCAAATAAAGTCCTTTGGGATCCCCTGAGATAACAGTACAACAGAAGTTAGATTACCAGCAACCATCTACCCACATGATATCAGCATTTAGCACTCTATGTCCCAGCAGCAAGGGGAAAGCCTGTAAGCACAGTAGAGAAAAGATGACAAGAATTCTCAAACTTACATTGCTGTGTCGTATCTTACAGAGCCTCTCCAGGAAGGGGATGTGCAGCCAAGTTCTCATAGTCACCATGTCAACAGGAAATATACCCAGCAAGAGATCTCAACTGCACAAAGTCCTCCTAGCAGAAAGATGTATTTAATTCAGCTCTGCAGAAAGGCTGGACAAAGCAGCAGCAAACACAGCAGAAATAACCTTATACCCTCCTCCCTGGGGAGGAGAAAAGCAGCCTAAGGAGTTCTTTTAGAGCTTCCAGTGAATGGATCCCAGTGCCACTTGATAGTCCTTTTTCCAGTCCAAATAATGCCTCATCCACCAGAGTATAATTCCTCTCCACCACAGAAAGCAAGAAAGAAATTTAGAAGCCATTTCATAATTACGGTGAGGAAGCATTTTTAATTCACCATCTAAAGAATCAGTGTCCGTGCTCCCATTAGCACAGCGAGGCACAGCAAAAAGTATTTGTGGCATTCATGAAGTGAGGAAGAGTAGTCTCACATGTGCACACCCAGATATACGCACCAGAAAAGGCAGGCAGGATATTTACTTCTAGTCATTTTAAGAACCACATCAAGACACTTTTTTTATAGCAGGTACTGCAGTTTGCAAAGAAAAAGAGCCACAAGGCATGGTCACCAAGTTTTATTAAAGCAGATACCAGGTTCCACATCTCTGAGCTAAGACTGAGAAGTGCACAGATGCAAGCCAGAAAACAACATAGTCACTTCAATGCAGACAACTCACAACTCTCCGAAGTCAGGGTTTTGGCTGTGCTAGGTTTGGCTACATCTGTCAGGAATGGTTTGATAGTTTGATCCACTTTTGAACAGGTCAATGAACTATACACTCTCCCAAAGTCACTTCCAGACACATATTCCATTTTTTCCCCCCTACTTTCCTAGACTTCTTTATTTGCCAACTTTACTTTGAACAAAGCCAGGAGCACAACTGTATTTCCACTCTATCTACATATTTTCACCCCTGTGCAGTTTAAAATTATATTTTTTTTTTTCAGTATGGGAACATTACCTTCAACCAAGGAGCTAGAACTCAGAATACATTCCCAAAAGACACAGGCTTTTGGCAGCTGCCACTCAGGCTTCCAGGGGGGCAGAAGATTTTGATCCATTTTGTATACTCTTAACCTATGTGAAAGCTTCATTTCACTGGGCTTATGTTTTTACTGAGAGCTTCTAAAAAGAAGAGATGTTTGCCAAGTCAAGCGAGATGGGTGCTAGGAGCCTTCCCAAGGCAGCAGCTTGAGCACTGTGATCTCCTCAATGGCACACACAGCTGACCAAACTACAGCGAGGCCACTGCTCTGCACAAATCCAGGTGTAAACATGAAGCCACACAGAGAACAAGGATCTGGTTTAACCTCAGGTCTGTTCCTGGATCACCCGAACAGCTTATATCCCTGTAACCAGCAGGGTCTCAGTTTCCTCATAGGTAAAATGCTTTGCAACCCCAAATTTCTCTGTCTCTCCAAAGCCTACTGTAGAGGTGTTAGCATCAGGCTCTCAGCAAGCACAGTACGTTCTTTAAAAAAGAGCTTTACAGCATGAAGATTTATTCAATTACTTGTACTGGATATGCCACACTGGAGAAAGGTCCCCATCAAGTAGTTTGTGAGATATGAGCCCTAAATTCACCCCAGAATAGCCAGTGGACAGTTCTGGGGAGACTGAAGGGCTGCTTCCCTCCTTCTACACATCACCCAAGGAAGAAAAGCCTTGTTGCCCCCACATCACCATCACAGTTGGGTCTGGCCACATGCTATATCCACCACCTCTAATTTCAAAGATCACAGAAGCGCAACCACAGTGCAAGTATGACCAAGACCTCCAACAGTACATGCTGCCTTCACATACTGCATGAAAACTTCTAACACAGCATCTGGAGGTGCAGTCTTTGTGCCTTTCCAGCCACCAAAAGGATTGGCTGACATCCTTAAATGGAGCAAGATTCAGCCCCAAAGCCAGGCAACTGCTTGAATGCTGGATCATCAATGCAACTGCACAAATGCACATATTATTCTCCTTATTGCCCTTTACAGTGTGTTTCAAACTGCCTTTTACTTAGGTGTCTGTCAAGGGAGACCTTTGAGAGAAATCATATTCTTCACAACCTGCACTGAGATCAGATGGTAGCATTTTTATTCTAGTTAGGAAGCCTATGTTTATTTAACTTTCCACCAAACTCCTCTAGTTTAATAAATTCCCATTAGTTTTGCATTAATTATTCCTGAACCCAAGATCTTCTTGGAAGGTGGCAAATGTATGAGGAAATACAGAATAGTTTTGTAAGAGAACTTGTCAGAGGAAAATTTTAGCAGTAATTTGAGTAAATTATGGCAAAAATATCAATGGACTGTTCAAATACTGATAGTTGCCATTAAGCCTCTCCCGTGAGTCACTGCTTGCCTCCTAAAGCACCAGAATGAAAATTCTGCTCCCAGCATCCCTCCCATCCCTCCAAATCCATCTTCAAACACACACATGAAGGGAAAAATCCCTTTATTCTCCTCTCACAAAAAGCTTTTCCCTTTCCTGAACAGCAAGCCCCCCATTCTTGTCTTTTCATCCATCAAAACACAGTAACATCTCAATGCAGTGATTTGTCTGAATAAGAATTAATTATAATCACACATGTAAACTCACTAGTGGAAATTCTGTGGTTTCCTGCTCTGTCTTCCTGAAAACAGAGGCTCAACAGCTTTTACTTTTGGAGGTAGCTCACAGCTACATCACGGCCTTAACAGCCCTCCCAACTCAAGCAATGCCTACCCACAATGTCACTGGCCACCTTGCCGTACATCAACAAGCACAGCACAGGAACAAAACATGCTTCAAATACATTTGAGGAAACAATCTCAGGGGAGCAGAGCCACTTGTCCACATAAATGGCCACTGAATAGCAGAATCAGACTTTGAGCCAGAAACATCACGAAAACATTTCACGCACGCGTAGGTGTAGCTGATTTCTACTCTGACCATTGCCAGCCCAAGCCAGCACACATGGATGTAAACAAAATGGACATGGTATTCCTCTGATTATTGCTATTTTAAGCAAATTTCATACAAAACCTAGATGCCCACAGACATGGAACTGGGAAACAGGTGCATTAGGTAGGTCTATAGTTGCTAGAGGGGTGTCTCACAGCATGCACAAGCTTTTACCCAGTGCAAAAAGAAAGATTAGTCTCACAGAAGTATTACTGCCTCTGCTACCCTCTTCCTTCCTTGAGCACCTTCCTGTACGATGCCTGCAAGTCCAGCAAAACCACATTAAAAGCAAGAAGCAACTTTAAAATGGCCTTGTCAGGAGATGTCAAAGCACAAGACAGCTCTGAGGTAAGGCAGAATTTTTTTACTCCACCCAAACTTCTCCTCAGTGTTTGGTCCAGGACTGACAATAGCAGATACATCTCCTGGAGGACTCTGTAACTCACTTCCAAACCCAAGAGTGTCCCCTGGAACCACTTCGCAGTCAGCGAGCACTGTCATCCCTTGGGACAGCTGTTCCTACCTTCCTTGGTAGAGACCTGCATCCCAGGGACCGGCAGCCTGCAGAGCCTGTGCTTGGAGATCTGTACCAGGCCCTTGGGAGAGGAGCGTTTCAGTGGCACAGAAGGTTTCCCCCGCAAAGAGTTTTTCTTCCTGAGATGGAAGTGGCTTTTCAGAGGCACGGTGGGTGAGGAGCTGTTCTTCTTATCTGTCAGGGAACTGTGAAAGGGAACACCACACAGTTAGAAGAAAGGAGAGAGGTGACCAAAATGTACTCAGTCCCCTTTCCTAGCACTGAGAGGAGAAGCTGGATCACCAAGCTCCACACTGGTCCCCTACCCAAGGGTGCTAAGAAGCACTGAACAGAAAATTGCAAGTAAATAGACAAGTGTAATGAATTTCTGGCAAAGCACAGATGGAAAATGAGGTATTTGACAGCCTAACTTGACTCATTCCCTTTTGCTTTCTGCTCAGCGGATGTGGGTGAGAGGATAGACTCATAGAATCATTTTAAGTTGGAAAAGATATTTAAGATCATCGAGTCCAACCGCTAACTCAGGACTGCCAAGCCCACCACTGAACCATGTCCCCAAGCACCACAACTATGCATTTTTTAAATATGCTCAGGGATGGTGATTCCACCACCTCCCTAGGCAGCCTCTTCCAGTGCTCGATAACCCTTCTGAAGAAAAAGCCAATCTAAACCTCCCCCCGTGCAACTTGAGGCTGTTTCCTCTTGTTATTCGGGAGAAGAGACTGACCCCCACCTTACCACAACCTCCTTTTAGGCAGTTGTAGAGAGTGATAAGGTCTCCCCTCAGCCTCCTTTCTGCAGACTGAACAACCCCAGTTCCCCCAGCTGCTCCTCGTAAGACTTGTGCTCCAGACCTTTTCACCAGTTTTGTTGCCCTTCTCTGGACACGCTGCAGCACCTCAATGTCTTTCTTTTAGTGAGGGGCCCAAAACTGAACACAGGATTCACCAGTGCCAAGTACAGGGGGACAATCACTTCTCTAATTGTGCTGGTCTTTAGCAAGATGGGGGGGGGGCTCATCTCCCCAACTGCCAAAAAATCCCAAACAACCCCAGCTTCTCCAGGCACCTTGCTCCAGAATGATCCACCCACAGCCACATAACCCAGCAAACCAGGAGGGCAAGGAAGGGATGGAAACCTGTGATGAAGCACTGAGCAGAGGATCTTGAAAATAGAAGCAGGAATCAAGGCACCAGATTCTCAGTCTTTGCCGTTTACCAGCTCACTGCATCACTCAAAATATTTAGGCCACAGCCCTCAATTTTCAAGAGCTCAAGCTTGGCATTGTTGTAGTGAGAAAGGAGCCAACCACGTGTCCGCTACACTGAGGGTATCTCTAAGTTCAGTGGTATAGAGGTCACACAGCTGTGCCACCAACCCTCACCTCCTCCTGTTTATCCCTTCCCTGCAGCACAGGCTGGGCTTGCATACGGCCCTGCTGAGAAACACAGCTTTCCCACCGGGAGCACAATGTGACTAAGCCCTTGCAGCACTTCCACGACACACCTGCTTTCAGAGAAAGTTTGGTCCCAATCTCTTATCTGTTTCCTCTGGACTCCCAGCCTGGTGCAAAACCTTTTTACAGATAACTCAGCCCACACACCTTTTCCTTCCGCCAAGCTTCATTTATAAACGTCCCATTGTACTCTGTCCCTATCAGACATGGCCAGGGGGAAGAACTTGCTCCACAATACCCCAGGAGTATCTGCTGATCTGGCACACCACACGCTCCCAAGGTAGCTATGACAGCCACAGATCTGTCACTGATTTGACAAGGAGAAGGAAGAACAAGAGCCTTCAGGGAGGACACTTTGGGTTACTGGTGGATAGCACAAAAGGATGGCACCCAAGGGATGAAAGTACCAGCAGAGCAGCACAGATAGCACTTCTTCTACAGTAGAGCGTGCACAACTCACCTCCCATCCCTGCTCCATCCCAGGGTCTGCACAATGCTTTACAGGAACAGATAGTACATGATACAGCAATTCAAACCACTTCTCCTTTCCCCAGCCCCCAATGCAACAAGGTTATGCAAGTTTGAAAATAAATCGAGACAGCTCTTTCCTTCCCTTGGAATATTAGTCTGTTATTCAGGTCAGGGAGGAGTCTCGTGAGTGCTGCAGAAGTCTTTGGAGAACAGGGGTGGGAGCTAAGAAGAAAACCCAGCTCTGTTTCAAAGGTTGAAGTCATAGTTACAGAGCCTGCAAAAGCAATTAAAATTTGAAGCCTTCCAACCCTGGAAAGCAGGATGCCTCCAGACAGAACAAAGTCACCACACTTCAAAAGCAAAAGGCACATACATATACCCTTCCAGTTTACAGTGCTCACTGGAATTTCACTTATAGCCACAACTTTGCCAATCAACACAAAACCCAACAAGTGTGACGACACCACTCTGAAGATGACCAACAACTTACCCCGAGTTTCCTTTTCTCTTGATGATTTTTGTCCGACTCTTCACTTTATAACTGGAGAGCACAGCATCACCAGAGGACTTTGCGCCACCAAGACCAACAGCGGCAGCACTCTGAGGTGGTGGGGCAGCACCAGCTCGAGGGAGGTTTGGAGCTGGAGGCTTTATCTGATCCTCAGATCGCCACCTGAATGCTGACTTGGAGGTGGAGGGTGAGGTCTGCAGGCTGGTGGCTTTCCACTTATACTTGCTGGGAGAAACACCTAGTTTAGACTGCAGTCCCGATTTCTTCAGCTTTACTCCCAATTCTGCTTTTGGTGATAGTTTAGCACCTCTGTCCGCTCCACCAGCAACCTTCTTAGCACTTTCAGAAGCTCTAGGGCTGACCCACCTCTTCACAGTACAAGAGCATTTGCCAGGGTTTGCAACCCACGTGTAATTAGTTTTCCTGAACTTTGGAGCTTTGCTGGAGATGGATACTGAGGCAACTCTTTGGAGACCAGCAGCTTTGGGGACTACAGAAAAACTGCTCATCACTGGAGTCATCCCAACCACCAAAGTCGCAGCCTGAGCAGATCTAGAGCATGTCTTGCCATTTCCAAGGAGCTTCGGCTCTCCGAAAGCATCTCTGACTTGCTCACAACTAGACTGCCCTGGAGCTGGTGGTTCTGACTTCCTTTGCACCAAGTGCCGAGCTGGCTCGCGATCTGGCAACACCAAAGGCTGCTGTGGCTCTGATTTCAGTGTCACAGCGCTTTCACTGGTGCTTCCGCAGGAGGCAAGGGAGCTCCTGGCCACGTCACCAGACAGACGCACCATTCTAGGCTTATCTGACATGCTCACGTACGCTGAACTCACAAACCGGTGAGATGAACTAAATGAAACTGAGAGAGAGGGTCTTCTCTCTTCACTTCGGCTTGTGTATGAAGATTTCTGCACATTTTTACTGTCACTTGGAGCACTGACCACCGTTTTCAGCCCAGAAAATTCACAATAAGAACCCACATCAGCAAAGCCTTTCATATCTACAAATGGGCCAGCCCTCTGTGGCAGCTGGATCCCCACAACTATATTACCATCTGTGGTTAAGTCCACATGTCTCTCCGGAGACGATTCTGGTGGTTCAGATGCCTGGCTGTCCCCATGGCTTCCAAAAGCCCAAGATGTGCTGGCACCTCCACCACTTCCAACCTCACATGCTGATCCCAGCGGCCGGTTGACAAGAGAGTATTTTTTCCTCCAGGAGTGACCTTGGCGCAGCTGGAAATCCCTGGAAGCCTGCTGGGGGTACCTGGCTGAAAATGCCCCCCTCCTGTTGAAGGCAGGCTGGTGGGGGTTGTTCCACCTCGGCAGTGCAGGTGGCAGCGGCCGTGGTGCATCCCCATGTGTGTTTTTATGGTCATTTATGAGACCTAAGGAAAAGAAGACAGGGACTGTTAATCACCATTCCTACAGGAGTTTGGCACCATCACAACGTTGGTTTTCCTTGTGCTGCAATGAGGACAATCACTCCACACAGTCTTGCGCAGGCCACATTTCACATAAGCAGTGCTGGAAGGAAAAACTTAAAACAAGTATCTCCCTCAATCCTCACAAAAGTCAGCAACAAAAGTGATTTTGCAGGAGAGCTCAATGCAGGTCTGAATCACATTCACCAACACACCCTTAACACACTGCACTAGTGCTGTCAGCCACATTTTGCCCCTTAAACAATCTTTTTTATGTGCCAAAACAGACATGTGAATTATTGGTTTTGGAGACTAATTTTTAAAAAAAATGTTAATTTTATTTCCAGATATCTTTTCAGAACAGTCTCTGAGTGCCTGCAAGTAGTCCAGCACAGCCACTGCCAGCCCCAAACACAAAGCATAGACTCACAGAATCATTTAGGTTGGAAAAGACCTTTAATATCCAGTCTGACCATTAATCCTAATGCTGCCAAGCCCACCACTGAACCATGTGCCTAAGCACCACATCTACACATCTTTTAAATACCTTCAGAGATGGTCACTCAACCTCTTTCCTGGGCAACCTCTTCCAATGCTTGTCAACCCTTTCAGGGAAGAGATTTTTCCTCATATCCAATCTAAACCCCCCCACAAGCAACTTGCAGCTGTTTCCTCTCATCCTATCACTTGTTACTTGGGAGAAGAGACTGACCCCCACCTTACTACAACCTCCTTTCAGGCAGTTGTAGAGAGTGATAGTCTCCCCTGAGCAGCCTTTTCTGCAAGCTAAACGCCACCAGTTCCCTCAGCCACCCCTCATAAGACTTGTGTTCTAGACCCTTCACCAGCTTCATTGCTCTACTTCAAAGCAGCAATGAGGAGGCTCCGAGGCAGCCCCAGTTTTGCTGTTGAGTCACTGCACATCCTTCTGCCAAGCCACTCCACCTCCCCGGTGCTTTGCTCTACTAACAAAGTTGTTTGTATAATACATACATGTCAATTAGGGAGGGTCTGCACTTGTTAAGCCTCAGTGTTTAGGAAAAACCTTTCAGCAAAAGGGATTATCAAAGGATTTTTAATACTTATATTTTAGGGATACGTCAGTATAGAAAAGTTTTTTCTACACAAGAGGTCACAGAGCCAGCAAAAGAGCAGCGTCAGCAGATCCCTCCTGGAAAAGGCAAGGACCATGCTCTCCTCCCTCTCATTACACCCCTGCCACGTAGGAGCTCCTGGACAGAGGCAGATCCCCCACAAGGCCCAAGCAGTTTCCAGCCTTACTAATGAAGGAAAATTACTTTGGGGTCTATAAATAGTGAGTGAGTGCTAAGAATAAGCACTGATGCTCACCAGAGGTAGGAAAGGGCACGCAAATATATCCCCCCTGCACTCATCCACCCTGCCGAGGAGTCAAGGGACAGAGGGCGAGGGGCACATCCCACCTCTGTGCCACCAGCCCCGGGGGACATGGGGGAGGGGACACCTCCAGCCCCCAGCCAGGAGGGTCACAGGCCCTATAAGAACGAGCAACATGGGGGAACTCCCTACCGCGGGGACCTCTGAACCCCTCCGGTGCTCTCCTCCCTCCTTGCCTTGGCCCATCCAGCACTCGGGGGTCTCTCCCCTCTCCCACCTCTTGGGCCCTTACCAAGCCTCAGCCCTCCCCTCCCCGGCACTCCGGGTTCCTCTCCGTTCCCCTCCCCCACAAAACTCCCAGGCCCGCCGTCAAAACCTGTCCCTTCCCCCCAGACTCCAAAGTCCCCTTCACAGCCTGCCCCTCCCCCCCAGAAGGCTACGGGGTCCCCTCACAACCCGCCACTCCTCCCCCCCGGGTCCCCTCACAACCCGCCCCTCCCCCCACCGGGAGCCCTCACAACACGCCGCTCTTCCCACACACAATCCGCCCCTCCCCCCCATCCCCGGGTCCCCTCACAACCCGCCCCTCCTCCCTCCTCCCCCGGGTCCCCTCACAACCCGCCCCTCCCCCTCCGGCTCCCTTCACAGCCCGCCCCTCCCCCTCTTCCCCCTCCCCTGTTCCCCTCACAACCCGCCCTCTTCTCCCCCAAGACTCGGTGTCCCCTCACAGCAGCCGCCCCACCATTCCCCCGGCCCGGCCGTACCCTGCAGCTGGCAGATCTGCCGCCACAGCTGCTCCCTCTCTTCCATCCCCGCAGCGCTCCCGCACACCCCCCGCCCCGCCACGTCATCACCCAGCGCCGGCCGTTGGCCGGTCACGTGAGCGCGCAGCGTCACGTGGCGCCCGCAGCCGCGGCGGCCGTCGCTTAGCAACGGGGGCAGCCACGGCCTGCGCGGCTCGGCGGGGCCTGAGCCCGGCCCCGGCTCCGGCCCAACGCCCAGCGCCTCCGCTCACGGCTGGCGCCGGCTCGCGCCGCCCCCCGTCCCCAGCCTGAGCTGGCCTGGCTCTCTTCAACCTCTGTCCCATGCCCTGCCTAATCCAGCTGTCCCCATTTTGTCACCATGCAAAGCTTTTAATGCTCTCCCACCAAACATCATTCACTCTAAACTGGAGAGACATGGATGTGACAGGTGGAGCACTCGATAGATAAGGAATTGGCTGGATGGTCACACTACGAGAGTTGCGCTCAATGGTTCGATGACCAAGTGGAGATCGGTGATGAGCGACATTCCTTAGGGGTCAGTACTGGCTCTGGTGCTGTGCCACATCTTTGTCATGATGTGGACAGTGGGGTCGAGTGCACCCTCAGGAGGTCTGCCGACAACACCAAGCTGTGTGGTGTGGTCAACGCGCTGGAGGGAAGAGATTCCATCCAGAGGGACCTTGACAGGTTGGAGAGATGGGGCCGTGCAAACTTCATGAAGTTCAGTGAGGCCAAGTGCAAGGTCCTGCAGCTGGGTCAGGGCAACCCCCAGCATCAGTACAGGCTGAGCAGAGAATGGATTGAGGGCAGCCCTGTGGAGAAGGACTTGGAGGTGCTGGTGGGTGACAAGCTCAGCATGGCCCAAGAATGTGTGCTTGCAGCCTAAAAACCTGTCTTCTGGGCTGCATCCCAAGCAGTGTGGCCAGCAGGCTGAGAGAGGGGATTCTGCCCCTCTGATCCGCTCTGGTGAGAACCCCACCTGGAGCACTGCATTCAGCTCAGGGGACCCCAACATAAAAAGAACATGGACCTCTTGGTGCAGGTCCAGAGCAGGGACACAGAAATTGTCCAAGGGCTGGAGCACCTCTACTATCAAGGCTGAGAGAGTTGGGTGTGTTCAGCCCGGAGAAGAGAAGGCTCTGGGGAGACCTTAGAGCAGCCTTTCAATACTTAAAGGGGGCCTATGAGAAAGATGGGGACAGACTTTTTAGTAGGGCCTGAGTGAGAAGGCAAGGGAGAATGGTTTTAAATTAAAAGAGGGTAGATTCAGACTAGATAGAAGGAAAAATCCTTTACTGTGATGGTGATGAGGCACTGGAACGGGTTGTCCAGAGAAGCTGTGGGTGCCCCATCCCTGGAAGTGTTCAAGGCCAGGTTGGATGGGGCTCTGAGCAACCTGGTCTAGTGGGAGATGTCCTCGCCCATAGCAGCTAGTTGGAACTAGATGGTCTTTAATGTCCCTTCCAACTCAAACCGTTCTATGATTTCCTGTCCCCAGCCCAGTGTGGCTGTCCCCATACTGTCCTCAGCCATGATATCTGCACTCAGGGAGGGAGGATCTCTCCCTTGGGCTGCAGAAGCCTATAGATGGAAAACACGTACAGCTGCATAAGCACCTACATACACAACAGAACAGATGCTGATCCAGCACATGCTTACATCAATGTGCCATCACCAAGTTTTACAAGAACTTTAAAATTAAGCAAAAATTGCCATGTGCTTAAAAACTAAGGACAAAGAAAGGAAATAAGGCTTGTGATTAGAGCAGAAGCAGGTGTCAAACCACTTACTTGGTCCCAGCACTGGCTCCAGCAGCGATGCCCCAGGTAACCCTGGGCATGCCACTTTACCTCCAGGTTTGCCCACTGAATGCAGCTGCCACTCTTTACACAGCTCTTTACGTGGTGTTTGCAGAAAAGCAGGCCACCTGTAACTCAGCAGCTCCAAGGAACCCCACAAGCCTTGGCTCTGAGCAGCTGCTTATAATCTAAACCACAGAAGAAAGTCAGGATTTGCAACAATACTTCACATTTTGCCTGCTGAAAATAAAGACAATAGCATTTCAAAATAAATGGGGGGAAAAGCAATATCAGTAAGTAAAACACATTTATTTCCTAACCCAGCCTAATTAAAATTGTGATAAACGCAGTCATGATTCATGTCAAAAATAGAATGTGGTGTGATAAGTGCAATTGTTGTACTCTGTGTAAATCTGGGACCTGTATCGCAGTTGTGGTGAGTGGGCACGTGTGATTCTCCTTTGAGACAATGTGATGGCTTCCCCTGAGGCAATCGCTGCTTGGAAAAGCCCGCCAAGGGAGATAAGGAAGGCAGGCCAGCGAAAGCCCGCCGGAGGAGACAAAGACCTTGAGATTTGAAAAAGCACGCCAAAGGAGAGCCAATAGGAGGAGAAGGTGTACCCTAGCGACCCAGTGGGGAAAGAGCGGGACGAACATCTGGCAAGAAGAGATTGGCCAAGATCCGGGCATAAAAGACACTGCTTTTAGGACTCAGGTGTGCCTGCGGTGGAACTAATTGAGTTCTCTGCGCGCCCAGCGCTGTTTTTGCTTATTGTTTCTCAACCTAAATTGATTGAACCCCAAATAAAATTGTTTTAATTGTTATCGTTTATAACAAAATGAAGTATAATACCCTGTTCATCATCACAAGTAAGAGTGCCAAATCTACAAAAAGTGTAGAATCTACAACTGAATTCACAACTGGGAAGGATTTTAATACAGGAGAGGACTTTCCTGCAAAAGTGAAGTGTGTGAAGCTCAAGAGTAACAAACTGACCCACACAGGAAATGACATGACAAACTTCTCTGCACTTTGATGGGGTGGTGATATTCACTTTGCTTGTAAGCATTACAGTTGGACTCATTGATCTTCAGGGTCTTTTCCAACCTAAATGATTCTATGATTTCTATGATTCTGTCCCAACTGTCCCCAGCTATTGTCCCCAGCTTGGCCTATCCTGGCTGCTCCCTCTCCGCAGCGCAGCCTGGCCCAGCTGTTCCCATCTCCTGTTCCTTCTGCATCCTCATCCAGCCATCCCCTGCCCACATCCCAGCCTGGTCCAACTGTTCCCCTCTCCTGCCTCCAGCCTGGGCTATTGCAGCTGTCCCTGTTCCCAGCACGGCCCCATCCAGCTGTCTCCATCCAGCTGTCCCCATCCCCTGTCCAGTCTTGTCCAGCCATCCCCTGCCCCCAGCCCAGCCTGGTCCAGCTGTCCCCATCCTCTGTCCACTGCCCAGCCTCACCCAGCTATCCCCTGCCCCCATCCCAAACTGGTCTGACTCCCCCATCCCCTGTCTCCAACCTGGGCTATCCCAGCCTTATCCAGCCATCCCCTGCCCCCGTCCTGTGATCCCTGCCCAGCCAGACTCCCCTGCCCATCTCTGCCCTCTCCCATCACCAGTATCTGCCCAGAGACCACCACCACCACAGCCTGTACCTGCAGACACGAGATGGACAATCTCCTGGTGACCCCATAGAACCACCTCCAGCAAGGAAACTTTAATTACACAGGTCAGCCTTGCAAGTCCTTTTTTCTCATATTTTTGCTGTACTTGTTTAAAATGTTTTGCAGAACTAGTCCCAAAGCTGCAGAGGTTAACTTGTGGTAGGGCAGGCAATCCTAGATGTTTGCAGCTTCCTGCAAGAATAGGCAAGTTTAGTCCCGCATTTAAAGCCTTTGTTGTGTGTTAGATGTGCCGGTAAGGCTGCAGCAGCAGCAAAGCAAAATAGCTGCTGCAGTCAGGGTAATTTTGAGACATCATCTGGGCACAGGAGTTTGCACCTTCTACTTAAGCAAGAAAAAGGCATAAGTGGCTCTGCAAGTTATGTTTTGTAATGTTTCATGGACAGCTTTCAGGGCGGTTCACGTTTGGAGGAGGAGTTTCTCAATTCCTCCTGGAAACGAGGGGCAAATCAAGAGCAGGAGACAGTTTTCTTAGGTCTGATCCTAGTCCCTATCCCCTAAATTACTTTCTTTGACCTGAACTGTACCCACTGGGCACACGTCCCATCCTGAAAGTCAGATGGCCCCTTGTTACCAACACAAATCAGGAGTATTCACAAATTGTATCCACCCAATTGAGTGCACAATCAGAGAATGTCATTTACATGGACGTTATCCTTAAGGAGTCTGTTTTCTGAGCAATTTCATCCTTCCCTAAGGGAATAAACCTTGTAACTTTAAACAAAACCATAACAGAACCTCAAGTCTGCAAAGGAGATAAAAATCCAGACTAAGATAATTTTTTAAACAATTTGGGAAAAAAAAGCTGAGCTAAGTAGCTGTACCAGCACAACGCTATTCCCTTCTAAACACTCCCATGATGGGAACTTTATAAAAGCAACCAATCATCAACTTCAAATTATTTAAAATAGAAGCTGTCCCTTGGGACGTCTCACTTCCCATTGCAGTTAGGGAGCTATGCCTGTCCCAGCTCTGATCAAATAACATCCCCGGGGCAAGCCCATGATTTGCCTGCTCAGAAAGGTAGATTTAGTAAATTATTTATGGTGTGTTTAGTGGCCTTTTAAAGCAATTCAGTAGCGGAATATGGGGAAGAGCCAGCCTGTAGGAATAAACCCCTTTGTGCAGATGGTGGCAAAAGCTTCAAAATACAAAGCAATCAGGGAGCCTGGCCATTATTAACCTCCCCTGAAACCCTAACACTGCAAAAATAACCCCCACATTCTCTCTTGTTGCAAAGTCTTGCACATATGGGAAAGGGCTGGGAACCAGACAGGCAGAGATGGCAGATCTCCTCCCTTTGGGTGGCCTCAGATCAGATGCGATTGATCACAAAGCCCCACCCAGGGTTTTGTAACCACTCTAAACTGGCAGAAATTGGCACTTCTGCCAAAAGAAGCCTCCTCCGCTCCCAGCTGCTTGTTCCCTCCCTTGTGCTGGCACAAAGATTGGAGTGGCTTGCATAAATGAGCAAGGACAGGCTGCTCTGAATTAAAATTAATTCAGCACATGCAGAGGAAAAGCTGATTTTTAGTATAGGGAAGCCATGTATCCACCACTCCCACAAAACCCAGCCTCAGGAAAGAGTGAGCTAAAAGCAGTGGGCCCCGTTTTGCCAATCTACACCAAAATATGTAACTAGAAAAAGCAAAGTATAGGGCAAGGCAGTGCTGCAGGGTCTTGGGCCACTTGGGATCCTCCTGGGATGCTCATTGGATCCCTGTAAGGAGAGCTTTGGTAGGGGGGGGCATCCAGAGGAGCCAAGGTGCCATTTTAAGTGTGAACTGGATCTTCTCCAGGGAGCAGGAGTGGAGCATCCTGCCTCGGGGCAAACAGTTGGCATAGTTTCACATACCTCCCCTGAGATGCATGCGGAGGGCAAAGGAGAGAAAAGGGTGCTGCATCATCGCTAAAACAAACACTTCTTTTTTTTTCTTTTCAGCCCACCATGAGGAAGCACTACCCTTTTAACTGCCTCACCACTCAGTGCCTGTTACAAGCAACACGTCTGAAAGCTACAGGAATTTGCAGCACTTGTTCTTTGTTCATAGCGCTACGCTTGTATGACACTTGTTTGTAAGTCTAATTTAATTAAAAAAACAGTAAAAAGTGAGTGCAGGGTTTTGATGCTGCACTAGCAGAGTGTCTACATGTGAGAAAACACCCCAGGGAGGGTAGCACATTTAAGAGAAATTAAATTGTCCCATTCAGCCCAGAATAAACATGGTGCTAATCCCTCTAATGGCCTTAAACATCACCCAAACTGCGGATCCAGTGACAAGCATGCAATAGGACCCAATTAAGCTGCTCAGACATTTGAAATCATGTCCTCAACAGCTTTGGTTTAGTTTGGAGGCTCTTGATGGCTTTCCATAAACTTGCTGAGACAAGCTAAAACCCCAAACTTTAAGCGCTGCACCAGCAGATTGCACAGACCTGATGACAGGGTGAGTGGGAGGCACTGGTGTTTCTGCTGCCTGCTCACCCGAGCACGTTTATGAGGGCACAGGGGTCTTCTGGGATCCCTGGATCCTCCAGCATTGCCTAAAATACCCAGCACTGTCTGGGATCCATTTGCAGGAGCATCATGTATAGGATAGCAGAGAATTATTCTCTCTGGGGGCACCTGTGAGCCTCAGCTGGAGCATTACATCAAGCTTTTGGGGAGACACATTAGAAAAAAGGTAAGAATCCTGATGGAAGCAAAAAATCTAAAGAGTTAAGGTTTAACAAACATCACCCATAAAGAAAAGCTAAAAGATTTTCAGGTTTTGATTTAAAAAACAAACAAAAAACCCCAAAAAACCAAAAAACAAAGAAAGGAAATAATACTAGAAACAGATATCTAATTAAGTGTGCTTGACATTGCAACAAAGGACATTCAAGGTACAGCTCAGGAAATTTTTTCCAACTATCCAAAGAAGAGGTTACCTGGTGAATATGGGAAGCTTTGATGCAAGTGCGTTGGGATGGTCGAGACGTTCTGAACACTGCTGTGGGCTCTGAGTCAGGTGTCCTCCTCAGCTTGTTTTCAGCCTCTCTTCCTACAGTCCTGTCAGCTCCATGGTGCCTTGCATGTGTAGTCCCAACATCAGTGGCTGTCCCCTGCATCCTTTTGTTGAAGCATCATGAAAAAAAAGAGTCCGGAGCTGACTGACCAGTTCCCTCCTGTGCCAGCACCTGCACTTGTACGGCTATGGCATGGACTCACGGGATGTGATCTGGCTGCAGAGCAATTTATCCTTATCCTCCTCCTCCTCCTCCTCCTTCTCCTTCTGGTTTAGTTTTCAGCTTTACCTGGTCGCTAATAAGGTTCACCATGCAATCTCAGGAGTGTAAGTGATGGGACAGAAGTTCATGGGATAAGAGCAGTGCAGGGAGCACTTTCTAGGCAGTAGCTTGGATCTGTATTTCTCTAACCTAAGCACAAACCCACACTGTTTCAGAACACCTGTGGCTGTGAGTCCAGCTGATCACAAGATGAAAGCCACTGATTTAGAAAGAAAACCCAAATCTGAGCTGCAGCTGCTGAGAAACTCTACCTCCCATTTTGACCCGTCTCATGGCTGACCAGATAACTGTTTCTGGGAAATGCATTGCTCAGGTGGTAGGGGCTCACCCAGACAGGGAAGCTGGTGGGACCTGTGCAGGCACTTAGGAGGAAGATGGGGTATCTGAATTTGCTGTGGAAGGATGCCAGGAGCCAATGTAAAGCTTCAGGAGGAGGCGTGACACAGGCCAAGCAGCAGGCAGAGGAGATAATTTTAGCAGCAGCAGCTTGCTGGCTAGACTGAAGCAATACAAAGATTAAAAAAAAACAACAACAAAACACAAAACCAAAACAAACTACCCCAAAAACAACAGAAAGGAAGAAAATTGACCACAGAAAGGATTGCAGGACAGGTTTTCATTAGAGACGAGGAACAATTAACACCATTGTACAAGACAGTGGTGAAAACTAATGTGCAATGGTGTGCATGATGTGTGAGATAAATTCAGATTAGGGAATGGTTTCTGAGATACTCTGGAGAATGGAGAGCCTCTCACTAGAGGTGCCTGAAACAGCTGACTTTTCTTAGCCTTCCACACCAAGATATGATACAGCTACTCTCTGCAAACGTGTCAGAGGAAGGAAGGAATATTGCAGGAAAAGGAAGACCTATTCAAGCACAAATCAATGAATCATAGAGTGGTTTGGGTTGCAAGGGACCTTCAAAGATCATTTGGTCCAAATCCCCTGCCATGGGCAGGGATACCTTCCACTAGATCAGATTGCTCTAAAGTCCCGTCCAAGCTGGCCTTGAACACTTCCAGGGATGAAGCATCCACAGCTGCTCTGGACAACCTCCTCCAGTGTTTCACCACCCCTATCACAAATAATTTCTTCCTTATCTCCAATCTAAATCTACTGTCTTTCAGTTTAAAAGGACTCTGCAGTACAAAAGGCAGTATTGCATTATTACGTTTAGCCTTGAAACTAAAGACACCTCTAATCATCCTAAGAACCAGAGCCCAAAACAAGTGGGCTTATATGGAAGAAGTGAGCAGAGGGCTGAACTCAGGCTCCAAGGAGATTGCACCCTGTGTCCTGCAGCCCTGTAACCCTGCCATGCAGTGGAGACCTGCCACAGATGCAAATGAATGCAAACAAACCCCCTTGTCTGTGGTCAAGAAGTTGAGAGCAGTAATTCCTCCCAGGCTTACCGTCCAGGAGCTTAAGTTTTGTCTTTTTCTGTCCCAATTCTGCTTTTAACCTGTTTGAAGCACCAGTTCATCAGTCGCAGCCCTTCCTGACATTGTCTTAGGCTCTGTGTGCTGCTGTAATTTGGAGCACAACTCATACAGCAACCCACGGACATACTCAGCCTCCAGCTGCAAGAGAAGCTCAGCAGCTATTTACCGCTGAAAAAAGTTACTTGTTCTCCAAAAAAGTTTTTGCTATTTTAACCTGAGGGGAAAAAACTGCTTCCCAAGGGCAAACAAACTCTAGAATTGCTTTTTTGCTGATAAAAGCAAGACTCAGGAGTGTGGGCTCAAGGGAAGGAGATGTCTCTTGGGTTAGATGGAAAACAGAGACGAAAATGTCAGTAACAGGAAAAGAAACTGCTGCACAATCCTAAAGGCAAAGCCACTGTCATTTATCAAGTGGGCACTAGTTTTCTGCTGTGATGTCTATTTTTTGGCCCTCTTTCTTGCCTGTGGTTTCGCTGCTGGTGGATGAGCTGCACGCAGACCTAAATACATGTATTTGAGGAAAGGGAGAAATCAGAACAATGATCTGTCTACTTCCACATCACTATCATTCCCAGCCAGGGCAATTATTTTCTGAGATATGTGGAGTAGGGACAGAGAGCAAAGCCTCTTTTTTCCCCACTGTGCTCACCTGCAGAACTCAGGATGGTTTGAGCTCGCATGGAGGTAGCAAGGACCAACGACAAACCATAAACCTTACTAAGCAGCAAAAGCATTTACACCTCAATTAATCTGACAACATCCCAAGTCCTCTGCTCTGTGGGGCCGGGGATCCAGTGGGCTAAATGACACCCCACAGCAAAATGCATTTTCCTTTACTGAGTGAGGAGGTGTCTGTGACCACAGTGACTCACAGGAACCCACCGGCTCCTGGAAATGGAAACATGGCTGTTTCCATTGCAGTGAATGCGTCATTTCCAAAGGGTATGATGGTGCTACCAACCCGGCATGAGACCATGGCAGCATCTTCATAACTATTTGTTCACATGAAAAAAAAAATTATTGGTCCAGCTTCAGTTGTGAAGGAGGGAGGACTTTGCTTCCCAGGTGCTTTGGGCATTGGACTTTTCCCTGTTTGGAAAAGTTAAGAAAGTCCATACACTGACAATTATAAATATTTGCATTAGAAATACACTTTGCCCATTCAGCTTGCACTGCTGACCAGCATTGCTTGGCGGAGCTCTGCTGGAGAGCATGCTCAGCCAGGGATCTGTGCTTATCCTGGTCTAGTGCGGTTACAACACTAGCTGCCATTGCGACATTCCCATGTTGCACGACCTGCCACTCAGGGGTTCATTGCTAAAAACATTTGCACATCCTCTTGGCACAACGAGGTTTCAGGAATTTCACAATACCACCAAAGAAGGGGGAAGCAAACTGTTCTCAACAAATACCGAGTTGTGAGTTAGTGACTGAGCAGTGGCATTTGCTGGATCTCACAGCAGCTATTGAAGGAAAAGTGGCATTGGCTATTACTTTGCAAACCCTGGCAGAGACTAAAGGATGCTCAGGAAGAAGGTGGTGAAATTCTGAGACCTTTCTGGGTTTGTTTTGACCTGACTGCTCTCCCACTGGGGGCTTGGGAGCTCTGCAGACAGCACCAAGTCACCGGGACATTGGTGAGCTGTGAGCAAAGCAGAGGCTAATGCTGACATCCAGCAGTAACTGTCAACCATGGAAAGCCACAGAGGCAATTAAGCTTGCTTGATGCCTCCTGTTCCTCTACCCCTTCCAGCCTCCATAGGGTGCTTTGCTTTGGTAACGGCTGGCTTACAGCTTTGCTCCAGAGAAGCTAAAATTAAAACAGTGACTCCATTGCAGACTGAAAACAGAGCATTCCTTCTCCGCCCGCGTGCTTTGGATGGACATCAGAAGCCAAACCCAGGCTGTTAAATCCCCTGTGTAAAAACAATATTCTATTCTGATCCTCAATCCACCACGGCTCGCTGCGGTCAGGATGTTCAGTTCCCAGACTTGCGTTCAGGGGGCTCCAAAATGGGATTTGCCTAGAAATGAAAAACATAAACACAAGAAGCCAGTATCTCTGCAGCTTATTGCCTTAAACAAAAGTTTATTCTGCTCCAGAGAAGGGGGAAAAAATAAGTTAATTCATGGATAAAGAAAGAAAAAAACCCAAATCTTCAGGATCTCTTTCACCCCATATTGTCCCCTAATTCTTTGGGAAAGGGAAGTTTTGCACTCAGCCAGAGCAAAGATGGAGATCTCTCCCCGCTCTCCAATCAGCCAAGGCCCTTAGTGTGGGACTAGCCCTCATGGGGGTAAAAGCCTAAATACCCCAGTCCTGAGTCACTACCAGGTGGTGCAAAGCTGCTCCCTGGGCATCCAGCCCCAATGAGGTAACAGAATCACAGAATCATGAAATGTTTTTTGTTGGGAGGTAGCTTTGAAGGTCATCTAGTCCAACCCTCTTGCCCTGAACAGGGACATCTCCCAATGGATCAGGTTGCTTAAAGTGCCATCTAGCCTGATACTGAACTCTTCCTGTGATGGAGCATCCACAACTTCTCTGGGCATCCTGGTCTGGTGTTTTACCACCCTCATCATAAATAATTTCTTCCTTATGTCTTATTTAAACTACCCTCTCTCATTTAAAATGATTGCCCCTTGTCTTAAATCTTCAGGCCATGGTTAAAAGTCTCTCTTCATCTCTCTTATGAACCCCCTTTATATATTGAAAATCCACTATGAGGTCTCCCCAGAGCCTTCTCTTCTTCAGGCTGAACTACCCCAGCTCTCTCAGCCTTTCTCCACAGCAGAGGGATTCCAGCCCTCGGACCATTTCTGCGTCCCTCTTCCGGACCTGTTCCAACAGGTCCATGTCTGTCTTGTGCTGAAGACCCCAGAGCTGGATGCAGTGCTCCAGGGGGTGTTTTCACCATAGCAGAGTAGAGGAGCAGAATCCCCTCCCTCAACCTGCTGGCCACGCTGCTTTGGATCTAGCCCAGGAGACAGTTGCTTTCAGGGCTGCGAGCAAACATTGCCAGGTCATGTCCCATTTCTCACCCACCAGTATCCTCGAGTCTTTCTCCCCAGGGCTGCTCTCAATCCCTCCATCCCCCAGCCTGTACTGATACTGGGGATTGACCCAACCCAGGCGCAGGACCTTGCACTTGACCTCATTGAACTTCATGAGGTTCACACGTGCCAAATCCTGCCAGGGCTGCCAGAATACCTGTCCCTGCAATGGCAATTGGAAATAGCATTGGCAAAACCCAGCAAGATGGTGCTTTGCTCTGACGTACCAGTTCCATCATTGTTTTTGGAAGGATGAAGGTACAATTTGCAGCCCCTCGTACGTGTGAGCATCAGGATGTGTTGGCACATCCCATGCCATGACAGTGGAGACTCCAGTGGTTTCCAGTGGATCCGTACATGCCACCACCATAGGGGCCATCGCCACTCCTCAGCTCTTGCTGCAATTTGAATGGGCACACATGTGGAAGAAACATTTCTCCTGACCCTACATCCTCCCCAAAGCTGGGACAGGTCCCTTGCTTGGTGGCCAATGCTGTGCTGCTCCTGCTTCACTGCAGGGCTCTGGGTTCCTCTGAGATGAGAAGATCAGATATGGCTGGGGGAGAGGGAGAGGAAAGGCAGTGTTTCCAGCAAGAGGAGAATTAAAAGAAAGGTAAGGCTTCTTCTTCGTGGAGGAGAGAAAACATCTCCCGTAAGCAGGGAGTAAACCTGCAAACCAGAAGGATCTTGGCAGCCTGTGGGGAAAGAGTAAGGATTTTAGAGGGCTCAGGCCAACTCTTAACATGTCCCTTATTTAATGAGTAAAATGGTTTTTCAGGGATTTTAGGCCTGAAATGGTCTGCACAGCTTCCTGTTCACAGCAGCTCCTGTGTCCTCCCTCCCACAAGCGCCTTTGGCAAGCCCTGGTTCTGCAGAGCCTCCATCACCAGGATCCCCAGGTGCCTGAGCCTCCATCACTGGCACCCCTGGGTGCCTGAATCACCAACACCAGGACCTCTGGGTTCCTGAGCCTTCATCACCAGGATCCCCAGGTATCTGAGCATTCATCACCTGGAACTCCATGTGTCTGAGCCTCCCTCACCAGGAATCCCAGCTGCCTGAACCACCAACATCTGGAATCCCGAGTGCCTGAGCCTCTGTCACTGCCACCTCTGGATGCCTGAGCCTTCATTGCAGGTATGCCCAGGTGCCTGAACAACCAACACCAGGACCTCCAGGTTCCTAAGCCTCCATCACCGGGACCCCCAGATGCTTGAGCTGTCATCACAGGGACCCCCAGGGTACCTGAGCCTCCATGACCTTAATCCTCAAGGTGCCTGAGCCTCTGGCACTGGCACCCCTGGATGCCTAAGCCTCATCACTTGGATCCCCAGGTGCCTGAGCCTGCATCACTGGCACCCCCAGGTGTCTGAGCCCCCATTAACAGGACCCCAATATGCTGCAGGAGTCTCAGAGCCCCAGCACCACAAGATCCCCTCTTGGTCCAAATCCCCAAAGTGTGAGGCTGTGGAGCAAGCCCCTGCCCACACCCCACACCTCTGGTTTCACCTCACACTCCTGCTTCCCCCAAATCCCTGCACAAAGCATCTGCCTCCGTAGCACCTGCAGGTCTTTGCCCATCCAGCACCCATTAAAGGGACAAACCAGGGGCTGGGACACCAAGCCCTGTCCCCCACTGCCTTCCCCCCTTTCTCTGGCTGCGTTTCTTTCCCCTCACTGCAGTCCCCAGCCCCTTTCTTCCCTTATATTTGAGGAAGGACAAAACTCGTAACAGCAGTGACTCTGGTCTGGGTCACTCATGGGCTTCAGTCCGAGATCAGTGTGGAGGCGGGGACAGCCAGGAACTAAAGCCACAGCAGCCGTTTTCCTTATCTTTAACCCTTTTTTGCCAAGCAACCAATTTTCCACCCAGGCAAACCCATCCCCACCCCACCGTGCCCCCGAGCCGGTGGCAGGCCTGGGGCACCCCGCAAAGCCGATCCCCATCTTGAGTTCCTCTAGATGTCACCCTCAGCCGTCTTTTCCTCTGCTCTGATTTTCCTTTCTCCAAGATCCTGCATTTTTTTTTTTTTTTAAATTCCTTTCTGATCTCTTTCCGGCCATGTGTGATTGCAGTTTCCTCTGGGCGTCCATTTCATCAGCCCGAAATTAAGAGGCAGAGGAGAGGGGTGGCAGGCAGCTGGCGGGAGCACACCCCCCCCCCCCCACCACCACCCCGAACCTGCATCCCACATCCCGCCCTGCTGGGACCCCGCTTCTCCCCAGGCTGGCTGAGCACCCCTCGGCACTCCCTCACTGCACCCCGCTCCCAGCCCCGGCCCCGCTTGGCCCGGAGGCCGGGGGTGGGGATCTGCCACCTCAACGCAGGCACCATCAGTTCTGGGTGACTTTGCTTTTTTTCGGCTGGGTTTTCCCCCCACACCACCCTCTTCACCCGCAAAGGACCCCCTGCCATCCTGCAGTGGCCGGATGGTTTTTCTCACCCCTGGCTCGGAACCACAAGGCCATCACCGCCGACGCTGCCCATCTTCTCCCACTGCCGCTGGATGCCAACACCGGGGCCAGATTCAGCCTCAGCGAGAAGGTCACGGTATCTCCAGTCCACCCTTTCCCTCCCCAGTGCCGCCAAGCCCGGCTCCCTGCCTTGGCCGTGGTGCGGTGGAGGGGTCGTCGGCCTTAGAGGAAGCCCACGCCTGGGGCAAGCTGAGAAAATCCCCGGGGAGGTTTCGCCTCTTTCGTTCGTCCTCTTCTGCATGAGACAACCCTGGTTCTGCGGCTCCGCTGGGCGATGGCCGCACAGTGAAGATGTCTGTGGCCAGGCTCAACAGCGTCAATGGCTTTCTGGAGGACGGCAGGATGGAGGCAGGGGACATGGGCAGGATCCTCCGCTGCCTGGAGATGGGCACCGTCCTCACCTTATTCTATCAGAAAAAGTCTCAGAGGCCAGAGCGAAGGACCTTCCAGGTGAAGCTGGAGACCCGGCAGATCATCTGGAGCCGGACACCCGAGAAGGTGGAGGGGGACAGTGAGTATCAGTGACAGTAGTGCTGGGGGCTGGGGACATGCTTGTGGTGGGGTGCCTGGCTGTGGGGTGCTCAGCCATGGTGGGATGCCCACTCGTGGCAGGGAGCCTGGCCGTGGTGTGTCTGGTCATGGTGGGATGTCCCATTGCAGTGAGGTGCCTGGCTGTGGGATGCCTGGCTCTGGTGAGACCTACTGTGGTGGGGTGCTTGACTATGGTGCACATGGCTGTGGTGGGATGTCCTACCATGGGGGAGCCTGGCTGCAGGGTGCCTGGATATGTTGGAGTGCCCTACCATGCTGAGGTCACAGGCTGTGGGGTGCCTGGCTGTGGTGGGTGCCCGGCTGTGGTGGGGTGCCCTACCATGGTGGGATGTCCAGATGCAGTGGGGTGCCTGGCCATAGGGTGTCCAACCATGATGGAGCGTCTGGCTGTGGGGTGCCTGGCAATGGGGTGCTTGGCTATGATGGGATGCCCTACTGTGTCCTGCTGTGGTGGGATGCCTAGCTGCAGTGGGGTGCCCAAGAACAGTGGGGTGTCTGGCCACAGTGGGGTGCCTAGTCACAGTGGGGTGCCTGGTCACGGTGGGATGCCCAGTGTGATGAAGTGCCTGGTCATGGTAGGGTGTCCAGCTGTGGTGGGGTGCCTGGAAATGGTGGGGTGCCTGGCTACAGTGGGGCATCTGACTACAGTGACCCCATATTGTCTGGCCATAGTGGGAATGCCTGGCCACAGTGGGATGTCCAGATACAATGGGATATCCAGATATGGTGGGGTGCCTGGACATAGTAGGGTGCCCAGCTGCAATGGGATGCCCTACCATGATGGGGTCTCTGGCCATGATTGAGTGCCTGGCCATCGTGGCGTGCCCAGAGATATAAATGCAGGAGTTGCTGGTCTCAGCAGCCCTTGCCTCCTCCATCCCATCTCACATGGCCCATAAGTTGCTACAGGCATCAAGCTGCTGCCATTTCATCCCCAGGGTTTTATACCCTCCCTGGCAAGGAGGTAAAGGAGCTGGTCATCACCTTGCCTGCTCACGGTGCTTTGACTGCTGGGGCAGGCAGCAGCATGGGGTAGAGCGTGCTGGTGGCCCCATGCAGCCCAGAAAGGACCTGGCCAGCTGGGCTCTGCCCCACATGCATTAATTATGTCAATGCAGAGTTTGGACTGGTAGCACTGGTGTCCAGCATAGGAGATGCTCCCACTGAAGCATCCATAAAAATCACTGTTACCTGTGGATTCACTGGTGGCTAGTAGGCTGTTGAGGCATCATCCCACTGCTGGGCATCAGTGGAGCTCCACACCTTGGTGTTCATTACCTGGTTGCTTGTTACCTCAAGGCTTGCACCTCCTCTTAAATTGGGCTAAAAAGAGTCAATGGATGAAAACACAGGGTTGGGGTGAAATGGAGCTATACCATTGCCTCATCCCACATCCACATGCAGGGAGGAACCCAGTTTGGGGGTATCATCTCACCTGGAGGATGGCAAGGCCCACCCTGGAGGTTTGGGAAGTGACAGATGCCTTTTCCCCAGAGGAATGTGGATGGTGTCTTTAGGAATCACGGATCACCCACCCAAAAATCACCACCCACCACTAATTTTATGCAAGACAGAGCAAAATCCCCAGGAGGGTTCAGTTCCTGCTCAGAGGGGCTGACCCTGAACTGGACTGCCAGCCATGGCAAGGCTTTGAGCTGGGAAAGAAGGTGGCACCCAGAGATGAGTATCAGCACGAGTACGATCCGTGCTTGTCTGGACCTGCTGGGCATGGGAGTAGATTTGTGAGAGGTGGAGGAGGGATGGGCGAGGGAAGGAAAGGCACCCATTTTTGGAGAGGTGGTTTTGGTCTTCATGGGTAAAAGCTCATTCTTTGCTCATGGCAATAACACATTTCCAGCTGCTTGTTTTGTTTTGGGAGCACTGCATGCCACTGGGTCAGGGTCTCGGGTCGCTCCCAGTGCCCAATGCCCAATGCCCTGCCTCAGTTTCCCCACCAGTGCCTTGGGATATGGCTACTCCTATGCAATGGCCCAAAACCCTCTGTGGGAATGAGTGGACATCCTCCAAGGTCATGCAGAAGGGGGGGAAAAAAAGAAAATCCCTCTGGAAATGATACAATTCTGCCATTCAGTCCCACCACTTGCTTTCCCCAGGCCAGCGTGGGAGCAATCCCTGTCTTGATGCTGGGCTGGAGCATCTTCACCCCCTGGTCCAGCCCTGCTCTGTGCTTACACATCCTCCCACTTGCTGTGATATTGTGGAAGCACCAGGATCTCCTATTCATCCCTGGGGTCTTGCTCCCACCCCGCGCCTGACCTCACTCCTTCCCGGGCCTTTTTAAATCACCCCTTCAACCAGGCACCCCGCTTGCAGAGGGATTAGCAGGGACAACCAACTGCGCTGATGTCTCTGTTATGGACTGGCAAGACCAGAACATAGATCCTGGCTCTCCCTTAGAAGCCCTGTGCCATGTAGGCTAATTACACGCTTCATTAAGCAGCCAATGGATGAGTGTCCATGCCATGGGGTAACCTGTAGCATCGCCTCCAAAATTAACCTCATCCTGGAGGGTTTCCAGTTTATCACCCTCAGCAGACCCTGATCCCCAGCACAAGGATGAAATCTAGCAGAAAACCGTCCAAAAGGGATCTTTACAAGAAATTTAAAGAAATAGGGGTAAAGGCAGCTTGGCAAACCCAGCAGCATTTTGGAGGGGTGGTTTGCCATGACGACAGCTATTTGGGATCACACTTCCAGCCTCACTAATGCCAAATAATTACAAACAGGACCATTTGGGGAGGTGAAAATCCAGATGGGGTTTAACACCACTGGACCAGGAGGAAATTTTTTATTTCAGGTTTTATGTCAGCTTCACAGCACCACGGGGATCTCTGGGGGATAGGGTCATCCAATCACACCTGTACAGGAGGGTCTGAGCTGCTACGTGTCCTACAAGAAGGCATGACCAAGGCAAACACGAGGGCACATGGCTCACCACCACCACAGCACTGCCCAAGTCAGTGGGTTTTCCCAGCACAACCATCCCCTCCAGCTGCTTTGTTTTGCTTTTCTCCTAATGCATTAAGAAAACTCCCAGGCTCTCAGCATCCCTAAAAGCCACTGGGCAGAACTTGCTCCTACATCATCTTCCCACCATTTAAAATCTTCTTTGCACCATGCTGCTTGCTTTGCATTAGAAGAGAAAAGGGATTTTCACAGCTGGAACTGACTTCCAGAGTGTTTTAATCACCCGGGACCCCTGAGACAATGCAGGGAGGAGTTTGGAGACATACTTCTGACATGATTGCTGCAAATCCGCTGCAGATGTGGTTTCCAGGAAGCCGCCGGCCGTGTTGCATTGTGCAGCCCCGTGCCGCTCCCTCTTCCCCTGGCTTTTTTGTGGGGCCAGGCGATTTGCCCTGTGGAGAAGGACTTGGGGGTACTGGTGGATGAAAAACTGGACATGAGCTGCAACATGCTTTTACATCCCAGAAAGCTAACCTTATCCTGGGCTGCACCCCGAGCAGCGTGGCCGGCAGGGCGAGGGAGGGGATTCTGCCCCTCTGCTCCGCTCTGGGGAGACCCCCCGGAGCACTGCGCCCAGCTCGGGGGTCCCCAGCACAAGCCAGGCAGGGACCAGGGACCTGGTGTTGAACTGGGGGGGATGGCTACATTGCAATTTTTTGGTGGAGCCCTGATAGCCACTGGCTTCTCATCTCTCTCTGGTACTGTGAGGAAAGACAGGTTTGGGGATGAGCAGCTGGTTTTCAACCTATAAACCCATTTTTACTCCCAAATATCTGCCTGTTTGCATCAAAGAGGGTTTTCTCCAAGACATGGGGGCTGCACAGAGACAGCAACAGGGTTTTATTTCTTGAGATCTACTCCCAAAATAAAGCACATGCAGGGGTGCAGATCCCCTGTGTATCACTTGTGTTAAAATCCCACTCCAATCTGTGAAATTTGGCTTGTGGTCATCCAGCAAGAGGAGGCTGGATAAAGCCTCCAGTGCTTTATGGATTTTTTCTGCCAAGTTAAACTATTCTGCACCTCTTTTCCTGCTTAATCAGGCCAATTTCTCCCTCATCCCTTATTCCTCCCCACATTCAGCTTTTCTTTCCCCACTTTGGATTAGGCTGAGGGTTTCCATCAAGCCACTGACACGCCTGCACCCTTCCCCACCGCCACATCCTAAACACGTCTTGGCTGGAAATTCTCCGGGAAATGACCCATTTCCTTGGCAGGACAATACCCCGGCACAGTGGTCCGGTTGCCCTCAGCCATACAATGACCTTTCCGGTGCCGGTGGCTCAGCCCCCAAGTGCAAAGCTGCCTGGGGGGTGATGCTCATGGTATTGAGAACAACTTTGGGTATTATTACTAATATCATCAACATATTATTATTCTGCTCCCAGTAGGATGTGTCCACTTGGCAAAACCAGTAGTCAGAAGTCTCCTTTGGCAGTGTAGTGGTGAGGAAGACTGTGGTCCGGAAACCCAGCCCTCCTGCCGCTGGTGGGGCTTTATATAGCAAGATAATGAGAGAGCAGTGCAGGAAAGAAACACCCTGCGGTCTGGGCTGCCAGGGCTTCAAATTGCCACCTTTGGGCAGACATCTTCAATTAAAAGATGAGCTCAGCCTACCCCGAGCAGGTTCTGTCTTGGGGAGGAGGAGGCAGGGGAGAGGTGGCTGGAGGCACGCTGTTTGGGATGGGGCAGGCTGAACCTGGAGGACACGTGGCACCCACAAAGCCAGGAAATCAGTGGGCAGCACTGTTGGAACTCCACATCCTGGAGACACGAGTCACTGGAGGACAAACAGGAGTGTGGTGCCTTCACACACCCGGAGGCAGTGCTGCAGGGACACCCCATCCCCAGAGACATGGCTCCCTGGAGGACACATGGCCATGGCACCCATGCTCTTGTGACATAGCTGCAACAGTGCTACAGGGACACCCTGCCCTGGGGACATGGTTCCCTAGAGGTTGTGTGGCTGTGGCACTCATGGTGTTGTCTCACAGCTGCAGCAGTGCTGCAGGGACACCCCTTCTTGGGGACACTTGGCCATGGCACCCACGATGCCGTCATGCAGCTGCAGCAGTGCTGCAGGAACACTTAATGCTGGGGACACAGTTCCCTGGAGAACATGTGGCCATCGTACCCATGGTGCTGTCACACAAGTGCAGCAGTGCTGCAGGGCCACCCTGTCCTGGGTACACAGATTCCTGGAGGTCACATGGCCATGCATGCACCAACAGGCAGTGCCACGGGGATGCCCCATTCTGGGGACACAGTTTCCTGATGGACATGCAATAGCCATGGGTAGCATGACACTAGCAGAGACATCACTGGAGGGCAGTGGGGGCCTGTCTCCCTGGAGGACACGTGGGCACTGCGCCCACAATACCATCACACACCTGTGAGCAGTGTCATGGGGATGCGCCACCCTGGGGACAAGGCTCCCCAGAGGACACATGGGCTCCTGACAGTCCCACCTCCTGCAGCCTCCCCGAGCCCTGCACATGGGTCCGTGGTTGCAGGGTGTCAGGGGACATTCCCATGTTCCTCTCTCCCTGCAGTCGACATTCGGGAGATCAAGGAGATCCGCCTGGGGAAGAACTCACGGGACTTCGAGCGCTACCCCGAGGATGCTCGCAAGCTCGACTTCACCATGTGCTTCATCATCCTTTATGGAATGGACTTCAGACTGCGGACACTCAGCGTGGCTGGTGTGTGGCTTCCCTTCCTACTCCCCTTGGCCACCCTTGGGCTCTCACTCCCTACCAATCATCCCATCTTCCGCATCCCAACCTCACCACCTCTTTCTTCTTCTTCCAGCTTTCTGCGAGGAGGACATCAACCTGTGGATAACAGGCCTCAATTGGCTGGTGGTGGACACCCAGAAAGCCCAGACCCCGCTACAGATCGAGAGGTGAGGAAGGACCATTAGGTCCCATTTCCCAGTGCCCCTCTGGAGGCAAACCCAGGGGGCTTTTGTCCCCCCTGGGACTGAGCACTGTCTATCCATCCCTTCCTTCCCAGGTGGCTTCGCAAACAGTTTGATGGGATGGACCGGTCGCGGGAAGGCAGGTGAGCATGGCACAGCCCTGTGCCAGGAAGTGGCTGGTGGGTTTGGCTGGACAGGGCCGTATCCCCCCGCTTGCACCTCAAATCTGAAGGCTCAGCCAGGCTGGGGGTGAGGTTTGTGGGCCAATGTAGTACCAGGTTATCTGGGGTGCTCAAAGCCACTGAAAATCAGAGACCCAAGTGCACATCCCCTCCTCACTGCTGTAAGGACCATGGGGACCCTGATGCCCCCATGCCTGCTGCTGCATTTCCATCAGCACCAGGAGGGGCCGGGACATTGATGCAGCCCATAAACATCTCCCCAAGACAGGAAAAAACCCAAATCAAGTGAACTTGGACTGAAATGATGATGAGGGTGGGCGTCATCTCTAGCTGGGATGATGGCTTAGAGCACCCTATTGGTTCTTGGATGTGCTCCTTCTCCCTAACCCTCTGCTCACACTCATGCCAGACCCCATGTAATTAGGGGTCCTGTGCCACTGCAAGAGTCCACAGTCTGGTTGGGTGGCAGTCCCATGCCGGCACCAGTATTTGGGGTGGGTCCCTTGGTGTCAGGAGCTGAGACCCATCTAGGAGTTATCCATCCTTTCCTGGGTCTGGCCAGTGCACTGATGTTGGCTTACCCTCCCGCAGCATCACAGTGAAGGACCTGAAGGCCATGCTGCCCCAGGTGAACTACCGTGTACCCAACATGAGGTTCCTGAGGGACAAGCTCATGGTAAGGACCCCCTGGGCACCCCAGCCATGCAGAGGGATGGTCTTTGAGCTCCCACAGCCGGGCTGGAGCCAGCCCCAGCGTCACTGGCTCCAGTCAGGTGGCCCCACTCTCATGCAGCACCATCTCCCACAGGAGGTGGAAGCCAGGAATGAGATGACTTTCTCCCATTTCATCCAGTTCTACAAAAACCTGATGTTTGATGCACAGAAGTCGGTAAGAGCCATGGCTTGTCTTCCCAAGCATGCCGCTTCCTAGTGTGGCGCATCCCCCACCAGCTAAGCTTGATCCTGTCCTTTGCCTTGCAGGTCATCGAGCAGCTGGAGCTCTCCTTCCCCTTGCGGTGAGTACCCTGCAGTCCCACAGGTGCCACCCCGGCCAAGCCTCCAAGGGCTGGTTGCATCGGGTGGTCTATGTAGCCAGACTGAGGAGCAGAGCAGAGGATGGGAACAGGGATGGGAGCGGAGATGAGAGCGGGAATGGGAGAAGAGATGAGCAGGGATGGGAATGGGGATGGGAGGGGGAATGGGAACAGGGACAGGAGCAGGGATGAGCAGGGATGGGAGAGGGGCTGAGAGCAGGGACAGGAGCAGGGGTGGAATCAAGGATGAGCAGAGATGGGAGTGGAGGTGGGAGTAGGGATGGGAGCAGGGATGAACAGGGATGGGAGAGGGGCTGAAAGCAGGAAGGGAGCAGGGATGGGAGCAGAAAACAGAGGTAAGCAGAGATGGGAGTGGAGGTGGGAGTGGGGATGGGAGTGGGAATGGGAGCAAGGATGAAACCAGAATGGGAGAGAGGAAGGGAGCAGCAATGGGAGCAGGGATGAGAAGTTATGGGAGTGGGGATGTGTGCCGGGAATATAGGGACATGTTACTCTTCCCTCCTCCCCATGTCCTCAAGCAATGCAGCACACTCCGGCTGTGTGCCCACCTCTCCCGGGTCACAGGGTGATGGTGGGAGTGTTTGCTCTAGCAGCACCCAACAGCTCAAGGTTCCCCTTGCGCCCCACCACCCCTATGGTCTGTGCTTTCCCCAAGCCCCTTGCCGGCTGCCGCAGCTGGCAGGAGTGGAGCAGGAGTTGGGGGCATAGGGAGGCTGAGCGGCAGATGAACACTGGCAGCCTCGACTCTCCCATGGGGTCTACCCCAATTCCTGCTCCCAGTCCTCACTGATGGCCACTCCATGTCCCAGGAATGTGGACCGCCCTGAGCTGTGCCAAGTCTCCCTCTATGACTTCCAGAAGTTCCTGCTACATGACCAGAAGGTGGGTTCTCTTAGAGACCCCTGCAGCATCCCTCTCACCCCCCAACCTAGGGGACCCCCATAGGTCCCAAGGGTTGCCCCATGGGATGCCCGAGCCCAGTTCCCCATGTAATGACAGCCACGTTTGCACTTCAGGAACCCTGGGCCAGCGACGTGGGCATGGTGCGGGACTATATGTGCACCTACCTCAAGGAGGGCTCCAGTGAGGCAGCAGACCCCTCCTTCCAGCTGGATGAGGTGGGTGGCCCCACCCAGTACCCACCCAGGGGTGTCTTCCTGGTCCCATCAGGCTCTGACCTCTCTGCTTCCCCCACCTAGTTCCTCACGTATCTCTTCTCCAAGGAGAACATGGTGATGGACGCCAAGTATGAGCGTGTGGTGCCTGAGGAGATGAACCACCCCCTGTCCCAGTACTGGATCTCTTCTTCCCACAACACGTAAGAACAGGGTGGGCTCTCCTTGGGGACCTCCATGAGCATCCCATCACCTAGGCTGGGGCAGCCCTGGCTGCTGATGGTCCTTCTCTGTTCTGCAGGTACCTGACAGGGGACCAGTTCTCCAGTGAATCCTCTCTGGAGGCGTATGCCCGCTGCCTGCGCATGGGCTGCCGCTGCATTGAGTGTGAGTCCCCAGAGCACTTTGCAGAGATGCTGAGCTCCTCCCAGCACCTCATGTTGCATCAGACAGACCATCCCCTGTACCCATCCCACAGCACTGGGGTGGGGAGTCTTCCATGTCCTTTGGGGGCTCAAAAATATGGTCCCCCGTGCACAGTTGGTGCCCAGCATGTGTTAACCAAGGTGTTTCCCTACTCAGTGGACTGCTGGGATGGTCCAGATGATCTCCCCATCATCTACCATGGCCACACACTCACCTCCAAGATCAAGTTCCTGGATGTGCTGCACACCATCAAGGAGCACGCGTTTGTCACCTCTGAGTAAGCCCTAGCCCCACAATGACACCCCAGTTCTGGGCCAGGCAGGCAACCCCTCCTTTGCCTTAATCCAAGGCCACCATTGCCACCTGCTTCATCCAGGTTCCCCATTATCCTCTCCATCGAAGACCACTGCAGCATTGTCCAACAGAGGAACATGGCATCCCACTTCAAGAAGGTCTTCGGGGACATGCTACTCACTAAGCCAGTGGACATCAATGCTGATGAGTTGCCCTCACCCACCCAGCTCAAGAAGAAGATCCTAATCAAGGTACGGAGCTGGAAAAAAGCACCCCAAAGCCCCTCTTTGCAGGAGAGACAAGGACTGTGTTGGGCTGGGAGGGCTGGTGATTCTCTAAATCAAAGGAGTCCCAAATCTTAGAAATCAAGAGTGATATCCCTCTATGCACAGGTAGGACATCTCTCCAATGTTCTACTGCAAAAGATTGGTCCAGGGGAACAGGGGGCGGTGGAAAGGGACCTGCAGGAACCCAAGCATAGCCTGAGGGCTGGGAGCTCAGTGTAACGGGGACACCGTGCCCGCTGCTGAGCTCCCTTCCCTGGGCTGTCCCCAGCACAAGAAGCTGGTTGAAGGGAACCTGTATGAGGAGGTCTCCACTGCCAGTTACTCAGAGAATGACATCAGCAACTCCATCAAGAATGGCATCCTCTACCTTGAAGACCCCATCGACCACGTAAGGGTCTCCCTGCCAATGGCAGCCAGGGGCCTATTGGGGTCTGTCAGATGGGGATGAGCACTGGGGTTTGGGTTGGGCGTGGGGCATGG
Organism: Falco peregrinus; assembly: GCF_023634155.1. Classification (NCBI taxonomy): domain Eukaryota; kingdom Metazoa; phylum Chordata; class Aves; order Falconiformes; family Falconidae; genus Falco; species Falco peregrinus. The sequence continues at coordinate 13,804,105 of NC_073723.1, forward strand.
GCTGTCCTAGACCATTGCAATGCTGTGGGGGACAGGAGAGGGCAGAAACAGCCATCTCAAAGCCCCATCCATCCATGCCATCGTCCTCCACACCCTGGTGATGCTTTTCCTCCCTCCCAGACCTGGAGCCCCCATTATTTTGTCCTGACAAGCAACAAGATCTACTACTCAGAGGAGACATCCCGCTACCAGTTCAATGAGGATGAAGAGGAGGTGGAGCAAAAGGAGGTGTGTGAGGGGCAAGATGCATCCGTAGGGGAGTTTAGGGAGGACTCTGTAGTGAGGGTAAGTGGATGGCAACACCCATTTTGGGGTGAATTTGTAGGAGTTCAACAACAATGAGCTGCACTTCACGGAAAAGTGGTTCCATGGGAAGCTGGGAGGTGGCCGCGACGGGCGACAGATTGCTGAGAAGCTGCTGCACGAGTACTGCACTGAGACAGGCGGCAAGGATGGCACCTTCCTGGTGCGCGAGAGCGAGACCTTCGTGGGTGATTACACCCTCTCCTTCTGGTAGGAGCTCCAGGGGGAAGGCAGGATCCCACCCTCTCTGAGCTGGTCTGGTCATCCCACCAGAGATTGTCCCTCCAGCCAATGGCTGGGTTGGTGGCTGGAATAGCTTATTGTGGGGGAAAGCATACAGACCCCCAAGCGTGGAACAGTGGGGACATGGACCTGAATTGACTCACCCCTGCCTTTCCCTCACCACTGTGGCAGGAGATCCAGCCGGGTGCAGCACTGCCGGATCCACTCACGCCAGGAGGCCGGTGCCACCAAGTTCTACTTGACAGACAACCTGGTCTTCGATAGCCTTTACAGCCTCATCTGCCACTACCGCGAGGTGCCACTCCGCTGCAACGAGTTTGAGATGCGCCTCACCGACCCCGTCCCCCAACCCAATGCCCATGAAAGCAAAGAGTGAGGATGGTCCCCATCCCTATCCCCTCGGTCCCTTGGGTCCACCACCTTCCTCCTTCCCTGGTGTCAAGTCTTGGGTGCCCCCTGGGGTGTGGGAATGCCAATGCCAGCTCACCACCACCATGCTCTGCCCAACCAGGTGGTACCACGCCAGCCTGACACGCCTGCAGGCCGAGCACATGCTGATGCGGGTCCCACGGGATGGAGCCTTCCTGGTGCGCAAGCGCAGTGAACCCAACTCCTATGCCATCTCCTTCCGGTGAGTGTGGTCACCCCAGCACGCTGAGGCTGGCCAGGCTTGGCCACGATGCCCACATTGCTGGCCAAGCTGAGAACTGCCTGGCTCATGTCTGTTGTGGCTCCATGCTGGGTGGCAGGTGCTTGCTCTGGGTCAGCAAGGTGACACCAAGGGGACTCTTGGTGCTGTCACAGCAGAGACCACCTAGCTGTGGTGATGGGAAGGCCATGTCCTCAGGGCGGTCACCCTGGTGGCATCCCTGCTGGGGGAAGGGCATCATCTCCTGCCCATCTCCATGATGGAACAAGGGTCCGGCTACCCCTCACATATCCTCCCTTGGCTCTCTTGGCCCCAGGGCGGAGGGGAAGATCAAGCACTGCCGCATCCAGCAGGAGGGTCGGCTCTTTATGCTAGGCAGCTCAGCTGAGTTTGAGAGCCTTGTGGACCTCATCAGCTACTATGAGAAGCACCCACTCTACCGCAAGATGAAGCTGCGCTACCCCATCAACGAGGAGACCCTGGAGAAGATGGGCACCACCGTGAGTGCTCCCAGCAGTGGTGATGGTGGCTCTGTACCATGGGTAACCAAGCCCTGTCCCCAGCTCCACCATGGTGGGAAGGTCTCCTCCAGCCTCTCGGCTGAAGCCCAAACAGAACTGTCCAAGCTCATTATGCAGCCATTGCCCACAGTTATAGCTCCACCATAATTCCCTTCCAAGAAGTTGCAAAGGGGTATTAGGTCCCTCTCAGCCTCCTTTCAATCACATGTAGTAGCCCAGCCCCCACCACATCCCCTTGTAGCCCCTGCCTGCATCCAGGTGATCCACTCAGGCATTTATCTTTGCAGGAGCTGGACTATGGAGCACTGTATGAGGTGCGGACACCCCACTTCTACGTAGAGGCCAACAAGATGCCAATGGCCAGGGTAAGGGGCCAAGCTGGTGTCCCTGGGAGGTGGAGGATGATGGGACATGACAATTCTAGTGCTGGGGCTCCTGGGTGGTTATCCTTAGACCCACCAAATCTCCCACCACTGACCTGAGAAGTTATGACTTTTTGCTGCATTTTTCTCACCCTCAAGCAATGCTGGAACTTGACCGTTCCCACATCAGCATCGCCTGGGGACAGTAGTCTGAACTCCACCAACATCACTGTCACAGTGTGGTGGCAGGGGCAGGTCTGGAGAGAGCCCAGGCTGGACCAAGGACCTGGCACAAGTTAGCCCCTACAACAATGAAATCCCCACGGATCCTTGTGCGCTGGGGAACCCCAAAAGAGCAGGTTTAGGGTCAGTTCTCAGGTGATGCAGTCTCCATCCTCAGAGGTTTTTGGGACTGACTGGTCTCAGAGCTGACCCAGTCTCCATCCTTGGAGGTTTTTGGACTGGGCCTGTCTTGGAGCTGACCTTGGAGGAGACTTGACTGGAGCTCCAGGATTCCTTCCCTGTGATCCTACAACCACATCGTCCAGCACTGCTGTGTCTTAAAGGTCCCTTTGCAGCAGAGCAGCTTTCAGGCTAAGACCAGACACTGGAACGCTTAACCCAAAGGGTTTTTTTCAGGGAGTGTGGTAATATCAGGGGATTAACCCCTTAGTACACCAGAAGGAACCATTGGGGGAAGAAGAGGAACCTGCTTTGCACTGAATGTGGTGGTCCTACAGGACCACAGATGCCTCCAGCCCTCCTTGTCCCCTCTAACGTGTTTCACTGCTGGCATGAGCAATTTGGGGGCATCATTTGGAGTACTGGACCCTCAGGAGCCCCCATGCTTCACCATGGGGGCTTGAAGATTTGGTCTGAGTGGGCATGCTGCCTGCCAGTGTCCGTGGGCACTGGATGGTGACATATGTCACTCTCCCCGGTGGCCCAGTGCACAGTGAAGGCTCTCTACGACTACAAAGCACAGCGGGAGGATGAGCTGTCGTTCTGCAAGCAGGCCATCATCCACAACGTTGACAAGCAGGACGGCGGCTGGTGAGGGCAGTTGGGTGGCCCCCGGGTGGGCATGGCCGTGGGTGGAAGGTGGAGGGGACACCCTGGGTTTTCCCATGGGTTGTCCCGCAGTGGGTTTTAACTGCCTCCTTTTCTGTCCCCCTATCCCTTCTCCGACTGCTCCCTGACATTGCATGCAGCATGAGCATCCCTGTCCCCCCCCAGATTGGTCCACTTGCCTTGATCCTCTGACCCATTGCAGGTGGCGGGGGGATTATGGGGGCAAGAAGCAACTGTGGTTCCCGGCCAACTACGTGGAGGAGATTGTCAGCACGCAAGCGCAGGAGCAGGATGAGGCTGTGAGTGCCATGTCCCCACACACCTGGGACCGAGGCCACCTGAAATGCTCCTGGCCTTGTGCCAGCCCAGACCCTTATCTGTAGGCTGGGGAATGCTCCTACCCCCACTCCAGCTTGGACCCTTTTCTGGAAGCTGGAGGATGCTCCCAGCCCCATGCCCAGCCCAGACCCTTATCCGGAAGCCACAGGATGCTCCCAGCCCTCTGCCAGCTCGGACCCTTATCCAGAGGCTGAGGGATGCTCCTGGCCCCATGCCAGCTCAGACCTTTATCCATAGGCTGGGGGGTGCTTATGGCCCCACTCCAGCTTTAACCCTGTTCTGGAAGCTGGAGGATGCTCCCAGCCTCATGCCAGCTCAGACCCTTATCTGGAGGCTGGGGGAGTCTTGACTGAGGAGCAGAGCATACCAAGAAGGTGGTTTTTCTCTGCTTTTGCTCAGGCTTGACTGATTTGGAGGGCTGGAGGAAGGCTGCTAAACAGGGTGGGCACCAGGCTCAGCCCTGCATGCCTCCCTCACCACCCCGTCTTCCTTCCTTTCTTGCAGTCATCAGAAAACAGCCCCCTGGGGAACTTCTTGAAAGGCTTCATTGACGTGCCATCCTGCCACGTTGGTGAGTGTCCCCACCACGTTCTCACTGTGGCTGTGGGAGCCCACCAGGATGGTGCGCACCCTGTGCTGAAGCTCGGTGCTGTGAGCTGAGGCTCCCTAAACTCATCACACAATTGCCAGCCAGGCTGATGCTTGGCACAATGTGGTGGGGAGCAACATGGGGCTGGGTTCAGAGGGATTTGGCTGATGGGGGGGGGGGCATTTGGAGGTCCAAATGATTCAGGGGACATTTGCCCCCAGCTCAAAGGACAATGCATTTCAGCATGGAAAGCTGAAACCATACATTAGAAAAATGGGATCCTATCAGGAGAAGGACCCTGATGGCTGGGGGGGGTTCCAGGAGGGGCTGGTGGGGGCCCGGGAGTGGGACCGCTGAGGTTTCGTTTGCTCCACAGAGCCATCCATTGGGAATGTCTTCGAGTAAAGCCCCCCTCTGATGTCCTTATAGTTATCTCCAAAGACGGGAGGAGCTCCAAACCATTTGTCTTCACCATCCATTCCCAGCAGATGTCCCACGCAGCCCAGTCACTGGACGTGGCCGCAGACACACAGGAGGAACTCAGTGAGTGGGTGGCCAAGATCCGAGAGGCCACACAGAACGCCGATGCCAGGGTGAGGGGCACCAGGGTGCAGAGGATGGGGGATGGACAGTCCTGACCCCCAGCATCTCTGAAGGAGGAGGCTGGGGGGAGACTTTCAGCTCCTGTTTTCCCTTGCGCAGATGCAAGAGGGGAAGATCATGGAGCGGAGGAAGAAGATTGCACTGGAGCTCTCCGAGCTGGTTGTCTATTGCCGCCCGGTGCCATTTGATGAGGACAGTAAGAGCTGGAGAAGGGGTGTGATGGGATGAGCATGGAAAGAGATGGGTGGGGAAAACCAAGCAGTTGTAGTGGGCTACCCCCAGGCCACCAGAGAGCCCTGTGTCCTCCACTAATGGCCACCTTGGTGTTTTCAGAGATTGGCACCGACAAGGCATGCTACCGGGACATGTCTTCCTTTCCGGAGACCAAGGCAGAGAAGTACGCCAACCGCAGTAAGGGCAAGAAGTTCCTGCAGTACAACCGCCGCCAGCTCAGCCGCATCTACCCCAAAGGGCAGCGCCTGGACTCCTCCAACTATGATCCATTGCCCATGTGGATCTGTGGTAGCCAGCTTGTGGCCCTCAACTTCCAAACGCCTGGTAAATCCTGCTGCTGGGGTGGTTGCTGGGCTTATCCCTGGAGGTCACCCCAAAATCCCCATCCCCAGTGGCTCTGCCCTGGGTTCTGTTGGTGGAGGTGGTTTGAATGATCTCTCCAACCTTTTTCCTCATCCTGATGGGGACATCTCCATGCATTCCTGGGTGCTTCATGCAAAACCCAGCTGCGTCCCTTTTCCAACCAGGGTTGGGGCTCTTAGTGGTTTGCCAGGGCAGGACCTTCTGCCCAAGGACCTTGCGGAGGTCCCTGAGCCCCATGGCTCAGAGCTGCTCTGTCCCCATGGCCATAGACAAGCCGATGCAGCTGAACCAGGCACTCTTCATGCTCGGTGGCCGCAGTGGCTACGTTCTGCAGCCTGACATCATGAGGGATGAGACTTTTGACCCCTTCGACAAGAACAGCCTGAAGATTGTGGAACCCATCACAGTCCAGCTGCAGGCAAGTGGGCAAGGACAACAAGTCCACCATCAAGACAGGGACTTGCTTCTTCCCTGTCTTTATGTCAACGGGGGGTGCTTTTTACATGTTTCAGCCCCATACTGGCTCCATGGAGTTTATTACCCCATACTCTCTTGAGTTTGTTGGTCTTTCTCTGCATGCAGCATCGTTTTTCCCACGGGACAACCTCATAATTGCACAGAGTTGAGCCTAACCTGAGCGAGAGTGAGGGGGAGGGTAAAGTAGAAGCACCTTACTCAACCTTTGGATAATTTCAGAGTTACAGCTGGGAGGGGTTGGTTTGTAGGCACCTGACTCTTGAGCACAGCATGAATCCAGCAAAAATTGTTAAAATAATTTCATGGATACAGCTAAAATCAAGCTAAAACCAGTCCAAAATCATAAATAATTTGTGGTGTGGCTAATTATGGCCATGAAGCTTCTGGCAAGCCCAAACCAACAGAGCCACAGGATTGGCTCGAGGAGTCCTTCCTTGCCCATCATGTCTGGAGCTCACCCTCCTCTTCTTCCTCTTCCTCCCACAGATCCTCGGTGCCCGGCACCTGCCCAAGAATGGGAGGAGCATCGTGTGCCCCTTCGTGGAGGTGGAGGTGTGCGGCTCTGAGTATGACAACAGCAAGAACAAGACAGATGTCGTAGGTGAGGGTCCACATGGGTGACATTCCCACCCAGCCCCTGCACCCTGGGGACAGGCAGGGACACCGGGACAACCCTAACTGTGCCCTTTGGGGTCTTCTTGGACATATGGGTGATGGGGCTGGGTTTCATGGAGGAAAGAAGAGGACTGGCATGTCCCACTAACATGCTGGTGCTATGCTGGTGGTGTCCGTGGATCTAACCCTGCTCTGACCTTCCCTGCTCTCTCCTTGGGCCCCAGCCGACAATGGCTTCAACCCTGTCTGGATCTTCAAGCAGTTTGTCTTTGACATCAACAACCCTGAGTTTGCCTTCCTCCGCTTTGTGGTGTATGAGGAGGACATGTTCAGTGACCCCAACTTCTTGGCACAAGCCACCTTCCCTGTCAAGGGCCTCAAAACAGGTATGGTTCTTCCATCCACACCACCACCATCATCATCATCATCTTCATCATCATCACTGAATCGTGGAATGGTTTGGGTTGGAAGGGACCTTTAAAGGTCATCTGGTCCAACCCCCCTGCAATCCTCCTCCTCCTCATCATCATCATCTCCTTGGGGATCTGGCCGTGGCGAGGGGTTCAGACCCCACCATAGGGCTAAGCTTGTGTTGTGGTGTTGTGTCCAGGCTACCGGTCAGTGCCATTGAAGAACAGCTACACTGAAGACCTGGAGCTCGCTGCCCTTCTCATCCACATTGAGATCATCAATGCCAAGGCAGGTGGCCCAGGTGGCTTGGAGAACCCTGTGCCTCAGTTTCCCCAGCTGGAGCAAGAGAGAACAGCACCCTGGGGTGTCCCGTCCATGCCACCAGCCTCACACCCTTGTGTTGGAGCAGGAGGAAGATGAGGAGAACCTCTACTCATCCATCCAGCAGCTACGGGACCGCGCCAGCGAGCTCTCCAGCCAAGTCTCCAGCTATGAGCGCACCAATGGCTGTGACTCCCGCTACCAGCAGCGCCTTGATGAGCTACGGGCAGCCCAGGAGCGGCTGATGGAGCTCACAGAAGTCCGCAACCGCAAGTGAGTGTCCTCTCCCTGTGCCTTCAGGAGGTCCCTCTTGAGAGGGTCCCTAAGGCTACCACCCTGCTCCCGCTCCCCACCAGGTTGATGGAGAAAAAGAAGAGGGACCGGCAGATGGTCACCAAACGCAGCTGAGCTGGATGGACACAAGCCCGCTGTGGACCTCCCCTGCCACCTCCTCTCCTGCTCCAGAGGGAGGTGGGGTGGCTGGATCTTGACCTTCCCACGCCTGGGGCTGGGTGACAGCAGTGTGACAAATTTGGGGACAAAAGGGGATTTCAGGTAGCTCTGCCTGTGATGTTTCTCTGTCGGGGCGAGGTGGGAGGCAAGATGCTCTGGCATAAATCCTGGGCACCTCCAGCTTCGTCCCATGTCCCTTGGGGCTTGTGGCCATGTCCGTGTCCCCCGGGTTGGCCATCCCCGCTCCTCTTCACCCTGCATCCTCTGTGTCCCACCATCCCATTGCAAGGGGGTGGTGATGAGTCCTGTGACTGATGGGGAAACTGAGGCACAGGTGCCCAGCCAGCCAAGGATGGGGCAGGACCGGCCACCTCCATCCTGGGGACAGGGGACAGGACTGGCTGGCAGCAAGGCATGAGGATGGGGACACAGGGGACACTTTCGTGGGGGCAGGGGGCATTTCCCCCCCCCACCTATAAATATCTGTATTTTCTTCTTTTATCCAGCATGTACATATGGCGCAGGGTGGGGGGTCTGTACGAGCCTCAGTATTAGGGCACAGGGGGGACCCTAAAACGTCTGGAGATGACCCCAGCATGGGCATGAGGGAGCAGGGGACCAGGTCTGGGGGTGCCTTGTGGGGCAGGGTGGCCAGTGACAGGGTGCCTTGAGTGAGCATTGCACAGACACAGGCACTGAGGTGGCCCCAGAGGAGACAGGGATGTCCCCAAGGTGACTCCAGCATTGACACCAAACTCTGGGAATGGGGACAGATCCTGCCAGTAAAGCCAATAGAGGTGATACCCAGCAGGGTGGCTGGGGACATCTCGGGGTGTCCCCCAGGGTTGGGGTGTCCCAACAGGGGGATATGTGTATTCTTTGTATGAAAATAAATCTATTTAGCCAATATTTATATCCTGCTGCTGTTGTCTGGTGTCCCCTCAGCTCTGCCCACAGCACCAATGTCCCCAGGGTGGATGATGTCCCCAGGGCGATGACTCCATGATCATGGATCCTGTGTGTCACCCTTGTCCCCGTGACATGTCCCAGCAGTGGTGGGGACACCCAGGCAGTGCATCAGTATGTGCTGCAGCAGGCAGGGTCACCTGGGGAGGGGACACAGGATGCAGGATGTGGGGGACAGAGTACAGGGGCAGGGGGACACAGGCCAAGGGACACAAGCCACAAGGCAGAGGGCCAGGGGGACACAGGGCACAGGGGTGCAGGGACATAGACAATGGATACAACATTGTGGGGACACAGGAGACAGAGCCATTGGGCCAGAGGGCTCTGGGGCCATGGGACACAGGGCCACCGGGACACATGGCTATGGGAATGCAGGGGCACAGGGCCACGGGGCCATGGGGACACAGGGCTGTGGGGATGCAGGGGCACAGGGCTATGGGGACATGGAACACAGTCCTCTGGGCACACCCGACATGGGGCTGTGGGGACGTTGAGCCATGGGGACACCGGGCTATGGTGACACAGGACTCTGTGGACACAGGGCCATAGGGCCATGGGGCCATGGGTCCCAGGGTCATGGGGCCATGGGACATAAAGGACACAAGGCACGGCGTCAGGGAGGACACAGGGCTCTGGAGACTCACAGCTATGGTGACACAGGACTCTGAGAACAGACAACCGTGAGGACACAGCGCTCCGGGGCCGCACACGGGGCTCTGGAGCCACCGAGCCCGCGCAACCCCGCTGCCGCCGGCGGGGACGCTCCGGCCCCTGAGGGGCCCCACAGGGTGCGGGGCGAGACAGAGGCGAGTCCCGCCCCTCGGCGGTTCAGTTCCGCCCACTCTCTTCTTGATTGGCTCCCTGCCTCTTGCCCTCTCTCCAATTGGCTGAGCCAGACGGCGGCTGCGGGGCGTGGCGGGCGTGTCATCGCCGCTCTGGGCCGCGCTCCCCGCGGCTCTGTGGTGGCGTCGGCTGACGCGGAAGAGCGGGGCCGGGCCGGCGGCGGGAGACGGTGAGAGCGGGGGGCTTGGGGGGGGCAGCGCCGGGATTCCCCCCCCCCCCCCCCCCCCCCCCCCCCGCCTCGGCCATGGCCCCACAGCGGGGCATTTCCCTAGGCCCGGTGGGGCCCTCGCAGCCCCCCGCTGGGCCCGCCCTGTGGGCGCCACGCCGCCTGCCGCCCCCTCTCTCGCTACTCAGGGGCAAAGCCCTGGAGGGCCTTCCTCTAGCCCAGCCTCAAAGCGCTGCTTTTGTGCCGCTTTATTTTTCATTATCTGGCGCTTTCCAGGTTCCCCTCAGCGTAATCCATCAGGTTTCAGCGCTGTTTGAAACACCACAAGCCCAAATATTGCACACTGGTCACAGTGCGCTTTTATTCTGTTAACCTGGGAGGGAATTGCACATATTTTGTTGTTAGAGATTATTTATTCTTGGTTTTGATGAAGAAAACAGTTTACTCTTGGTTATTTATGAGAAGAACAGTTTGTTTGTGGCTTTGATGAGGAAAACGCTTTATTTTATGCGGAAAATGGTTTTATTCTGGTTTTCCTTTTCCCCCAGCGTTTAAAGCACAGTGAAGTTTATTATATTCCTTGTGGGGAGAGAACTTTAAAAAAAAAAAGAATAGTAAAATAAAACCAAGGTCCTGAAAGCGGAACATTGAATAGGGGGAGATAGTACATGGAATGTTATTTTTTTTTAATTCTGTCCTTTAAAAATCACAGAACTTCAAGCCTTTGCTCTGCCAGCAGAATTTTAAAATGTCAGCAGCAAGTTGTGTGGATGGGCACTAAGGGAACTGCTGCATGCCGTGGGATCACTGCCACTGCCAGCTGTCACCTCCCAAGCTGCTCATTGCGAAGCAGGGTGCCTTACCCTGGCAGGGCTGCTCCTGTGTGCCCCCGTAGTGCCCCATGACTTTGAGGTGGTCATCCTTGAGTGATGGTGATCTATTGGTAGGAGTCCCTCAGTACAAAGAAGAAGGAGCATGAGCGTGGTTTGTACCACCATGACAGCGGCCTGCCTCGGTGCTGCATGTTGAGTTCTTGAAAACGCTGATTATACATATTAAATTAGCCATGCTGGCAGACCCAAGTGGATGGTACTTGAGGAGACCCATGGATTTCTGTGGGGTTATTCAATTTTGAGACCAGACCTTCAGCCTCAGCAAAGGAGCGTTGCCCAAAAGCAGTACAGCAGCATTTAGATCAGATCTCCAAGCTATCTTCCCGCCTGCTAAGGTTAACAACTAAAATTGAAAGGGAGACAGCTCCTGTAGGAAGCTGCCACAATCAGCCCAAACAGAAGGAAAGCCCCAAGATTTAATCAGGCATCATGTGATTTCTTTTTTTCCTAACACAAGCAGTGATTTATCTTTTCATGATACTTTTTTTAAAAAAAAGCTTTCTTGATACTAATTTCCAGTGAAGTCCCCAGTAACACTGCCCTCCTTGCTGAGCTCTGTACAGCCTTTCTCTTCAAAACTCTGCCTATGTTTTCCTCCCAACCCACCCGTTTATTCTTGTGAGCAGCTGCATTTGTGCTTCCTGCTGCAATGCCCCAAGTGTGTTTCTACTTCCCTTAATTGCATCTGCTCAGTTCCTTCTCTCTCCACTCCCAAGTTTTAAGAAACTTCTACCAGGTAGCCCACAGTGGAGGCATCTTTCTTTCTTAATTTCCTCCATGGCCTAGAAACTGGCATGTCTCCTTATTTTCTCTGTATTGGCCAGGTTGGGCCAAATGGTGCTGTCCACTTGCAGGTAGAAGTTTCTATACTCATCCTTTTTTTTTTAATGCTCTAACAAAAAGTCTGGATTCTGGCTGTGCAGGGTATCATCAAAAGTGAGATGGGGAGGGGTAAAACGTATGAGAATTTAACTAGAATTTAAGTGCAGAAATGTACCTCTGATTCCAGATGTTTGAATTTCTTTTAATATATTGGTTTTCAAAGATGGTGGTTTTTAATGCCTCAACATAGCAATGTGGTGCTGTGCTTTGCATATGTTGTGAATCTTAGTGTGCTTTAACACAACATCCAAGAGTTCTAGTTGCAGACTAGAACTTCCTTTTTAGAGATTTTTTTAAAAGGCAGAGTTTAGCCTTTCCCTCACTCCTGCAACTAAGTATGAAAAGAAGGTAGAATTTAATGAGGCCATTCTGGCTGTGCAGTGTTGTAGGGAACAGGACAGGTGAGGAGATGCTGCTCTGTGCAGCTTCTTACTGGGAGGGTTTAGTCAAGAAGGCAGAGCTGGACTCTTCCATGGATGCACAGTGAGAGGACAGGAGGCAATGAGGACAAGCAGGAACATCAGAAGTCTTGATTAGATGGAATTTTTTCTTTTTAACCTTTTTCACCTTTTGCTTCTTTCACCCTTGCCATGAGAGTGATCAAACACTGGAACAAGGGACCAGGGAGGCTGTGGGCTCTCTGTGGTTGGAGATGCCCAAAACTCAACTGGGTGAGGCTTTGAGCAACCTGCTTTGAGTGCAGGGTTGGGCTTGAGATGTCTTCCAACCTGAATTCTTCTGACATCCTGCAATAACATAGAATCATTTAGATTGGAAAAGATACTTAAGATCAAGTCCAACCATTAACCTGCATGTGTCTTCACCGCGGTGACTCCTCCTTTTCTCACAACTCAGGGGAATGACGATGACCAGCATCCTGTCTTCAGCAGGGGATGGAAACTGCTATTACATCCTAACAGAAGACTGTGCCTATGGCAGCAAGTACTTCCAAGCTGGGAACATGTGTTTCTGCAGTGAGAGAAGTTACCTGCGTAACTTCTCCGATGACAGGCCCCCGGCTTGCTTCTTAAAAGTCATCATGTTGGATGACAGCTCCACTGTCACGATAAATATAGAAATCCTTCAGCCTGTGCGCAAGGAGACTGCTGTCTTCCTCCTGGCCATCAGTAGCCACAATGAACGCTTGAACTACTTCTTGGAGAGGCTGAGCCTTGAAGCAGCTCTGCGGGCCGTGCCAGGCCAAAAAGTGATGGTAGAGGTTGACCAGCAATATTTCCCTGGTATCATCCGCTACATTGGAAGCATTTACAAAAACACTTCAGCTGTCCTGTCTCCAGTCTTCTTCGGGGTGGAGTTACAGGTAAAGTCACCAAGAAAATAAGTTTTATATTTTCCCTTAATGTTTTTGTATGTAATGTGCCTGTTTGGCATGTTTTCAGAGTGAAGGAGAAAACAGAGGGCGCAGTGATGGATCTTACCACGGTACTGAGTATTTCAAGTGTAAGCGGAACTGCGGGATCTTCCTGCCGTTTAGCAAAGTCCAGTTTATTTCCATGCCAGACGATGACTATGCGAAACAGAAGCCAAAACCAGACACAGAAGAGGTGGTTCCTGTGAAAGTGGGAGATGCAGTTAGCTTCTACGTGGACCAAGTCCTCACAAAAGGAATAGCGATGGCAGTTTACAGGGAGGGAACCCAGTGGTTCGTTACAGTTTGTCCGGTAAGAGCAGCCTTGCTGCCTTTTCTTGGTTTTGGGGGATTTTTTTTTTTTGTTGTTGTTAAATTGTGTTATAGTGGGACATTAAAGAAAAGTGGAAGGACTGTCCAAAGGGGACGTAAGGTTAAAACTTTCCAGGCCTCTTTGAAAAATTGGTTCCTGTTTCAGGAATGCCCTATGCCTGATAAAGCATTTAGCTGATAGATTTTCTCTCCTTTCAGGAAGAAGAAGGAACAACTGACATTTTCAGAGAGATCCCTATGGACTCTGTTGTGAAGGAAAGCTTGCAAAGTAGGTTATCATCAGAAGTGTCTGCCCTGTGTACTACTTTCCTGGGGATTTAGCATTTATGTCTTCTCTGCAGGCTACTGATGAGCTGAAAGTCCAACAAAAGCTTCCACTAGTCCCAGCTACGTTGATCAGGAGGCAGGGAAGGTCTGTAGAACAGCGTTAAGTTCTGGACTAAATTCTTTGCATTAGACAACTAAAGCTGAGTCTATCCATTTGTCAGGAAAAGGAAGAGAATCTGATTGCAGTGCAGAAATATTTCCTAGGGGAGAAGGCACCACTGGTTAAAGAGTCTTTAATTTAGTTGTAGAAAGTGGAGCAGGAGCCTCATCCTGATGACAGACAAACTCAGAAAGGCACAGATGCCAGCAGCGATGGTGTGAGTCATTGGACAAGACAAGAAAACAGTGGAATATCTCTGTTGCCATCAGCAGACACCGTGCAGATGGCCGGCTGAGGGAAGCCATCATTAAACCATTCACTTGATTCATCTCACTAAAGGCAGAAAAATAATGAGGAAATAACTCCCCTGCTGCTGTTTAGTAGTCTGAAATGGCTCTGTGAAGGGCTGTGTTAGCTCTAGGGCCAGCAAGAGGCTGGAGTATGCAACCTTGAGTGGGGAAACAAGGAGCAGGATCATCCCCACTCAGCCTGTTAGACCAGCTTGGCCATATCACTGGGAATTATACCTTGTGTCTCTGGTGCTCAGCTTCATGATTGTCTGTGTGGTCTATAATTTCAAAATAGACCTGGTATTAGAGGACATCCAGAGGGGTCTGTCATTAGGTGTTGATTTCCTACCTAACCTGATATTTTGTATTGCCCACTAGGTTTATTTTCACCATTCGAGTCTGACATGGGCTTGCAGCACCCAAACCAAATGAAACGAGAGAGAAGCGAAAGTGGGGAGGAGTGTGAAAGTGGGAATTCATCCCTGGAGGTGAACTCCATGGTCCAGATCACCTTGGACAAGGGAAATCAGGTTTCAGGAATCATCCGCTGGTTGGGCTACCTGCCCCAAATTAAGCACAAAATGGCAGGAGTTGAACTGGTAAGAAGTAAAATATTTCCTGCTGTGAGATTGTGTATCAGAACGGGCAGGTCTTGGTCGCTCTTCTAAGACCTTCAGCAGGTGGCTGTATATCACACAGCCTGACCTGGGCCTCTAATGTGTCACAGTGCGAACTGTGAGGGCAAGCACACAATTGTGCCCTCCCTTAGGCTGGGGAGGAGAGCTTGTGGAGTGATTATGAGGGCTGGGTTTGCTCTCTTCTAGAGCAGCATTACTGGAATGTGGGATGGAATAATCATGAATCCTACAAGCAGCATCAATAGGTTGGGAACATAACCAGAATAAATGAAAACAGTCAACAAAATGGGACCAGACTTGTACACAGCTCTTAAGATATTAAATGGCCATTTGGGGGATTGCACCTCATTTGTGGAAAGCCTTCTCTCATGTTATTCCTCAATGCTCTTTTCCCAGGATGAAGATAAAGGGGTCACTGCTGGCGAATGGCTGGGCAAATATTACTTCCACTGTGCTCCAAAGCGCGGACTCTTCGTCAAGCTGCAGTCCTGCCAGCCTGACATCCGCTTCCAGTGTTCACACAACAGTGACTTGAGTCTCACAGGTTATAGTAAGTTCTCCAGGGAGAGAGGAGACAGGGCTGTGCTGGGACAAGGCGTGCTGTGGAGAAGCCTCATGCAAAGTCTCTTAATCAGCGGTTTAATAGTCTTCACTTCCTTTGGGTGTTGCAAAAGATGTCAGTTTTAAGGAGGCTGAGGTTGCCATGATGGTATTTATAGGGAATGCCCCACAAGTGTGAGAGTTGTTAAGTGATTTGTTACAGGGATAACATAGACTAGGGCATTGAATATGGGACAATGTATTGTGTGTGACTCTAAAAACAAGGCCTCAGTGGCATGGATGTGTTGGTGAAAGGGAAGCTGGCAGGAAACATTGTGGGGGTAACAGAGGAGAGAAGTTCAGAGCAACAGCCTTTGCAAGGCATTGTGAAGGCTGCAAGCAAGACAGGGCTTCTCTCCCTGTGTTTTTCAGGGCAGAAGAAAAAGTCTTGTAAAATTGAGACCTGAATATGGGCAAGCGTTCTAGCTATAGGGCCTGGCCTAGCTACTGTATGTTAAACGTAGATGGCACGCATGGCTCTGGAGAATTGGAGCGGGTAGCTGAGGCCTATGGCCAAGATGCTGGGTGTAACAGTGTTACACCTGGGGACTGAGAAATAAGAGGGAGCTTGAAAAGGGAGGGAGGATTAAATTAATACGAGCATAGAACTTCATGTGATGGTAAGACGTTCACACGAAGATGCAGGGAAGAACAGGCCAGTATTTTCAGTTGAACAGAAAGAAATTGTTCATGAGCAGAAAAGACAGTGTGAACTAGCCATTTAGAAACAGTAAACAAGATCACTGCAAACAAGAAGACAAGATTCTTGTAGGGACTATCCAAAAACTGGGAGTAGAGACAGGGAAGAATGTCTTTAAGGATGTGCTGAAGAGAGGAAGTTGAATTACAAGGGGAGAATGCTGAAGAAATCAGAAAAGACCAGACTGAGAAAGCTACCTTTGAAGCTTAAGGAGACCACAGGCCAGGAAGATGAGGCTATTGAAGTGCAGTTGCCTGTTTGTACTTTTGCTGGCTGCTGGGGTCACATGTATTTCAACAGAGAGATCCCAAGCTTTCATATAACATAGCACCAGCTCATTTGTAGCTCTTTTTGTCTTCATTATACTTGGCGTAACAATGGCAGAGGCAGCGTGGATTGCTAGGCCATGCCTCTAGTGAAAAAGAGAGGGTTTGGTTTTGTCTCCCGTTTCCAGTAATGAATTAGTAAAAAGACAAGTCTTCATCTGAGCATGGTTGAATCCCAGCAGGAGCAGCACATAAGGGTGTGGTGCTGAGTTCTGAGTGGAGCAGACCTCTGGGGCATTGGGGAAGGGCCGAATGGACTCAGATGAGGTGAGAAGCTAAAGAGAGCTGCTTCTGTTTCTTCTCTTGCAGGAGGGCAAGAAGTTCTTCCACAGGCTTCAGAGAGTTTTCCTCCCCTCCGGAATGAGGCAGCAGTGCGTGTCCTGCTAGGGCGGATGAAGGGGATCCAAGGGCATTGTAATTCTTGCTATATGGATGCAGCCCTCTTCAGGTATGCTCAGATGGTACCATTTCATTAAAGGAGTGCTTTTCTAATTGGGTGGAGCCCTAAGCTGTAGCACTTCCTTGGACTTTCAAGGTGGCTGGAAATTTAGCTGGTATAAATTTCCTGTGTGGAGATGCAGCTGTGATGCTTGCTGCTTTTTGATCTCCTTCCTAATGTGGTAGATTCTTAGGCCCTGAAGTACCCCTCATGAGTACCTAAGGTACCCACGTGTCTGTCATGCAGGGCAGTGAGAGATTGTAGTTTTCTGGACTTGGACCATGCTGACTCTGTCACTGGAGGTACTGTCTGGAAACATTTCAAAGAAACTGCCCAGAAGGTCCCAGCTTCACTGGGCAGCACTGCTTGGAGAGGAAAAGACTCAGTGGTGCCCCCCATGAGTAGTTTTGGCTGCAAAGTGTGAGATTTCATTCTCTCTCAGCTGTTCCGTTGCTTACTACCAGTGTTCATTAAATCAGATGTGGTTTATCTCACTGTGGAGATGTGCTGTCATGCACCTTTCTGTAATTGTATGCATGGACTGTTGAAAATAACAGCCATCGATTGTCACCAGGCACAACAGTTTGGTTCTAACTATTGCTGGAAATCCATCAGACTTAAACCTATCACATTCTTTTCACAGCCTCTTCTCCTGTACGTCCGTGCTGGACTCCATGCTCTTCAAGCCCTTCCCACTATGTGACAGGAACGTCCAGAGCATTCTGCGGGATGAGATTGTTAATCCCCTCCGAAAGTGAGTATAGTATGTAGGAACCCTGGAAGTAATCCATCTGCCTTTGTACCTTCTCTGCTGCCCTGCCAGATGGTACCTACCACTAAGGGAAAGGGTTACCTGGAGGGTTTCTCCTTACAGCCACATCCAAACATTTTCATATAGGGTTCCTCTTCCAGTTGTTCCTTTCCCTGGGTTGTAGGGCTGTTGTAACTCCTACTGCATGTGCATGAATATCTCTTGCTTAGAAGGAAGCCCAGTGAGCTGCACCTTTCAGTGAAAGGAAGAAAGGGGGTTCCTGGGGTTTAGAACATGGCTGGGAGGACCTCTGGAGCAGGTGAAGTAGTGGCACTTCTTCATCAGCAGTTAGTCCCAAAGGCAGTATGCAATATCAGGCTGCATGATGGTAGATCATGGTGTGAGAGCTAAATCTTCTGGAATTTGTATCAAAGATACCAGGTTCTTTCCTCATCCTCCCTAGAGAGGTGTGGAAGAGAGGGATGGAGAGCTGACTGAACATAAGACATTAGCATCTTGTGTGTTTAAGGTGGGGCTTTGAGTGAGCTGCTCTAGTGGGAGGTGTGTCCCTGCCCAGGGTAGGGGGGTTGGAACTAGATGATCTTGAAGGTCCCTTCCAACCCAAACCATTTTATGATTCTATGATCTTCCTTGAGCACCAGTGTCCTGGCACTGGCTGCAGAAATACAACCCTGGGACATTCTGTGATGCTGAGATCTGATTGAGAGCAGCCCTGCAGAGAAGGACTTGGGGATGAAAAATTTGGCATGAGCTGGCAATGCGTGCTCACAGCCCAGAAATCCAACCGGATCCTGGGCTGCATCCTGAGCAGCCTGGCCAGCAGGTAGAGGTAGGGGATTCTGCCCCTCTGCTCTGCTGTGGTGAAGAGCCCCTCCCAGAGCACTGCACCCAGCTCAGGGGTCCCCAGCACAAGACAGACCTGTTGGAGCGGGGCCGGAAAGGGACACAGAAATGGTCCAAGGGCTGGAAGCCCTCTGCTGCAGAAAAAGGTTGGGAGAGCTGGAGGGGTTCAGCCTGGAGAAGAGAAGGCTCCAGAGAGACCTTACTGCAGCCTTTCGGCTTAAAGAGGGCTTATAAGAAGGATGGGGACAGACTCTTTAGCAGGGCCTGTAGTGACAGGACAGGGGGTGATGGTTTTAAAGTAAAAGAGGGTAAGTTTAGATTGGACATAAGGAAGAAATTTTTTCACTGAGGGTGGTGAGACACTGGCACAGGCTGCCCAGAGAAGCTGTGGATGCCCCATCCCTGGCAGTGTTGAAGGCCAGGTTGGACGGGGCTCTGAGCAACCTGGTCTGGTGGAAGGTGTCCCAGCCCATGGCAGGGAGGTTGGACTAGATGGCCTTCAAAGTATCCCTTCCAACTCAAACCATTTGATGATTTTATTACTTAAATACACTAGAGAGATCATCTGAGCTGCTTCTTGTTTCTAGGACTGGCTTCGTCAGAGCTAGGAGTGTGATGCACCTTAGGGAGCAGCTAACTGAAAAGGGCCGGTGTTCAAGCTTTACCAACGCTGAGAAAGGTAATGTGGCCTGGGGCCTTCTCTGGGGCCTTCCCCACACTGCTTTGCTGCGTGCTGCCTCATCCAAGCACCAGGCTGACAATTTAATTGTATGCTTCTTTCAGGCATCTGCATTAATATGCCTGCTGTGCTGTTTGTTTATGCAAAAATGCACATGTAAAATAGTTTGGGCTTTTAAAACTCTACAGGCTTTTCAGCTGAAATTGTCCTGAAGTCTGATGGAAAGATAGGAAGTGCTGGGTCTCTAACCTATGGCAGCTGTTGCTGCGAGGGGAGATGAAGATCTGTGTGAATCAAATTTAAATAAGGGAAATTTCCTTGATCTTTATACCTTGAGTTATACCCTGATAAGTCCATCCCTGATGTCCCTGCTAGAATCCAGCTTGATTCATCATTTTGGCAAGATCAACTTGTCTTTGAGTTCTGGTGAGTTATTTGAGATTCGTCAGATTCTGTAGTCTGGCTAAAATTAAACAGAAAACACCCACAGCTGAAGCCCACCAATCTCTGGTTGCAATCACCACATTCTCATCCATGGACAGCAAGGCCCCGTGTAGTTTACAAGGAAATGGATTACACCAATGCCAAGCATCACTGCAACAGCCTCTGAGTACCTGAGTAGTAAACAAGTGGCATTGATTCTTCCAGAAACAGCAGGTAACTTGTCAGTGAACAGCACTTGTGTCTTGTACTATTGTGTATTAGCTTTAGCCAGGATGGTTTAACTACTGTTCAGTTTTTTGAATTTTCATAGCTGTCCTCGATTTCACTTTTGAGTTTATGCTTTTGGTGTTAGCAGTAACTGTCCGTTAAAGTCCCTGAGGTAGTGTTACTGTGATGGCCTGGCTTGTTGGAGTGCAATATCTGAAGGATGCTTTGCTTTTTTCATGCTCATGCTAGGATTTATCCATTAACCAAGTGCTCTCAGCTTTTAGCTTGCCTGTCCCCGTACCTAGAGTAAAAGAGGAGATTCCAGGTTCATGAAATGGTGGTTCATTTTTATTGGGCAGGTTTTCCCTTCTGGATGCAGTGGGGCAAGGCAGCGTTCCTGGTGTGGTGTGACCTATGTTTTTTCTCTCACCTTCCAGATCCTGAGGAGTTCCTTAATCTCATAATGCATCAGATCCTGGGAGTAGAGCCACTGTTGAAGCTGCAGTAAGTTTCCATATCTAAGCCATACAATTTACACAGTCCAGGCTCATTAGTTATTCACTGCACAATCACCAGGTGTTACTTGAACCTTTACATCCAGCCTTTGGAGGCACAGCTCAGTGAGTTGTGTGTAGCTTCTCTCTGCTGCCCATTAACTGCTGCCTGTGACTTTGCTTGTTGTGATCTTGTCCCAGGTGACATATCCAGGAAGACACTTCTAAGCTCTTCCTGGAGGTGCCGCCTTCAGAAAATTGTGATAAACCCCTTGTGTCATCCTCACGCAGAGCCAACAGTGGTTTGAGAAACAAGTGTCCAACTTCCATGCGCAGCCAGCAGTATCTGACAGCCTTTGGATGCATTTGGGATACATCCAGACTGTCAAGCTGGCTCAGGTCCTGCAGCCTTTCAAACAGGCAGTCCATGGATGCAGTTCCAGTTTTTCAGGACTCTACAAAGAGGATGAAGGCTAAAGGAAGCCAAAAATAACTGTGCTGTTCAGCAGTGTAGAAGGAGATTGTTTGGTTTCTGTGCTCCTTTGTTGAGATGTCAGTCAAGCTGTAGATTGTGGAGTACTTGGAAAGGCTGAGCACAAAGACAACTGTACTGCAGCTCCTCTGCACAGGGTCATCTGAAAGAAATCCTTTCTCTGCTAGCTCAGGGATGTAGGGGTTGTGGGAGACACAACTCACCTTTTGAATGCACCGAGTTTTGCTCTGTGGCTTTTTCAAGAGACCTTTCATCTCAGAAGGAGTCTGCTGATTGTGCCATGGTGCAGTTGATTTAAAAAATACTGAAGTGTCTTTTAATATTTACATCAACGAGGGGCAACTGAGTTTTGCTTATAGGAGCAGGATGTGATGCTGCGGAGGGATAATGAGGCTGAAGATGGTACTTGTATTCTCTTCCCATGGCATGTATTCAGTATTTCTGGAAGGAAAAAGTGTTTCATGTCAGTGTTGCACCAAGCAGCCCTTGGTGCCTTGGGCCCAGAATCTCTTGCAGAACAAAACCAGTATGTCCTCTGGGAGCTCAGATGTTTGTGGCACCACGTAAACAAGCCCCGTGACCAATCCTTGCAGGTCAGGAGGCCAGAAGGAGCAGGACTGTTACTGTTACCAGATATTTATGGACAAACAGGAGGATCTGGTGGTTCCCGATGTGCAGCAGTTAGTGGAACACTCCTTCCTGTCCTCTGATCTGAAGCTAGTGGAGGTGAGCCCAGCTACCTTCTGCCTACACTGCTATCTGCTGCCTCTTTCTTGCTTCCTCCAATGTACCTGTGCCTGCCAATGAGTCTGCAGTGGGTCTAGTATATATCCAACACTGCAAAGAAGCAGGATACAGTCACAAGAGAGAGGTCCCAGGGAATCTGAGCGTGACCTGGGAAGAGGGCTCTGCTTTCCCTGTTTTGTCCTGTGAATAACCGGAGCATAAAGTTTTTACTCCCAGCAGCATTACAGACAGAAGTCTCTGGGGCTTGTCTCTTCTGGCAGGGTGACTCATTTGCGTTTCTTTTCCCAGATCCCATCTTGCTTCATTATCCAAATGCCGCGTTTTGGGAAGGAATATAAAATGTTCAGCAAAATTATTCCTTCCCTGGAACTGGATATAACAGATCTGCTGCTTGACAGTAAGTTGTTGGGCAGTAGCAAAGCTGCTGACTGGGACTGTGAGCAACCAGGTGACAAAACTTGCCTCTTTGGGTTGTGAGCAGATAAGGTGGGATCATGGTGTGATTCTTCTTCCTTGAATACCAGTTGTGGCAGGGCAAGTTGGATTTCAGGTGAGATCTGGAAAAGACACATCCTCTCACCCCTTTTGCCCTTGCAGGTCCCAGGGAGTGCTGTGTGTGTGGCAACGTTGCCACCCTGGAGTGTGCAGAATGTTTCAAAGACAAGGTATTTGCAGCTGTGGGCCTGAAGCAGTTCTGCAGCTCCTGCTCCAGACAGGTATTCCTCTTCTTTGGCTGCTCACAAAATCTGCCTTGGTGGCTGACAGCAGATTGAACCCCCTCAAAACACCCTGTTCAGGTTGGGTACAGAGGGGCCCCTTCCTGACTATCTGTCCCACTGCCTGCATCAGCTGCATGAGCAGGGTTAGGTGCCACACATTATTGAACCCTCTGCTTACACAGAGCCTAAATAAGCACTGATCCTGCACAGACTGAGTGCTGAGCCCTCCACGCTGTCTCACCAGGAGCATTCCTACAGCTCTCTGGCCTTGTTTGGAGCATGGCAGGCTCTCATCTCGGCGGCTTGTTGCCAGCTCATTGACACAATGCCATTACCTGGCACATGGGGACAATGGGAGTCAAATCCATGGGGAATAAACTGGGGGTCTGACCCCTGCACACTCCTTTTTCTGGCAGGCCAGCTTCAGTTCTGCCCATCGTATCTCCTCAGGTTCACTCCCACTACCGACGCAAAATGCACAAGCCAACTGGGCTGCACATCCCAGAAGAGTTTCACAGTCGGAGTCCTTGGGGTAGCCAGCAGGTCCCTCGTGAGAAGATGGAGCTCTTCGCGGTGCTCTGCATCGAGACCAGTCATTATGTCTCCTTTGTGAAATATGGCCCTGAGAACGAACACTGGATGTTCTTTGACAGCATGGCTGACAGGCATGGTGAGGAAATGAGGTGGTGGGCTTTGAGCTTTGATTGCAGCCGGGCACTGCGTGGTGGGCAGCTGTGAGGTTCTGCAGCACTTGTCGCATAGGTGCTGGCCATTCTACCTTTTCTTCTGAAGCCCCCTACATGATTTAGGCTCTCTCTGGACCCTGCTTCCAACAGTGACCATTTAAGTAGACCCCAGAGAAGAGTATGGCCAGCCCAAGCACATGTGAGTTCCTCCTAGTGCTTTCATCCTCTGGCTGTGTTCAAACAAGGGACTTGTCAAGCCAGCTGGGACTGGCTGCTGTGTGGGCGAGGACCGTTCTCCTGTCCTTCCCCACTTTGTTGTTGGCCTCCAGATCTCTCAGCTAAGGCATGACATTACTGTTGAGTGTGATATCTGCTTGAGCTCTAGGTACTCATCCCCTGGTACCTGGTTTGGACTTCTCTCCTCTTTTCTGGGTTAGGTGACGAAAATGGCTTCAACATTCCCACAGTAACGCTGTGCCCTGAAATTGCCAAATACCTGGACTTGTCACTGGCTGCACTGGCCCTGGAGCAACCTCGGGACATGGATGGAGTGGCCAAGCGCCTCTTCTGCGATGCCTACATGTACATGTACCAGAGCAAGAAGATGGCACTTTACAAATGACGCTGTCTTTGGCTGGTGCCGCAGAGCTGTGAGTTGTCAGAAATGTGAGCTTGGATCAACCTTGCAGCTCGTAACTGGTGAAAGCAGCTGAGTCTGGGTGCACCGAGCTTGCACTTCTGCCTCTTCTTACCTCTTCCAGTGTCTGGTATCAAGCTGTCCATGTTGGCCTGTCTGGGTTTGTTAAATCCTGTACCTGGACTTACTGAGTGATAGTTTGTACTTCGGCAGACCTGGACTCTGATTACTTACACTCAAACTCATTCTTATTTCCTACCTTCCATTTCCACCCTCCTTCCTCCCCAGGCACTCTGCAGTGCTGCCCTACCTCAGCATCCTCCCCAGCATCCTGTTCTCCCTGTGTCATGGTTTAACCCCGGCCGGCAACCAAGCACCACACAGCCACTTGCTCACCCCCCTCACCCAGAGGGATGGGGAGGATTGGAAAGGAATGTACACCTCAAGGGTTGAGATAAGAGTAATTTAATAGGTAAAGCAAAAGCCGCACACGCAAGCAAAGCAAAGCAAGGAATTCATTCACCGCTCCCCATGGGCAGGCAGGTGCTCGGCCATCCCCAGGACAGCAGGGCTCCGTCGCACATAACAGTTACTCGGGAAGACAAATGCCCCCCCTTCCTTCTTCTTCCCCCAGTGTATATACTGAGCATGATGCCATATGGTATGGCATATCTCTTTGGGCAGTTGGGGTCACCTGTCCTGGCTGTGTCCCCTCCCAATTTCCTGTGCCCCCCCCCCCAGCCCTCTCGCTGGCAGGGCCCAGGAAACGGAAAACTCCTTGATTTAGTATAAACATCACCCAGCAATGACTAAAAACATCAGTGTCCTGTCAGTATTGTTCTCACACCAAATCCAAAACACAGCACTGTGCCAGCTGCTAAGAAGAAAATGAACTCCGTCCCAGCTGAAACCAGGACACCTTGCCAGCCCTTCCCTCCAAGGCTGAGGACCACTCTTTGATCAAAATACGAGCAGTTATCCTCAGGTTTGCAAAAAGCACAAGAAAACCACAGCCTTGCCCTGCCTGAAGATATTCTCACGTGGGCTTGTGGAGTGAGAAAACCAGGTGTGAGCTGCACTGGTGTGGTTAAATGGATCAGGACGAAGGGTTTTCTTGAGGTCTGGGATATGACCCCACACCTAAAGCTGGGTCCTTGAATTGTCTGCACTTCTTTTACCCAGCACTAATACTCTGGTACTTTTACCCACCATCACTTATTTTCAACCATGGGATTAATTGGATGCTTTTGGCTGCAAATATGCTTTAAAAAATATGTATTTCTGTAAGAACAAAACTGGAAGAAAGATGGAGCAGAGGAACAGCATGTGAGCTCATTATGCTGCTTCTTTTTTTGCGAAGTCTGCACAATTGCTGCATGACTGGGTGTTCTAACCTCACTTCTAGCACTTCCTGTCCAAACTTCTGAGATGTGTGCCAAAGACCAATAACAGAATTCCAAGAGCAGAAACATTAAAAATGGGCACTCTTGGATTTTTCTGCCATGACTGCAGTAAGGTTTAAGGTCCGTGGGTGGGATCTGGTATTCCTGAAGCTAAATAAATTTGCAAACTAGAGGTTCTTTGCCATTAGGCACATGCTGTCAGGGCAGTGGGAAGTCAGTGTTATGAACTGGGTTGCCCAGATCCAGATTGCACCAAAACCTTGAGGAATGCATCCAGAAGCCCCAGATGTGGTGCTTTCATCTCACTCCTCCTCCTTTTTTCCTCTTTAATGCAGGGTACCGTCATTGTAATACACAGCCTCTAGCTTTGTATCGGACCTGTTGGCTTGGGCCATGCGATACCTGCGGGTTTTTTGCTGACAGCAGGGTTGTGATGCTAAGTAGGACCTCAATAGCATGATGGCTTTCGGGTGTGTCCCTTGTTTCTGTATGTGGTGGCTACAAAGGGTGGCTGGTGTGTAACGAACCTAGATTGTTAATACAGAGTTAATGTCAATTCAGCTTCCAAATGTCCTTGCTATTTGGCCCAAATAGAGTTGACTGTGAGGCAGCAATGTGTCCTGGTGGTGCAGAAGGTGAACAATGTGCTGGGCTGCATTCAGTGTCAGCAGCCCAAGGCAGGGGAACCTTCCCCTCTGCTCAGCACTGATAAGGCCACACACAGCTAGAGCACTGGATCCAGTTTTGAGCTCCCCAGTACAAAAGAGATGGAGAGAGTCCAGTGAAGGGCCATGAAGATGATGAAGGGACTGGAGCATCTCTCCTATGGGGAAAGGCTGAGAGCTGGGACTGTTCAGGCTGGAAGAGCAGGCTCAAGGGGTTCTCATCAATATAAATACCTGAAGGGAAGGTACAAATAACACAGCCAGGATCTTTTCTGTGATACCCAGTAACAAGACCAGGGGCCCTGGGCACAAACTGAAACACAGAAAGTTCCCTCAACATCAAAAAACTCTTCTTCACTGTGAGGATAACAAGCGCTGGCATAGGTTCCCAAAGACGTGGTGGAGTCTCCATCCTTGGAGATACTCAGAATGGTCCTGGGCAAAGCCAAAGCACCAGTGGTTGAAGAGTCTGTCTGGGGCAGGATAGTGGCAGATCTGGCAACAGATCATCCTGCGGATGGGTTTACCCTGCTCCTGCTTGTGAACTGACTTACTGACCTCACTGGCTCATCCTCTGAGGCAATGGAGAAGGCCAAGGGGCTGGAAAGTGCTGCTGTCTCACTACTTAAAAGTTGCTTTTCATTCCACCTTCTAAGAACTCAGGACAGGCTCTACTTGGGTGTGCTGGGGACTGGGCTCTTATATCTGGGGCTTCTGCTCTAAAAATGTAAGTTTTCTCTTAAAATGCTGAATGTGATACAGTGCCCACAGCTGGAACATTGCAACAGGGAGCTCCAACCTGTTGTGTTTTTTTAGAAACGAGACAATCAGGCCATGCTGGGTTAAGCTCTTTTAATATACTTCCCCTGCTCCGCATCAACATATGCTGCAAAGACCTAAACCACAGCTGTTCCTGGGAAGGTGTGCCAGGTTGGTGCCTAGGGATGCGCAGATGTATCTTGCTGGGGATTGCCTTCTTGCTCTCCTTCACTGTACTTTTCTGATAGGTGGCTCAGTTCTGGGTCTGTACATTTTACAAGCTCAGAGGAAAGGATTTACTATCTTCCCATGACAGATTTGGGCAGGATTAGAGAAAATATGCATGTTCTGGAGAAGAAGCAGTCTGTGCCTTTCTTTTTTCCCATTCCTTGCAACAACTTTCCTTGACCCCGTTTTGATAAAGCCTTCACAGCCATTGCCTGGGCATGAGACCTACCCCCAGTGGACCTATAGAGGGGACTTCACCACAATTAGAGCCACAGGATGCCATATGGCACCTGCTGGGGCCACCTCCAGATGCTCTCAGGGGTCAGCACTTGCTTTTTCTTTCCAGCTTTATTCAGTCATAAACTGTGAAGTGAAGGACATTGCATTAAACATTCAAGCTGAAGGCAACAGGTATTTTGAAGGACCAGGGCAGCCACACGGTGTGGCCATAGCCATAGTGGGTAAAGGCCTTTATTTTGCTTTTTTGCTTAGGATGAAGCTAATTGCAGGGATTAGTACCATGTTTCCTCCATGAACATCAGGTTAGAGAGTGCAGGCGTCTACCTGGAGCCAGCCTCCATGCCCCAAGGACTGCATACAAAATGGAAAGGGATGAAATGTGGCCACAGAGCCAAAGCCTAGAATAGGAAGGGCAAAGTATGTCTGCCACGGATGTCCCACAGGACATGGGTTAAGGGACGGGCTGGCCCTTTCCATGACAGGACCCCTTCTTGTGCACTGAAGACTCGGTCCCTAGTGCCACCAAGGAGCTTCAGCATGTGCTGCCACCACAGAAGGTGTAGGGCTGGCAGGGCCATGGAGGCAGGCAGCACCACCACAGCAGAAGGTGCAGGGCCACCAAGGCAGGCAGCACCATCATGGCAGAAAGTGCAAGGCTGGCAAGGCCACCGAGATGCGCAGGGAAGGACCATTGCTTGCAGAGGATACAGGGGCAGCTGCCTTCCAGCTCTGCTTGCCCCATCCCTCTGTCCCCAGCTCTGCTGCTGGGACCCCAGGGTGCTCTTCCAGTTCCTGCAGGGTCCTCAGATTAGTACCACACAGCAGCAACATCATTAGAGCCATTAATTCCCAATTAGTCACCTGGTCTTTGGAACAGCACAGAGGAAGAGCTGGCCCCTGGCAGGGGCTGTGCTCAGCGCGGGGGGGTGAGTGGGGACCCCTCACTGACTGGCCTGCTGCAGCTCAGCGAGGAGGTGGTGCAGCCTCTCCGTCACAGCCACCTGGCACAGGAGCAAGAGGGGACAGTGGGCACGCGCTCCCCAGGGGAGACTGCAGCCCCATATCCACACACTGCTGCAGCTCCGTGGTAAAGCCACACTGGCTTTGGCCAGGCACCGGGGCCGGGCATGGTTCCTGGGTGTGCACCGATGGTGCCTGGCAAGCAGCAGACATACCGGGTAAGGCTGTGGCTCGTGAAGCTGGCGGTGAGCGGGACTGAGCAGGCTGAGGGACACCTGTGCGTGGCTCCTCACCTCCTGCAGGCTGGGCAGCAGCTCACACATCTGCAGGGATGAAGGTGCACGACTATATCCATATGGGGAGCCAGCTACCTAGCCCCAGCCCCCAAATGAGCCAGCTCCGGGCTGGATTCTGATGCCAGAGTTGTTGGGGCAGGGAACATCTCAAGAGGCAAGAAAACACTGGGGTTTAACCCTTTGATCCTGACATTACTGCCAAGACACCCCCAACCCTGGCTTGGCCCTTCACCCAATGTGGGAGAGGACACCCCAGCACCAGAAGGCAGAGCTGCCCCTGACCTGACCATCTCTGAAGTACGTGCGATGGAGGGGCTCCACAGTGGTGGGCATGACCTTGCTTGTCTCACCAAGCTGCCCCAGGACCCGGATCGCCAGCTCCTGCCCCGCCTTAGGTGAGGGCTCCTCCTCCAGGGCCATGAGGTCCATGAAGGGGTGACCTGCAGGGGTGCCAGGTTAGGGGCCAGCAGGTGCACAGGACATTGGCAACAAGGTTATGCAGCAGGACAGGGTGGGGGAATGCAGGTCAACAGGGCAGCACCATGGCAAGGGTCTCCCACAACTCACCAGCAGTGTCATAGAGCCGATAGATTGTCTTAACCCCTGGGATCGTCATCTTCTCCTCGTCTTCTGTGAGCTTCAGGCATGGGGAGCCATTTACCTCCACCAGCTGCAGGAGAAGGAGGTTAAGGAGATGGGCACCTTATTTTTGTCACGTGCACCAGCTCATGCCAGTGCTGAAGACCGTGCTGAGCTTTCTGTCCTCTATGTGTCCCCACATGCTGGGGAGGCCACTGATATAAACCAGCTGAATAAATGATAAAAAATAAATCCCTCAAACCACCCCAAAGTTGGACATCCTGCCTCCTCCTGCCAGCCAGCTTCTTACAGTGGTCTCATTATTTCCAAGAAGGACACAGATGGTGGGATTGAGTGCCCCCCTCAGCAAGTTTGCAGATGACACAAGATGAGTGGTGCAGGTTATTCCCTCAAGGCACAGGGTGCCATCCAGAGGGACCTTCGAGGCCTGGAGAAATGGGCCCATGTGAACAGCATGGAGTTCAAGAAAGCCAAGTGCAAGGTGCTGCATCTGGGTCAGAGCAATCCTCAGCATCAATACTGGATTGAGAGCAGCCCTGCAGAGATGGACTTGGGGACCATGGTGGGCAAAGAACAGGACATGAGCCGGCAATGTGCGCTTGCAGCCCTGAAAGCCAGTCATCTCCTGGGCTGCACCCCGAGCAGCGTGGCCGGCAGGGCGAGGGAGGGGATTCTGCCCCTCTGCTCCGCTCTGGGGAGACCCCCCGGAGCACTGCGCCCAGCTCGGGGGTCCCCAGCACAAGCCAGGCAGGGACCTGCTGGAGCGGGGCCGGGGGAGGGACACGGAGCTGGTCCGAGGGCTGGAAGCCCTCTGCTGCGGAGAAAGGCTGGGAGAGCTGGGGGGGCTCAGCCCGGAGCAGAGGAGGCTGCGGGGAGACCTGGCTGCGGCCACTCGGTGCCTACAGGGGCTGTAGGAAGGTGGGGACGGGCTTTTTAGCAGGGCCTGGGGCGACAGGACTGGGGGGCGGCTTTGAACTGAAAGGGGGAGATGTAGGGTGGACACAAGGAAGAAATTTGTTACGCTGAGGGTGGCGAGGCACTGGCACAGGCTGCCCAGAGCAGCTGTGGGTGCCCCATCCTTGGCAGTGCTCAAGGCCAGGCTGGACGGGGCTTTGAGTAACCTGATTGAGTGGCAGGTGTCGCTGCCCATGGCAGGGGGGTGGGCTAGATTACTTGTAAAGGTCCCTTCCAACCCAAACCATTGTGTGATGCCTTGCAGCATCGTCCCTTGGAGCTGGACATCCCTTTGCTGCCCAGCCCCAGCTGTGCAAAGCCTGGGAGAAGCCAGGGAGCTCCATGCCCCACAAGCCAAGCAGGGCAGAGAGCGGCTGCCACCACTACCTTGTAAACACAGCCCAGCGATGGCTGCAGGGGACATGTCACCAGGTTTGTCCCAACGCCGATCATGTCAATCTCGCTCCCCTGGTAGAGCAGAGAAGACAGTGGCCATCAACAGAGCAGCCCTGCCACTGTTTTTTATGCCCGTGCCAAAACCAGAGTTACGGGGCAGGTCAGAGGATGCTCTGCCTGAAGGTGCATTATGTCTACCTGTCCCATCAAAAATCCATTTTTTTCCCAGCCTGGAAACTTCTCAGTTCTCATCCAGGACGAAAGGCCCAGGGGACTCTCACGTCCACCCCACACACCCCTAAACCTCAGCGGCGCCAGCCACAGACAAGGTGACATCTCAGCCCCTACAGCAGCTACCTCACCTCCCGGCTGAACTCCTCCAGGCTCTGCTCACTGATGTCATTGCTGACGGCGATGGGGATGGTCTCAAACCAGGGCACCTGGAAGCTGGCGAGGGGCAGGGGAGTGACCAAGGGAGAGGGCACAGGATTTGGGGGAGGACCCATGACTCAGCTCGCAGCACCCCTCTGAGCCAGGAGGGCTCCCGCCCTGATAGGAGGAGGTGCTGGGTGCCCAAGGTGGGGAAGCCGGGGACCTGTGGCAGTCAACCCAGGCTCAGTGGGGGACTCACTGAGCACCGCAGGCTTGGAGCACTTGGCGGATCTCCTTGGACTGCTGGGCCAGGTCCCCACTGTCCAGACGCACTCCGATGGCCCGGTACCCCAGTTGGTGCAGCGCCAGCGCCACGGCACAGAAGTTTGGCAAGCCACTCCTGGTATGGGCAAGGAGAGGGTTAGTGTCCCTTCCTTGGTGTGACCCCGTATCAGGCAACAGTGGAGCATGGGAGTGCTGTCAGGTAGAAACATCCCTGCTTCAAGGCCACCAAGCAAAGAGGGACACATCTGTCCCCTCTGCCATGGTGGCAAAACTACCTTGGGGGGACCTGGCATTCTCACCTCCTGACACAGTACGTGTCCAGCAACCCCTGGAAGTCATGCGGGAAGGTGATGGCGTAGGACACGAAGGCAGCCAGCTCACCCCTATTCACCTTCTCAGGGGGAGTCTGCAGCAGTTCACACACACGCTGCAGCCACGACTTGGCCAGGGCTGGGAGATCCACTGGTTCTCCTCCTGCCAATGGCAGCAGCTCCTGCCCGAGGTACATGGGCTTTGAACAACCCGCGGCATCCTCCATGGCAGCAGGAGCATGGCCACAGTCAGAGCAAACCACCCCCATCCCCTGCCCACAGCGTCCCTCACCCGGGGCTGCACCTCCTCCAGTGAGGTGAAGGACATGATGAAGGAGTGGGCAATCGTGCCGTGCACTGGGATGCCGTAGAGCTTCCCTGCCAGGACGTTGCTGGTGCAGTCAAAGCCTGCAAAGGGATGGAGGGGACACACACAGGTGATGGTGCAGCCGTGGTGCCGCAGGGCACCACCGGGCAGCACTCACCCCCAATGTAGGAGTACTTGGAGGCTGAAAGGGCACCGTCCGGCCCCTGAGCACGACGGAGCCCAATCTCCATCAGCTTCATGTCTGGGCCAGCAAGGAGTCGGAAGCGGGCAGCATTCGTGGCCACCAGGCTAGGGGAGGAAGGGACAGGTCACACCAAGGCAGGCTGAGCACAGAGCCAGCACACAGCTAAGGGGCAGGGGGGTCTCCGGGACCCTCTCTGCTTGACTGCAGCTGGTATGTAGGGACATGGCAGGGACCGCCACAGGACTCAGAAGGTTTGGCACAGTGGAGGTAGATGTGGTCCCCACCAGCTGAGGGACCACAGCAGGATCTGTCCCTACCTGGCATAGCTGACCAGGCACAGCAGCGTGGTCTCCAGCAACTGCACCACCAGCAGCGGCCCCTTCACCTGCAGGAACGGGACCTGCAGGGACAGCCAGGCGGTGTGACATCCCCGTCTCCCCTGCCCAGGGACATGGGAGCTGACAGCCCCGCAGCCCCTCCAAAGCAGGGGAGGGTACCAAGCATGTCCCACCCTGGCAAAGACGACGGAGCCCTCTGGCACAGCAGAGAGGGTCACCTCCGAGGCATCCAGAGTGGCCAAATAATCGAAGAAGGCATCTTCCGTGGTGCTGGGCAGGACGGAGCGCAGGTAGGCGACATCTGCAGAGGCAGAGCTCAGTGGGCACTGGGATGGGTGGTCCCTGGAGCCACGGTCCTGTGACACAGGTCGGGCTGGAGGGACCAAGTCTCCTACGGTGGGGATGGGTGACAGCTTGCAGGCAGGGGGCACCTCGCAGCACCCCACACCGGGTACCCCAGCCCTGGGAGGGTGCCGTGGCCCTCCAGGTCCGCTCTAAGGGACGGCCCGTGGGAGCACTGTGCTCCTGGAGGGTGCCCCAGTGTGCCCCAAGGCTGTCCCCGTGCACCCCTCTCCGCGTCCCCCTGAAGAGTTAGAGGTGCCCCTGTCCCCACGAGCTGTCCCCGTTCCCCACAGCTTCCCCCGAGGGGTTCCCCAATCACCCAGAGCACCGGCTGTGCCCCCGCCCCCCCAGGTCCCCGCGGGGAGGGTGCCCTTGTCCCATAAACCCCGCCCCCCCCTCCGGCTGTCCCTGCGCCCCCCCGCAGGCCCCCCCAGCCCCCCGCTGAAGGGCTCCCGGGGGTCCTCCGCCTCCCGCCCCGTCCCCACCTACCGGCGGCGGAGAAGCGGAAGGCGCGGAGGCAGCGCAGCCCCTCGGCCAGGCCGGCGCCCAGCGCGAAGGCCCCGCGGAAGGGCCCGCGGCGGAAGAAGAGCTCGGCGGCGGCGGGGGCGCGGTGCCGCCCGGCCCGCCAGTGCCCGTAGGCCATGGTGAGCTGGTACAGGTCGGTCAGCGGCGCCATGGCCCGGCCGCGCCGCCGCGGGGCAGCCTGGGAGCGGGGGGGGCACGGACACGGGGCGGGCGGGGCGGGACACGGCGGGGAGCTGGGGCACGGGGCACCGGGAGGGACTGCACGGGTGCGGGGGGTGGCGGCACACGGGGACACAGGGCACAGAACACCGGGGACGGCAGCATAGACACACAGACAGGGCACAGGAGTCCAGGGATGACAGTACACAAGGGGCACAGGACACCAGGGATGGCAGCACAGAAGGGACACTAGGCACACGGGGGTAAAAGCACAGAAGGGACACAAGGAACAGGATGGCAGCACACAGGAGCAGGCGTGTGGGACGCTGCACACCCAGCCCCAGCTGTGCCAGGACCCACAACAGCAGGTACTCTGGGTACCCAGGACACCAGGCAGTCCCAGGTACAGAGGACACAGGACATTCAGGACACCCAGCATCCTCAGCACTGGACACATGGGGCACTGGTGGCTTAAGGGACACATGCACAGGATGGGGGTGGAGCACACCAGAACACCTGGACACAGGCCATAGAAGTGAGAGTGGTGCCAAGAAGAGCAGGCACGTGGTGCACTTGGCAAGGCTGGTACACAGGGCACATGGAGTGGCAGCACCCACGGGACATGCGGCACTGGGAGTGGCAGTCTGCCAGGACCATGCTTTTGGGACCCTGTGTGCCCAGCAGCAGCCACACATGGCCCCAGCTGTGCCAGCACCAGGCATGTGGGACTGGTAGCACATGGGACAACAGACACACAGGACACCAGGCAGGCAGGGCTCTGGGTGCAGCAGCACACAGCACAACACACACACACACACACTCTGAGTCCCAGGCACACCAGCACAGGGGGCACAGTATGCACACCCAGCACTGGGTACCATGCACAACAGGCATCCCAACACCAAGCACAGGATATGTGCCACACATCAGACATGACAAAACACTGGCTACACCACCACCAAGGCAAGGGACAGCATGCACAGCAGTGGCACCATGTGCATCAACCCCAGCACTCCACAAGCCAACAGCAACCCCAAGGGTCACACCAGGCAGAGAGCAGCCAGGTCCTGGACATGCATGTGCACTGCATATGCAGGACACCACTTAACACCAAGCTCCTAAAGCACCTGCACATCATGCACGGGGCACTGCACACAGCCAATAAAGTTGGCACTACAGCCATCATCACTTGGCTACTGCATACTGCCCAGGCTGGATGCTGCTGCGGCTTCATCCAGTGCTTGCAGCACAACCCCGTAGCACTTCCCATTTGCTCTGTATTGGCCCTACATGACTTCAGCCTGGACCTTGGACTCTGACACTGCGACAGACCCCGTGACTACAGTTAGAAATGCCACCTCACCTCCCCTTTCCACAGGCCATGCTCCAGATGGCCCTGGCTCCTAACACACCAAATGATCAGCTCAAGTGACCCTGTGCAGGGTACCAAGAGCAGCAAGGGGAAGAGACAGAAGAAATTCAGTCCCAAGCCAGCAATTTCTGGATGCTTCCTGCTGATTAGTCCTGATTTGTGGGGTTTGGTTTTGGGGTTTTCTTTTTTTTTTGTGTGCGTGTTGGGTGTTTGGGGGGGGAAGGTGTGTGTGCAGGGTGTAGAGAATGACTGGAGTCTCTACTTTTGGGAAAGGTGACTGCAACCACCCTTAGCACAGGCTACTCATACAGGATGCTCCTCGGACCTTCTTTCCAACCCAGAAATGTAGGTCACTCCTGCCTCAAGACTGCTCCCCTTTTATGAATGGAACAAGGAAGGGAAATACCCCAAAGTCTCACAACAAATCACTCTGGAGATGTTGCACTTGGCAGAGACAAACATCATCCAATTTGCACTCCCAGTCTTGATCTTTATTAGTTACAGTTTCAAAGGGGATACAGTTTTACTTCTAGATCTTGTTGAAAGCAGCAATGTCAACACTCTGCACCTGAAACAAAACCAGTAAAGCTGAAGGTCACCAAGGTGTTTCCAGATATTCAAAGCAAGCACTCACATCAGGGATTTCTTCACAGCATGCACCAGCAATGCTCAAAAAGATCAAGCATGGCCCAGGTCTCAGGCCAGCTTCCCAGCTGCAGTAAGAGGACCTTTTTAATAATTCTAGAAACAGTCACAACAGGAAACTGCACTGTACTAGTTACTGCATAAGTCTTTAGACAGTCTAGCCTATGAAGAACATACATATTAAAGAGTTTCTAGCAATGTTAAGGCTAAAGAGCAGAAGTTCCCGATTTACTCTAAATATAAGCAAAAGAGTAGCCAAAGCAAAAAAGGTAAAACCCACCATGCTCTCAACAGTAAGACTAGGAGCTCTGCTGAGCTGCATATCACCTGGCCCAGGGCTGGAGCTCCTACTGTCATTTCCATGGAAGAAGGACAGGGATTGAGACACCTCCAGCCATGAAGGTTAAACATTTGTGTGTCTACCCTGGTGCTGCACAGGCTAAGTGTCAAAGCAGGGCTTATCCAAAGTAATAATCTGTGGGAGCTGGATGGGCACTAAGAGCCTCCAAAAAGGCTCTAGAAAATACTGCAAAATAGCTGCATCATCCAGCCTTAAAAAATATATTTAAATACACTATACCAGTGTCTCAGCAGGCAGACGCCATCAATTCTATCGTTTGGGTTTGGTTTTTTTTTTTAAAATAAAAATTCAAGTTTGCCAAAATCTGTGGGTCAGGCATCACCCAGGATTACAGAGCTTGCTGAAAGACTTACATAGTCTTCAAACTTGGTTATCTCCTCCTCCAGGATGTCTGTTCCGACTTTGTCATCCTCCACTACACACTGGATTTGGAGCTTCTTAATGCCATAGCCTACTGGGACCAGTTTGGAGGCTCCCCACACCAACCCATCCATGTGGATGGACCGTACACACTCCTCCATCTTCGCCATATCAGTCTCATCATCCCACTGCAAAAATATGGAGTATGAACTTTAGTTTTCCTAGATACCACCATTAGCCCCCAAGAGGTATCCAGTGACTTAAAATTGAACGCTACACCTCTCAGCACATTTCAGCTGACCCAAGCTGCCCTTTTTTGTCTATAGTTTTTACCAGAATTAGCTGATGGGTTCGCCAAGCTGTATCTGACATGGCAGCAATGCTGCATATCACGTTTTTTCAATTCCACCTGTAGGCACTGCAGATGCATGCAAGGGGGATTCTTCCTGCAGCAATGCAGCTGCTTTGGAGTGCTCACTTTAAAGTGACTTTCACAAAGGGCATCTCCATGAGCACTAGCCAGCCTGGAGTTTTTGTTCTACCATGCTAACTTGACAAAGACAGGTTTCTTCCCATCTTAAAGGGCTAGTCCTGACTAGGGGAACCTCAGATAACAGCCTACGCTTGCTACGGTGCAAGGAGCAAGGCAGCAGCGCAAAGGCTACAGACCCCAGCTGCAATATCCCACTGTGCTCTGACCCCTTGTTTGGAAACCTGCAGGTCCTATCTTCATCAGCCCTCTCAGATGTGCAAGTGATTTACAGCCTCCTTCAGCACAAGACATACAGCCTCACTCGGGGGCTTCCCCCCTGCAGTTACTCACTGGCTTCACATCCAAAAGGATAGAAGACTTGGCAATAAGACCCGGTTTCTTGGCCTTCTTCTCTGCATACTGACGCAGTCTCTCCTCCCGGACTTTGGCAGCCTCTTGGTCTTCCTCTTCATCATCACTACCAAAAAGGTCAATGTCATCGTCGTCATCGTCCTCTGCAGCAGCTGGCTCAACTTTCTTTGCTGGTGAAGCAGATGGGAGCTCCACTCTCTTGGAGGGAACACTGAATGGTTCCACTTTCTTCATTGGGGTGACATGCATTCAAGTTTGCATTAAGGAAAAAGGGAAGAAGATTAACTTGAAGCTGAATGACAGCAGCACTCAAGAGAAGCTCAGGTACAGAAGTCTGCATTGCTCAAGACAGTGAACATGGCCCACACCATGTGATTTGTGTGAAGAATCAGCTATTGGCCATCAAAACAGGACACTGGACCATATGGACCTTTGAACTGGCCCAGCATGGCCATACTTCTAACCCCTAGAGCAAAAATCACCATGTAGCCAAGAGCTGATCCTCCTCCTAAGTGCTCAGGGTACTTCTACCATGAGAGTCTGAGTGGGACAGCAGTTAGGAACACAACCAAGCATCTTGCCCTAGCATGAGGAGGGGCCTACACATTCTGTACGCTTACTGCAGAGACACCAGCACCACTGGTAGCATGTCTTCCAACCTACAACAAGAATGATCAAATTGGTGCCGTGTATTCAGCTCCCACAGAGCTTTCTCTTAAGTTAAATACATTCTTATGGGGACATTTGTTAAAAAAGAAATAAGCATCACCAATTCCGCTTATCTATTATAACAGAGTGGCATTTTATCTGGTGCCTTGCTAACAAACTCACAGCACTGTGGACTACATGTTAATCACGTATATAAACTCCAAACAGATTTGCACCAGCTCTCCCTAGCTGAAATCTCTAACGTAGCTTCTTCGCTGGTCTTACAGCAGACTACTCCTCTCCATACATACTTTTTGGGAAAGGTGATGAGGCAGCTGCCAAAACTGCTGGAAAACCTGCAACAGACTCATCCTAATTATAAGCATCTCTCCATCTTCAGACAGCCACAAGACCTTTGAAATGACCTGACACTTTGTGACTGTGAAGCATTCAAGAACAGCACTTTGCCAAGGCTCACCTGGGTTGGAGGAACTGGTGAGGGCTGGTGGGAGGTAGATGACTTTTCCAGAGCATTCAGGCGGCTTTCCAACTTAAAGATGGCCATCTGAAGGTCTGCAACAACTGCAAGAAGGTGTGGGGGGGGGAAACAGTACAGCCTTATCTTGTAGGCTCTGAATATAAGTCAGGATAACTTGCTTCTGCTCAAAGTGGGCTTTAAAAACCACCAGTTGCCCCAGTCAGAGGGAAGCCTACAAAGCTCTGATCAAGATACTGACATGCTCACCTGGTGACAGACAAGGCCAGTAAGGGATACACCCCACAGAAGCAGGACCCCCACATCCAGTTTTGCTTTCTTTGCAGAAGATTCTCCTACTTACCACTGCGAAGGTTTTGATTTTCTACCTCCAGGTGAGAAATTCTGGACAGGAGTTCATTTTGGTCACCAACAGGCCCAGAAGAGGCTGTGCTTGCACTCTGCAACAAGAAAAACAGGAATGAAGTAAGTCGGTTCACCTACTCCCAAACTCAGTGGTTCAGTGAAGCAAAGCAGAGTCATGCCTTCAGGGAAGAAGAAAATTTGAGAGCTAATCTAAGAACAAGGGTATTTTCTCTAAAGGCTTTACAAAAAGAATATAAATATAGCAGCTCTAGGATGAAGCATGAAATATATCTTGAGAAATTTCAGCTGGCACTGATGAACAAAGGATGAAGTAATTCTTCAGTCTCAGATCACAGACTGACACTGAACACACAGTTTTGAAAATTTCACACTAAGGCCCTTAAGTGGGGCAGCAGGTCTCCTCTTACAGACAAACTGAGGCACAGAGCACAGAAGTGACCTGCCTAACATCACACAGTGAGTCACTGTGAAAGCTGGAAAGAGATCCCAGCAGTTCCATACCCCCACCTTCCCCAGTCCAGCCTTTAACTCCTCGCAAAACAGTTTAAGCCTACTGTAACACATCCTGAGGGAGCAGTTATAGTGATCCAGCTTCAAAAGTATTTAATAGTGAAAAAGAGTGGGTTTTTTTTAAGCAGGCCCTTATCTGTAAATTCAAATCAGCCAAGGGAAAGAAAATAACAGGCCTTCACACCTCAAGTGTCACTTTTAACTGAATATAACAATAGAGAAAATTATACTCATTCAGGTGCATCCTGCTTGTAATTATAATGCAGTTCTCTGTTGCAGTTGACATGCTTCTGAGATCCAAGCAGTCACTTAAGATGGAGAGGGGGAAATACAGGGGTTAAGATGAAGAATATGTGGCACACAGACAGCAGGTCTGGGAGACGCCTGGCCCTGGAAGACATGTGAGCTACCCTAGCAGGAAGGTCAAAGAGACCCTTCTCCACCCATCCAAAAAGGGGCAGGGGCCAGACATCAAAAGCACCATGAAATCAACCTCTGATAGAGCCTTTGCAGCAGATGCAGGCTCAGGAAGGCAAGCACTGATCTGCAGTCCCCAGACACCAAGCTGGGGGACCTAAATGCCCTGCTCTAAGTTCCTGTTATATAGGATTATATCAAAGCTACAACCATGTGCCAAAGGACATATGTTTCTCATCATAAGGAAGGAGAATCTGGTCCATCTCTCCGAGGCAGGACTGTCCTTGCCCTACAACACCCTCTCAAATCACACAACCAGCTCCATCCGTGCGCAGGTGACTTACAGTTGAGCGGCCTGACTGCCTCTTGTGACGGGCAGAAGGAGCTTCTTTGCTACGAGGAACTGTCTTCTGCTGCGAAGGGCAAAAGGTTTGGGGGACATTTGGTTCGACTTGGGAGAGAGAAAAGGATTTCACTCAAGCTGGAAGAGGCAGTTCAAGTGCAGGAAGCAGACCCACATGCAGGAAAATCAAGCAACAAGATACGGCCTCATACCAGCTACACACTGAACAAAGCCTGCAGAGAGACATTTATCCATGAACTCTGTCATCTTCTTGTTAAACATCTCAGTGCCTGCAGAAAGGGCACACCGCTGAGCGGCAGAACTAGACCGAGATGTCTAGAGCATGGTCTCAGTCATCTCCCCATCTGTAAAATCAGAGGTGCAGCAGATGCATGCATTACTGCAGCACACATCACAGGCTCAGCTCGTTCTCCGGTCATTAGAGAAAACCTGACAGATACAGAAACACATGCAAAGTCACCGAGACTCTTAACAAGTCCACAATCACCACTAGTGCACCTCTCCCTAAAGTAACACAACACTGGTCTGCACTAACAACTTTGAAACCCCTGCGTGGGCTTCCATCCTCACATGCACAACTAAGAACAGAGGCTGCTAGCCACCGTGGGCTCATCACACCAGGCTAGCCCTTAGCCTTACGCACCAAGAACAAACATTAAAGCTCAGATGAACTCATTGCCTGATCTCTTCCTGTCCGAGTTACACCATGAGGGCAAAGGTCTAAGTTAATTCAGTGAGAAGGGAATTCTGGCAGCAGTCATATCTATCCTCAACCCTTGAAAAAGCACTTCATGTTTTGACTTATGATCAAACACAGGAGCTGTGTCACCTGCAAGGAGATACACACCTGCTTGTTTTTTTCCCAAAGGCAGCCTGCTGATTCAGCTAAGCAGCAAGCACCACAGATATTTGGCAGTTTGAAGCCCTACTCGCATTTTCAGGCCAAATGCTGAAGCATTTCAGCAGGCTCTATGCTTGCCCTGGTGACTGGCTATCCTGTGCACAGCTGTGGACTTTCAAGACACTGTAAGATGGCTACACCTTCTTCAGCCTGTTCAGTGCTGCAGAACAACCCACTTTGAAACCCTGGCTTTCAGCTTTAGTAGAAGCATTTGCCGCAGAACCCAGCTGTGCCTCGCATTTCTTTTCCCTCTTAGCAATAACCTCTCAAAAATGAGAAATTAAATTGAGGCAGTACCATCTACCTTTACACTTGTCAGCTGCCATCCTGAAGCCTCACATGGAATCCGTCAGCACTGCTCCTGCCTGTAGTCCCACAGGAAAAACACCTACAGCTTGGCAGGAGGCCTCCAGCTCAAGACAAACCTTCCTTGCACGTTTGTGTCATTTAGGGGAAGAGTCTGAGAAAGTCATGGCCATTGTCCCCAAAAATGCCATAGCTATGGCTTACAAAAGCAAGGTGAGAGGACTCTAACACTCTGCTCTGCAAGAAGCTGTTCTTGACAAGGAGAAGCATGGGAAAAAAAATGGTATTTTATTATTTCAACAGAGCTTTCTTTTGAGTAGTATAAAATACTAGGATACAATCCTAGCTGTATATTGCTGTCAGTACCTGTTTGTAAAACTTTGTGTAGCACCCAGGGAATTGGGCAGCGAGGCAGAGCTCTACAATGCACAATTTTTTTTCCCCTTTTCACCCTTCCTTTGCCAGCTTACATTGAGCCTGGCAGGTAAGACAACATTAAGGTTGCTAATACAGATAATGAAGCCCAGAGAAGAGCCAGCATTCTCAGTGGGGAATTTAAGTATGCATCTGCCCATCAGTATGGAGTAGTACAGGTAGCACAGGCATGCAGGGAGCTGCAGCCCAGATATATAGATGACTCCATGAGAAGCCATCTCACCTCTGGGATTCCTCAGTTTCAAGTTGCTACTGAGGTCTCTGCAGAAATGGCAAGATTAATTATCAACTTAGCTGCACCTATGACTTACACACCCACAAAATTCATAGTTGAGTGTTGTGCACCTGGATGAACAGATTCAGCATATTACATATGCTAAGATCATCCTAAACCTGGATGCACTTGCTCATCCATGCTGTATTTTTCACACCTGTTTAAGAGGGAGGTTTAAACATGATTGGGGCTCACAGTGCTCCCAGACATGGCACAGCAAAGCATTTAATTCAACACCCTGTGGAACTCAGAAGTTATTTGTTAGTCCCGAGCAGCCCCTGGGCAGCATGAGCCTGAGCACAGCCATCTTTTCCTGGCAAGAAGAGAGGGTTGCCTGCCCCAAGCTCAAACAAACAGGAGATAAAAGGTCTTCGTAGACTGGACCTGCCATCCCTTGAGAACCCATAACGTTCACAACGCTGAACCAAGTTCCCAGTTCTGGGAGGTAGGTAAGCCTCATGTTCAGAATTTGATGAAAAGCTGCCTTTATGAGACTGTGGGTTCTCCCCTGAGGTGAGGATGTTTCAAACTTTTAGAGATGTGGTCACCAACCTAAGCAAGACACTACCTACAGTGTGTTTTTTCCTATGCACAACCAAACACTATTTCCACTTGACTCAACTGTGCCAAGAGGAAGCTCAACACAAACATTGGTCAGTTTTATCAAGGACAGTAATGCAAAATCCCAAAGGTGGGGAGTTCCAGAACATCAGTCACTTCCTGCATATTGTCTCACAGACAGAGCTCTTAAAACCTTTATTTTTAATAAGCTTAAGCCATAGTTTTTGTACTGAACCCACATGAGCGATACACTGACCAGTGCTGCAACCTATTAAAAATATTTTGCATAGCAGCAGCACTCAGCAAGCCCAGAACCACTTAAGGACTGCATACAGATTTAATCATCCAGGCACATTAAACCCCTAGGACTTCCTGCTTATGAAGGGTAGAATACAGAATCTAGCCTCAGCCTCAAAGGACTATCAACATCTGGCCCTCTGTGACGTTCTCTAAAACTTACTTTACGTATCAGAGACTACCACTGACTAAAGGAGAAAAAGTTGGCAAAGGTTACCATTTCTTTTTGGATAAAGCTATGAGTGCTTTGTGAGCACCCTGATGTACCAAAGGAAGAGCTCTTGTAATTGGCCAGAGAGATTTCTATCAGCTGAAAGAAATCCACCTGGACAACTACAGCTAAGAGCTTTTGTGCCTTGGTATCTCAGGCCTAACTAACAGCTGGAAAGCTGGCACTTCCCTCACTACAAGTAGTATCTGGAGGTATCAACACTTTTCCCTTAATTTGAGTTAACAAGTTATAACAGTAATTAAAAAGAACAGCATGCAGGCTTTACAAGCTCTGTAACAGATGTGATGTGTAGGTTTTCCAGTCCTCACAAAGAACTCTGCTTCATCCAAAAAATTAAACTTATTTCATGCACTTATTTTCATTTCATTGAAGAACACCCTTTTCCCTCAGGTTGCCTGCCTAGAGGCTCTGGAAACATGGTAAGTTTAACCATGGTCAGATAAACCAAATTGAACTGTGGGGAAATTATGCTGAACTAGAAGAGTTCCCCTGCCTAACACCGGCAAGATGGATCCTGGCCGGTTTCCTACAGAAAGTGCAACTGTTCCCTGCACATACAGACGTATTTCTG
Source organism: Falco peregrinus (assembly GCF_023634155.1). NCBI lineage: Eukaryota > Metazoa > Chordata > Aves > Falconiformes > Falconidae > Falco > Falco peregrinus. Next base: position 13,846,557 of record NC_073723.1, read on the forward strand.
AATGTGGTCTCCAAACACTTTAGTATGACTAGGGTCTCCAAACACTTTAGCACGATCAGAGGTTTTGTGGGAGTCTTGTTTGAAATCCACACACAGGAAACAAATACAGCAGCTCTGTAAGAGGGAGCTTGGGCAGAGAGGGGAATAACAGAACTTCAGACACTCACGACAGCCAGCTACTCAGTGACATCCCTGCCATTACAGCCCCCAGGGAGGGTGTAAGAAGCAAGAGTTCAGTCACCCACTCTGCTGGACTTGCTTACGATCTCAGACACGTCAATCCTCTGTGCCTCAGGTCCCCAGCTGTAAGATTTCTCACCGCCTGTGGTCTCAATGCCACAAGCCGCAGTACTGCGCATGTTAACAACTTTATATCTAGGAAAGCATTAGCGATCAAGCAGATGTCAACTGGAGAGATTGTTTAAAGCAGAGATGACCATGCAAAGCAGGATGAAAGGTATGTGCAAACAAATGTTTCCAGCATCAGAGCTTTGTAGCCTCCTTCAGGAGGTACAAACCATTGCCTCAACCCTTCTAATGCTCATTCACACATCTCAGAACAACACTATCCAGCTGAAGCAGATCTGAAACCAGCCTTGGCTGAACTTCACAGCAAAAGGCAGGCACTAATCTTTCATCTTCCTGTCTTGAGAGGCAACTCTTTGCTTGTTACAGCTGCAGACTCCTGACAGTAACTCTACATGTTCAGATCAAAGGAAAAACTAAATCCTGACTATAAAAACATGCTTCACTATTGCCCTGTAAATCACAGTATAAATCAGGCTTTCTGAAACACAAACCTGAAGTTTAAGCGTGTTCTAAAGTCAAGCCTGCTTCATGCCATGGCTGTCCCAAGATTAATTATGATCCTTCAGAAACGCAAGCTACAAAAGCTGATGTTTCAGACTTGTTTCTCAACAGTTCAGTCTTTCTAATTGACCCGCTAACACAGAAGATCCAACTGCTGTTCACCGCCTCAGGTTTCAGGACAGAGGTGTGGCAACGTGTGGAAAAACTGAAACTGTGAGCTCTCTGGGGTATCACATCAGGCAGGGTAAGGCATGATCAGTAAAACAGGATAACAGAACAGTAAGGAGGAGGTAACTGTTGCCATGTTCTCTGCTTATCCAAGCAACTGCATACTTTGAGAGCAGAACAGCAGCTATAGGTTAAATTACTATGGCATGCCCCTGGCAGCAATGCAGATTAGGGTGCACAATGCTTTGCCTAAAACAGTTGTGCAGTAATACAATGCTTTTCCTTCAAGACTTCACTGGAGAGTCTCAGTCTGCTTTCTGCAACACCCTGGATTCTAATTTTAAGGCCCTATGGCTCAATCCTGACCTTAAATCCTCAAGCCCACCAAGCTTTCTTCAAAGAAACAAAAATCCAGCAGATGAATTTTTTTGTATTCAGCAGTAACACCACCAAGTGCCACAGGGGTGCAAAGGACTTTATGTTCTCAAATTTCTTTCCAGCTTTGGTCTAGTGCTTTGCTGGTTCTCGCGGTTGTTCCCATTACAGGACCTGGACAATCTAAATTGACATGCTTCTGACAGAAAGCACCTCTAACAGGAGTAACAGGCCAGGGCAAGAAACTCCACATCTTTGGCAAACTACAGACCATTCTGCAAGATGAGAATATGCCTTCAGGGCAGACCAGCAGCACTGCCAGGTGATCTGTATTTAGGTTTCCTGTCCCTACTCACCACATGCAGCCTCTGCTCCTGGAGGCAGCAGCAGCCTTGCCCAGCTTGAAAAGGTCTCTCCAAAGGCATTTAACACTGTGCAAAGCATTCTTCAACCCTGTTTTGGATGGAGGCTCATTTTCCCACATATTTGCCTTACTAAAGTCCAAACTAAAAGTCTTTGACAGGGGTTGGTAGTCTGTACTGACAGCCCAAACATTATTTCAGATCTGAACTTAAGTGAGCCAGCTCAGGAAAATGTTCCCTAAGCTGTTGACTGAAATACTGATGCCAAAATAAGAAACTAACATTAGAAAAGCTTCAAGTATTTTTCTTCCCAACATGTTTTTGTTTGGTTTTAAGATTACTAAGATGTCCCAACTTTCCATTGATTCCCATGCTGTATTCAAAATCACTGAATCTAAAAAAAATAATCCTTTCATCAAGTTTGCCCTGCTCTTCCTGCATCCAGTTCCAAGTTCCAGTGCAGCAATGAGTATTCTGGATCACTCACACAAGCAGCTGCAGAAGCTGCTTTTGTAGTGTCAACTTCAACAGGCACAGGGAGACCACCAAGGAGAAAGCAATTAACCAAACTCCTTCAAGTTCATCCCAACATATGGCTCTTTTCTGCTTGTTTTAAGGAGTATTAAATACTCCCCTTGAGAAAGGCTCCACTCCCTGTTACTGTACTGTTCTAAATAGAAATTGAGGGTGTTAAATACCGCAACAGGCAGTTACAAGGCCAAATCAATATAAAGGATGGATACCCTCGGATGGAAGGTATGTAGTAGCTCCACTGCAGAGGTAAGAAATCAAGACACATGGACTATATTCAGTGACTTTTCTTCACCCGTGACACCAGTCCACTTAATATAAGATCTCAGCTTCCTCTTGAAAGATTTAAGACTTTTTAACAGTGCTGTTTGTACATATCAGCACAAAAACACCTCCAGAAAGGATGTTACTGAACTTGTACAGGACGGTCCAGACTTAGGAGCTAGTAGCCAAGCTGAATTTCCTAGATGCAGCAGATGGAAGATACCATTTTTTTGCACATACCCTAACTGAAAGCAAAACAGAAAAGAGAAGGTGGCAGCACAGTGTACCCCAAGAGAGACATACACGCCTGCTGGCAGCTCAGTGCTTCGCTACTCAGCAAGGTTATTTTAACAGTGACACATAACCTGTTAGATAAGACTTGTGGAACATTCCACCAGGAGCAAAAAGAAATGCACAGCATTAACCCAAATCCAGTTAGTTTTAAAAAGCACTGCAGGCTATCAAGCAGGTAAGCAGCATGCACTCTAGTAGTAATGGTGCTCTTGATGAGATGGAGCTATGCTGGTGGTACACAGCACTGCACACCTTAGTCTTCTCCTCTAACTTAAAAATAAGAAGCCACACAATCTATGAAGTGGTCACAGTGGAGTTCTGTGAGGTGCACCACAGCTAAAAATGGTTGCAGGTAGCCAGCTGGTGAGAGCTTGGGTACTCACTCCGGCCAGCGATTTCTGGATATTCTCCCTGGCTCTGGCAATGTCGCGTAGGATCGTGCTGGCCCCGTTCTCCTGCAAACAGTGCAGAAAGAGCCAAGATATTTTTTTTAAAAAATATGAAACATTGGAAACTGGTCAGGGAAGTTAAATAAAAAAAAAGGAGGGGGGCAAGAGCGGGGGAGGGTTTCTTCCAATGATTCAGCAAATATTGCAAAATTAGCTGCAAGAAGGATTGGTTCTAAATGAAGGAGCATGGACTGCAGTCCCTGGTCACATCAGGCCACGTGTCCAGAAGATCATCCAGTCAAGAGCTTTTCAGTTCTCTATTATTATCCTGAAGGGTTTGGACAGCTGCCAGCCAGGCAGAGGGTTGGAGTCACTTCAGTACTCCTTCCAGATCTATCATTAGGCAGTTCTTTTTCATAGTATTACCTGTCACTGTATTCAGGCAAGAAGTGATAGCCCTAGCTGAAGTCTTCCATCCAGACAGGTATGACCCAGAATATGGCAGCACAAGGTTGTGCTTTTCCACCCCCATGCTCCTGCTGCCATGCCTCAACCTGGATTTGAGGATTCCCTTCCTAGGGCACAAATTCAGTTTCCATGATCCGTTCACTCCTTGCCTCTTCCAGACTGCAACCCCAAAGCAAGATCCGAGATATGAAACCACCCACAGGTTCAACCCCCCATGTCAAATAAACCACAGAAGAGCAACAGCCTGGACACATTCAGATGGAAACCACTTCCAGGTTGCAGGAAGGTTCTAAGGAGCATGTATCTTTTTCCTTAGCAGGCAAGTGGTTGATAAACTGCTGCTGAATCTCCACCAGAGCCTTCTTGCAGGGAGGTCTTCTTCATTGGAAGCTCATTACGTGGCATGAAATAGCTTAACAGTTCTTCTAAGAGCACTGCAGAGATTTGCACTTTAACATCTACTTCAAGTGCTCATCTATAGCTTCTAATTTTTATGCAAGTGTCCTAGGTGCTGTGCCACCACTATGCTAGCATGGCCAGCAGGAATAGTGTGCGCCTAGAAGCTATTACCTAAGCAAAAAGCTTCCCCTTAAACACTTGCAAGACAGCCGTTTAAAACTCTTAAGCAGCTTTCTATATAACCAACCGAACGCATAAGCAGTTAACAGCTCATTACATAGCAGGAAGAAGTTACGATAGCTCTGTACCTTTAAACAGTAATAATTTCAGGCTAATATTTAAACTTGAACTACTCAGCTTGTGCTGCTGCAGCATGCCCCATGCTTCGCCTCCACCTGCTCCCCCCAACTCACCAGTCCTGTGATGCAGTCTTCTGCAGGAGCACACTGAATACTTCAGGAGGGTACAAAGAGAGGACCGTAATTCCTTGTCTCTTTGGAGCCACACTGCCTCTCTTCAAACATTGTATCATACATACTCAATTATATCCCTTGCCAAGGAAGGTTTTGCTGCTCCAAAACAGCAGCAAAACAGCATCTTCCCTGGCTGAATGGGGACAGGTCAGTTCTCTGCACAGCATATCACCCAGCTTAGTCATCAGAACTGCAGCTCTTGGGGCTTACAGATCAAGCTGTGCCCCTATTAGATCACAGATAGCATCTGTGCCCCGCCATAGCAGCCTGAAAAGATTAAGAGTAACTGTGGCAACCTGTAACTGCTTTGCCTGCTGTTACAAAGGCATCTGATCTCCCAGTACACTGGTTGTGTGGCAGAAATTCTTCACAGTCCACAGAAGATTGCCTTTCAAAAGACATTAGGGGGTAGGCTTAGAGAGCTCTAAAGACAAGACTTACACTTGGAAAAAGCAGCACCAACAGTGGAAGTTATTCAGATGTGCGCATCTAGGTGGATTGTGTCCTTCTGCCTGCTTTGTATTAGCTCTTAAAGCTCCAGCACTCTACTAAACCCATATGAGAACAAGTGTTACCTGCTGGTGTGAAGAGCTGCTAACTGGCCCGTTCATCTGCTCATAGAATCTTCTCTCAGCATCATCATACTTGTACTTCTCAAACCAGATCTTCTCATGCATAAAGTAGTCAACTGCCATTTTTCTACAGAAAGGAAAAGAAACCACAAAAGTGAGTTCCTAGAAGTACTTAAGGTTAACAGCTTGCAATGAGCTTGTCAGAAGAGAGCTTTCTTCCCCCATAGAGCTGTGCCTGCAGCTCTCTGCTTGGCCATTTCCCCTCCAGTGGAAAGCTTTAAGTGAACAGGATCCTATTAAGAAAGCAGGGCAGCCTAATTACCCACCTGTCTGCCTGGCCTGACCTGCATTTAGCAACAGGACACCAAGTGGGGACAGAATGAATTAGCTGATCTGTACCTTCTTCCACAAAAGCACTTTCAGAGCAGGATTTTCTAGATCATGCTAGACACATGGGAATCTGCTGCTAAGAAAGATGTCTTGTACACGAGAAACAAAAAGGAAATAATGCTTTTAATTCTTAAGACACCTGGTGACTGTGAAACCAAAGATTGAAGAATACACAGCTCCAAGCATCATGTGCCACACTACAGTGTGCCAACAAGAGAGCACTCTGTACGTGACAGGCAACTCCTGACACTAGCTCACAAAATTTAAAACACATTTCAGTCTTCCTTGAAAACAATTCAACTGCATTGACAGCAACTGTTGGCTGTCTTAGACTAGTACATGTCTCTAACAGGTCACACCATGTTTCATTAGGGTGCACTACTGAATCTTCCTGTAAAGAACAACCCAGCACACCACCTGACACTGACAGCAACTGGCCTCCAGAGTCCAGACATATACACAATTTACAACAGTACCACAGGTAACCCACATGTGCTGCCCTTTTGGAAGCTGCTGCAACTGTTTGGAAATTAAAATAATCAGGAATGCAACATTTGCAAGGGATATGCACATGCCGCTACATGGAGGAACAGCATAAAGCATCCTAAAACTGCTGTGAAATAGTGTTATTTTTTCTTCAGTGCAGCAGCTTCCACAGGTTAATTTCTTAACTTGAAAGCAAACGACTGAGCCCTTGCAACAGTAAGAGAAGATGTGCCCTTATTTCAAACCAGGGGACAGCCACAGAGCCAACATCAGCTGGAGAAGGTGAGAACAGGGACAGAGCACCACAATGAAACCACACCATTACCAGGTTCCACCACACAATGCAGACAGCAACTAAAAGCAACCTGCAAACAAACCCGTCAGCTCAACCCCCACCAGCTCTCCAGTACTTCCACAAAAGCCAACAGATGAGTCTTGTAAAACAAGCACCCTTCTCATCTACTCATTCAGAAGAGGCCAGAGGCCACCATACCACACAGCTCCTCTACACAGAAGCCATTCTCATCAGCACTCAAACCTCCAAGACCCCGCTTGACCTGCCAACCAGTACTATTAACAAAGAACCCTGGTTACACACAAACATGCCATCTATTTTACAACAACACATGCACTTCCCTGGGGAAGGGTGAAAGGCATGACCAAACATCTAGTTCTGTCCAAGTAAAGAGAAAATTATCCCAGACAGGACAGGATGAAAGGCACATATGCTCTAAAGCTTGTCTCTAATCCCCTGTATCATTGATGTAAAGATCTTAAAACCTTTACAACAAGTGCTAAAAAAACCTCAATGATCGGAAGTGTCAGAAATAAGACCTAATGCTCCAAAATCCTTTTTCCCCCCCCCAAGAACATCAGTCTCTACCTTAGCACTGCAAGATAACTTCTAAGCACTGTCCTCCGGACAGGATCCCAGGGCAGTACAGACCTCCATGCAGCAGACTTCGGGGTTCATCCAGTCATACACAAAAGCATATATTTAACACAGAAAGCATTATCTCATACCGCACATCATTCAGGACTTTAAAAGGAAGTCTTTAAATGTTTCTGGCTTCAAACTGATTTATAACTGCAAGTTACAACTACAAAAATAATCTACAATTTGAGAATGAACTCTTCCTACCCAGCTACTTATATGCACATCAAACAAGCTGTAATCCAGCCAGCCCTGTCCCAAAATTAACAGCAGCTTCCAGGCAGAATAGTCTAATAACCTTCCCCCCTCCAGTGAAGCAAATATAGCACATGCGCCCACCAGACCAATGCCCTAAATTGTAATTCGTCATCATCCCCAAGCCTTCTTTGCAAGGTGGAATTTGGTAGTGATGCTCAAAGGTAGTCACTGCCTGTGTGAAGCCCAATGACTAGCCTATGTGCTGTGCAGGAGAACTGGGGATAACTGCTTTTCTGAAGGATCTTGTGGCATTTTAACAGAAATACACAGCAAACAGCCATCAATTTTACTTCTCAAATTCAAAGATGAAACACCACACCTTCTGCTGTCTCAGCAGGCCTGTTTAAATCTCATGACTACTCTCTCCAACTTCTCACTTTTATGACCTTTTGTAGGCAATAGGAATACCAAGAGGGCCACAGCCCTGAGTTCCCCCACATACAAAGAGGGAATCAAACCTTAGCTCACTTACCAGCCCTGACTTTAAATGCTTAACTTCTGGCACCACACAAATACTACCCTTTAGCCACCAACATTCATCGGGAGAAAGGGGTTCCTGGAAGAAGTCCCATGTCTTCGTGTTTGTGTGTCCCGCCCCACGCGGCCCACCCCCCCCACCCCCCCCACCCCCAGTTACCCTGCCCACAAACAGGCTCTCTGGCTCAGGAGCAGCATCTCCCTACAGCGACATGCATGCTCGGTCCTGCAAATACAGAAGACTCCTGTCTTCTACACATGCAAATTCTTTCAGCTCAGTCCTGACCCAGCAGTTTTGCATGTGTGAGTGTTACCCCAGAATAAACTTCTCCTACTTCGTTTCTGGTGCAGGTACGCTTGAAGCATAAGCAGCTGGCTGAGAGGGAGTTACTACTGCAGATTCCTGCATCCCCGTACTGTCTCCTGTTCTTGACGTTTTCAGAGCCTCGGCTGCATAGTATCGTGTCTCAGCACTGTCATATGCCAGCTTATTAAGCCACACAGTTTCGCTGCCCTCATGCAGAAAAAAGCAGGTAGGTGAAGGTTGCTCAGCATCACTGGAAAGCAGAGAGTTGGTGGTGGTCTCCAGATGTTTCACGCCTGTTTCCTTTCCAGCGCTGTCGTTCCTGTCCTCATGGTGGTTCTTCAATGCTCCGGGGCATCCACGCTGCTGCTGTTTGACTTTGCCTGACGGATGACCATCAAACATGTTCTCGTAGAAGCTCTTCTCAGCATCATCATAGAGAGGTTTCTCTAACCACACCTCTGACATGAGCGCCTGCAAGCTGGAAATCTGTGGCTTACCATTTACCGTCTGGTGTACAGAACCAGGCAAACTGGTAACAGAGGAAGCAGCAGAAGCAGCAACAACATCTGGAGCCAAGCTTGGTGTAGCAGGTGTAGGCAGGGCTGTAACATAACCCTCATCCGGCGTTCTCAGCCCAACATTGCCAGCATTTGACCACACAGACGGGATGGTTAGGACATTTGGAGGAACAAAGAACTGAGATTTTTCAATAAACACCTCCTCAGCCTTATCAAAGTCAAACTTGTTGACCCAGACATCCTGAACAACATGGTGACATGCAGACAGACTACCATGGGAGCAGGACAGGACTGCTGAAAGCATCCTTGGCTTAGGAATGTCTTGGACAGCTTTTGACCTGGCCACTAAAGGGGACTGCTCAGCAGTTAGTTCAGGTTCTGGTGCTTCCTGGTTCTGACAATCCACTAGTCTTTTCCTGTACATGTTCTCAGCGCGATCATAGAAAGGCTTGTCAAACCACACATTGTCAGCTAACAACCCAGTCAGAATAGAGTCTAACTTGGAGGCCACGTTTTTGGGTTTTGGAGAACGCTTCCGTTTCCTTTGCTTCTTTCCATTCCTTGCTCTCTTCAGGTCTCCCTTGAATTCGCTTTCAACTGAGTCATCATTGCAGACTCCATTTACAGCCTCTACCTCCTGGCACTCCTCTGGGGCTGCAGCAGCTAGCATCGCTTCTCTTTCGTAATGCAGTCTCTCTGCTTCATCATATTTGTGCTTGTCTACCCACACTTTTTCTACTGGGCAGGGAGGCTTCCTTGTCCTCATCTTCCAAAGAGTGGCAGCATTAAAAGATAAGCACAACAATGAAGTAGTTGCAAGAAAACTAAATAAAGCAAGGGCATGCATCAGACTTCGGTAATTTCTTAATACAAGAGTGTCAAAAGCTATCATACCATTATTATTCATGTCAAAGAGCCTAAGCATTTTTATTCGATTTTTCCTTTGTTACCGATTTTAATTCAAAGATTAAACTGCCTAAACATGTCTAGTTTCTGAAGTCAAAACAACATTCCTCCTAAAATACTTCTGCTGCTCTGACAAGTATTCTGTATGTTACTATTTAAATATAAAGGCACTGGCTGAAAGCACTTTAAATTTCACTTTTGAAGACAACTGGCAGAAAAAACCTACAAGGCTTTGTTCAAATCCCTGGTAACGTATACAATATTCTTCCATGTTAGTAGGTAAGTCCTTAATTACTTGTTAGGTATTCTCAACTAGGTATGGTTTTGGGAAGACAGGCTAAAGAAAGATGCCCCAATTTTTCAGTATCTTTAGAGGTCATTGCTTACACCTATCTGTGTTCTGCTACCAGAAGTCAGCAGAGGGAGCTGACTGAAAAGCTATGACTCAAGTTTTGGTTTAAAACCCCAGTTACTTGCAAATTAAAACTAATGAATCACTGAAGATCTCACAAATAGCTTAGTTTACCAAAAAGATCTACTGAAATGAAAACCATTACATCTACTCTGTGTTTTCCTTAGTCATACTTTACCACAGAACAAAATAATCCTAGTACATGTAGACTTATTTTAATTGGTACAGGAAATACCTTTCCAAGTACAGAATTTACTGCACTGCTCAAACATCTAACGAGTAGGTAACTCACTGCCAAACACTACAAAGTCAGATCCTTAGAGTAAAAAAAAAAGCCCAAAATGAAGTATCTGTAAGCCAGGTCTCTGTTTAGCTACTGGCAGTTGCATGTTTTATAGGTACAAATTTATCTGTGACAGGTTGCCAAATAAAACACATACAGCTGAAGTATCCTCCAGACTTCAGTCAACAATTTGCAGTTCAAACAGTTCCTGGAACAATTTACAAGCCTCAAATCTGGGGGCTTGACAGACCAGTAAAAACAAACCTATTACAACTAAACACTTGCTTTTTTAAACTTTCAATTTTAATTTCTATAGTTTAAAATATTAATGTCATAACGTATTTCAATTGTAACAACTACTAGGGAAAGCAAAGACAGATCTTTTTCTTACTGAGTTGTGAGAATGCTCCTCCAATAGCTGCTGAAAGCACTGTGATACAGCTAAAAACATGTGAAAATATCTAAATTGAAACTTACTTTCAAGTATTTATTTTACTTTACACTATTCTCTTGCATTGTACACCAGTTAATAGAGAAAAAGCCCACTTCTTACTACAGACAACTAGAAACAAACCAGCGCTTTCAATAAACATTATCCTACTTGTTACCATCAACATCAAAAACACCCACACTGGAAGCACATGCATTGCATGGTAGGAGCAATGCTATGAGCAAGCGGTAATGCAGGTTTGCAAGTCAGGATAAGCTCTGCTACTACAGCTTCCACAGTACTATCATCAAGCAGTGAAAAATGACATCACATACATCATGCAAACAGAAAACATGCCTCCAAAGAGCCTACACATGTTATTTTCAAGTACAAGGATACACTCCTGCTGTTAAAAAAACCCCAACATTGAGGCAGCCCTATACTCCTGATCATCTCAACTGCTGGACAAATAATTTTAGATATTTTTATATTTCTTAAGTAGGAAACAGCATCCCCCTTAAAAAATAATCTTTACAGGAGATGCCAATTTCAATGGGATTCTTGGAGGGTAGCATCAAGAGGAGGCAATGTCTGCTAGAGCAGTATCTGTATTTCAGTCATTCAGCAGACTGGAAAAGGATTAAATGATGCAAATAAAAAAAATGTTGTGCACAAAGGCCCCGCTTTGCAGTGCACACATTCTAGAACAGCAGCCATCCGGATCTAGTGGAGTAACCTGCCAGCACAAAATCTAGGGGAAAAATAAAATGCACAACTGAAACTACATAGGCAGGATAGTAAGTCTGAATTTGTAGGTTACTTAGGTTGTTCTGTTTAGGAGTCCTTAACCATCAGATTTCTCCGTTTGCCTGACATGCTCTGCTTGGCTCTACATTCACATTCGAGTTATCCCAAGAAAAAATCACAGCCTTCAAAGAGATCCTTCATTGAGAATACTTCATTAACCCAACACAGGTGTTGTATTCAGAGGTTATAACAAAAGTATTTCAGGAAGAATCTCTAGTGGGTGTAATGAGAAACCCAGACATGACTCAATATAGCTTTAAATACTTAATTTGCATTACACAGCCATTAACATTTCATACAGAAAGAGTATGACCATCTGACAAAAATAAAACTAATAACTGGAGTTTAGTATTTTTAATTATAGGTGATTTTGCTCAAGTCCTTAAGCAAACAGCTTCAAGCTACTGGAGTTGCAGCCCCCACATCACTCATCTCAAGGGTGAGGTGGATTATTGAGTACTCCAATTACCAAGTGTCTCTCAAAGAACTGTCTCAAATCAAAATGAGACACAGCTGACGTTAATAAACAAATCTGTAAAGGTACACTTATTTCCAGTAGAAATCAGAGAACTGTACAATAATCTGTCTAGTGAGAAGTATCAGATCCATGCCTATATTCCCTTGATCTTCCAGAAAGTGCAAAACCCACATGACAACTAGAGAGTACTTACTTTTTTAGCTCCTATGATAGCATTAAGAAAAAAAGATAAAATTAGAGAAAGTTTCAAGTTGTAGAGATGCAGCAGCTAGTCACCAAGGACATAGAATGACAAGAGCTGAATGTATTATCATATAGTTAATTCCCCCTCAAATACATTTAATGAAACTTACAGCTGGTTAACCCCCCAGAACTACATTATCTTCATGAACCAACACCACAGACAACCACTTACTTTTAATTTTAAATAACAAGCAATAAAAATTAAGTATCCAAAAGGATCCACCCCATCACAACAGGGAATCAAACAGAGAAGATCCCAACCTGCCATATCAACACTGTCAGCTGGCGCTCAGGTCCCCCAGTTTCAGGTAACTAAACACCAACAGCAAATACTTTTAAATAATTCTGAAAATATAATATAACAATTATAATGTCAAATAATGAATTCACATGACTGCAGTTATTTCTACAAGTCAGCAATCTGTAGAACATTGCATAAAATAAGGCAGAAATAAAACACTAACACCAGTACTCAGCCTACCAATTTTTCAGAAAAAGCATCAATACAACATGTGAAAGCTTGCAGAAGAATTCAACTTACACAGAGGCTACACCTACAAAAACCCAATAAGACAGCTTCCTGTGTCATCAATTTAACATTACACCTAAGAGGGCTGTTTCTGCAAGGAAGTAACACAAACCTCCAAGCCAAAGTGACCACAAATGTTCCCCATCAAATCTGGCTCACAGGAACTCAAGTGTTGTTTTTACAATGATTATTACCAGGGAAAATCTTAAAGGGAATTTATCACAACAAGTGTTAATATCATTTTCCAAACACAAGTCCAAGACACTTGCAGCACCTACTTGTTTCCACAATGAGCCAAACCTTATAATAAAGACCAGATTTTTGAGGAAGTTTAGAAACAAGCAAAAATTGAAAATAAAAAAAAGACATTTCTACTCTGTGTCCGTTAAGTTTTCCCAGAAGAACATGGGAAGAAACATATATGAAGCTTTTAACCACACAAACCATCACCTGAGCTGGTGCAGACAGCCTCATGACAGGAGAGAGCTGCAGACCATTAATACCACAGCACTACCAGTTCTCCCAGCGTATAAATTTACTCCAGACAAGACACAAGCTCACACTCCTCCTTCAGCCAAGTCTGCTAAATCACAGTACGACAAGCAAAGGGAGTACACCTAATGTCACCAAGTCTGGAGGGAGAAATTCACCTCTTCAGAGGTTCTGGAAGAAATTTAAACTGACTCACACTGCTCACAGTCCAGTCTGGAGCAGCTAAGATTTACCACCACACAAAACCACCATCTGTGCAATTGTTTCAGTGCTTCAACTCCTCAAAGTTTTACAATTGAAAGAACACACTGTAGTTTTATGAACACTCTCCACTGGCAAAAAACGCAGCACAGAAACTAGAGGTGCACTCTGCACTTAAAGCAAAGTAATGCAACATGAACCCTTGGGTCTCCCGCTCAAACCACTCGAGACCACATTCATCCACGACCTAATAACATTTCTCAGAAGTGAAGCAGGTTTTCATTTTAATGAGCTTTTTTTAGCACAAAGATAAATTAATGCTTTGAGACAGAGGCAGCAAACTTTATAAAAGCTCTTACTGCACACTCCAGAGATTGGCTCCTGTGTACCCAGGACAATTTTGCTTTTCCAGTGATAGTGCAGATAATTTATCAGGGGTTTTACAAAGCATGAAACCACTGAAAAGGCAAATGATATTAATCTTTATTGATGCCAAATAATAAAATACTCCCAAGTAGCAAAAAAAAAATAAAAATCACAGGTCAGTATTTAGGCCTCCACAGACCACTAAAAAAGGCTTTAAAAAACCTGAAAGGATTTTGAATCAATAGCTACAGCTTCAGAACTTTGTGCTTGGTGTTGTCTTGTCACCATGTCCTAGGTATTTCAAGCCAGAACAAAGCTGTGGTGTACTTCCAGCACTGCAGGGAAATGTGTAATGTTAAAAATAGGCAATGAAACGGCCTCTGTTGTTGTTCTGTAAATCCAAAATAAGCTTTGGACTTCAGCTATTTGGCTGCATTATCCCTTTAAGCCTAGCAACTTTTTAGAAAGTCAGTAAAACAAAAGCATACATCACCATAATGCTGTAGCCAAAAAAAAGAAAGTTAAGTCAACTCCATTTATTGGTTTAATGAAAGCCACTCTTTTTCTATCCATAAGAAAGTTACATTTCTTCTGAACAGAGAGGCCTACAAAATAAAGGGGTGGGTGCAGTCAGGTTATAAGTATGTCTGTCACAGCTTCCCAGAGACCTAAATTCCATCAAGCCCTACACAATTTCTTGCACTGGAACTGAACTGCGATTTTAATCTCATGTGCCAGGCTGACCAGTCAGCTCCCAACAAGGCACAGCAAGTCAGGTAACACCACAGTTTGAAATCAGCTCTCCCAGAAATAATTTAAGTTTGATGTGACAAAATATTTCTGATAGCCTTGAAGAGTCTCTTTAGATGAGCGAGCGCAGCAGATGTCATCTGTCACTGATCTCTGGAGGGATGTGACAGCTTTCTGCAAGCTGTAACAAAGAGGGCAAGACAATAGTCACAGTTCAACTGCCTTCTTCAGAAAAAGACATCAAAAATGGGCATCAGGTGGCACCAAGGGACATGGGATGATGTACACATAAGGCAGCTTGCTGTGGTTTCACCCCAAAACCACCCCACAGATGCAGCCCCAAAGGCTACGCAGGAAAAGTCCTGATTTCTGTAAATCCAAGCAGCAATCAAGCCAACACCAGTTGCTCATCCCCCAGCCCAGCACTGACAAGTTCTAACTACAGGAGATTCTATCCCAACCCTCCATCGGCATATCTGGTTACATGCCCTGGCACAGGTGATTCCGACAGGGCCACCATGGTTATATATTTAGTGCTCTTGTGCTATCACATGTCACACCCTCTCCATTAGAAACTCCTGAACACTCATCCCAGCAGCAGTCAAAAAAATATAAATACCAAAAACCCTAGAAATGGCCCATTTGAAGTCAGAGAGAGCAGACAGAGGAGCAAGAAGGTCCATAGGCACCAGTTTGTTCCTTTCTACAGCCTCAGACCTGCACCTCGGCTACATCACACTAGACATCCATACTGCCTGTGAAACGCTTCTCCTCTTCTTAAAACCGCTACTACCGCAGTCCTGCACAAAAGCAAGAGCCATTTCAGCTACGCATTCAGGCACCAGTTAAGACAGCTGCTTCATACCTACAAGCTCTACAGCAAAGGAAAGACAAGCATCATCCCTGCACTGCCTCCTGCTTTTTATTTTTGGTGATTCAGTTAAAAGCAACAAGACTTGTTTCACACCAGAGGGTCTGATGGCTTCTTGCAACTGAAAGGAGCTAATCCACCCCTTCCTCAACACTAAAGCAAAAGAAAATGCAAATGCTTTGCAGCTAAAGCAAAAGAAAATATTAATGCTTCTGTAGTATTGCTCTTCTAGTTTCGTTCCCTAAATTGGCTCTCCCCCAACTCACGAGCAGCAGAAACAGCGGTCCAATGCAGCAGCACAGGGTCAGGAGACGAGCTGCTATCACCTTTGCTATAATATAAAGCTCCACGCTAGCCTTTAGCCAGGGAAACAACCACCACCCTCAATCTCGATCACCTAAAAATGCAACTCTTTGCTCCAAGCAACAATGCTGCCGAGTACAAATGAAGAGATAATCAAGGACATGAGAAATCACCAGCAGGGAAAGACAGGACAGAAATCACCATCACAAGAAAAAGCAAAGTAGCTTAGATGAAGAGAAAAAAAAAAGGCATACCTGGCAAGGTCAGGGAGAAAGAGGGCACACCTAGAAAAGGAGAGGAAAGAATTACAGCTATACCGCCAAATTTATTTTCTCCTCCACACTGAGCATGACAGGATTGTGAACATCAGATTACAATCAATTCCAAAACTTCAATGATCTAGACTTGAAAAAACAAATCCATATTGATTTCAGTGAACACCAGCAGGGAAGTAGGAATGATAAGACTGTAGCAGCCTCAGCAACTTCAGCTGCTGCTGTAATCCTTCACAACCCCTGAGAGAGCACATCAGCAGCCTTCACACAACCACTCCTCCCATTCCCCAAATAGTTTTGAAATAGATACCTCCTGACCGAGCTGTCATTGGAAGAAAAAGGAAAAGCAGAAAGAGCAGAACGGGCTGCTGGAGGCACCACCAAGGTTACAGAGGGGCTGGGAACACCAGCACACAGAGGGGGAAAGGCGAGATAAGCAGGGTCCAGGTGTACCAAGAGAGCAAAGACAGGTCAATGGAGGAGACCAGACATTACAGGGCTCCCAGCTCCAAAACAAGTTTGGAGAAGCAGCTAAGAGTGCAGGGCCATGGGCTGGATCATGCCACTGCTTCAGTTACAGAGGGTTGTCAGTTGCTCTGTGCCAGGACAGTGCAGCAGTTCTAATTTCCCTTTGCAGCAGGTGACTCAACAAGAAACCATTGCCAAGATGAACAACAGGGAGAAGAGCAGACCCCCATGGCGCCCAGAGCTACAGGAACAGGGGGCTCCTCTTAACTCCCCTCCCTACTAAGGCAGAAACCACCCTAATCCCCTCCAAGCTTGAAGAGGCGAGGCTTCATGCATCAGGGATATCCCAACACCAGCACCCCAACAGAGAGAGAACCCACTCCCCATAATCCGTGGAAAGGTACAAAGATTTACGGAGACCTCCAGCATCAGCCCTTACACCAGTAACTAGGTGCTCCTGCAACCACCTCCCTAGAGCCTGCGAAAGAGAAGCAACCCCACAACACCCTTCCCTGGGCCCAGGAGAAGAAAAGGGATCTCCCAAATAAGGCACCCCCCACATCCTCCTTTCTTGGGGTGTGAGGGGAGAAGAGACCCCACAGGGGATGGAGAGGTGGGGAGGGACTCCCACATCCCCCTTCCCAGACCCATTAAGAGGAAACCGAAATAAGAGATTGTGGGGAGCATGGTAGGGATGTCACCCCACTAATCCCCAAGACCTTGAGCGGGTACAAGTAACCCCGAAGACCAAAAGCACCCAAAGCCCCCTCCCTCAGGACTCAGGGTACCATGGGACCCTACAGATAATGGGGGGGATCCACCCCCACTACTCAGGCTATGAAAAAGGGACCACACAGGCAATGGAGGAACCCCACAACCTCCCTCCCTGACTGTAACAGGGGAAGTAACGACGTATAGTGACAGACCGCCAGAGCTCCCCGTTCCCGCCATTGCGAGGGAGCCACACGTTCTCCTTCCACAGCCCGTGAGCAGGAAGGGACCTCAGGGGGGACAGGCGAATTGCCCCTTCCTGAGGGCTGTGAGCGAATGGACCCCACGGATCGTGGGAAGCCCCCACAAGGCGTCCTCCTGGCCCCCGAGCAGGAAAGGGCCCCGCAGATCACGAGGGGCTCCCACAATCTCCCACCCCGGGGCTGTGAGAGGAGCAAGGCATCTCCTAGAGTCCCCCGAAACTCCCACTAGCAAGGCTCACGGAGGAAGAGGGTGTGGGGCTGAAGGGCCCCAGAGAGCGGGGAGCCTGCCCGGCGGGCCGGTGAGGGGGGCTGCACTCACCGGCAGCGCTGGGCCCCGGGCAGGCCGCAGGCGGCACCGCTCCGCTCGGCCTCCACCAGGCAAAGGGATACAGCTTAGCGCGCGCGGGGGGTTGTGGGGGCGGCGCGGACCACGAGCGGCGGGGGCGGGGGGTGCAGAAGGGGTGTGCGAGGGGAGACAACGCGCCGCACTCACCGCGCGGACCTCCTTTCCCCCCTTCCTTTTCCCCACGGTAGAACAGCCGGGCGGGGCGGGGAAAGCAGCGCTGGGGGAAGAGGTGAAGCGTGCGCCCCCCGTCTTTGTAGAGTGGTACAACTCAGAGGCAGCGGCGGGGCTGCGGGGAAGAGTCCAACAGGGCAAGGAGAAGGGGGAGAGGCGCAACCTAATCGCTATGGAGGGGGACGCATGCGCGTTGCGCGCCGCCCCGCCCTACCGGCCGGCTCGGGGCCGGAGCGGAGACAAAGGCGCCGCGCCCCCCCCCCCACCTCCCGCCCCGCCCCGGTTATAACGCGCCCCCCTCCCGGTACCGCGCCGGCCCATGGCTGCGGGGGCGGCTCCATGCCCGGGGGGGAGCCGGAGGCGGGTGGGGGGCCGGCCGGTATGGCGGGAGGGCGGCAGGGCGGTGGCGGCAGTGCAGCCGCGGGGGTGTCGGTGAAGATGGCGCTGCGACGGGCCTACTCCATCAAGGACAAGCTCCAAGCCATCGAGCGGGTGAAGAAGGGCGAGCGACAGGCGTCTGTGTGCCGGGCCTTCGGGGTGCCGGGGGGTACGCTGAGGGGCTGGCTGAAGGATGAGGCCAAGCTACGGTGGTTCCTGGAGCAGCTAGGGGGTGAGGTGGGCACCCAGCGCAAGAAGATGCGCCTGGCTAACGAGGAGGAGATCGACCGCGCCGTCTACTCCTGGTTCCTCGCACTCCGCCAGCATGGCGTCCCCCTCTCTGGGCCCCTCATCCAGGCCCAGGCCGAGGCCTTCGCCCGGCAGATCTACGGTCCTGAGTGTACCTTTAAGGCCAGCCACGGCTGGTTCTGGCGCTGGCAGAAGCGTCATGGCATCTCCAGTCAGCGTATCTATGGGGAGGGTGGCCTCCCCACCGAGCCTGAGCGGGCTCCCACTGCCTGCCCCGAGGCCCTGCCCGTGCCAGCTGCTGATGCTGGGGGCTATGGCGACGAGCAGATCTACAACACCAACATCACTGGGCTCTACTGGAAGCTGCTGCCAGGGCAGACTGGCGGAGCAACGGCAGCAGCACGGCGGCGGCCGGCTCCCCGTGAACGGGTCACTGTGCTGCTGGCTGCCAACCTGACTGGCTCCCACAAGCTCAAGCCGTTAGTGGTTGGGGGCCTTCGTGATCCCCCCAGCCTCCGTCATCACAACCAGGACAAATTCCCTGCTTGCTACCGCTACAGCCCCGAAGCCAGGCTGGGGCCAGCCCTTCTTCGGGCTTGGTTCTTTGAGGACTTTGTGCCGGGTGTCAAGCGCTTCCTGCGACGGAGCTGCCTGCAGCAGAAGGCTGTGCTGCTGCTCAGCTCCCCACCACCCTCCTCCGGGACTGGCTCTGAGGAGTCCCCGCCACTGCAGACACCCGACGGCTCCATCCGCGCGCTCTTCCTCTCCAAGGGCCCTGCTGGCAGCAGCTCGGCCGGAGGAGGAGGCCGAATCCCGGCCCCACTGGAGCAGGGTGTGGTGTCCGCCTTCAAGCAGCTCTACAAGCGGGAATTGCTGCGCCTTGCTGTCTCATGCGCGGCTGGCAGCAGCGGCTCGGGTTGCCCCATGGATTTTGTGCAGTCCTTCCTCCTCAAGGACATGTTGTACCTGGCTGGCCTCTCCTGGGACCTCATCCCCCCCAGCTCTATCGAGAAGTGCTGGCTGCTGGGGCTGCGTGCCGCCTTCGAGCCCCAGCCTGGGGAGGAAGAGCATGGAAACCCCCCACGTGGGGAGGAGGGTGGAGGGGACAGCAAAGTCTTTAGCGACCTCACCCACCTGGCCGCATTGGCCTACAAGCGCTTGGCTCCCGAGGAGGTGGCTGACTGGTTGCACTTGGACGATGTGGCCCCGGGTACGGAGGAGGATGATGGGGAAGAGAATGCTGAGGAGGAAGGCCCTGGGGGCTGTGGGGCAGAGGAGGAGGAGGAGGAGGCAGCTACCCGAGATGGGGATGGTAGAAGGGGTGGAGAAGGAGGAGATATCTTGCTGCCCACAGCTCGGGAAGCCATCAAAGGTCTGGAGACAGCACTGCGCTGGCTGGAGGGTCAGGACCCCCAGCAAGTGGGGCCGCTGAAGCTGGTGCAGCTCCGCTCCCTCATCAGCATGGCCCAGCGGCTACACCGCGGTGGCAGCCCCCATTCCTAGGGCAGGGCAACCTGTGACCTCTCAGCTACCAACCACCACACTTGAGGTGTGGGGGGTGAAGGGGGCTGGGGACATCCCTTTTGTCCCAGGAGGCTGGCAGCAGAGGTGCCAGCTCCTCTTACCCCTCTGTCACAGGCAGTCACTAGAGCTCAGGAGGCCCAAACGCCCCTGGGTTATTACAGCTAAGGGGGGGTTACAGTTTAGGGCTAATGGGGGGGGGGGGGGGTTTGTGCAACAACTCCTCCGTACATTGCATATTCCGAGGGTTATTCCTCACCTGAGTATATTTAGGAGGTGCTATTTTTTAAGTCACATGAGACTGAGTGGGGTTGGCCCCCTAGTCACTGGCACCACTAGAAGGGGGTGGGTGCCTCCCGTGCTGCCCAGTCCCTCTGACCCCGTGAGGAGGAGTGAGAGAGGGACATCCTCAATATCACCACGAGGAGCTGGGATGATGGGGGAAGTTACACTAAGTAATTCCTTGCATCTTGGAGCGGGGCTGGGGTGGGCACTGCCGGCTGGACAGGGACCACTCCTGGGTGGAAAGCATTCTGCCATGGAGGAGGCTGGTGATGCTCTTCCTACTGCCAAAACAGAGCCCTGTTAAACCGGGGAGGCTTGAGGCTGGTTTAAGACAACTTTCTTCATGCACTGGATTGGGACAGGGACACCTGGGGTGGCATCCATGAAGCTGCAACTCCCCAGAGAGGGTCGCCTTCATCATTCCCATGACAGCCCCATGCCTGGGAACACCCAGACCACAGAGACCTGCTGAAACAGGTACCATCACCTGAGAATCCTCATGAACCCAAAGGCTCCAGGGATGGGGGTTAAGGTGCCACTCCCAGGGTCTGCGGGGCAGTTGGGGATGGAAGATGCATCTCACAGTGCAGGGCAGATGGCCTGCCAGTGTGACATGCATTGTGAGTTGAGATGGGAGCAGGGAGGGCTCCCAGCACTGCCTTGAAATACTGGAGGCATCAGATGTGAATTCAGCAACTGTTGACCTGATTTCAATTAAATATTAGCCTGCTTAGCCAAATTATTGAAAGGAGAAAAAAACCCAACAACTCATCAGTGCTGCCATGCCCATGTCAGCAGGCAAGGTGGGTGTTTTTACTTGTTGAGTCTTTGTCTCATAACATCAGAGTTTATGAAAATTAAATGGATTTTTATTGCCACTTTGGGGTTGTCATCTGTGAACAGTCATGTGGAGCCATCCCAGCAGAACGGAGGCTGGCACAAGGGGAACCTCTGTGCGGTTGTGTCCTCTTGGTGTGGTCTTCTCCATTGTGTTCCCCACCTCTCTGCTGCCTGTTTAATGCAGTAGGGCCAGGCAGGCACCTGAGCCACTGCGGCTTGTCCCCAAATCGATATTTTAATTTATTAGTAGGGTTAACTTGCCAATAAATGAGGCTGCCAGGGCATTTAGGGAGCAGCAAGGAAAAAAACCCACAGAAGTCATCAATTTTGGAGGTGAGGTTTGTCCTTTCAGATCATGAAACTCCACTGCAGAACCTATTTCAAGAAAAGCTTCCAATTAGGGGAGAAATGCACTGTTTTTTTTCCCCCACAAACCCAGCCAACCTCAATTTCTGCTGTTTGGCTGCTGCCAGGTTGACAGCCAGCATGATGTGTGTGTCTGTCCCATTTCATGCTTCTCCCTTAGCTTTGGTTTCCTAATGGTATGTGTTTGGGGCTTGATGCTGCAATGCCTGAATGCAGACTTCTATCCACTAACGGGATGTAATCATGTAAAACCATGTTTCTAATTATTTTTATAGTCTTTTACACCAAAAAATCACAAAACAACCCACAAAAAACATTTTAGAGCTTGATGTGGCTCACTTCAAGCAGTAGTTTGTGAGTTAAAGGAGTCATCCATTTTTGACAATGTTGCAAAGCTCAGCAGAAGATACAGGGCTGGAGGTCTTCACTTCTTGTGTCAGTCAGCCTGGGTGCTCTTATGGCACTATTGGCCTGGTTTGGGAGGTGACAACATCGAACCATGGGTTTGGGTTGAAAGGGACCTTCAGAGATCATCTAGTCCAACCCTCCTGCCTTGGGAAGGGACATCTTTCACTAGACTGGGTTGCTCACAGCCTCGTCTAACCTGACCTTGAACGCTTCCAGTGATGGGGCATTCACAACTTCTCTGGGCAACCTATTCCAGTGTCTCACCACCCTCAGTGTAAAAGATTTCTTCCTTATGTCCAGTCTGTGTCTGCCCTCTTTAAGTTTAAAACCATTGCTCCGTCTTTCTTACCAGCCCCCTTTCTACACTAAAAGGCCGCAGTAAGGTCTCTCTGGAGCCATCTCTTCTCCAGGCTGAACCCCTGCAGCTTTCCCAGCCTTTCTCCACAGCAGAGGGCTTTCAGCTCTTGGACCAGCTCCATGTCCCTCCCCCAGCCCCGCTCCAGCAGATCCCTGCCTGGCTTGTGCTGGGGACACCTGAGCTGGGTGCAGCAGGGCAAGTGTCTCATCAAAGCGGAGCAGCGGGAGAGCATCACCTCCCTTGACCTGCTGGCCATGCTGCTTTTGATGTGGCCCAGGATGGGACTGGCTTTCTGGGCTCTGCGCACACATTGCTGGCTCATATTCAGCTCTTCATCCACCAACACCCACAAGTCCTTCTTGGCAGGGCTGCTCTCAATCCCTTCATCCTCCAGCCTGTATTGCTACTGAGGATTGCGCCAACTCAGGTTTAGGACCCTTGCACTTGGCCTCATTGAACTTCATGGGCTTTGCAGGGGGCCGTTCCTCCAGCCTGTCCAGGTCCCTCTGGATGGCATCCCTTCCCTCAAGCAAATCAACCACACTGCTCAGCTTGGTCTCATCTGCAAGTGTGCTGAGAGTGCCCCCAATCCCACCATCTATGTCATCAATAGAAATATTTAATAAGATTGGTCCCAGTACATATCCTTGAGGGACACCATGCATTACTGGTTTCTACTTGGACATGGAGCCATTGACACAGCCATCCAGCCAATACCTGATCCAGCTAACAGTCCACCCATCAAACCCACCTCTCTGCAATTTAGCAGCACAAATGTTGTGTGGGACCATGTCAAACACCATACAGAGATCTAGGTAGATGACGTCCATAGCTCTTCCCTTATTCACCAATGCAGTCACTCCATTGTAGAAGGCCACTACCTTTCTCAGGCACAACTTGCCCTTGGCAAAGCCATGTTGGCTGTCTCTAACCACGTCCCTGCCTTCCATAGGTTTCAGCATGCCTTCCAGGAGGATCTGCTCCGTGATCTCACCAGGCAGAAGATGCCTCTCTTGAAGGCAGGAATATTAGCAGTAAGGTAGTAGCAATAATATACCTGCAGTGAGTTCTGATTTTTTAAATAAAATTTTGGAATTTAAGCCATTTTTGTTAAAACTAGTGCATACCAAATTGATGAAGGTCATCAGCTTCCTGGCTTTGGGATTGAACATGCTGCTTCTCTGCAAGACAACCTGAAACCCCAGAGCTCAAAAGCCTTTAGGAGGACACATGAAGATGGGGAAAGGCCAGGGGCTGAGGTCAGCAGTGTCACAAGCAGTGGGGCTGGATTTTGCCAAGGCTTTTTCACCAGGTATGTTGAAATGGTGTGGAGGACACAGAAGAGATGGAGATGCCCGAGAATGAAATTGGTAGGCTGCATATTTCAGAGAGACCAGCAGAATCACCTTGGGGGAATCTGGGGACAGGGCAGGGATAAAAGCAGGCAGAAGGAGAGAGCTACCAGGTAGCTTGGAAACCTTGAGGAGCACTGCTTCCCTGCACCACGTAGGTGCCGTGAGCCCCTTCCCTGGCTCCACAGCAAAGGATAGAGATCGGCAGGAGACACAGGCAGGCTCAAGCTCTGCCTCTGGCTTCTGTGCAGCTTTGCTAATTAATTAGGTGCCTTGAGGAAGTGTCCAGGAAGTTCATGCTTTAGCATGACCCGGCAGCACTGTAGGGCTGTGGCATCTCTTTTGGCTTGGTGCCACTGACATCTGGGGTGACAGCAACCGTGGGGAGAGAGTCGAAGCCATAGGAGCCAGAGGCTCAGCATCCAGCTGTTTCTTTCACCAGCAATGTTTTGCGTGGTTTCAAAGCAGATTGCAAATCATCACTCATTGCATCCGTGCAAGTGCTGGGAAGCAAACAAAGCTTAATTAGGGCACACAAAAGGCTCAGATCTTCTCCAGATAGGCATTTCTACTCCCTTGATGTACAGCACCCCAGAGCTGACAGCTTCCATCCCACCACCTTGCTGCCAGAGAGGGACCCATCTGCAGGCCCATGGTGTGATGCTGGTCCCTCGCCAAAGTGAAAGGTGGATGTTTTTCAGCTGGTTGACTTCTTACTCATAATTTTGGGATGTGGATAGCAGCTCTGTGTTCATGCACACATCTCCAGAGCTGAGCAGAGGAGCAGGCACCAGTGCCCATGTGTAAAAGTCAAAGCCTTTCTCTGTACTCATCCCCAGAGCATCATCCTGCCAACTTCCCACTTCTCAGGGTCCCTTGGCATCCACATACCACCTGCCGCAGGGATGTGGCCACTCTGTCCAGCCCCAGCAAGCTTGACATGGGATCACCCCATCCCAAAACCCTGCCCCCATCCCTGTCCTCAGTGCCATACATCCTGGCACAGCATCAGTGAGTGTAGAGCCAGCATGGCATCAGCTCCATCCCTGGTGAACACAGAGCCGGCATGGCATCAACTCCATCCCTACTGGCCCAGGGACCCATGGCTGTCACCTCCCCATATAGGTGACCCCATGGTGGGTACAATAGTAGCCTCTAGCACTGAAGGGACCAGAAAGAGCCAAGCCCGCCATTGTGCTGCCCATGTTTATTTGGTCCCAGTGCTGCAGAGGTAGCATGTGGCATGGACACAGGTCCACACCATCTCCCACCCCCAGCCAGGGTCTCCTGGGGGTGTCCCCTGCTCCCTGAAGGGATTCAGTCTGGTCGCCATCACCCCTCCCGCCCGATGGGGGACAGAATGGAGGGGCTCAGCACTAGTCCTCAGCCATGTCGCGTGCCCGGTTGGTGGCTGCTTCCACAGCATTCATGACAGTGGCTCGCAGTGCACCCTTCTCCAGCTGGTGCAGCGCATGGATGGTGGTGCCCCCAGGTGTGCAGACATCTCCTCGCAGCTTTGCCGGGTGCTCCCCCGTCTCCAGCATAATTTTTGCTGCACCCTACAGGAGATCAGGGTGGGTCAAACAAAGGGGACCTCCCAAACACCCTCCTCTTTGCCCAGGGATTGGATGGCAGCATCTTCCCACGGCCCACACCCCTGCAGCAAGGGACAAGGTGCTGAAGCATCTGTCCTACCACCATGCCCTTTGCTGTCTTCTGGTGGCCTTATCTTCGTTTCAAGAGAGAAATGCCACCCAACACCTCCTCCCTCACTCTGTCACCCTGACGCCCAGAGCAGCAACAGTGACAGGATGCCCAAGCCAGGTGGGAGCTGTGGGGTAGTGGGGAGAGGAGTGATGCTAGGTGTCCCTGAATGACAGCACTGACTCACCAGCAGCGTCTGAGCTGCGATCCTACTGGCTAAGCCACCTGGCATGCCCATCTTTACTGCTCCTTCAGCCAAGGCTTCGGCAAACAGGTACACCTGGGGAAGAAGAACATCAGGGGTGAGCGTGGCACAAGTGGGGACCCCAAACCCCAGCCCCACATAGGTGGGATTTCTGCTGGTGTCCCATGTCCTGCTGGTGAGCTGGTGCCCACTGAGTGTGGGTGCTTACGTAGGCCACTCCGCTGCCACTGAGGCCAGTGTGGATGTTGATGTAGGATTCAGGGACCTCCTCACAGAGCCCACAGGATGACAGCAGGCTCTTCAGCAGGGCAGCTTCCCCGTCACCAGCACTGCTACCCCGGGCGAAGACCATTGCCCCTGCCTGTACCACACATGGCAGGTTGGGCATGAGCCGCAGCACCTTGGTCCCAGCAGGGAGAAGCTGGGGAGAGACAGGGATGGGAGAAGGGTGCTAGCTCTGGGGAGCACCCAAGGGTGCCCTGAGACACCAGTGGGTATCACAGCCCCCCATGGGGCTGGCAGAGAAGCATGGTCCATAGGGAAGAACATGGAGATGCAATGTGGGTGGGTAGAGAGCCACAGCAGCATGTCCTTCTCCACAGGCTTGGGTGCAAATGGGAGGAGGAGGAAGAGGAAAAGGTGGAGGCTCACCCGCTGCAGTGTCTGGAGGGTGACACCAGCTGCCAGCGAGACAATGATGTGGTGGGGTCCCACAGCAGGACGGATCTCCTGCAGGACGCCCGGTAGGATGTGGGGTTTGGTGGCCAGGAAGACCAGGGTGCTCTCCTGCAGCACCTCCAGGTTACAGTGAGTGGTCCGGCAGCCTGACTCCTGCGTGAGCAGGGAGAGGTGTCACAGCTTGGCACCCCCCACCTCCATGGACAAGGCACATTCACATGGGGGGACATGGCATGGGGACCCACTCTGGCCGCAAAGCCACCAAGGCTCTGCCTGGATTTCACCCAGACCTGGGAAGGATGAGCCAAAGCCCTGCAAAGGGGTAAAGGGTGCCCCAAAACTGTGACAAGGGGCACCCCAGCATGCCTCACCCTTCCACGGCCACCGAGTGGGGTGACTTGTCACTCCATGGCCCCACTCACCTGCCAGGCATCCAGGTTTTTGTCCGAGGGAGCGCTGGCCAGGACGTTGCTGGCTGGCACCTTCCCTTGGGGAACACAGGAACCAGGGTGAGTGGCTGGGGTGGCCCCAGGGTGTTGGGGACACCCCAGCACAAGCCCAGGGAACCTGATACTAGCTGGGATGTGCTCTTCTCCTCCAACCCCTGCACAATCAGCCTAGGGGACACAGCACAAAGAGGGCCAGATTCTGCCAGTCTGGCTGGCATAGGCACCCCATGGGGACAGCTGTGGGCACCCAGTGGGTCAGCTGAGGTGCACCCAGTTGTGCCATGGTGCAGCGGCAAGGGAGGTGACCCCAAATGCAGTGGCCATCTCCCAGCTTCTGAGTACGGGCAGGGCCATCCCCACACTACCCTATGGGGCGAGGACAACCAAGGACACCCAGGGAGAGGGGACAGGGCTATGCCCCCACTGTGAGGGCAGGGAACCTCGGGAGGGGGACAAGACAGGGCTGTCCCCATATCCCCACCCTGCCCTACGGGGAAGGGACCCCACGGAGGGCAGGGAAGCCGGGGAGAGGAAGGACAGGGCTGTCCCCATGTCCCCACACCGCTCTGTGGGACAGGGCCTCCCGGGCCTCTCCCCTGCCCGTACCTGCCCGCAGCAGCCCCCGGGCCAGGCCACCCGCCATCCGCCCGGCGCCCACGAACCCCACTCGCAGCTCCACCGCCTCCATCGCTCCGGCCACCGCACCGACACGCCCCCCCCAGGCCCCGCCCACGAACGCCCATTGGCTGCGCTTTGCCCGCCCCTGCTCACCCATTGGCGGCTCTTGGTTATTAGAGGCGGGGCCCGGAAGAGTGGCGGGTGTCTGCGCAGGCGCGGGAGGTGGCCTGGGGGCTGTGGCTGGGGCGGAGCCGCCGCGGTTTACGCGCGTGGGGGTCCCCAGCCGCCTCCACCGCCCCGGGGCTGGACCATCAGCCGAGCCCCAGGTACCCCTGAGTGTACTGGGGGGGGTCCCCCCGCAATGGGATGGGTAGCCTCAATGGGCGGTCCCCCAGACCTGTCCTTGACCTTGGTGGGGGGCTGGTCCTGGTGTTGGGGTGCTCCCCACTCTTTTCTCCCTGCAGGAACCCCCAGTCGTCATCATCATCATCATCATGCCCTGGAGCTGCTGGGCTGTGCTGCTCCTCTGCACCACTGCCAGGTTTTGTGGGTGGCTGGGCTTTGGCATCTGCCCAGAGAAGCTGGGGATCCGCCCATCTGTCCCCTCTGAGGTGGCAGCACGTGTTGACCAGTTCTAGACTGAAGCCGCTTGCTGGGGGCCATCACCCATGAACTTCTGCCACCATCAGGTGTGGCTGTGGGTCTCCCCCCGGGCTGGGGAAACAGGGGATCCCCAGGACACCCCACCACCACCACCACCACCCTGGGCAGCTGCTTTTCCTGGTGTGGGCTGCCTCGTGTTGGCATGGTATGTCTTTGGGGGTTGAAGGCAAAGTTTTGGGGTGGACTCAAGCAGTTCTCCTTGTTTCACACCCAAAACCAACCCCTCTATATGCTCACTCCAGCTGTGCTGGGGGCACCCACGGGTGCTGAGTCCTGCTGCCACCAGGTCATGGTGTGGCTCTGCTCATTCTGCGCTGACTTGGGTGAGGAGGAGGTGACCAGGCTGGAGGTTGACCTGTTCAACTGCCAGGCCAGTGACCAGGCTGGAGGTTGACCTGTTCAACTGCTGGGCCAGCACTGAAGGTCACCGGACACACCACTGCATGTCAGATATGGTAAAGTGCCAGGGCAGGGCACCTCAAATCCTGTTTTCTCCAATTCCACCCCAAATTCTGTATTAATCCATTGCAGTTCCCGCCCCCACCCCCCCAAAAAAAATAATAATAAAAAATCCTAAACTTTGTAGTTGCAGAGCCTGAGTGGCACCCAGCCACCTCTGCTCAGCTGCTCATCCTCATTTTGGGGTAAAACCAGCCTTGTTCAGCCCACTTCCGTCGCGGCAGATGGGGGTGTCCACTCCTAACCCTCTTCCCACCCTCAGCCTTGCCAGCTTTACTTGCTTCTGAAGGCTTTTCCAGTCTCCCCAGCACCGTGGGATGGAGGCTGAATGCTGAGGGTGAGCCAGCTTCCACCTGGTAGGTGGTGGTGGGCATCACCATGGAGTGATGGTTTGTGGGGTGCTGTGGAGCCGCCCCCTGTCACCACCATTCCAGTACCCCCCAGTATTCGCCCCAGGAGGAGCTGTGGGAGTGGCTGGCTCAGTGGCCGCAGCCAAGACTGGAGATCCCTGTCCATCACAGCCTGCAGCAGCCAGTGCTGGATGAAACCCGCGTCGCCAGCTGGTGGCACTAGATGGCCTGGCTTGTGGAGGACATCACCCAGCAGACGGGTAAGGGCCACCAGCTGGGATGCTGCTATATATCCTTGTGTCCCACTTTAGGGACTGAAACGTCTTGGCTCTCCCTACAGGGAACGTGAGCAGCTGTGGTGTTGTGAGGCCTGGGAAAGGGCACTGGGTTTTCCTGTCAGACCTCTACCACGTGCAGGGTAGAGCTCAGGACATCCATTCCCAACTAGGTAGGAAGGTGGCAAACCCCATTCCCAGTTCTTTTTGCAGCAGAACACCCTTGAGTGCAGCTCGCCTGGCTTATCCCAATGCCATATCCATCTCCCCCACATGCAGAGAGTGACCTGACCCAGCAGCACTGGATGAAGGAGGTGATGGAGAAGCTGCAACAGATCAGCCAGAGGCTCAGGCTGATGCTGGCAACCATGGAGGGTGCGTGGAGCTGGCTGAAGAACCATCTGCAGCACCTCTGCGCCATCCCTGGCCCAGCTGGTGAGCTATGCTTTGGTGCTGGAGGGCAGATGGGTGCTGGTTCTTGCTTACCGTCCCACATGTCAGAGCCCAAGTACCACATCCACCTGCATCATACACACTCCTGCTTTCTGCTAACGGTCACGCTACTGGTGCTCATGCTGCCCTGTGCAATCTTCCTTTTCCTTGTCTCCAACCCCCTTGGCAAGCTCCTCTGTATCTTGGCATTCTCTGCTTTCCTGGTCCTTGACATAACAGATGGGGACAGGTGTGGGGGGATCTGTTTGGGGACATGCCACTCTGAGAGTATCACAGGGGTGAGCTGGAGGTGCTCTACCCTCAACGATGCTCTCACTTCCCTGCAGGGCAGTGCCTGGTGGCAGCTGCCTGACACAGTGCTGGGGGAGCCTGGCCCATGCTTTGCAGGATGGAGCCCCATCACCAGCTCACCTCCACCCCAGACAAGTGGGATATGGTTGCAGGGAGGAAGAGGCATGGCACCCTTGATTGCTGCTAGGACCCAGCCTGGGTGCCCATCCTGGATGTCCCATCCTGCTGCCATTTGGCAAGGTCCCCTGGGCTGGGCTGCCAGCCCCCAGGCAGAGGGGGCTGGTGTCATGGTTTAACCTCGGCCAACAACCAAGCCCCACATAGCCACTTACTCACTCCCCCCCACCCAGAGGGGTGGGGAGGAGAATCAGGAAGGAATGTAAAACTTGAGGGTTGAGATAAGAACAATTTAATAATTTAAATGGCATGAAAATGTAAGAACATAAATTAAAATAACGGTAATGTCAATAATAACAATAACAATCATAATGGAAAGGTGGGGCAAAAGGGTAAAATCCAAAGGAAAGGGAGAAAGGAAACCAAGTGATGCACAGTACAACTGCTCACCACCCGCTGGCCGATGCCCAGCCAGTCCCGGAGAAACGATCCCCCCCAGCTAACCCCCCAAGTTTATATACCAAGCATGATGTCCCATGGTATGGAATACCTCTTTGGCTGGTTCAGGTCACCTGTCCTGGCTGTGTCCCTTCCCGGTCTCTTGTGCCCCTCCAGCATTCTGGCTGGCAAGGCCCAAGGAACTGTGAAGTCCTTGAGTCTAGTATGAACATTACCCAACAACAACTAGAAACATCAGTGTGGTTATCACCATTGCTCTCACCTGAGAGCCAAAACAGCACTGTACTAGCTACTAAAGAAGAAAGTTAACTCCGTCCCAGCTGAAACCAGGACACCTGGTGTGGGCTGCTGGTCCTCAGGAGGAGTGGGGTGGGCTGGGGTGGGCTGCGGCCCCCAGGAGGAGGGGCCACCACTCTTGGCTCTCTGGAGCAGCCCCTCCTCTCCTGTCCCCTTTTTTCCCCTTCCCTCCTCCTCTCGGGTCCCCTTCCCTAAACTCTCCTCCCATCCTCTACACTTCCCATCCTCTACCCTCCCTATCCTCCTCATCACTCCTCACCTCTCCTCTCCCCGCCCTCCCCGTCCCACCTATCCCGTCCCCACCTTACTCCTCCCTTCCCCGCCCCTCCATTCTCCTCTTTTGCTCTCTCCTCTCAACTGCTCTCCGACCCTCCTCTTTCCTCCCTTCCCCTCCTCTCCCAAATCCTCCCCTCCTGTCTCCCTCTCCCCACCACTTTCCCCCCCAAGGCTCCCTTCCCCTCCTCTCTCCACTTTTTTTCTCCCCTTTCCTCCCCTCTCCTCTTCTTTCCTGCCTTCCCCTCCATTTTCCTCCCTCACCCAGTTGTGTCTGGGTGGTTCCATGGAGCATTTGGGCTCTGAATGAGTGCAAAAGTGAGCAGTTGCAGTGTATGAAAGCACGGACTCAAGCTGTGGTGCAACCAGAGACACTTTATTGTACAGAGAAGCTCATATTTATATTTCTGAGCCCAGATACAAATTCCAGTTGTATGGACCACCAGGCTCAGGGCAGAAAGCATTCATGCAGTTACATAGCCATATTTCACTACAAGCATGCAGACACCTATTTGCTACTAGATAACCACGTTTAACTTTCTTACCTTCCTTCACAATACCCAGGTGTTCTCTCATCTCTTGCCAGATCAGACGTTCTCCATCCTCCTTTCATATATCTCTCTTCAGACATTCTCTATCCTCCTCTCCCATATTAGTGCATAAACTTACCTCATCTAGGGTATTCATTAAGTTTTAGGGCCTTTGCCAAGTTCAGGACAAAAAATCAGGGCCTGTGCCATGTTTCAGGACTTCAGCTTACCTCTGTTAGGGCCTTTGCCATGTTTTGAGGCCTAAACTTACCTCAGTTAGGGCCTTCGTCAACAAGTAGGGCCTAAACTGTTTTCACTTAAGGCCTTGTTTTGTCACATGGTGAGGTCGCTAGATAGCACACAGACACCAATAGAGAAAATAACCTTTATTTACTGTTGGTTTCACA
The DNA here is from genome assembly GCF_023634155.1 of Falco peregrinus. NCBI lineage: Eukaryota > Metazoa > Chordata > Aves > Falconiformes > Falconidae > Falco > Falco peregrinus. The sequence goes on from NC_073723.1 coordinate 13,878,322, forward strand.
TTCATACAGAAAAGAAGGCAATACGCACATACAAAAAGGATGAGCCTACAATACCCTGATTCAAGCAATAGAACAGATAAGCAAGGCAATGGACCTAATCATTACTACTCCAGGTTAGCTATAGCGATGAAGGAAGATACATATACCAATTGCCTTAATACATTACTGTCCTCAGGTCCACAGGTGCTGTGGAGCCCCTCTTGCAGCAAGGATGTGGACAGCCTCTCCTGGCAATGGGGGAATCCTACACAGGGTGTCCCCTCATAGGCAAGGTCTCTAAAGTCGCTGCAAGAGTGTCCAGCATTTGTACTATTGAATAAAAAAGCCCACCTAATTGCAAATGTGGAAACACCTGGTTTCACTCTCCCCTCAGATCCCACCAAAGCCTGGCCAGGGCTCAGGGAGGACCTGAGGGAGTTTCCTTTATCTACTGAATTTTGACCACCTGGTTCCAAACAAGGCCAAACAGCTGGATTCATGGCCTTGGTGACCTGCGTCTAAGCAAGGAAGGATGTGCTATCTCTTCACTCACGATTCCAGTTTATCTTCAGCTTCATCTTTCGCTAAGGATCATACATAGTTCACTAAGGATCATGCCTCTTTCACTCATGATAGAATACTAAATATATATGTATCTCTCCATAACATTCCGTTGGTAGGTTCATCTAAAGGCCAACTTTGGCTGAGGGCCTGTTGCTCAGGCCTCAGTACATCAAGTCTTCACCATTAGAACCTTCAACGAGTTTTAGGGCCTAAACTTACCTCAACTAGCACCTTCACCGGGTTTCAGGAATCTGAATTTCTCCCCCTAACCACGCTAAAACCATACACTGTAATGGCCATAATCCTAGGTAACTTAAATGTCCTAAGCCTACTAACCAACTTAACGCAAAGTATGAAAACTTTCAGGGAAGCCTAAGTAAGGGGAGGGAAGCAGTGTGGAGGGGAAGGGTGTGGGAGAGACTGGAGGAAAGGAGAGCAGAGGAGGGGAGTTGGGGAGGGGTGGGGAACTGGAGAAGAAAGGAGAGTAGAGGATAGGGGTGGGGAATGGATAGGAGGGCAGGGGAGGAGAGGGGTAGAGAGGGAGAGGAAGGAAGGGATGTATGGGGAGGGGAGGGGAGGGGACGTATGGGGAAGGGAGGAGAGAGGGGAGGTGAGAGGAAAGGAGGAGAGGGGAGGAGAGGAGGCCAGGCGAGGTGGAGAGAGGCGAGGGGAGGGGTGGGGAGGGCAAGAGTGGGGAAGGGAGGGGAGAGGGGAGAAGAGGAGAGGGGCAGGGAGGAGCAGGGAGTGGAGAGGAGGGAAGGGGAGAGGAAAGGAGTGCGTGGGAGGGGATGTATGGGGAAGGGAGGAGAGCAGAGAGTTAAGAGAGGAGAGGTGAGGGGAACCGATGGGATGGAATGTATGGGGAAGGGAGGGGAGAGGAGGCGAGGCGTGGAGGAGAGAGGCAAGGGCAGTGTGGAAGGGAGGGGAGGGGATGTAAAGGGAGGGGAGGAGGAGAGAGTAGGAGAAGAGAGAGGAGGTGAGAGGAGGTGAGGTGTGAAGATGGGCGGGGAGAGGAGGGGAGGGGAACAGAGGAGAGGAATTAAAAGGGGAGCAGAGGGGAACCGAGGGGAGGGTAAGGTAAGGTAAAGTAAAGGAGTGGATGAGAGGAGAGGGGACAGGAGTGGAGCGTGGAAGGGATGGGATGGGATGGGATGGGATGGGATGGGATGGGATGGGATGGGATGGGATGGGATGGGATGGGATGTATGGGGGAGGAGAGAGGAGGAGAGGAGTGGAGATAGGCGGGGAGGGGAGTGGAGGAGAGAGGAGAGGCCAGGCAGGGGAGAGGAGGGGAACAGGAGAGGAATTGAGAGCGGAGCAGTGGAGAGAAGGGTGTAGAAGGGACGAGAGTGGATGAGACGGGAGAGGAGAGCGGTGGGGAGGGTATGGGAGGAGAGGAGAGGGGAGGGGAGGGGAGGGGAGGGGAAGGCTGCTGGTCTTCACGTGGGGTGGGCTGGGCTGCTGGCCCTCAGGAGGAGAGGGGTGGGCTGCACACATCTTGATAGCTTTTTGCTATCTCATCCTAGATCCTTGGTTTATTTCTGCCCAGACATTGGTGAGGGGAGGCTGGTGAGTGAGCTGCCATCGTGATGGTGACACAGAAGCCACCAATGCCATGGGACTCTAGTTCTCCTTCTTCCCATGCAGGAAGTGTGAAATGAAGCTCTTGCATGAAGAGCTGGACAGGAGGGAGATGAGCTGCCTGCAAGGTGAGAGCTGTCTGGGCAGGGGGACATGGGAGAGACGACCATGAAGTGGGAGGTGTAGTGGCTCTAGCACAGGGATCTGAAGCCCCAGCACATCCCCATCCTGTGCTGGGGCATGTTTTACCCCAGAGCATCTCCAAACTATGCTAGGGTATGCACAGCATTCCAGGGTGTCCCCACCGTCTACCTAAGGACAGCAGTGCTGGGAGTGTCACCACCCATGCCATGTTCTTGCAGGGCTCTCATACCTGGAGCAGCACCCAGTGACGGCAGGAGGCCTCCCTGGTTTACCAGGGCGGGTGTCACCCATCCCTGGTGGCTGGAGTACAAAACTGAGCTTGTATAGGGCAAGCCTGAGCTGGGTGGGATGTCCCCAGATTCATCCAGACCCTGCTCCTAGGGGCCAGCTAGGTCCCCCTGAGGGTCAGGCCCTCTAGGGCTGGGGTGTCCTCGTTGTCAGTGCACCTTTGGGTGCAGGATACCTCATTGGGAGAGGAGCCAGGGCTGGGGATGTGACACACAGGGAGAAATTTTGGGTGGCGGTGTATGTCCTGCAATGATGGCCAAGGCACATCCTGTAAGACCTACATGTCATCAGGGGACAAGGGACATCTCCTGCAGGGCTGCAGGATGCCCTGTCTAAACCCCTTCTTCCTCAGCCAGGCGATGCTGGAGCCAGCCATGGGTGGTGGGAAGTGCTGGGAGCCCAAACCCTGCAGCCTGAGCCAGCCTCTAGCCAGCGACATACGAGTACCAACCATAGAGGACATCCCTTCTCCAGGGACATCAGGGGCTGGGGTCACCTCGGGGTGCAGCCAGTGACCCAACCGTGGGGGGACAGTCCCACTGGGGGCTTCCTGGGGTGCTGACAGGTCTCTCCTCCCTCTGTAGGTCCTTACTGTCCCTATGGTCCCCATGCCAGGGGCTCATTGGGGCTGAGCAGCAATGCTGGAAAGAAGCCATCCATGGGCAGGATTTCTGCCATCTCCACACCACTGGTTAAGCCTCATGCAGCGGCTTGGTCAGGGACTCGTACCTCCATGTTTGACCCTCTGCCCCCCTCCCAGAGAAGTTTAAAACCCTTTTTTGGCTCTTCTAGATCCTGGCAGAATGGTGCTCAGGACCCTAAGGGTGCAATTTGACATGGATACAGGACTGTGCTGCAGGGTGGATGCTCCTTATCTTACCAGTTTTATGCTATTTTGAAATATTTTAATAAATCCATATTTACAGCTGGTGCCTTCCTCATTCTGGTCCCCCTGATGCTAGGGCGTTGGGACCATCCTCATGTGCAAAAGCAACAGCAAATGCCCAGCTGCCATTCCTGTGCCAGAGGAACCCTGATCACCTTCCCTTTATTACAGCCTAATTACAGGCAATTAGCAGTGTAGCCCATTACAGCTCAGCCAGAACCACCAGACTCTTGGACACAGCCAAGGTGGCTGGTAGTGGTGGCTCCAGCTGGCTGCTACTAACTGGTCTGGGGTGTCAGCACCTTTGGGGTGCCCCAGACTTCCTCCCCTGGGCATCCTGTGCCGCTCCCAGCAGTGGGCAAGAATGTGGGGGCTGCTCACTGGGCTCTGGCCCCCTTTTACTTTGGGAATGTGACTGGCACTCCCCCAGCCCAGTCCTCTACCCCAAAAAAAGGACAACCCTGAGTTGAAGAGGATGATGCCGGTGCCAGTGCTGTGTTGGCCTGTCACTTCCTGGCGTTGGCGTAGTTAGTGTTGAACCAGGCACAGGTCTCCTTCACAGCTGGGGAGGGAGAAGATGGGATGGGTTTTGGGATTGGGAATGCAGTTTGTTCATAGACTCACAGAACAGTTTGGGTTGGAAGGGACCTCTAAAGGTCATCTAGTCCAACCCCCCTGCCATGGGCAGGGACATCTTCAACTAGATCAGGTTGCTCAGAGCCCCATCTAACATAACCTTGAATGTTTTCAGTGATGGGGCATCTACCACCCCTCTAGGCAACCTGATGCAGTGTCTCACCACCTTCAGTGTAAAAACTTTCCATGTATCTAGTCTGAATCTACCCTCTTGTAGTTTAAAACCATTAACCCCTGTCCTATCACTACAGGCCTTGCTAAAAAGTCAGTCCCCATCCTTCTGAGCCCCCTTTAAGTGTTGAAAGGCTGGACCACCTTGATGCCATCAAAGCTAACTGCAGTGGGTAGGACCTCCATGTTTGGTGGAGCCTCCCATCTCACCTTGCCTGAAGGGTGTGAACTGGAAGCTGGGTAGGTAGCGCCGCAGCTTGGCATTGCTGGCCGTCTTCTTGAACGGCCCGTCTGCCTTGGTGGTATCAAACTGGGATGGGAAGGATTAAGGGAAACCAAAGGGGAAAGATGGGTCTTGTTCTGCCCCGCTGTGTCCTGGCTGGGGCAGCGGGAGCAATGCTCTGGACCACAGCATCTCCCCCGGAGCCCTGTGGCTGCTGGTGGAAAGTGGGGTCCCCCCCATGCTGTAGCAGCCCTGCAAGCAAGGGGAGGCCATTCTGTAGTAAAGGATACAACAAGCTCTCCCCTGAAGTCCATGGCCTCCACAATTGCCTCTGCTGCCTCCCTGATGGACACTTCATCTTCTTCTCCCACTATGGAGCAGGGCATGTGTCCTGGTTTCAGCTGGGACGGAGTTAACTTTTTTCTTTAGTAGCTAGTACAGTGCTGTTTTGGCTCTCAGGTGAGAGCAATGGTGATAACCACACTGATGTTTCTAGTTGTTGTTGGGTAATGTTCATACTAGACTCAAGGACTTCACAGTTTCTTGGGCCTTGCCAGCCAGAATGCTGGAGGGGCACAAGAGACCGGGAAGGGACACAGCCAGGACAGGTGACCTGAACCAGCCAAAGAGGTATTCCATACCATGGGACATCATGCTTGGTATATAAACTTGGGAGGTTAGCTGGGGGGGATCGTTTCTCCGGGACTGGCTGGGCATCGGCCAGCGGGTGGTGAGCAGTTGTACTGTGCATCACTTGGTTTCCTTTTCCCTTCCTTTGGGTTTTACCCTTTTTCTCCATCTTTCCATCCTAATTGTTGTTGTTATTATGATTATTATTATTATTGTTATTACTGTTGTTCTTATCTCTTTATTCTGTTTAAATTATTAAATTGTTCTTACCTCAACCCTTAAATTTTACATTCCTTTCTGATTCTCCCCCCAACCCCGCTGGGTGGGGGGGAGTAAGCAAGTGGCTGCATGGTGTCTGGTTGCCGGTACTGTTTGGTTGCCAGCCACGGTTAAACCATGACAGCATGATTCTCCCATCCTCTTGAAGAGGCTGGAGGCAGGGTTGTGGCAGGGATGGGCAGTGCTTACCTGACAAAATGATGGGCTCCACCTCATCGTATTCCCGCAGGACCCAAAGGAAAAGCCGGGCCAGGTCCTGTGGAGGGGTAGATGGCTCTTGGGGGGTGGCTGCTGTCCCCCAGCCCTCCCATCACAAGGGGACCCAACCCTGAGGATGGCCAATGCTTCCTGGGACAACCCAGGTGGGCTCAGACCCTGCTGAAATCCAGGCACTGCTCCCCACCCACCCACCCCACCCCACCCCACCCCCGGCCCCCTACTCTGCCCTCCCCCAAGCTGTGGGACATGAGTGCTCCCAGAGGTCCCTGAGGCCATGCATACCAGAGAGTAGATGAACTGTCTTCTGGGCTTGCTAGTGCCCCAGACAGTCAGAGCAGAGCCAGTTTCTGCAGGAGGAAGGAAAGTGTGTCCATGAGCACTTGAGCTACCTTCACCCACCCTGGCTACTCTGCAGAACAGCTGATTAAGCAAGCAGGAAGAAAAAAAACTAAACCAACAAAAAAATCCCCACAACAACCCAATGCTCCCAAAAAAGGCCACAAGAAGTCCTGCTACACTCACGTTTGGCCAGGTAGACCTTGTGGATGAGCCCAGGCAAGACATGCCCATCCTCGATGTTGAAGTTGTCATGTGGCCCAAAGACGTTGGTGGGGATGACAGTGGTGAAGCGGCAGCCATGCTGCTCAAAGTAGCCCCTGGGTGAGAGCAGGGAAGGTGTGGGTGGGCTCACCCCCCTCCAGCACAAAGATGTCTCCAGAAGACTTTGGCTAGTGGCATTTCCATCCGCTGAGCCCAGGTACCTCCCCAGCTCAGTTTAATTCCTGGGAGTCCCAGGGGATTCCGCTTGGCCTGATAACCGCTGGGTGCTCACAGCCTGCAAGAACTCTCCCATGCCTCACCTCCCCTCCTCCCCAACACGCACCTATTCTGGATGTCGATCATCCTCTTGGCATAGGAGTAGCCAAAGTTGGAGCTGTGAGGTGGCCCATTGTGAATCTGGGGATAGGAGAGAAGAGAATTAAGCAGGGCAGGGATGTCTCCTGGGAGGTGCCTAGGGACAGAGATGCTCACCATGCTCTCATCAATGGGGTATGTCATCTTGTCTGGGAAGATACAGGTGGAGAGGCAGGAGACCACCTTCTGCACCCCTGTCTCGTATGCCGAGTGCAGGACATTGTCGTTGATGAGTATGTTTCTCCTCTGGGGATGGAGAGATTTCTCAGATCTGCAGGGTGGGGACCCCCAAAACCCTGCACCCTATGGGTAATAACTCATTAATAACTCTAGAAACCAGAGGAGCTCTGGTTTGGATTTTGGGAGCAGAGCAAGTTGTGTCCCCATGTCCCAGCTCAGGGAGGGCAGAGTGTTGCAGCATCCACAGGGACCCTGTTAGGACCTGATACCCAGGTGCTCACCCAAAAATCCAGGTTGTAGCAGATGTTTCTGAAGAGGCCTCCGACCATGGCAGCCAGGTGGATGACATGGGTGGGCTTGCACAGCTCAAACAGGGCTTTGGTCTCTGTGGTGCTCCTGGGACAGGAAATTTGGGGGTTCAGTGGAGTCAAGAGAGCAGACTGGGGGCTTTCCAAGTAAAAAACCCACAGAGTCAACTCACATCATGTCAGCATCTCTGAAGAACATGAAGATCCACTCCTCGTCCAGCTGCCCCTCTCCATCAGCCACCACCTTCTCGATGGCTCTTCCCGCCAAGCCAGTGCCACCCGTCACCAGGATGTGCTTGCCCACTAGCCCAGCCCCCTCCATTGTGGCCAAAACTCTGTGGAGAGTTGGGGGGGGGGGGGGGGGCAGGCTAAGCTGGGGTCACCTTGTGGTGCACCCCACTACAGCCCACCAAGCTCACCCCCTCCATGGTGTGGGTGCCCAATGAACATCAGCCACACATCAGGCTGGTGAGCTAATTTGGGGGGGGGGGGGCTTTTATCTGCTTCTGCCAGCAAAAGCAAAAACCAAAGTGGAAGCAGTGTGCTTGGTGGTGACGTGGCCAGGCCAGGGCAGCAGAAACTCATCAGCTGTAGTTGCTAATTAATGGAACTGGCTGGTGGCCCGCGGGCTCCCCGTGCACACGCCGCACCAGGGCTGGGGCCAGACCGTGCCACGCAGCACGGCACTGCCCGGCCTCCCGAAACGGAGGCGCACCCTGACACCCAACCGCCCCGCAGTCCCAGGTCTGCACCCAGCTCTGCACCCCGAGCCTCCCCTGCACCCCCCGTCCCAGCTCTGCACCCCACTCCTCCCCGCACCCCCAGTCCCAGCTCTGCACCCCACTCCTCCCTGCACCCAGGCCCCCTCCCGCAGCGCCGACCCCACCCCAACTCCGAGCCTCCCACCGCGGGGGCCCTTACACCCCTCACACCCCCTGCGGCTCTCCCCTCCGTACTGTCCCCCCTCTTTGGGGACACCCCGCTTCTACACCACCCCCCCTCAGCACCCCCGCGTGAGGGGGACTGCCCCCACAAACACTCCAGTGGGCGGGGGGGTCGGCGCGGCTCGGCTGGCTTCGGCGGCGGCTCGGCTGGCTTCGGCGCGGCTCGGCTGGCTTCGGCGGCGGCTCGGCTGGCTTCGGCGGCGGCTCGGCTGGCTTCGGCGGCGGCTCGGCTGGCTTCGGCGGCGGCTCGGCTGGCTTCGGCGGCGGCTCGGCTGGCTTCGGCGGTGGCTCGGCTGGATTCGGCGCGGCGCGGCGCGGCTCGGCTCGGCTCAGCCGCGCTTCCTGCCACCGTCACCGGGCGCCGCCGCTCGGCTCCTCGGGAAATGGAGTCCGCGCCCGGGGTCAGCGGAACCTGCCACGGCACCGGGGCCACCGGCACCGCTCCCCACGGGTTAGGGGGCGCTGGCGCAAGCCCCGGCACTTGCAGGCCTGCACAGGGCGTGCAGGGGAAGGGAAGGGGGCGCACAGGGTCCCCTCCCTCTTCCCCAGCGCCAAGGCTTCTCCAAAGGGATTTCGATGAGAAAAGGTTTAATCATCTTTAATTCACCTACACTGAGACTAAAAATGAGCGGAGCTTTCCGGCGGGTCGGGAGGGTTTCAAATGGGGGATGCCGGCTTTTCCTTCACCTTTTCCTTCGGCGTTGCTGGGAGGCAAAGGCAGGGCCTTGCACCGCCCGAAATTAAGCTGATAAAGAATGGGATTAAGGGAGACCCCGCCAGGAATTTCAGCTTTTCCCCCAGGGAGACTTGGCCCCGACGTCGAGGAGCAGCCGGGTATTACAGATGTTCCACTCCCTTCCTCCCTCCTCTGGCTTGCGGACACAACCGTCCCAGCCCGCGGGAGGTGACCGAGCAGGTGCGGTTCCTGCAGCGCTGGGTGCCCCGGGAGCGCTGGGTGCCGGGGAGCGCTGGGTGCCGGGGAGCGCTGGGTGCCGGGGGCAGCGCTGGGTGCCGGGGGCAGCGCTGGGTGCCGGGGAGCGCTGGGTGCCCGGGGCAGCGCTGGGTGCCGGGGAGCGCTGGGTGCCCCGGGAGCGCTGGGTGCCGGGGAGCGCTGGGTGCCGGGGGCAGCGCTGAGTGCCGGGGGCAGCGCTGGGTGCCGGGGAGCGCTGGGTGCCGGGGCAGCGCTGGGTGCCGGGGGCAGCGCTGGGTGCCCGGGGAGCGCTGGGTGCCGGGGGCAGCGCTGGGTGCCCCGGGAGCGCTGGGTGCCCGGGGAGCGCTGGGTGCCGGGGAGCGCTGGGTGCCGGGGGCAGCGCTGGGTGCCGGGGAGCGCTGGGTGCCGGGGGCAGCGCTGGGTGCCCGGGGAGCGCTGGGTGCCGGGGGCAGCGCTGGGTGCCGGGGGCAGCGCTGGGTGCCCCGGGAGCGCTGGGTGCCGGGGAGCGCTGGGTGCCGGTGAGCGCTGGGTGCCCGGGGCAGCGCTGGGTGCCGGGGGCAGCGCTGGGTGCCGGGGGCAGCGCTGGGTGCCCGGGGCAGCGCTGGGTGCCGGGGGCAGCGCTGGGTGCCGGGGGCAGCGCTGGGTGCCCGGGGAGCGCTGGGTGCCGGGGGCAGCGCTGGGTGCCGGGGGGAGCGCTGGGTGCCCGGGGCAGCGCTGGGTGCCCCGGGAGCGCTGGGTGCCGGGGGCAGCGCTGGGTGCCGGGGGCAGCGCTGGGTGCCGGGGGCAGCGCTGGGTGCCGGGGGCAGCGCTGGGTGCCCGGGGAGCGCTGGGTGCCGGGGGCAGCGCTGGGTGCCCGGGGAGCGCTGGGTGCCCGGGGAGCGCTGGGTGCCGGGGAGCGCTGGGTGCCGGGGGCAGCGCTGGGTGCCGGGGGCAGCGCTGGGTGCCGGGGAGCGCTGGGTGCCCCGGGAGCGCTGGGTGCCGGGGGGGAGCGCTGGGTGCCCGGGGAGCGCTGGGTGCCGGGGGCAGCGCTGGGTGCCGGGGAGCGCTGGGTGCCCCGGGAGCGCTGGGTGCCGGGGAGCGCTGGGTGCCGGGGGCAGCGCTGGGTGCCGGGGGCAGCGCTGGGTGCCGGGGAGCGCTGGGTGCCCCGGGAGCGCTGGGTGCCGGGGGGGAGCGCTGGGTGCCCGGGGAGCGCTGGGTGCCGGGGGCAGCGCTGGGTGCCGGGGAGCGCTGGGTGCCGGGGGCAACGCTGGGTGCCGGGGCAGCGCTGGGTGCCGGGGGCAGCGCTGGGTGCCGGGGAGCGCTGGGTGCCCCGGGAGCGCTGGGTGCCGGGGCAGCGCTGGGTGCCGGGGGCAGCGCTGGGTGCCCCGGGAGCGCTGGGTGCCGGGGAGCGCTGGGTGCCGGGGGCAGCGCTGGGTGCCGGGGGCAGCGCTGGGTGTCGGGGGCAGCGCTGGGTGCCCGGGGAGCGCTGGGTGCCCGGGGATCGCTCCTCCTGACTTGCACACCCAGTCCAATGCAGCGCACATTCATACAGGTCAGTTGGCTGGTTCCGCCCAAAGTTGAGCCTCGTAATTAATTATCCGTTAGTTTCTTCCCCGCTTCGATTTAAAGGTACAGCGCCTTTTTAATTCACTACGCATGCTCCCTGAGCGGGGGATCCGCCTCCCTCGGGGGAGGGGGGGCATTTGAGTAGGAGGTCACAATGATGCCGAAAAACCTCATAATGAAGAAAACTGCTAATAGACTTTTTGTACTTTTAGCAGCAAGTTATTTATTATCTGCACAGGGGAGGAGGTGGTTCACACTGCAGAAACTCATTCCCAAGCGCAGGTGTGAAACAGGCTAATTTATACATTTGACATATATGATTGCAACATCTTCTCATACATTATTCATGTAATTACAACATCTTATGGCATATTAATAATAGGCGGACTCTAGGCGGAGCCTGGGCGGAGTTCAGGTGGAGTCTCCTCTTGGCATCCGTTTCAAGCGGGTTGTTCCAGCCTTTGGCCCACTCAGGTGGTCTTCCTCAGTTCATAAGTGACCCTGCCAGGTTCTTGTACATAAAACTTGGCTTGCTACCACTTTCTTCTATTGATGTGTCAAACTTTAACTAATTTATGATTTCTAGTGCCTGTTACAGCAATTTCCCACAATGGCTTAGGCTTGGGTACAGTGGGCAAGGACAGGGCGATTCAGCACTACATGCTGTGGTTCCTCAGTAACCAAGTTGAGCAATTTTGCAAGGCAGAATGGGGCTTTTACAGACCTGAGACTAATCTCAGGTGGATCTTTAGGTTTTTAGGCCTTATTCCTTTTCAGGTGAAGCTGTGGCTAGATGGTTGCGTGGAGCATTTGAGTCTGCATGCATGCAAAAGTGAGCACCTAAATTTCTAACCACTGAAAGCAGGTAGCAGAACTTTTGTGATGTCCCTCACATGACTACCAGGGCAGGGTGAGAACCACACAGAGAATTCCTTCCTGGCACCTTCTTTGGGGGAGCTGTTCCTGAGTGTTTCCATGGAGCATTTTGGCTCTGCACAAGTGCAAAAGTGAGCAGTTACTTTTCTAACCAGAGGAAGCAGGGAACAGAACTTTTGTCCTTCACATAGCTACTAGGGCAGACAGAATCACAGAGAGAATTCCTTCCTTGCACCTTCTCCAGGGGAGCTGTGCCTTGGTGCTTTCATGGAGCATTTGAGTCTGTACGAGTGCAAAAATGAGCACTTCAATTTCTCACCACCAAAAGCAGGGAGCAGAACTTTTGTGGTATCCTTCACATGGCTACCAGTGCAGGCTGAGAACTACAGTGAATCCCTTCCTGGCACCTTCTCTGGGGGAGGTGTGTCTTGGTCTTTTCATGGAGCATTGGTGCTCTGATCGACTGCAAAAATGAGCACTTCAATTTCTCACCACAGAAAGAAAGTTGCAGTGCTTTTGTGATGTTACTCACATTGCCACCAGGGCAGTCTGAGGAACCACGAAGAGAATTCCTTCCTGGCACCTTCTCTGGTGGAGCTGTGCACGTGTAGTCCATTCAGCATTTTGGCTCTATACAAGTGCAAAAGGGAGCAGTTACTTTTCTTACCACAGAAAGCAAGGAGCAGAACTTTTGTGGTGTCTTTCACATAGCTACCAGGGCAGGGTGAGAACCACCAAGAGAATTCCTTCCTGGATCTTTCTCTGCTGGAGCTGTGCTCTGGTGGTTCCATGGAGCATTTTGGCTCTGCACAAGTGCAAAAGTGAGAAGTGACTTTTCTCACCCTAGAAAGCAGGAAGCAGAACTTTTGTGATGTCCTTCACATGGCTACCATGTCAGGCTGAGAATCACAGAGAGAATTCCTTCCTGACACCTTTTCCAGGGGAGCTGTGTCTTGGTCTTTTCATGGAGCATTTGAGTCTGGCACAAGTGCAAAAACGAGCACTTCAATTTCTTACCACAGAAAGAATTTTGCAGTACTTTTGAGATGTCACTCACATTGCCACCAGGGCAGATTGTGGAACAACCAAGAGAATTCCTTCCTGGCACCTTCTTTGGGAGAGCTGTGCCTGGTCGGTTCCATGGAGCTTTTTTGAGTCTGTATGAGTGCAAAAGTGAGCACTACAATTTCTCACCAGAGAAAGCAGGGAGCAGAACTTCTGTGGTGTTCTTCACACGGCTACCAGGGCAGGGTGGGAACCACCAAGAGTATTCCTTCCTGGCATCTTCTCTGGTGGAGCTGTGCATGTGTGGTTCTATGGAGCATTTGGGCTCTGAACGAGTACAAAAGGGAGCAGTTACTTTTCTAACCAAAGAAAGCAGGAAGCAGAACTTTTGTGGTGTCCCTGACATGGCTACTAGGGCACGGTGAGAACAAGAAACAGAATTCCTTCCTGGCAGCTTCTACTCCATCCCTAAAAGCCTGCTCACTGTTCTATTGTTGCATCACTAATATCCTTCACCTTGACCACACTCCATTTCTAAAGTCCTCCCTTTTCCCAGTCTATTCCTAAATTCATTCAACACAAAGCTTCCTGTCCATCCCTAAAATCCTCCTCCTCACTGACCCTGTCCATGCTGTTAATCTTTACCCATACCCCCAGCCCATACCTAAAAGCATTCCAGAACCCTGAGGGTCCATCCCTAAGTGCTTCCCCTTGACTCAGTAATCCTCAAAATTCTTTCCCCCCCCCCCAAGCTCAATCCCTGTAGTCCTTCCCTCTAAATCACCAGGTTCTCCCTAAAAGCTTTCCCACCAGGTTCCCCATCCCATCCTAAAATACTTCCTCCCACCTCGTAAGTCAGCATATACGTTATTTCCCCTTGCACCATCCAGTTGGTCTAGCAAATCTTTCCCCCTGCCTCACAGTCCATTCCTAAAATCTTTATCCCTGGCCCCTGGTTCTTCCCTAAATTCTTTCTCCCCGCCCCACTCCCCATGCCTGATCCTATAATCCTTCCCCTTGCCCATGGTCCACACTTGCAGTCCTTCCCTGCAGACCTGCTACTCTGTCCCTGAAATTCTTCCTCAAGTCCCCTAGTCCATCCTGCAAGGTCTTTCTCTCAGTCCCCAATGCCCCCCTGAAAATCTTTGCTCCTGCCTTCAGCCCAGCCTTATAACGCTTCACCTTGTGAATGCTCTATTCCTAAAATTACTCCCGTAATCCCCCGCTTTGACCCTGAAGTAATTTTTTCTATAGCCTCCAGTCCACCCCAAAAATCCTTCCCCCTGCTCCCTTGGCCCATCCCTAAAATCCTTCCACTTGCCCCCCGGTTCATCTCTGTCCTGGTTTCAGCAGGGATAGAGTTAATTTTCTTCTTAGTAATTAGTACAGTGCTGTCTTTCGGCTATGATGTGAGCGCAATGTTGATAGGACACTGAAGTTTTTAGTTGTTGCTGGGTGATGTTTATACTACATCAAGGACTTTTCAGTTCCTTGGGCCCTACCAGTGAGAGGGCTGGGGGAGCACAGGAAATTGGGAGGGGACACAGCCAAGGCAGGTGACCCAAGCTAGCTAGAGAGGTATTCCATACCATATGACATCACGCTGAGTCTATGAACTGGGGGAAGAAGAAGGAAGGGGGGACATATGGCATTATGGCGTTTCTCTTCCTGAGTAACTGTTACACGTGATGGAGCCCTGCTTTCCTGGGGATGGCCGAGCACCTGCCTGCCCATGGGAAGTGGTGAATGAATTCCTTGCTTTGCTTTGCTTGTGTGCGTGGCTTTTACTTTACCTATTAAAATGTTCTTATCTCAGCCCTTGAATTTTACATCCCTTTCCGATCCTCCTTCCCATCGCTCTGGGTGGGAGAAAGTGAGCAAGTGGCTGTGTGGTGCTTGGTTGCTGGCTGAGGTTAAACCACGAAAACCTCGAAAAACCTTCCTTGGGTCATTCCCCTAACACCCCCTATAGCTCCCAAAAATCGTTGGTCCCATTCCTAGTCCATAAAAACAAACTTTCGGGCTAGTCCCTAAATTCGTTCCCCCAATTCATTATTCAATATCTAAAACCCTACACCCCACTAGACAGCTAAAGCACTAATATCCTTCACCATGAACACAGATCATTTCTAAAGTCCTCCCACTTTTTCCTGGTCCCTTGCTAAACTACAACACAAAGCTTCAAGTCCATCCCTAAAAACAATCCCTGCAAAGACATTTTCCATGTCAATTGGCATACTTTCCAGGAGGATCTGCTCCATGATCCCGCCAGGCACGGAGGTGACGCTGACCGACCTGTCGTTAACCTGGGTCTTCCTCTTGACCTTTCTGAAAAGGAGGGTTACCACCTGCCAACTTGCTGTGGGGACGCTCCATCCCACTGCCCGGATCACAGACGAGGATGCTGAACACGGCTGCCCCCAGCGCCTGTGAGCGCGCAAGGGGAGACAGCGTCAAAGACTCTTCTACAAAGCTGAAGTGAACACCAGCCACGTCTCTCTCCTTGTCCACAAAGCTAGCCACTCCAACACAGAAGACAGGGAGGTCAGTCAAGCACGATTCCCTCTTGGTAAATCCATGCCGACGGCTCCTCATCACTTGCTTGTCCTTCAGCAGCTTGGCAACGCTTCCGCGGAGGATTTTCTCCATCACCTCCCCTGGCAACAAGGACAGGCTCACCAGCCTCTGCTCTCCCACATCTTCCTTCCCGCCCTTCTGCAAGACAGGAGGCCTAAGAGCAATCTTCTGGACACCCGCAACTGCCCCCAGGAGCTATGACCTTTAAAAGATAATTGAGAGTGGCCTCCCAAGGACATCAGCCAGCTCCCCCAGCATTCGTGGCTCTGACTCATCAGGACCCAGGGACCTCCGTACATCCAGTCCCAAGGCACACCTTCCCACTCCCTTCCTCTTCCTCAGCAACAACAACGGCTCGCCCCACACACAGCCTGCAAAACGCTCATCGCGGCTCAACTGGGGCAGGCCTTGCCATTCATCGACCCTTCGGCATGCATCCACCACCACCAGGGCCTCGCTCTGCTGTGCCGTGCAGCGTGCTTACGTCCAACCACCCTCGGCAATCTCCAAATTCTCTTTCTGCCCGTCTCACACTGTGCAGAGAAATGGCCTCCCCTCCTCGGCATTCACCCCAAGTAAAGAGCCCAAAGGCCCTGGCTCCCCAGCCTCCCCCGCCTGCCGCTCCCACTCCACCTCTGCCTCTCGCCACACTCACGGGCTCTCCAGAAATTCACCTGCCTTGGTGAGCTGGCCCACATCAAGCACTGTGGCACGCCAGACACCAGGCTGCAAACGTGCCACCACAGCTAAGGGGTTCGCTACGGAACGGGCAGCACCAGCACTGGTGGAGCCAGGCAGGGCTCCCCACGTCACAGGACCGGCGAGCTCTCGGCCAGGGCTGCCGGGATGACGGCCTGCTCTCCCAAAAAGGCCTCCTCTGCCTCTGCCTGCACCGACATCCCCAGGGACGGACCCCAGGGGGCACAAGCCCGGACACGCAGGCCCCTTTCTCCCAGCTACAACCTTACAAGCAAGGCGGGCACCAAGGCACGCACAGAGCACGCTCAATGGCAAAGGCCAGGCCTCAAGGCAGGCTTAGCAAGCTGGCAGCAAGGCAGGCACGGAGCAAATGCCACTGAGGGGGCCGCCACTCCTGCCCGCAACAGCAGAAAGCCCAGACCAACCTTCCGGGGCTGCGAGGAAAAGGAGCCCCTCCTTCCCAGCGCACCCACAAAACACACCACACGAGTGCCACAGCATGACCTCACTGACGACACCCCACCCCTCCTAGGCTTCGGTCACATGTTCTGCATGCCCTGACACGCGCCATCAACACCAAGCCTTTGGCCTCTAATATTTGCACCTCAAAGCTGCCGCCAGGACCAAGTGGACATGTCCTCAAGTGGAGGACACTACATTGCAGAACTGCGGGGGAAAAACGCACCCCACCACATTACTCACCAGGCTGTGGCACGCAACAGCTTCTTGCTGCAAAACACCGCGTTGTGCAAAGGCTGTCCCGCCCCTCAGGGTCCAGCATAAAAGCTGGTCCAGCACCTCTCTCACATGCTGCTCCTGGTGCCTTCTCCTCCACGGTCAACAAGGTGAGCCTGAAGCCCCTTCCCCTCCTTCTCCTGCCGCACCCGCCCCATCTCTTCCAGCACGCGCTGCCTCCAGACTCAGCAGTGCCGACGCCTCCCCACCGCCGCGCTCCCCGCAGCCCCACACCGCGCCTCCACATTCCCCTGCCCTCCTGTAATGCCACCCCTCGCGCCCCCACCACCCTCCGCTTCCTCAACACCCTCTCTTACAGGGACACTCCACACCGCAGACATGGCCTGCAACAACCTCTGCAGCCCCTGCGGACCCACCCCGCTGGCTAACAGCTGCAACGAGCCCTGCGTCAGGCAGTGCGAAGAATCCCGCGTCGTCATCCAGCCTCCCGCCGTGCTGGTCACCCTGCCGGGACCCATCCTCAGCTCCTTCCCCCAGAGCACCGCCGTCGGATCGTCCTCATCGGCTGCCGTGGGCAACATCCTCAGCTCCCAGGGAGTGCCCGTCTCCTCCGGCGGCTTCGGCTATGGCTTCGGAGGCCTGGGCTGCTACGGTGCCAGAAGAGCCTGCTACCCCTGCTAAGGGCTCCTTACACCACGCCTGATACCAGCCAACCACACGCTAGAAGCCAAGTCACGGATTGAGGACGTACCTTCAGGCTCCTGCTGCCACATGGGCTCGCCGTCCGTGGCTCCTCCGCCCCTCAAGGCACAAAGCAAGCAGCGAAGGGGCCAGCCCGCGGTGCCTGGAAACATGAGCTACCTACCTCCTCCTCTTCTCCCACTGTCTTCTTTGCATCGCCCCTACAGCTACATCCGGTACTCTCTGCTGCAAACACCTTCTCACAAGCCAAAGACCACCGGGGCACCTCCGCCGCGCTGCTCCCACTGCAAGGCAGGAAGACCTCGGTGCTCTGGAAAAGTCTACTGCAAGGAAAGGAGCCCTCGGCTGACGGCCGCCCTACTTGCACCTCAGACCCGCTCCCTTCCCCTTGGTGCTCCTGCCATTTCACTCCTTTGCCTCAATAAAGTTCTCCCGCATGCCAGCCTCAGGTGCCTCCTCTTCCTTTCTTCTAAGGCTCTTCCAGCCTCACCCGGCACAGAACCGGGACTCAACAGGCCATCGGGGTGGGTGGACAAGGACCACAAGACCTCTCTTAGGAAGTATCGCCGCAGCAACACCACCTGCTGGCAAGCCGGTGGGCTTCCAGCCCGTGACACAAGCCCTTCACTTGCCCAAACAAAGGCTTGGACACGCTAATGCACTTCCACCCATGCCTCTGACGCAAGCTCCTCCTGTGCGCTGGGTTCACTTTGGCTGGATGCCAGGTGCCCGCCAAGCCGCTCTGTCACTCCCCCTCCTCAACTGGAAAGGGGAGAGAGAACACAACAAAACGGTTTGTGGGTCGAGGTAAGAACAGGGAGGGGATAGAGTCGTCAAAGGGGTTGGGTTGGAAGGGACCTTCAAGATCATCTAGCTCCAAGCCCTCTGCCGTGGGCAGGGACACCTTCCACCACACCAGCTTGCTCAAAGCACCATCCAGCCTGGCCTTGAACAGCTCCAGGCAGGGGGCAGCCACAGCTGCTCTAAGCAACTTCTTCCAGCATCTCACCGACCTCACGGGAAAGAATTTCTTTCTCATATCTAACCTAAAGCTACCCTCTCTCAGGTTAAATCCGTTACCTGTCGTCTTATCACTACACTCCCTGGTCCAGAGGCCCTCCCCACCTTTCCTGAGGGCCCCCTCAAAGTACCGCATGGCCGCTGCAAGGTCTCCACAAAGCCTCCTCTTCTCCCGGCTAAACGATCCCAACTCTCTCAGCCTGTCTGCAAAGGGGAGGTGCTGCACCTCCTCCTCATCTTTGTGGCCCTCCTCTGGACCCGCTCGAGCAGGTCCATGCCTTTCTTACGCTGGGGGCCTTCAGAGCCGAATGCAGTACTCCACTCTCACCAGAGCCGAGTAGGGAGGGAGAATCACCTCCCTCGACCTGCCGGCCACGCTGCTTTTGACGCAACCTGGCATACGACTGGCTTTCTGGGCTCCGCGCGAACGTTGCCGGCTCATACTCAGTTCTCCATTCACCAATACCCCCAAGTCCTTCTCCGCAGGGCTGCTCTCAATGCACTCACCGCCCGGCCTGCAGCCATCTTTGGGATTGCCCCTGGCACTTGGCCTCGTGGCACTCCATGAGCTTTGCACGGGCCCACCTCCCAAGCCTGCCACGGTCCCTCTGGATGGCATCCCTTCCCTCTAGAGCATCAACCGCAACACTCAGCTTGGCGTCATCCGCAAACTTGCCGAGGCTGCACACTCCAGCCCACTGTCCGTGGCCCTAACAAAGATGTTAAATCATACTGGCCCCAGCACGGACCCCTGAGGGACACCACTCATCACTGGGCTCCACTCGGACATCGAGCCTTTCATTGCAACTCATTGAGAGCACCCATCCAGCCAATCACACACCGAGCGGTCCACCCACCAAGTCCGCATCTCTCCATTTTAGAGACAAGGATCTTGCGCGGGACAGTATCAAATGCTCTGCACAAGTCCAGGGACGTGACGCCAGTCGCTCTTCCCTTACCCACCAATGCCTTAATCCTGTCATAGAAGGCCACCCCATTTGTCAGGCACGCTTTGCCCTCTGTGAAGCCATGTTGGCCGTCAGCAGTCACGCCTCCCTTTTCCAGGTGCCTTGGCATACTTTCCAGGAGGATCTGCTCCACGATCCCGCCAGGCACGGAGGTGACGCTGACCGACCTGTCGTTAACCTGGGTCTTCCTCTTGACCTTTCTGAAAAGGAGGGTTACCACCTGCCAACTTGCTGTGGGGACGCTCCATCCCACTGCCCGGATCATAGACGAGGATGCTGAACACGGCTGCCCCCAGCGCCTGTGAGCGCGCAAGGGGAGACAGCGTCAAAGACTCTTCTACAAAGCTGAAGTGAACACCAGCCACGTCTCTCTCCTTGTCCACAAAGCTAGCCACTCCAACACAGAAGACAGGGAGGTCAGTCAAGCACGATTCCCTCTTGGTAAATCCATGCCGACGGCTCCTCATCACTTGCTTGTCCTTCAGCAGCTTGGCAACGCTTCCGCGGAGGATTTTCTCCATCACCTCCCCTGGCAACAAGGACAGGCTCACCAGCCTCTGCTCTCCCACATCTTCCTTCCCGCCCTTCTGCAAGACAGGAGGCCTAAGAGCAATCTTCTGGACACCCGCAACTGCCCCCAGGAGCTATGACCTTTAAAAGATAATTGAGAGTGGCCTCCCAAGGACATCAGCCAGCTCCCCCAGCATTCGTGGCTCTGACTCATCAGGACCCAGGGACTTCCGTACATCCAGTCCCAAGGCACACCTTCCCACTCCCTTCCTCTTCCTCAGCAACAACAACGGCTCGCCCCACACACAGCCTGCAAAACGCTCATCCCGGCTCAACTGGGGCAGGCCTTGCCATTCATCGACCCTTCGGCATGCATCCACCACCACCAGGGCCTCGCTCTGCTGTGCCGTGCAGCGTGCTTACGTCCAACCACCCTCGGCAATCTCCAAATTCTCTTTCTGCCCGTCTCACACTGTGCAGAGAAATGGCCTCCCCTCCTCGGCATTCACCCCAAGTAAAGAGCCCAAAGGCCCTGGCTCCCCAGCCTCCCCCGCCTGCCGCTCCCACTCCACCTCTGCCTCTCGCCACACTCACGGGCTCTCCAGAAATTCACCTGCCTTGGTGAGCTGGCCCACATCAAGCACTGTGGCACGCCAGACACCAGGCTGCAAACGTGCCACCACAGCTAAGGGGTTCGCTACGGAACGGGCAGCACCAGCACCGGCGGAGCCAGGCAGGGCTCCCCACGTCACAGGACCGGCGAGCTCTCGGCCAGGGCTGCCGGAATGGCAGCCTGCTCTCCCAAAAAGGCCTCCTCTGCCTCTGCCCGCACCGACACCCCCAGGGACGAACCCCAGGGGGCACAAGCCCGGACACGCAGGCCCCTTTCTCCCAGCTACAACCTTACAAGCAAGGCGGGCACCAAGGCACGCACAGAGCACGCTCAATGGCAAAGGCCAGGCCTCAAGGCAGGCTTAGCAAGCTGGCAGCAAGGCAGGCACGGAGCAAATGCCACTGAGGGGGCCGCCACTCCTGCCCGCAACAGCAGAAAGCCCAGACCAACCTTCCGGGGCTGCGAGGAAAAGGAGCCCCTCCTTCCCAGTGCACCCACAAAACACACCACACGAATGCCACAGCATGACCTCACTGACGACACCCCACCCCTCCTAGGCTTCGGTCACATGTTCTGCATGCCCTGACACGCGCCATCAACACCAAGCCTTTGGCCTCTAATATTTGCACCTCAAAGCTGCCGCCAGGACCAAGTGGACATGTCCTCAAGTGGAGGACACTACATTGCAGAACTGCGGGGGAAAAACGCACCCCACCACATTACTCACCAGGCTGTGGCACGCAACAGCTTCTTGCTGCAAAACACCGCGTTGTGCAAAGGCTGTCCCGCCCCTCAGGGTCCAGCATAAAAGCTGGTCCAGCACCTCTCTCTCTCACACGCTGCTCCTGGTGCCTTCTCCTCCACGGTCAACAAGGTGAGCCTGAAGCCCCTTCCCCTCCTTCTCCTGCCGCACCCGCCCCATCTCTTCCAGCACGCGCTGCCTCCAGACTCAGCAGTGCCGACGCCTCCCCACCGCCGCGCTCCCCGCAGCCCCACACCGCGCCTCCACATTCCCCTGCCCTCCTGTAATGCCACCCCTCGCGCCCCCACCACCCTCCGCTTCCTCAACACCCTCTCTTACAGGGACACTCCACACCGCAGACATGGCCTGCAACAACCTCTGCAGCCCCTGCGGACCCACCCCGCTGGCTAACAGCTGCAACGAGCCCTGCGTCAGGCAGTGCGAAGAATCCCGCGTCGTCATCCAGCCTCCCGCCGTGCTGGTCACCCTGCCGGGACCCATCCTCAGCTCCTTCCCCCAGAGCACCGCCGTCGGATCGTCCTCATCGGCTGCCGTGGGCAACATCCTCAGCTCCCAGGGAGTGCCCGTCTCCTCCGGCGGCTTCGGCTATGGCTTCGGAGGCCTGGGCTGCTACAGTGCCAGAAGAGCCTGCTACCCCTGCTAAGGGCTCCTTACACCACGCCTGATACCAGCCAACCACACGCTAGAAGCCAAGTCACGGATTGAGGACGTACCTTCAGGCTCCTGCTGCCACATGGGCTCGCCGTCCGTGGCTCCTCCGCCCCTCAAGGCACAAAGCAAGCAGCGAAGGGGCCAGCCCGCGGTGCCTGGAAACATGAGCTACCTACCTCCTCCTCTTCTCCCACTGTCTTCTTTGCATCGCCCCTACAGCTACATCCGGTACTCTCTGCTGCAAACACCTTCTCACAAGCCAAAGACCACCGGGGCACCTCCGCCGCGCTGCTCCCACTGCAAGGCAGGAAGACCTCGGTGCTCTGGAAAAGTCTACTGCAAGGAAAGGAGCCCTCGGCTGACGGCCGCCCTACTTGCACCTCAGACCCGCTCCCTTCCCCTTGGTGCTCCTGCCATTTCACTCCTTTGCCTCAATAAAGTTCTCCCGCATGCCAGCCTCAGGTGCCTCCTCTTCCTTTCTTCTAAGGCTCTTCCAGCCTCACCCGGCACAGAACCGGGACTCAACAGGCCATCGGGGTGGGTGGACAAGGACCACAAGACCTCTCTTAGGAAGTATCGCCGCAGCAACACCACCTGCTGGCAAGCCGGTGGGCTTCCAGCCCGTGACACAAGCCCTTCACTTGCCCAAACAAAGGCTTGGACACGCTAATGCACTTCCACCCATGCCTCTGACGCAAGCTCCTCCTGTGCGCTGGGTTCACTTTGGCTGGATGCCAGGTGCCCGCCAAGCCGCTCTGTCACTCCCCCTCCTCAACTGGAAAGGGGAGAGAGAACACAACAAAACGGTTTGTGGGTCGAGGTAAGAACAGGGAGGGGATAGAGTCGTCAAAGGGGTTGGGTTGGAAGGGACCTTCAAGATCATCTAGCTCCAAGCCCTCTGCCGTGGGCAGGGACACCTTCCACCACACCAGCTTGCTCAAAGCACCATCCAGCCTGGCCTTGAACAGCTCCAGGCAGGGGGCAGCCACAGCTGCTCTAAGCAACTTCTTCCAGCATCTCACCGACCTCACGGGAAAGAATTTCTTTCTCATATCTAACCTAAAGCTACCCTCTCTCAGGTTAAATCCGTTACCTGTCGTCTTATCACTACACTCCCTGGTCCAGAGGCCCTCCCCACCTTTCCTGAGGGCCCCCTCAAAGTACCGCATGGCCGCTGCAAGGTCTCCACAAAGCCTCCTCTTCTCCCGGCTAAACGATCCCAACTCTCTCAGCCTGTCTGCAAAGGGGAGGTGCTGCACCTCCTCCTCATCTTTGTGGCCCTCCTCTGGACCCGCTCGAGCAGGTCCATGCCTTTCTTATGCTGGGGGCCTTCAGAGCCGAATGCAGTACTCCACTCTCACCAGAGCCGAGTAGGGAGGGAGAATCACCTCCCTCGACCTGCCGGCCACGCTGCTTTTGACGCAACCTGGCATACGACTGGCTTTCTGGGCTCCGCGCGAACGTTGCCGGCTCATACTCAGTTCTCCATTCACCA
The DNA here is from genome assembly GCF_023634155.1 of Falco peregrinus. Classification (NCBI taxonomy): domain Eukaryota; kingdom Metazoa; phylum Chordata; class Aves; order Falconiformes; family Falconidae; genus Falco; species Falco peregrinus. Next base: position 13,901,320 of record NC_073723.1, read on the forward strand.
ATACCCCCAAGTCCTTCTCCGCAGGGCTGCTCTCAATGCACTCACCGCCCGGCCTGCAGCCATCTTTGGGATTGCCCCTGGCACTTGGCCTCGTGGCACTCCATGAGCTTTGCACGGGCCCACCTCCCAAGCCTGCCACGGTCCCTCTGGATGGCATCCCTTCCCTCTAGAGCATCAACCGCAACACTCAGCTTGGCGTCATCCACAAACTTGCCGAGGCTGCACACTCCAGCCCACTGTCCGTGGCCCTAACAAAGATGTTAAATCATACTGGCCCCAGCACGGACCCCTGAGGGACACCACTCATCACTGGGCTCCACTCGGACATCGAGCCTTTCATTGCAACTCATAGAGAGCACCCATCCAGCCAATCACACACCGAGCGGTCCACCCACCAAGTCCGCATCTCTCCATTTTAGAGACAAGGATCTTGCGCGGGACAGTATCAAATGCTCTGCACAAGTCCAGGGACGTGACGCCAGTCGCTCTTCCCTTACCCACCAATGCCTTAATCCTGTCATAGAAGGCCACCCCATTTGTCAGGCACGCTTTGCCCTCTGTGAAGCCATGTTGGCCGTCAGCAGTCACGCCTCCCTTTTCCAGGTGCCTTGGCATACTTTCCAGGAGGATCTGCTCCACGATCCCGCCAGGCACGGAGGTGACGCTGACCGACCTGTCGTTAACCTGGGTCTTCCTCTTGACCTTTCTGAAAAGGAGGGTTACCACCTGCCAACTTGCTGTGGGGACGCTCCATCCCACTGCCCGGATCACAGACGAGGATGCTGAACACGGCTGCCCCCAGCGCCTGTGAGCGCGCAAGGGGAGACAGCGTCAAAGACTCTTCTACAAAGCTGAAGTGAACACCAGCCACGTCTCTCTCCTTGTCCACAAAGCTAGCCACTCCAACACAGAAGACAGGGAGGTCAGTCAAGCACGATTCCCTCTTGGTAAATCCATGCCGACGGCTCCTCATCACTTGCTTGTCCTTCAGCAGCTTGGCAACGCTTCCGCGGAGGATTTTCTCCATCACCTCCCCTGGCAACAAGGACAGGCTCACCAGCCTCTGCTCTCCCACATCTTCCTTCCCGCCCTTCTGCAAGACAGGAGGCCTAAGAGCAATCTTCTGGACACCCGCAACTGCCCCCAGGAGCTATGACCTTTAAAAGATAATTGAGAGTGGCCTCCCAAGGACATCAGCCAGCTCCCCCAGCATTCGTGGCTCTGACTCATCAGGACCCAGGGACCTCCGTACATCCAGTCCCAAGGCACACCTTCCCACTCCCTTCCTCTTCCTCAGCAACAACAACGGCTCGCCCCACACACAGCCTGCAAAACGCTCATCGCGGCTCAACTGGGGCAGGCCTTGCCATTCATCGACCCTTCGGCATGCATCCACCACCACCAGGGCCTCGCTCTGCTGTGCCGTGCAGCGTGCTTACGTCCAACCACCCTCGGCAATCTCCAGATTCTCTTTCTGCCCGTCTCACACTGTGCAGAGAAATGGCCTCCCCTCCTCGGCATTCACCCCAAGTAAAGAGCCCAAAGGCCCTGGCTCCCCAGCCTCCCCCGCCTGCCGCTCCCACTCCACCTCTGCCTCTCGCCACACTCACGGGCTCTCCAGAAATTCACCTGCCTTGGTGAGCTGGCCCACATCAAGCACTGTGGCACGCCAGACACCAGGCTGCAAACGTGCCACCACAGCTAAGGGGTTCGCTACGGAACGGGCAGCACCAGCACTGGTGGAGCCAGGCAGGGCTCCCCACGTCACAGGACCGGCGAGCTCTCGGCCAGGGCTGCCGGAATGGCAGCCTGCTCTCCCAAAAAGGCCTCCTCTGCCTCTGCCCGCACCGACACCCCCAGGGACGGACCCCAGGGGGCACAAGCCCGGACACGCAGGCCCCTTTCTCCCAGCTACAACCTTACAAGCAAGGCGGGCACCAAGGCACGCACAGAGCACGCTCAATGGCAAAGGCCAGGCCTCAAGGCAGGCTTAGCAAGCTGGCAGCAAGGCAGGCACGGAGCAAATGCCACTGAGGGGGCCGCCACTCCTGCCCGCAACAGCAGAAAGCCCAGACCAACCTTCCGGGGCTGCGAGGAAAAGGAGCCCCTCCTTCCCAGCGCACCCACAAAACACACCACACGAGTGCCACAGCATGACCTCACTGACGACACCCCACCCCTCCTAGGCTTCGGTCACATGTTCTGCATGCCCTGACACGCGCCATCAACACCAAGCCTTTGGCCTCTAATATTTGCACCTCAAAGCTGCCGCCAGGACCAAGTGGACATGTCCTCAAGTGGAGGACACTACATTGCAGAACTGCGGGGGAAAAACGCACCCCACCACATTACTCACCAGGCTGTGGCACGCAACAGCTTCTTGCTGCAAAACACCGCGTTGTGCAAAGGCTGTCCCGCCCCTCAGGGTCCAGCATAAAAGCTGGCCCAGCACCTCTCTCTCTCACACGCTGCTCCTGGTGCCTTCTCCTCCACGGTCAACAAGGTGAGCCTGAAGCCCCTTCCCCTCCTTCTCCTGCCGCACCCGCCCCATCTCTTCCAGCACGCGCTGCCTCCAGACTCAGCAGTGCCGACGCCTCCCCACCGCCGCGCTCCCCGCAGCCCCACACCGCGCCTCCACATTCCCCTGCCCTCCTGTAACGCCACCCCTCGCGCCCCCACCACCCTCCGCTTCCTCAACACCCTCTCTTACAGGGCCCCTCAACACCACAGACATGGCCTGCAACAACCTCTGCAGCCCCTGCGGACCCACCCCGCTGGCTAACAGCTGCAACGAGCCCTGCGTCAGGCAGTGCGAAGAATCCCGCGTCGTCATCCAGCCTCCCGCCGTGCTGGTCACCCTGCCGGGACCCATCCTCAGCTCCTTCCCCCAGAGCACCGCCGTCGGATCGTCCTCATCGGCTGCCGTGGGCAACATCCTCAGCTCCCAGGGAGTGCCCGTCTCCTCCGGCGGCTTCGGCTATGGCTTCGGAGGCCTGGGCTGCTACGGTGCCAGAAGAGCCTGCTACCCCTGCTAAGGGCTCCTTACACCACGCCTGATACCAGCCAACCACACGCTAGAAGCCAAGTCACGGATTGAGGACCTACCTTCAGGCTCCTGCTGCCACATGGGCTCGCCGTCCGTGGCTCCTCCGCCCCTCAAGGCACAAAGCAAGCAGCGAAGGGGCCAGCCCGCGGTGCCTGGAAACATGAGCTACCTACCTCCTCCTCTTCTCCCACTGTCTTCTTTGCATCGCCCCTACAGCTACATCCGGTACTCTCTGCTGCAAACACCTTCTCACAAGCCAAAGACCACCGGGGCACCTCCGCCGCGCTGCTCCCACTGCAAGGCAGGAAGACCTCGGTGCTCTGGAAAAGTCTACTGCAAGGAAAGGAGCCCTCGGCTGACGGCCGCCCTACTTGCACCTCAGACCCGCTCCCTTCCCCTTGGTGCTCCTGCCATTTCACTCCTTTGCCTCAATAAAGTTCTCCCGCATGCCAGCCTCAGGTGCCTCCTCTTCCTTTCTTCTAAGGCTCTTCCAGCCTCACCCGGCACAGAACCGGGACTCAACAGGCCATCGGGGTGGGTGGACAAGGACCACAAGACCTCTCTTAGGAAGTATCGCCGCAGCAACACCACCTGCTGGCAAGCCGGTGGGCTTCCAGCCCGTGACACAAGCCCTTCACTTGCCCAAACAAAGGCTTGGACACGCTAATGCACTTCCACCCATGCCTCTGACGCAAGCTCCTCCTGTGCGCTGGGTTCACTTTGGCTGGATGCCAGGTGCCCGCCAAGCCGCTCTGTCACTCCCCCTCCTCAACTGGAAAGGGGAGAGAGAACACAACAAAACGGTTTGTGGGTCGAGGTAAGAACAGGGAGGGGATAGAGTCGTCAAAGGGTTTGGGTTGGAAGGGACCTTCAAGATCATCTAGCTCCAAGCCCTCTGCCGTGGGCAGGGACACCTTCCACCACACCAGCTTGCTCAAAGCACCATCCAGCCTGGCCTTGAACAGCTCCAGGCAGGGGGCAGCCACAGCTGCTCTAAGCAACTTCTTCCAGCATCTCACCGACCTCACGGGAAAGAATTTCTTTCTCATATCTAACCTAAAGCTACCCTCTCTCAGGTTAAATCCGTTACCTGTCGTCTTATCACTACACTCCCTGGTCCAGAGGCCCTCCCCACCTTTCCTGAGGGCCCCCTCAAAGTACCGCATGGCCGCTGCAAGGTCTCCACAAAGCCTCCTCTTCTCCCGGCTAAACGATCCCAACTCTCTCAGCCTGTCTGCAAAGGGGAGGTGCTGCACCTCCTCCTCATCTTTGTGGCCCTCCTCTGGACCCGCTCGAGCAGGTCCATGCCTTTCTTATGCTGGGGGCCTTCAGAGCCGAATGCAGTACTCCACTCTCACCAGAGCCGAGTAGGGAGGGAGAATCACCTCCCTCGACCTGCCGGCCACGCTGCTTTTGACGCAACCTGGCATACGACTGGCTTTCTGGGCTCCGCGCGAACGTTGCCGGCTCATACTCAGTTCTCCATTCACCAATACCCCCAAGTCCTTCTCCGCAGGGCTGCTCTCAATGCACTCACCGCCCGGCCTGCAGCCATCTTTGGGATTGCCCCTGGCACTTGGCCTCGTGGCACTCCATGAGCTTTGCACGGGCCCACCTCCCAAGCCTGCCACGGTCCCTCTGGATGGCATCCCTTCCCTCTAGAGCATCAACCGCAACACTCAGCTTGGCGTCATCCACAAACTTGCCGAGGCTGCACACTCCAGCCCACTGTCCGTGGCCCTAACAAAGATGTTAAATCATACTGGCCCCAGCACGGACCCCTGAGCGACACCACTCATCACTGGGCTCCACTCGGACATTGAGCCTTTCATTGCAACTCATTGAGAGCACCCATCCAGCCAATCACACACCGAGCGGTCCACCCACCAAGTCCGCATCTCTCCATTTTAGAGACAAGGATCTTGCGCGGGACAGTATCAAATGCTCTGCACAAGTCCAGGGACGTGACGCCAGTCGCTCTTCCCTTACCCACCAATGCCTTAATCCTGTCATAGAAGGCCACCCCATTTGTCAGGCACGCTTTGCCCTCTGTGAAGCCATGTTGGCCGTCAGCAGTCACGCCTCCCTTTTCCAGGTGCCTTGGCATACTTTCCAGGAGGATCTGCTCCACGATCCCGCCAGGCACGGAGGTGACGCTGACCGACCTGTCGTTAACCTGGGTCTTCCTCTTGACCTTTCTGAAAAGGAGGGTTACCACCTGCCAACTTGCTGTGGGGACGCTCCATCCCACTGCCCGGATCACAGACGAGGATGCTGAACACGGCTGCCCCCAGCGCCTGTGAGCGCGCAAGGGGAGACAGCGTCAAAGACTCTTCTACAAAGCTGAAGTGAACACCAGCCACGTCTCTCTCCTTGTCCACAAAGCTAGCCACTCCAACACAGAAGACAGGGAGGTCAGTCAAGCACGATTCCCTCTTGGTAAATCCATGCCGACGGCTCCTCATCACTTGCTTGTCCTTCAGCAGCTTGGCAACGCTTCCGCGGAGGATTTTCTCCATCACCTCCCCTGGCAACAAGGACAGGCTCACCAGCCTCTGCTCTCCCACATCTTCCTTCCCGCCCTTCTGCAAGACAGGAGGCCTAAGAGCAATCTTCTGGACACCCGCAACTGCCCCCAGGAGCTATGACCTTTAAAAGATAATTGAGAGTGGCCTCCCAAGGACATCAGCCAGCTCCCCCAGCATTCGTGGCTCTGACTCATCAGGACCCAGGGACCTCCGTACATCCAGTCCCAAGGCACACCTTCCCACTCCCTTCCTCTTCCTCAGCAACAACAACGGCTCGCCCCACACACAGCCTGCAAAACGCTCATCGCGGCTCAACTGGGGCAGGCCTTGCCATTCATCGACCCTTCGGCATGCATCCACCACCACCAGGGCCTCGCTCTGCTGTGCCGTGCAGCGTGCTTACGTCCAACCACCCTCGGCAATCTCCAGATTCTCTTTCTGCCCGTCTCACACTGTGCAGAGAAATGGCCTCCCCTCCTCGGCATTCACCCCAAGTAAAGAGCCCAAAGGCCCTGGCTCCCCAGCCTCCCCCGCCTGCCGCTCCCACTCCACCTCTGCCTCTCGCCACACTCACGGGCTCTCCAGAAATTCACCTGCCTTGGTGAGCTGGCCCACATCAAGCACTGTGGCACGCCAGACACCAGGCTGCAAACGTGCCACCACAGCTAAGGGGTTCGCTACGGAACGGGCAGCACCAGCACCGGCGGAGCCAGGCAGGGCTCCCCACGTCACAGGACCGGCGAGCTCTCGGCCAGGGCTGCCGGGATGGCGGCCTGCTCTCCCAAAAAGGCCTCCTCTGCCTCTGCCCGCACCGACACCCCCAGGGACGGACCCCAGGGGGCACAAGCCCGGACACGCAGGCCCCTTTCTCCCAGCTACAACCTTACAAGCAAGGCGGGCACCAAGGCACGCACAGAGCACGCTCAATGGCAAAGGCCAGACCTCAAGGCAGGCTTAGCAAGCTGGCAGCAAGGCAGGCACGGAGCAAATGCCACTGAGGGGGCCGCCACTCCTGCCCGCAACAGCAGAAAGCCCAGACCAACCTTCCGGGGCTGCGAGGAAAAGGAGCCCCTCCTTCCCAGCGCACCCACAAAACACACCACACGAGTGCCACAGCATGACCTCACTGACGACACCCCACCCCTCCTAGGCTTCGGTCACATGTTCTGCATGCCCTGACACGCGCCATCAACACCAAGCCTTTGGCCTCTAATATTTGCACCTCAAAGCTGCCGCCAGGACCAAGTGGACATGTCCTCAAGTGGAGGACACTACATTGCAGAACTGCGGGGGAAAAACGCACCCCACCACATTACTCACCAGGCTGTGGCACGCAACAGCTTCTTGCTGCAAAACACCGCGTTGTGCAAAGGCTGTCCCGCCCCTCAGGGTCCAGCATAAAAGCTGGCCCAGCACCTCTCTCTCTCACACGCTGCTCCTGGTGCCTTCTCCTCCACGGTCAACAAGGTGAGCCTGAAGCCCCTTCCCCTCCTTCTCCTGCCGCACCCGCCCCATCTCTTCCAGCACGCGCTGCCTCCAGACTCAGCAGTGCCGACGCCTCCCCACCGCCGCGCTCCCCGCAGCCCCACACCGCGCCTCCACATTCCCCTGCCCTCCTGTAACGCCACCCCTCGCGCCCCCACCACCCTCCGCTTCCTCAACACCCTCTCTTACAGGGCCCCTCAACACCACAGACATGGCCTGCAACAACCTCTGCAGCCCCTGCGGACCCACCCCGCTGGCTAACAGCTGCAACGAGCCCTGCGTCAGGCAGTGCGAAGAATCCCGCGTCGTCATCCAGCCTCCCGTCGTGCTGGTCACCCTGCCGGGACCCATCCTCAGCTCCTTCCCCCAGAGCACCGCCGTCGGATCGTCCTCATCGGCTGCCGTGGGCAACATCCTCAGCTCCCAGGGAGTGCCCGTCTCCTCCGGCGGCTTCGGCTATGGCTTCGGAGGCCTGGGCTGCTACGGTGCCAGAAGAGCCTGCTACCCCTGCTAAGGGCTCCTTACACCACGCCTGATACCAGCCAACCACACGCTAGAAGCCAAGTCACGGATTGAGGACGTACCTTCAGGCTCCTGCTGCCACATGGGCTCGCCGTCCGTGGCTCCTCCGCCCCTCAAGGCACAAAGCAAGCAGCGAAGGGGCCAGCCCGCGGTGCCTGGAAACATGAGCTACCTACCTCCTCCTCTTCTCCCACTGTCTTCTTTGCATCGCCCCTACAGCTACATCCGGTACTCTCTGCTGCAAACACCTTCTCACAAGCCAAAGACCACCGGGGCACCTCCGCCGCGCTGCTCCCACTGCAAGGCAGGAAGACCTCGGTGCTCTGGAAAAGTCTACTGCAAGGAAAGGAGCCCTCGGCTGACGGCCGCCCTACTTGCACCTCAGACCCGCTCCCTTCCCCTTGGTGCTCCTGCCATTTCACTCCTTTGCCTCAATAAAGTTCTCCCGCATGCCAGCCTCAGGTGCCTCCTCTTCCTTTCTTCTAAGGCTCTTCCAGCCTCACCCGGCACAGAACCGGGACTCAACAGGCCATCGGGGTGGGTGGACAAGGACCACAAGACCTCTCTTAGGAAGTATCGCCGCAGCAACACCACCTGCTGGCAAGCCGGTGGGCTTCCAGCCCGTGACACAAGCCCTTCACTTGCCCAAACAAAGGCTTGGACACGCTAATGCACTTCCACCCATGCCTCTGACGCAAGCTCCTCCTGTGCGCTGGGTTCACTTTGGCTGGATGCCAGGTGCCTGCCAAGCCGCTCTGTCACTCCCCCTCCTCAACTGGAAAGGGGAGAGAGAACACAACAAAACGGTTTGTGGGTCGAGGTAAGAACAGGGAGGGGATAGAGTCGTCAAAGGGTTTGGGTTGGAAGGGACCTTCAAGATCATCTAGCTCCAAGCCCTCTGCCGTGGGCAGGGACACCTTCCACCACACCAGCTTGCTCAAAGCACCATCCAGCCTGGCCTTGAACAGCTCCAGGCAGGGGGCAGCCACAGCTGCTCTAAGCAACTTCTTCCAGCATCTCACCGACCTCACGGGAAAGAATTTCTTTCTCATATCTAACCTAAAGCTACCCTCTCTCAGGTTAAATCCGTTACCTGTCGTCTTATCACTACACTCCCTGGTCCAGAGGCCCTCCCCACCTTTCCTGAGGGCCCCCTCAAAGTACCGCATGGCCGCTGCAAGGTCTCCACAAAGCCTCCTCTTCTCCCGGCTAAACGATCCCAACTCTCTCAGCCTGTCTGCAAAGGGGAGGTGCTGCACCTCCTCCTCATCTTTGTGGCCCTCCTCTGGACCCGCTCGAGCAGGTCCATGCCTTTCTTATGCTGGGGGCCTTCAGAGCCGAATGCAGTACTCCACTCTCACCAGAGCCGAGTAGGGAGGGAGAATCACCTCCCTCGACCTGCCGGCCACGCTGCTTTTGACGCAACCTGGCATACGACTGGCTTTCTGGGCTCCGCGCGAACGTTGCCGGCTCATACTCAGTTCTCCATTCACCAATACCCCCAAGTCCTTCTCCGCAGGGCTGCTCTCAATGCACTCACCGCCCGGCCTGCAGCCATCTTTGGGATTGCCCCTGGCACTTGGCCTCGTGGCACTCCATGAGCTTTGCACGGGCCCACCTCCCAAGCCTGCCACGGTCCCTCTGGATGGCATCCCTTCCCTCTAGAGCATCAACCGCAACACTCAGCTTGGCGTCATCCGCAAACTTGCCGAGGCTGCACACTCCAGCCCACTGTCCGTGGCCCTAACAAAGATGTTAAATCATACTGGCCCCAGCACGGACCCCTGAGGGACACCACTCATCACTGGGCTCCACTCGGACATCGAGCCTTTCATTGCAACTCATTGAGAGCACCCATCCAGCCAATCACACACCGAGCGGTCCACCCACCAAGTCCGCATCTCTCCATTTTAGAGACAAGGATCTTGCGCGGGACAGTATCAAATGCTCTGCACAAGTCCAGGGACGTGACGCCAGTCGCTCTTCCCTTACCCACCAATGCCTTAATCCTGTCATAGAAGGCCACCCCATTTGTCAGGCACGCTTTGCCCTCTGTGAAGCCATGTTGGCCGTCAGCAGTCACGCCTCCCTTTTCCAGGTGCCTTGGCATACTTTCCAGGAGGATCTGCTCCACGATCCCGCCAGGCACGGAGGTGACGCTGACCGACCTGTCGTTAACCTGGGTCTTCCTCTTGACCTTTCTGAAAAGGAGGGTTACCACCTGCCAACTTGCTGTGGGGACGCTCCATCCCACTGCCCGGATCACAGACGAGGATGCTGAACACGGCTGCCCCCAGCGCCTGTGAGCGCGCAAGGGGAGACAGCGTCAAAGACTCTTCTACAAAGCTGAAGTGAACACCAGCCACGTCTCTCTCCTTGTCCACAAAGCTAGCCACTCCAACACAGAAGACAGGGAGGTCAGTCAAGCACGATTCCCTCTTGGTAAATCCATGCCGACGGCTCCTCATCACTTGCTTGTCCTTCAGCAGCTTGGCAACGCTTCCGCGGAGGATTTTCTCCATCACCTCCCCTGGCAACAAGGACAGGCTCACCAGCCTCTGCTCTCCCACATCTTCCTTCCCGCCCTTCTGCAAGACAGGAGGCCTAAGAGCAATCTTCTGGACACCCGCAACTGCCCCCAGGAGCTATGACCTTTAAAAGATAATTGAGAGTGGCCTCCCAAGGACATCAGCCAGCTCCCCCAGCATTCGTGGCTCTGACTCATCAGGACCCAGGGACCTCCGTACATCCAGTCCCAAGGCACACCTTCCCACTCCCTTCCTCTTCCTCAGCAACAACAACGGCTCGCCCCACACACAGCCTGCAAAACGCTCATCCCGGCTCAACTGGGGCAGGCCTTGCCATTCATCGACCCTTCGGCATGCATCCACCACCACCAGGGCCTCGCTCTGCTGTGCCGTGCAGCGTGCTTACGTCCAACCACCCTCGGCAATCTCCAGATTCTCTTTCTGCCCGTCTCACACTGTGCAGAGAAATGGCCTCCCCTCCTCGGCATTCACCCCAAGTAAAGAGCCCAAAGGCCCTGGCTCCCCAGCCTCCCCCGCCTGCCGCTCCCACTCCACCTCTGCCTCTCGCCACACTCACGGGCTCTCCAGAAATTCACCTGCCTTGGTGAGCTGGCCCACATCAAGCACTGTGGCACGCCAGACACCAGGCTGCAAACGTGCCACCACAGCTAAGGGGTTCGCTACGGAACGGGCAGCACCAGCACCGGCGGAGCCAGGCAGGGCTCCCCACGTCACAGGACCGGCGAGCTCTCGGCCAGGGCTGCCAGGATGGCGGCCTGCTCTCCCAAAAAGGCCTCGTCTGCCTCTGCCCGCACCGACACCCCCAGGGACGGACCCCAGGGGGCACAAGCCCGGACACGCAGGCCCCTTTCTCCCAGCTACAACCTTACAAGCAAGGCGGGCACCAAGGCACGCACAGAGCACGCTCAATGGCAAAGGCCAGGCCTCAAGGCAGGCTTAGCAAGCTGGCAGCAAGGCAGGCACGGAGCAAATGCCACTGAGGGGGCCGCCACTCCTGCCCGCAACAGCAGAAAGCCCAGACCAACCTTCCGGGGCTGCGAGGAAAAGGAGCCCCTCCTTCCCAGCGCACCCACAAAACACACCACACGAGTGCCACAGCATGACCTCACTGACGACACCCCACCCCTCCTAGGCTTCGGTCACATGTTCTGCATGCCCTGACACGCGCCATCAACACCAAGCCTTTGGCCTCTAATATTTGCACCTCAAAGCTGCCGCCAGGACCAAGTGGACATGTCCTCAAGTGGAGGACACTACATTGCAGAACTGCGGGGGAAAAACGCACCCCACCACATTACTCACCAGGCTGTGGCACGCAACAGCTTCTTGCTGCAAAACACCGCGTTGTGCAAAGGCTGTCCCGCCCCTCAGGGTCCAGCATAAAAGCTGGCCCAGCACCTCTCTCTCTCACACGCTGCTCCTGGTGCCTTCTCCTCCACGGTCAACAAGGTGAGCCTGAAGCCCCTTCCCCTCCTTCTCCTGCCGCACCCGCCCCATCTCTTCCAGCACGCGCTGCCTCCAGACTCAGCAGTGCCGACGCCTCCCCACCGCCGCGCTCCCCGCAGCCCCACACCGCGCCTCCACATTCCCCTGCCCTCCTGTAACGCCACCCCTCGCGCCCCCACCACCCTCCGCTTCCTCAACACCCTCTCTTACAGGGCCCCTCAACACCACAGACATGGCCTGCAACAACCTCTGCAGCCCCTGCGGACCCACTCCGCTGGCTAACAGCTGCAACGAGCCCTGCGTCAGGCAGTGCGAAGAATCCCGCGTCGTCATCCAGCCTCCCGCCGTGCTGGTCACCCTGCCGGGACCCATCCTCAGCTCCTTCCCCCAGAGCACCGCCGTCGGATCGTCCTCATCGGCTGCCGTGGGCAACATCCTCAGCTCCCAGGGAGTGCCCGTCTCCTCCGGCGGCTTCGGCTATGGCTTCGGAGGCCTGGGCTGCTACGGTGCCAGAAGAGCCTGCTACCCCTGCTAAGGGCTCCTTACACCACGCCTGATACCAGCCAACCACACGCTAGAAGCCAAGTCACGGATTGAGGACGTACCTTCAGGCTCCTGCTGCCACATGGGCTCGCCGTCCGTGGCTCCTCCGCCCCTCAAGGCACAAAGCAAGCAGCGAAGGGGCCAGCCCGCGGTGCCTGGAAACATGAGCTACCTACCTCCTCCTCTTCTCCCACTGTCTTCTTTGCATCGCCCCTACAGCTACATCCGGTACTCTCTGCTGCAAACACCTTCTCACAAGCCAAAGACCACCGGGGCACCTCCGCCGCGCTGCTCCCACTGCAAGGCAGGAAGACCTCGGTGCTCTGGAAAAGTCTACTGCAAGGAAAGGAGCCCTCGGCTGACGGCCGCCCTACTTGCACCTCCCTTCCCCTTGGTGCTCCTGCCATTTCACTCCTTTGCCTCAATAAAGTTCTCCCGCATGCCAGCCTCAGGTGCCTCCTCTTCCTTTCTTCTAAGGCTCTTCCAGCCTCACCCGGCACAGAACCGGGACTCAACAGGCCATCGGGGTGGGTGGACAAGGACCACAAGACCTCTCTTAGGAAGTATCGCCGCAGCAACACCACCTGCTGGCAAGCCGGTGGGCTTCCAGCCCGTGACACAAGCCCTTCACTTGCCCAAACAAAGGCTTGGACACGCTAATGCACTTCCACCCATGCCTCTGACGCAAGCTCCTCCTGTGCGCTGGGTTCACTTTGGCTGGATGCCAGGTGCCCGCCAAGCCGCTCTGTCACTCCCCCCTCCTCAACTGGAAAGGGGAGAGAGAACACAACAAAACGGTTTGTGGGTCGAGGTAAGAACAGGGAGGGGAAAGAGTCGTCAAAGGGGTTGGGTTGGAAGGGACCTTCAAGATCATCTAGCTCCAAGCCCTCTGCCGTGGGCAGGGACACCTTCCACCACACCAGCTTGCTCAAAGCACCATCCAGCCTGGCCTTGAACAGCTCCAGGCAGGGGGCAGCCACAGCTGCTCTAAGCAACTTCTTCCAGCATCTCACCGACCTCACGGGAAAGAATTTCTTTCTCATATCTAACCTAAAGCTACCCTCTCTCAGGTTAAATCCGTTACCTGTCGTCTTATCACTACACTCCCTGGTCCAGAGGCCCTCCCCACCTTTCCTGAGGGCCCCCTCAAAGTACCGCATGGCCGCTGCAAGGTCTCCACAAAGCCTCCTCTTCTCCCGGCTAAACGATCCCAACTCTCTCAGCCTGTCTGCAAAGGAGGTGCTGCACCTCCTCCTCATCTTTGTGGCCCTCCTCTGGACCCGCTCGAGCAGGTCCATGCCTTTCTTATGCTGGGGGCCTTCAGAGCCGAATGCAGTACTCCACTCTCACCAGAGCCGAGTAGGGAGGGAGAATCACCTCCCTCGACCTGCCGGCCACGCTGCTTTTGACGCAACCTGGCATACGACTGGCTTTCTGGGCTCCGCGCGAACGTTGCCGGCTCATACTCAGTTCTCCATTCACCAATACCCCCAAGTCCTTCTCCGCAGGGCTGCTCTCAATGCACTCACCGCCCGGCCTGCAGCCATCTTTGGGATTGCCCCTGGCACTTGGCCTCGTGGCACTCCATGAGCTTTGCACGGGCCCACCTCCCAAGCCTGCCACGGTCCCTCTGGATGGCATCCCTTCCCTCTAGAGCATCAACCGCAACACTCAGCTTGGCGTCATCCGCAAACTTGCCGAGGCTGCACACTCCAGCCCACTGTCCGTGGCCCTAACAAAGATGTTAAATCATACTGGCCCCAGCACGGACCCCTGAGGGACACCACTCATCACTGGGCTCCACTCGGACATCGAGCCTTTCATTGCAACTCATTGAGAGCACCCATCCAGCCAATCACACACCGAGCGGTCCACCCACCAAGTCCGCATCTCTCCATTTTAGAGACAAGGATCTTGCGCGGGACAGTATCAAATGCTCTGCACAAGTCCAGGGACGTGACGCCAGTCGCTCTTCCCTTACCCACCAATGCCTTAATCCTGTCATAGAAGGCCACCCCATTTGTCAGGCACGCTTTGCCCTCTGTGAAGCCATGTTGGCCGTCAGCAGTCACGCCTCCCTTTTCCAGGTGCCTTGGCATACTTTCCAGGAGGATCTGCTCCACGATCCCGCCAGGCACGGAGGTGACGCTGACCGACCTGTCGTTAACCTGGGTCTTCCTCTTGACCTTTCTGAAAAGGAGGGTTACCACCTGCCAACTTGCTGTGGGGACGCTCCATCCCACTGCCCGTATCACAGACGAGGATGCTGAACACGGCTGCCCCCAGCGCCTGTGAGCGCGCAAGGGGAGACAGCGTCAAAGACTCTTCTACAAAGCTGAAGTGAACACCAGCCACGTCTCTCTCCTTGTCCACAAAGCTAGCCACTCCAACACAGAAGACAGGGAGGTCAGTCAAGCACGATTCCCTCTTGGTAAATCCATGCCGACGGCTCCTCATCACTTGCTTGTCCTTCAGCAGCTTGGCAACGCTTCCGCGGAGGATTTTCTCCATCACCTCCCCTGGCAACAAGGACAGGCTCACCAGCCTCTGCTCTCCCACATCTTCCTTCCCGCCCTTCTGCAAGACAGGAGGCCTAAGAGCAATCTTCTGGACACCCGCAACTGCCCCCAGGAGCTATGACCTTTAAAAGATAATTGAGAGTGGCCTCCCAAGGACATCAGCCAGCTCCCCCAGCATTCGTGGCTCTGACTCATCAGGACCCAGGGACCTCCGTACATCCAGTCCCAAGGCACACCTTCCCACTCCCTTCCTCTTCCTCAGCAACAACAACGGCTCGCCCCACACACAGCCTGCAAAACGCTCATCCCGGCTCAACTGGGGCAGGCCTTGCCATTCATCGACCCTTCGGCATGCATCCACCACCACCAGGGCCTCGCTCTGCTGTGCCGTGCAGCGTGCTTACGTCCAACCACCCTCGGCAATCTCCAGATTCTCTTTCTGCCCGTCTCACACTGTGCAGAGAAATGGCCTCCCCTCCTCGGCATTCACCCCAAGTAAAGAGCCCAAAGGCCCTGGCTCCCCAGCCTCCCCCGCCTGCCGCTCCCACTCCACCTCTGCCTCTCGCCACACTCACGGGCTCTCCAGAAATTCACCTGCCTTGGTGAGCTGGCCCACATCAAGCACTGTGGCACGCCAGACACCAGGCTGCAAACGTGCCACCACAGCTAAGGGGTTCGCTACGGAACGGGCAGCACCAGCACTGGTGGAGCCAGGCAGGGCTCCCCACGTCACAGGACCGGCGAGCTCTCGGCCAGGGCTGCCGGGATGGCGGCCTGCTCTCCCAAAAAGGCCTCCTCTGCCTCTGCCCGCACCGACACCCCCAGGGACGGACCCCAGGGGGCACAAGCCCGGACACGCAGGCCCCTTTCTCCCAGCTACAACCTTACAAGCAAGGCGGGCACCAAGGCACGCACAGAGCACGCTCAATGGCAAAGGCCAGGCCTCAAGGCAGGCTTAGCAAGCTGGCAGCAAGGCAGGCACGGAGCAAATGCCACTGAGGGGGCCGCCACTCCTGCCCGCAACAGCAGAAAGCCCAGACCAACCTTCCGGGGCTGCGAGGAAAAGGAGCCCCTCCTTCCCAGCGCACCCACAAAACACACCACACGAGTGCCACAGCATGACCTCACTGACGACACCCCACCCCTCCTAGGCTTCGGTCACATGTTCTGCATGCCCTGACACGCGCCATCAACACCAAGCCTTTGGCCTCTAATATTTGCACCTCAAAGCTGCCGCCAGGACCAAGTGGACATGTCCTCAAGTGGAGGACACTACATTGCAGAACTGCGGGGGAAAAACGCACCCCACCACATTACTCACCAGGCTGTGGCACGCAACAGCTTCTTGCTGCAAAACACCGCGTTGTGCAAAGGCTGTCCCGCCCCTCAGGGTCCAGCATAAAAGCTGGCCCAGCACCTCTCTCTCTCACACGCTGCTCCTGGTGCCTTCTCCTCCACGGTCAACAAGGTAAGCCTGAAGCCCCTTCCCCTCCTTCTCCTGCCGCACCCGCCCCATCTCTTCCAGCACGCGCTGCCTCCAGACTCAGCAGTGCCGACGCCTCCCCACCGCCGCGCTCCCCGCAGCCCCACACCGCGCCTCCACATTCCCCTGCCCTCCTGTAACGCCACCCCTCGCGCCCCCACCACCCTCCGCTTCCTCAACACCCTCTCTTACAGGGCCCCTCAACACCACAGACATGGCCTGCAACAACCTCTGCAGCCCCTGCGGACCCACCCCGCTGGCTAACAGCTGCAACGAGCCCTGCGTCAGGCAGTGCGAAGAATCCCGCGTCGTCATCCAGCCTCCCGCCGTGCTGGTCACCCTGCCGGGACCCATCCTCAGCTCCTTCCCCCAGAGCACCGCCGTCGGATCGTCCTCATCGGCTGCCGTGGGCAACATCCTCAGCTCCCAGGGAGTGCCCGTCTCCTCCGGCGGCTTCGGCTATGGCTTCGGAGGCCTGGGCTGCTACGGTGCCAGAAGAGCCTGCTACCCCTGCTAAGGGCTCCTTACACCACGCCTGATACCAGCCAACCACACGCTAGAAGCCAAGTCACGGATTGAGGACCTACCTTCAGGCTCCTGCTGCCACATGGGCTCGCCGTCCGTGGCTCCTCCGCCCCTCAAGGCACAAAGCAAGCAGCGAAGGGGCCAGCCCGCGGTGCCTGGAAACATGAGCTACCTACCTCCTCCTCTTCTCCCACTGTCTTCTTTGCATCGCCCCTACAGCTACATCCGGTACTCTCTGCTGCAAACACCTTCTCACAAGCCAAAGACCACCGGGGCACCTCCGCCGCGCTGCTCCCACTGCAAGGCAGGAAGACCTCGGTGCTCTGGAAAAGTCTACTGCAAGGAAAGGAGCCCTCGGCTGACGGCCGCCCTACTTGCACCTCAGACCCGCTCCCTTCCCCTTGGTGCTCCTGCCATTTCACTCCTTTGCCTCAATAAAGTTCTCCCGCATGCCAGCCTCAGGTGCCTCCTCTTCCTTTCTTCTAAGGCTCTTCCAGCCTCACCCGGCACAGAACCGGGACTCAACAGGCCATCGGGGTGGGTGGACAAGGACCACAAGACCTCTCTTAGGAAGTATCGCCGCAGCAACACCACCTGCTGGCAAGCCGGTGGGCTTCCAGCCCGTGACACAAGCCCTTCACTTGCCCAAAGGCTTGGACACGCTAATGCACTTCCACCCATGCCTCTGACGCAAGCTCCTCCTGTGCGCTGGGTTCACTTTGGCTGGATGCCAGGTGCCCGCCAAGCCGCTCTGTCACTCCCCCTCCTCAACTGGAAAGGGGAGAGAGAACACAACAAAACGGTTTGTGGGTCGAGGTAAGAACAGGGAGGGGATAGAGTCGTCAAAGGGTTTGGGTTGGAAGGGACCTTCAAGATCATCTAGCTCCAAGCCCTCTGCCGTGGGCAGGGACACCTTCCACCACACCAGCTTGCTCAAAGCACCATCCAGCCTGGCCTTGAACAGCTCCAGGCAGGGGGCAGCCACAGCTGCTCTAAGCAGCTTCTTCCAGCATCTCACCGACCTCACGGGAAAGAATTTCTTTCTCATATCTAACCTAAAGCTACCCTCTCTCAGGTTAAATCCGTTACCTGTCGTCTTATCACTACACTCCCTGGTCCAGAGGCCCTCCCCACCTTTCCTGAGGGCCCCCTCAAAGTACCGCATGGCCGCTGCAAGGTCTCCACAAAGCCTCCTCTTCTCCCGGCTAAACGATCCCAACTCTCTCAGCCTGTCTGCAAAGGGGAGGTGCTGCACCTCCTCCTCATCTTTGTGGCCCTCCTCTGGACCCGCTCGAGCAGGTCCATGCCTTTCTTACGCTGGGGGCCTTCAGAGCCGAATGCAGTACTCCACTCTCACCAGAGCCGAGTAGGGAGGGAGAATCACCTCCCTCGACCTGCCGGCCACGCTGCTTTTGATGCAACCTGGCATACGACTGGCTTTCTGGGCTCCGTGTGAACGTTGCCGGCTCATACTCAGTTCTCCATTCACCAATACCCCCAAGTCCTTCTCCGCAGGGCTGCTCTCAATGCACTCACCGCCCGGCCTGCAGCCATCTTTGGGATTGCCCCTGGCACTTGGCCTCGTGGCACTCCATGAGCTTTGCACGGGCCCACCTCCCAAGCCTGCCACGGTCCCTCTGGATGGCATCCCTTCCCTCTAGAGCATCAACCGCAACACTCAGCTTGGCGTCATCCGCAAACTTGCCGAGGCTGCACACTCCAGCCCACTGTCCGTGGCCCTAACAAAGAAGTTAAATCATACTGGCCCCAGCACGGACCCCTGAGGGACACCACTCATCACTGGGCTCCACTCGGACATCGAGCCTTTCATTGCAACTCATTGAGAGCACCCATCCAGCCAATCACACACCGAGCGGTCCACCCACCAAGTCCGCATCTCTCCATTTTAGAGACAAGGATCTTGCGCGGGACAGTATCAAATGCTCTGCACAAGTCCAGGGACGTGACGCCAGTCGCTCTTCCCTTACCCACCAATGCCTTAATCCTGTCATAGAAGGCCACCCCCATTTGTCAGGCACGCTTTGCCCTCTGTGAAGCCATGTTGGCCGTCAGCAGTCACGCCTCCCTTTTCCAGGTGCCTTGGCATACTTTCCAGGAGGATCTGCTCCACGATCCCGCCAGGCACGGAGGTGACGCTGACCGACCTGTCGTTAACCTGGGTCTTCCTCTTGACCTTTCTGAAAAGGAGGGTTACCACCTGCCAACTTGCTGTGGGGACGCTCCATCCCACTGCCCGGATCACAGACGAGGATGCTGAACACGGCTGCCCCCAGCGCCTGTGAGCGCGCAAGGGGAGACAGCGTCAAAGACTCTTCTACAAAGCTGAAGTGAACACCAGCCACGTCTCTCTCCTTGTCCACAAAGCTAGCCACTCCAACACAGAAGACAGGGAGGTCAGTCAAGCACGATTCCCTCTTGGTAAATCCATGCCGACGGCTCCTCATCACTTGCTTGTCCTTCAGCAGCTTGGCAACGCTTCCGCGGAGGATTTTCTCCATCACCTCCCCTGGCAACAAGGACAGGCTCACCAGCCTCTGCTCTCCCACATCTTCCTTCCCGCCCTTCTGCAAGACAGGAGGCCTAAGAGCAATCTTCTGGACACCCGCAACTGCCCCCAGGAACTATGACCTTTAAAAGATAATTGAGAGTGGCCTCCCAAGGACATCAGCCAGCTCCCCCAGCATTCGTGGCTCTGACTCATCAGGACCCAGGGACCTCCGTACATCCAGTCCCAAGGCACACCTTCCCACTCCCTTCCTCTTCCTCAGCAACAACAACGGCTCGCCCCACACACAGCCTGCAAAACGCTCATCCCGGCTCAACTGGGGCAGGCCTTGCCATTCATCGACCCTTCGGCATGCATCCACCACCACCAGGGCCTCGCTCTGCTGTGCCGTGCAGCGTGCTTACGTCCAACCACCCTCGGCAATCTCCAGATTCTCTTTCTGCCCGTCTCACACTGTGCAGAGAAATGGCCTCCCCTCCTCGGCATTCACCCCAAGTAAAGAGCCCAAAGGCCCTGGCTCCCCAGCCTCCCCCGCCTGCCGCTCCCACTCCACCTCTGCCTCTCGCCACACTCACGGGCTCTCCAGAAATTCACCTGCCTTGGTGAGCTGGCCCACATCAAGCACTGTGGCACGCCAGACACCAGGCTGCAAACGTGCCACCACAGCTAAGGGGTTCGCTACGGAACGGGCAGCACCAGCACTGGTGGAGCCAGGCAGGGCTCCCCACGTCACAGGACCGGCGAGCTCTCGGCCAGGGCTGCCGGGATGGCGGCCTGCTCTCCCAAAAAGGCCTCCTCTGCCTCTGCCCGCACCGACACCCCCAGGGACGGACCCCAGGGGGCACAAGCCCGGACACGCAGGCCCCTTTCTCCCAGCTACAACCTTACAAGCAAGGCGGGCACCAAGGCACGCACAGAGCACGCTCAATGGCAAAGGCCAGGCCTCAAGGCAGGCTTAGCAAGCTGGCAGCAAGGCAGGCACGGAGCAAATGCCACTGAGGGGGCCGCCACTCCTGCCCGCAACAGCAGAAAGCCCAGACCAACCTTCCGGGGCTGCGAGAAAAAGGAGCCCCTCCTTCCCAGCGCACCCACAAAACACACCACACGAGTGCCACAGCATGACCTCACTGACGACACCCCAC
The DNA here is from genome assembly GCF_023634155.1 of Falco peregrinus. NCBI lineage: Eukaryota > Metazoa > Chordata > Aves > Falconiformes > Falconidae > Falco > Falco peregrinus. The sequence goes on from NC_073723.1 coordinate 13,921,635, forward strand.
CCCTCCTAGGCTTCGGTCACATGTTCTGCATGCCCTGACACGCGCCATCAACACCAAGCCTTTGGCCTCTAATATTTGCACCTCAAAGCTGCCGCCAGGACCAAGTGGACATGTCCTCAAGTGGAGGACACTACATTGCAGAACTGCGGGGGAAAAACGCACCCCACCACATTACTCACCAGGCTGTGGCACGCAACAGCTTCTTGCTGCAAAACACCGCGTTGTGCAAAGGCTGTCCCGCCCCTCAGGGTCCAGCATAAAAGCTGGCCCAGCACCTCTCTCTCTCACACGCTGCTCCTGGTGCCTTCTCCTCCACGGTCAACAAGGTGAGCCTGAAGCCCCTTCCCCTCCTTCTCCTGCCGCACCCGCCCCATCTCTTCCAGCACGCGCTGCCTCCAGACTCAGCAGTGCCGACGCCTCCCCACCGCCGCGCTCCCCGCAGCCCCACACCGCGCCTCCACATTCCCCTGCCCTCCTGTAACGCCACCCCTCGCGCCCCCACCACCCTCCGCTTCCTCAACACCCTCTCTTACAGGGCCCCTCAACACCACAGACATGGCCTGCAACAACCTCTGCAGCCCCTGCGGACCCACCCCCGCTGGCTAACAGCTGCAACGAGCCCTGCGTCAGGCAGTGCGAAGAATCCCGCGTCGTCATCCAGCCTCCCGCCGTGCTGGTCACCCTGCCGGGACCCATCCTCAGCTCCTTCCCCCAGAGCACCGCCGTCGGATCGTCCTCATCGGCTGCCGTGGGCAACATCCTCAGCTCCCAGGGAGTGCCCGTCTCCTCCGGCGGCTTCGGCTATGGCTTCGGAGGCCTGGGCTGCTACGGTGCCAGAAGAGCCTGCTACCCCTGCTAAGGGCTCCTTACACCACGCCTGATACCAGCCAACCACACGCTAGAAGCCAAGTCACGGATTGAGGACCTACCTTCAGGCTCCTGCTGCCACATGGGCTCGCCGTCCGTGGCTCCTCCGCCCCTCAAGGCACAAAGCAAGCAGCGAAGGGGCCAGCCCGCGGTGCCTGGAAACATGAGCTACCTACCTCCTCCTCTTCTCCCACTGTCTTCTTTGCATCGCCCCTACAGCTACATCCGGTACTCTCTGCTGCAAACACCTTCTCACAAGCCAAAGACCACCGGGGCACCTCCGCCGCGCTGCTCCCACTGCAAGGCAGGAAGACCTCGGTGCTCTGGAAAAGTCTACTGCAAGGAAAGGAGCCCTCGGCTGACGGCCGCCCTACTTGCACCTCCCTTCCCCTTGGTGCTCCTGCCATTTCACTCCTTTGCCTCAATAAAGTTCTCCCGCATGCCAGCCTCAGGTGCCTCCTCTTCCTTTCTTCTAAGGCTCTTCCAGCCTCACCCGGCACAGAACCGGGACTCAACAGGCCATCGGGGTGGGTGGACAAGGACCACAAGACCTCTCTTAGGAAGTATCGCCGCAGCAACACCACCTGCTGGCAAGCCGGTGGGCTTCCAGCCCGTGACACAAGCCCTTCACTTGCCCAAACAAAGGCTTGGACACGCTAATGCACTTCCACCCATGCCTCTGACGCAAGCTCCTCCTGTGCGCTGGGTTCACTTTGGCTGGATGCCAGGTGCCCGCCAAGCCGCTCTGTCACTCCCCCTCCTCAACTGGAAAGGGGAGAGAGAACACAACAAAACGGTTTGTGGGTCGAGGTAAGAACAGGGAGGGGATAGAGTCGTCAAAGGGGTTGGGTTGGAAGGGACCTTCAAGATCATCTAGCTCCAAGCCCTCTGCCGTGGGCAGGGACACCTTCCACCACACCAGCTTGCTCAAAGCACCATCCAGCCTGGCCTTGAACAGCTCCAGGCAGGGGGCAGCCACAGCTGCTCTAAGCAACTTCTTCCAGCATCTCACCGACCTCACGGGAAAGAATTTCTTTCTCATATCTAACCTAAAGCTACCCTCTCTCAGGTTAAATCCGTTACCTGTCGTCTTATCACTACACTCCCTGGTCCAGAGGCCCTCCCCACCTTTCCTGAGGGCCCCCTCAAAGTACCGCATGGCCGCTGCAAGGTCTCCACAAAGCCTCCTCTTCTCCCGGCTAAACGATCCCAACTCTCTCAGCCTGTCTGCAAAGGGGAGGTGCTGCACCTCCTCCTCATCTTTGTGGCCCTCCTCTGGACCCGCTCGAGCAGGTCCATGCCTTTCTTACGCTGGGGGCCTTCAGAGCCGAATGCAGTACTCCACTCTCACCAGAGCCGAGTAGGGAGGGAGAATCACCTCCCTCGACCTGCCGGCCACGCTGCTTTTGATGCAACCTGGCATACGACTGGCTTTCTGGGCTCCGTGTGAACGTTGCCGGCTCATACTCAGTTCTCCATTCACCAATACCCCCAAGTCCTTCTCCGCAGGGCTGCTCTCAATGCACTCACCGCCCGGCCTGCAGCCATCTTTGGGATTGCCCCTGGCACTTGGCCTCGTGGCACTCCATGAGCTTTGCACGGGCCCACCTCCCAAGCCTGCCACGGTCCCTCTGGATGGCATCCCTTCCCTCTAGAGCATCAACCGCAACACTCAGCTTGGCGTCATCCGCAAACTTGCCGAGGCTGCACACTCCAGCCCACTGTCCGTGGCCCTAACAAAGATGTTAAATCATACTGGCCCCAGCACGGACCCCTGAGCGACACCACTCATCACTGGGCTCCACTCGGACATCGAGCCTTTCATTGCAACTCATTGAGAGCACCCATCCAGCCAATCACACACCGAGCGGTCCACCCACCAAGTCCGCATCTCTCCATTTTAGAGACAAGGATCTTGCGCGGGACAGTATCAAATGCTCTGCACAAGTCCAGGGACGTGACGCCAGTCGCTCTTCCCTTACCCACCAATGCCTTAATCCTGTCATAGAAGGCCACCCCATTTGTCAGGCACGCTTTGCCCTCTGTGAAGCCATGTTGGCCGTCAGCAGTCACGCCTCCCTTTTCCAGGTGCCTTGGCATACTTTCCAGGAGGATCTGCTCCACGATCCCGCCAGGCACGGAGGTGACGCTGACCGACCTGTCGTTAACCTGGGTCTTCCTCTTGACCTTTCTGAAAAGGAGGGTTACCACCTGCCAACTTGCTGTGGGGACGCTCCATCCCACTGCCCGGATCACAGACGAGGATGCTGAACACGGCTGCCCCCAGCGCCTGTGAGCGCGCAAGGGGAGACAGCGTCAAAGACTCTTCTACAAAGCTGAAGTGAACACCAGCCACGTCTCTCTCCTTGTCCACAAAGCTAGCCACTCCAACACAGAAGACAGGGAGGTCAGTCAAGCACGATTCCCTCTTGGTAAATCCATGCCGACGGCTCCTCATCACTTGCTTGTCCTTCAGCAGCTTGGCAACGCTTCCGCGGAGGATTTTCTCCATCACCTCCCCTGGCAACAAGGACAGGCTCACCAGCCTCTGCTCTCCCACATCTTCCTTCCCGCCCTTCTGCAAGACAGGAGGCCTAAGAGCAATCTTCTGGACACCCGCAACTGCCCCCAGGAGCTATGACCTTTAAAAGATAATTGAGAGTGGCCTCCCAAGGACATCAGCCAGCTCCCCCAGCATTCGTGGCTCTGACTCATCAGGACCCAGGGACCTCCGTACATCCAGTCCCAAGGCACACCTTCCCACTCCCTTCCTCTTCCTCAGCAACAACAACGGCTCGCCCCACACACAGCCTGCAAAACGCTCATCCCGGCTCAACTGGGGCAGGCCTTGCCATTCATCGACCCTTCGGCATGCATCCACCACCACCAGGGCCTCGCTCTGCTGTGCCGTGCAGCGTGCTTACGTCCAACCACCCTCGGCAATCTCCAGATTCTCTTTCTGCCCGTCTCACACTGTGCAGAGAAATGGCCTCCCCTCCTCGGCATTCACCCCAAGTAAAGAGCCCAAAGGCCCTGGCTCCCCAGCCTCCCCCGCCTGCCGCTCCCACTCCACCTCTGCCTCTCGCCACACTCACGGGCTCTCCAGAAATTCACCTGCCTTGGTGAGCTGGCCCACATCAAGCACTGTGGCACGCCAGACACCAGGCTGCAAACGTGCCACCACAGCTAAGGGGTTCGCTACGGAACGGGCAGCACCAGCACCGGCGGAGCCAGGCAGGGCTCCCCACGTCACAGGACCGGCGAGCTCTCGGCCAGGGCTGCCGGGATGGCGGCCTGCTCTCCCAAAAAGGCCTCCTCTGCCTCTGCCCGCACCGACACCCCCAGGGACGAACCCCAGGGGGCACAAGCCCGGACACGCAGGCCCCTTTCTCCCAGCTACAACCTTACAAGCAAGGCGGGCACCAAGGCACGCACAGAGCACGCTCAATGGCAAAGGCCAGGCCTCAAGGCAGGCTTAGCAAGCTGGCAGCAAGGCAGGCACGGAGCAAATGCCACTGAGGGGGCCGCCACTCCTGCCCGCAACAGCAGAAAGCCCAGACCAACCTTCCGGGGCTGCGAGGAAAAGGAGCCCCTCCTTCCCAGCGCACCCACAAAACACACCACACGAGTGCCACAGCATGACCTCACTGACGACACCCCACCCCTCCTAGGCTTCGGTCACATGTTCTGCATGCCCTGACACGCGCCATCAACACCAAGCCTTTGGCCTCTAATATTTGCACCTCAAAGCTGCCGCCAGGACCAAGTGGACATGTCCTCAAGTGGAGGACACTACATTGCAGAACTGCGGGGGAAAAACGCACCCCACCACATTACTCACCAGGCTGTGGCACGCAACAGCTTCTTGCTGCAAAACACCGCGTTGTGCAAAGGCTGTCCCGCCCCTCAGGGTCCAGCATAAAAGCTGGCCGAGCACCTCTCTCTCTCACACGCTGCTCCTGGTGCCTTCTCCTCCACGGTCAACAAGGTGAGCCTGAAGCCCCTTCCCCTCCTTCTCCTGCCGCACCCGCCCCATCTCTTCCAGCACGCGCTGCCTCCAGACTCAGCAGTGCCGACGCCTCCCCACCGCCGCGCTCCCCGCAGCCCCACACCGCGCCTCCACATTCCCCTGCCCTCCTGTAACGCCACCCCTCGCGCCCCCACCACCCTCCGCTTCCTCAACACCCTCTCTTACAGGGCCCCTCAACACCACAGACATGGCCTGCAACAACCTCTGCAGCCCCTGCGGACCCACCCCGCTGGCTAACAGCTGCAACGAGCCCTGCGTCAGGCAGTGCGAAGAATCCCGCGTCGTCATCCAGCCTCCCGCCGTGCTGGTCACCCTGCCGGGACCCATCCTCAGCTCCTTCCCCCAGAGCACCGCCGTCGGATCGTCCTCATCGGCTGCCGTGGGCAACATCCTCAGCTCCCAGGGAGTGCCCGTCTCCTCCGGCGGCTTCGGCTATGGCTTCGGAGGCCTGGGCTGCTACGGTGCCAGAAGAGCCTGCTACCCCTGCTAAGGGCTCCTTACACCACGCCTGATACCAGCCAACCACACGCTAGAAGCCAAGTCACGGATTGAGGACGTACCTTCAGGCTCCTGCTGCCACATGGGCTCGCCGTCCGTGGCTCCTCCGCCCCTCAAGGCACAAAGCAAGCAGCGAAGGGGCCAGCCCGCGGTGCCTGGAAACATGAGCTACCTACCTCCTCCTCTTCTCCCACTGTCTTCTTTGCATCGCCCCTACAGCTACATCCGGTACTCTCTGCTGCAAACACCTTCTCACAAGCCAAAGACCACCGGGGCACCTCCGCCGCGCTGCTCCCACTGCAAGGCAGGAAGACCTCGGTGCTCTGGAAAAGTCTACTGCAAGGAAAGGAGCCCTCGGCTGACGGCCGCCCTACTTGCACCTCAGACCCGCTCCCTTCCCCTTGGTGCTCCTGCCATTTCACTCCTTTGCCTCAATAAAGTTCTCCCGCATGCCAGCCTCAGGTGCCTCCTCTTCCTTTCTTCTAAGGCTCTTCCAGCCTCACCCGGCACAGAACCGGGACTCAACAGGCCATCGGGGTGGGTGGACAAGGACCACAAGACCTCTCTTAGGAAGTATCGCCGCAGCAACACCACCTGCTGGCAAGCCGGTGGGCTTCCAGCCCGTGACACAAGCCCTTCACTTGCCCAAACAAAGGCTTGGACACGCTAATGCACTTCCACCCATGCCTCTGACGCAAGCTCCTCCTGTGCGCTGGGTTCACTTTGGCTGGATGCCAGGTGCCCGCCAAGCCGCTCTGTCACTCCCCCTCCTCAACTGGAAAGGGGAGAGAGAACACAACAAAACGGTTTGTGGGTCGAGGTAAGAACAGGGAGGGGAAAGAGTCGTCAAAGGGTTTGGGTTGGAAGGGACCTTCAAGATCATCTAGCTCCAAGCCCTCTGCCGTGGGCAGGGACACCTTCCACCACACCAGCTTGCTCAAAGCACCATCCAGCCTGGCCTTGAACAGCTCCAGGCAGGGGGCAGCCACAGCTGCTCTAAGCAACTTCTTCCAGCATCTCACCGACCTCACGGGAAAGAATTTCTTTCTCATATCTAACCTAAAGCTACCCTCTCTCAGGTTAAATCCGTTACCTGTCGTCTTATCACTACACTCCCTGGTCCAGAGGCCCTCCCCACCTTTCCTGAGGGCCCCCTCAAAGTACCGCATGGCCGCTGCAAGGTCTCCACAAAGCCTCCTCTTCTCCCGGCTAAACGATCCCAACTCTCTCAGCCTGTCTGCAAAGGGGAGGTGCTGCACCTCCTCCTCATCTTTGTGGCCCTCCTCTGGACCCGCTCGAGCAGGTCCATGCCTTTCTTATGCTGGGGGCCTTCAGAGCCGAATGCAGTACTCCACTCTCACCAGAGCCGAGTAGGGAGGGAGAATCACCTCCCTCGACCTGCCGGCCACGCTGCTTTTGACGCAACCTGGCATACGACTGGCTTTCTGGGCTCCGCGCGAACGTTGCCGGCTCATACTCAGTTCTCCATTCACCAATACCCCCAAGTCCTTCTCCGCAGGGCTGCTCTCAATGCACTCACCGCCCGGCCTGCAGCCATCTTTGGGATTGCCCCTGGCACTTGGCCTCGTGGCACTCCATGAGCTTTGCACGGGCCCACCTCCCAAGCCTGCCACGGTCCCTCTGGATGGCATCCCTTCCCTCTAGAGCATCAACCGCAACACTCAGCTTGGCGTCATCCGCAAACTTGCCGAGGCTGCACACTCCAGCCCACTGTCCGTGGCCCTAACAAAGATGTTAAATCATACTGGCCCCAGCACGGACCCCTGAGCGACACCACTCATCACTGGGCTCCACTCGGACATCGAGCCTTTCATTGCAACTCATTGAGAGCACCCATCCAGCCAATCACACACCGAGCGGTCCACCCACCAAGTCCGCATCTCTCCATTTTAGAGACAAGGATCTTGCGCGGGACAGTATCAAATGCTCTGCACAAGTCCAGGGACGTGACGCCAGTCGCTCTTCCCTTACCCACCAATGCCTTAATCCTGTCATAGAAGGCCACCCCATTTGTCAGGCACGCTTTGCCCTCTGTGAAGCCATGTTGGCCGTCAGCAGTCACGCCTCCCTTTTCCAGGTGCCTTGGCATACTTTCCAGGAGGATCTGCTCCACGATCCCGCCAGGCACGGAGGTGACGCTGACCGACCTGTCGTTAACCTGGGTCTTCCTCTTGACCTTTCTGAAAAGGAGGGTTACCACCTGCCAACTTGCTGTGGGGACGCTCCATCCCACTGCCCGGATCACAGACGAGGATGCTGAACACGGCTGCCCCCAGCGCCTGTGAGCGCGCAAGGGGAGACAGCGTCAAAGACTCTTCTACAAAGCTGAAGTGAACACCAGCCACGTCTCTCTCCTTGTCCACAAAGCTAGCCACTCCAACACAGAAGACAGGGAGGTCAGTCAAGCACGATTCCCTCTTGGTAAATCCATGCCGACGGCTCCTCATCACTTGCTTGTCCTTCAGCAGCTTGGCAACGCTTCCGCGGAGGATTTTCTCCATCACCTCCCCTGGCAACAAGGACAGGCTCACCAGCCTCTGCTCTCCCACATCTTCCTTCCCGCCCTTCTGCAAGACAGGAGGCCTAAGAGCAATCTTCTGGACACCCGCAACTGCCCCCAGGAGCTATGACCTTTAAAAGATAATTGAGAGTGGCCTCCCAAGGACATCAGCCAGCTCCCCCAGCATTCGTGGCTCTGACTCATCAGGACCCAGGGACCTCCGTACATCCAGTCCCAAGGCACACCTTCCCACTCCCTTCCTCTTCCTCAGCAACAACAACGGCTCGCCCCACACACAGCCTGCAAAACGCTCATCGCGGCTCAACTGGGGCAGGCCTTGCCATTCATCGACCCTTCGGCATGCATCCACCACCACCAGGGCCTCGCTCTGCTGTGCCGTGCAGCGTGCTTACGTCCAACCACCCTCGGCAATCTCCAGATTCTCTTTCTGCCCGTCTCACACTGTGCAGAGAAATGGCCTCCCCTCCTCGGCATTCACCCCAAGTAAAGAGCCCAAAGGCCCTGGCTCCCCAGCCTCCCCCGCCTGCCGCTCCCACTCCACCTCTGCCTCTCGCCACACTCACGGGCTCTCCAGAAATTCACCTGCCTTGGTGAGCTGGCCCACATCAAGCACTGTGGCACGCCAGACACCAGGCTGCAAACGTGCCACCACAGCTAAGGGGTTCGCTACGGAACGGGCAGCACCAGCACTGGTGGAGCCAGGCAGGGCTCCCCACGTCACAGGACTGGCGAGCTCTCGGCCAGGGCTGCCGGGATGGCGGCCTGCTCTCCCAAAAAGGCCTCCTCTGCCTCTGCCCGCACCGACACCCCCAGGGACGGACCCCAGGGGGCACAAGCCCGGACACGCAGGCCCCTTTCTCCCAGCTACAACCTTACAAGCAAGGCGGGCACCAAGGCACGCACAGAGCACGCTCAATGGCAAAGGCCAGGCCTCAAGGCAGGCTTAGCAAGCTGGCAGCAAGGCAGGCACGGAGCAAATGCCACTGAGGGGGCCGCCACTCCTGCCCGCAACAGCAGAAAGCCCAGACCAACCTTCCGGGGCTGCGAGGAAAAGGAGCCCCTCCTTCCCAGCGCACCCACAAAACACACCACACGAGTGCCACAGCATGACCTCACTGACGACACCCCACCCCTCCTAGGCTTCGGTCACATGTTCTGCATGCCCTGACACGCGCCATCAACACCAAGCCTTTGGCCTCTAATATTTGCACCTCAAAGCTGCCGCCAGGACCAAGTGGACATGTCCTCAAGTGGAGGACACTACATTGCAGAACTGCGGGGGAAAAACGCACCCCACCACATTACTCACCAGGCTGTGGCACGCAACAGCTTCTTGCTGCAAAACACCGCGTTGTGCAAAGGCTGTCCCGCCCCTCAGGGTCCAGCATAAAAGCTGGCCCAGCACCTCTCTCTCTCACACGCTGCTCCTGGTGCCTTCTCCTCCACGGTCAACAAGGTGAGCCTGAAGCCCCTTCCCCTCCTTCTCCTGCCGCACCCGCCCCATCTCTTCCAGCACGCGCTGCCTCCAGACTCAGCAGTGCCGACGCCTCCCCACCGCCACGCTCCCCGCAGCCCCACACCGCGCCTCCACATTCCCCTGCCCTCCTGTAACGCCACCCCTCGCGCCCCCACCACCCTCCGCTTCCTCAACACCCTCTCTTACAGGGCCCCTCAACACCACAGACATGGCCTGCAACAACCTCTGCAGCCCCTGCGGACCCACCCCGCTGGCTAACAGCTGCAACGAGCCCTGCGTCAGGCAGTGCGAAGAATCCCGCGTCGTCATCCAGCCTCCCGCCGTGCTGGTCACCCTGCCGGGACCCATCCTCAGCTCCTTCCCCCAGAGCACCGCCGTCGGATCGTCCTCATCGGCTGCCGTGGGCAACATCCTCAGCTCCCAGGGAGTGCCCGTCTCCTCCGGCGGCTTCGGCTATGGCTTCGGAGGCCTGGGCTGCTACGGTGCCAGAAGAGCCTGCTACCCCTGCTAAGGGCTCCTTACACCACGCCTGATACCAGCCAACCACACGCTAGAAGCCAAGTCACGGATTGAGGACCTACCTTCAGGCTCCTGCTGCCACATGGGCTCGCCGTCCATGGCTCCTCCGCCCCTCAAGGCACAAAGCAAGCAGCGAAGGGGCCAGCCCGCGGTGCCTGGAAACATGAGCTACCTACCTCCTCCTCTTCTCCCACTGTCTTCTTTGCATCGCCCCTACAGCTACATCCGGTACTCTCTGCTGCAAACACCTTCTCACAAGCCAAAGACCACCGGGGCACCTCCGCCGCGCTGCTCCCACTGCAAGGCAGGAAGACCTCGGTGCTCTGGAAAAGTCTACTGCAAGGAAAGGAGCCCTCGGCTGACGGCCGCCCTACTTGCACCTCAGACCCGCTCCCTTCCCCTTGGTGCTCCTGCCATTTCACTCCTTTGCCTCAATAAAGTTCTCCCGCATGCCAGCCTCAGGTGCCTCCTCTTCCTTTCTTCTAAGGCTCTTCCAGCCTCACCCGGCACAGAACCGGGACTCAACAGGCCATCGGGGTGGGTGGACAAGGACCACAAGACCTCTCTTAGGAAGTATCGCCGCAGCAACACCACCTGCTGGCAAGCCGGTGGGCTTCCAGCCCGTGACACAAGCCCTTCACTTGCCCAAACAAAGGCTTGGACACGCTAATGCACTTCCACCCATGCCTCTGACGCAAGCTCCTCCTGTGCGCTGGGTTCACTTTGGCTGGATGCCAGGTGCCCGCCAAGCCGCTCTGTCACTCCCCCTCCTCAACTGGAAAGGGGAGAGAGAACACAACAAAACGGTTTGTGGGTCGAGGTAAGAACAGGGAGGGGATAGAGTCGTCAAAGGGTTTGGGTTGGAAGGGACCTTCAAGATCATCTAGCTCCAAGCCCTCTGCCGTGGGCAGGGACAACCTTCCACCACACCAGCTTGCTCAAAGCACCATCCAGCCTGGCCTTGAACAGCTCCAGGCAGGGGGCAGCCACAGCTGCTCTAGGCAACTTCTTCCAGCATCTCACCGACCTCACGGGAAAGAATTTCTTTCTCATATCTAACCTAAAGCTACCCTCTCTCAGGTTAAATCCGTTACCTGTCGTCTTATCACTACACTCCCTGGTCCAGAGGCCCTCCCCACCTTTCCTGAGGGCCCCCTCAAAGTACCGCATGGCCGCTGCAAGGTCTCCACAAAGCCTCCTCTTCTCCCGGCTAAACGATCCCAACTCTCTCAGCCTGTCTGCAAAGGGGAGGTGCTGCACCTCCTCCTCATCTTTGTGGCCCTCCTCTGGACCCGCTCGAGCAGGTCCATGCCTTTCTTACGCTGGGGGCCTTCAGAGCCGAATGCAGTACTCCACTCTCACCAGAGCCGAGTAGGGAGGGAGAATCACCTCCCTCGACCTGCCGGCCACGCTGCTTTTGACGCAACCTGGCATACGACTGGCTTTCTGGGCTCCGCGCGAACGTTGCCGGCTCATACTCAGTTCTCCATTCACCAATACCCCCAAGTCCTTCTCCGCAGGGCTGCTCTCAATGCACTCACCGCCCGGCCTGCAGCCATCTTTGGGATTGCCCCTGGCACTTGGCCTCGTGGCACTCCATGAGCTTTGCACGGGCCCACCTCCCAAGCCTGCCACGGTCCCTCTGGATGGCATCCCTTCCCTCTAGAGCATCAACCGCAACACTCAGCTTGGCGTCATCCGCAAACTTGCCGAGGCTGCACACTCCAGCCCACTGTCCGTGGCCCTAACAAAGATGTTAAATCATACTGGCCCCAGCACGGACCCCTGAGCGACACCACTCATCACTGGGCTCCACTCGGACATCGAGCCTTTCATTGCAACTCATTGAGAGCACCCATCCAGCCAATCACACACCGAGCGGTCCACCCACCAAGTCCGCATCTCTCCATTTTAGAGACAAGGATCTTGCGCGGGACAGTATCAAATGCTCTGCACAAGTCCAGGGACGTGACGCCAGTCGCTCTTCCCTTACCCACCAATGCCTTAATCCTGTCATAGAAGGCCACCCCATTTGTCAGGCACGCTTTGCCCTCTGTGAAGCCATGTTGGCCGTCAGCAGTCACGCCTCCCTTTTCCAGGTGCCTTGGCATACTTTCCAGGAGGATCTGCTCCACGATCCCGCCAGGCACGGAGGTGACGCTGACCGACCTGTCGTTAACCTGGGTCTTCCTCTTGACCTTTCTGAAAAGGAGGGTTACCACCTGCCAACTTGCTGTGGGGACGCTCCATCCCACTGCCCGGATCACAGACGAGGATGCTGAACACGGCTGCCCCCAGCGCCTGTGAGCGCGCAAGGGGAGACAGCGTCAAAGACTCTTCTACAAAGCTGAAGTGAACACCAGCCACGTCTCTCTCCTTGTCCACAAAGCTAGCCACTCCAACACAGAAGACAGGGAGGTCAGTCAAGCACGATTCCCTCTTGGTAAATCCATGCCGACGGCTCCTCATCACTTGCTTGTCCTTCAGCAGCTTGGCAACGCTTCCGCGGAGGATTTTCTCCATCACCTCCCCTGGCAACAAGGACAGGCTCACCAGCCTCTGCTCTCCCACATCTTCCTTCCCGCCCTTCTGCAAGACAGGAGGCCTAAGAGCAATCTTCTGGACACCCGCAACTGCCCCCAGGAGCTATGACCTTTAAAAGATAATTGAGAGTGGCCTCCCAAGGACATCAGCCAGCTCCCCCAGCATTCGTGGCTCTGACTCATCAGGACCCAGGGACCTCCGTACATCCAGTCCCAAGGCACACCTTCCCACTCCCTTCCTCTTCCTCAGCAACAACAACGGCTCGCCCCACACACAGCCTGCAAAACGCTCATCCCGGCTCAACTGGGGCAGGCCTTGCCATTCATCGACCCTTCGGCATGCATCCACCACCACCAGGGCCTCGCTCTGCTGTGCCGTGCAGCGTGCTTACGTCCAACCACCCTCGGCAATCTCCAGATTCTCTTTCTGCCCGTCTCACACTGTGCAGAGAAATGGCCTCCCCTCCTCGGCATTCACCCCAAGTAAAGAGCCCAAAGGCCCTGGCTCCCCAGCCTCCCCCGCCTGCCGCTCCCACTCCACCTCTGCCTCTCGCCACACTCACGGGCTCTCCAGAAATTCACCTGCCTTGGTGAGCTGGCCCACATCAAGCACTGTGGCACGCCAGACACCAGGCTGCAAACGTGCCACCACAGCTAAGGGGTTCGCTACGGAACGGGCAGCACCAGCACTGGTGGAGCCAGGCAGGGCTCCCCACGTCACAGGACTGGCGAGCTCTCGGCCAGGGCTGCCGGGATGGCGGCCTGCTCTCCCAAAAAGGCCTCCTCTGCCTCTGCCCGCACCGACACCCCCAGGGACGGACCCCAGGGGGCACAAGCCCGGACACGCAGGCCCCTTTCTCCCAGCTACAACCTTACAAGCAAGGCGGGCACCAAGGCACGCACAGAGCACGCTCAATGGCAAAGGCCAGGCCTCAAGGCAGGCTTAGCAAGCTGGCAGCAAGGCAGGCACGGAGCAAATGCCACTGAGGGGGCCGCCACTCCTGCCCGCAACAGCAGAAAGCCCAGACCAACCTTCCGGGGCTGCGAGGAAAAGGAGCCCCTCCTTCCCAGCGCACCCACAAAACACACCACACGAGTGCCACAGCATGACCTCACTGACGACACCCCACCCCTCCTAGGCTTCGGTCACATGTTCTGCATGCCCTGACACGCGCCATCAACACCAAGCCTTTGGCCTCTAATATTTGCACCTCAAAGCTGCCGCCAGGACCAAGTGGACATGTCCTCAAGTGGAGGACACTACATTGCAGAACTGCGGGGGAAAAACGCACCCCACCACATTACTCACCAGGCTGTGGCACGCAACAGCTTCTTGCTGCAAAACACCGCGTTGTGCAAAGGCTGTCCCGCCCCTCAGGGTCCAGCATAAAAGCTGGCCCAGCACCTCTCTCTCTCACACGCTGCTCCTGGTGCCTTCTCCTCCACGGTCAACAAGGTGAGCCTGAAGCCCCTTCCCCTCCTTCTCCTGCCGCACCCGCCCCATCTCTTCCAGCACGCGCTGCCTCCAGACTCAGCAGTGCCGACGCCTCCCCACCGCCGCGCTCCCCGCAGCCCCACACCGCGCCTCCACATTCCCCTGCCCTCCTGTAACGCCACCCCTCGCGCCCCCACCACCCTCCGCTTCCTCAACACCCTCTCTTACAGGGCCCCTCAACACCACAGACATGGCCTGCAACAACCTCTGCAGCCCCTGCGGACCCACCCCGCTGGCTAACAGCTGCAACGAGCCCTGCGTCAGGCAGTGCGAAGAATCCCGCGTCGTCATCCAGCCTCCCGCCGTGCTGGTCACCCTGCCGGGACCCATCCTCAGCTCCTTCCCCCAGAGCACCGCCGTCGGATCGTCCTCATCGGCTGCCGTGGGCAACATCCTCAGCTCCCAGGGAGTGCCCGTCTCCTCCGGCGGCTTCGGCTATGGCTTCGGAGGCCTGGGCTGCTACGGTGCCAGAAGAGCCTGCTACCCCTGCTAAGGGCTCCTTACACCACGCCTGATACCAGCCAACCACACGCTAGAAGCCAAGTCACGGATTGAGGACCTACCTTCAGGCTCCTGCTGCCACATGGGCTCGCCGTCCATGGCTCCTCCGCCCCTCAAGGCACAAAGCAAGCAGCGAAGGGGCCAGCCCGCGGTGCCTGGAAACATGAGCTACCTACCTCCTCCTCTTCTCCCACTGTCTTCTTTGCATCGCCCCTACAGCTACATCCGGTACTCTCTGCTGCAAACACCTTCTCACAAGCCAAAGACCACCGGGGCACCTCCGCCGCGCTGCTCCCACTGCAAGGCAGGAAGACCTCGGTGCTCTGGAAAAGTCTACTGCAAGGAAAGGAGCCCTCGGCTGACGGCCGCCCTACGTGCACCTCCCTTCCCCTTGGTGCTCCTGCCATTTCACTCCTTTGCCTCAATAAAGTTCTCCCACATGCCAGCCTCAGGTGCCTCCTCTTCCTTTCTTCTAAGGCTCTTCCAGCCTCACCCGGCACAGAACCGGGACTCAACAGGCCATCGGGGTGGGTGGACAAGGACCACAAGACCTCTCTTAGGAAGTATCGCCGCAGCAACACCACCTGCTGGCAAGCCGGTGGGCTTCCAGCCCGTGACACAAGCCCTTCACTTGCCCAAACAAAGGCTTGGACACGCTAATGCACTTCCACCCATGCCTCTGACGCAAGCTCCTCCTGTGCGCTGGGTTCACTTTGGCTGGATGCCAGGTGCCCGCCAAGCCGCTCTGTCACTCCCCCTCCTCAACTGGAAAGGGGAGAGAGAACACAACAAAACGGTTTGTGGGTCGAGGTAAGAACAGGGAGGGGATAGAGTCGTCAAAGGGGTTGGGTTGGAAGGGACCTTCAAGATCATCTAGCTCCAAGCCCTCTGCCGTGGGCAGGGACACCTTCCACCACACCAGCTTGCTCAAAGCACCATCCAGCCTGGCCTTGAACAGCTCCAGGCAGGGGGCAGCCACAGCTGCTCTAAGCAACTTCTTCCAGCATCTCACCGACCTCACGGGAAAGAATTTCTTTCTCATATCTAACCTAAAGCTACCCTCTCTCAGGTTAAATCCGTTACCTGTCGTCTTATCACTACACTCCCTGGTCCAGAGGCCCTCCCCACCTTTCCTGAGGGCCCCCTCAAAGTACCGCATGGCCGCTGCAAGGTCTCCACAAAGCCTCCTCTTCTCCCGGCTAAACGATCCCAACTCTCTCAGCCTGTCTGCAAAGGGGAGGTGCTGCACCTCCTCCTCATCTTTGTGGCCCTCCTCTGGACCCGCTCGAGCAGGTCCATGCCTTTCTTATGCTGGGGGCCTTCAGAGCCGAATGCAGTACTCCACTCTCACCAGAGCCGAGTAGGGAGGGAGAATCACCTCCCTCGACCTGCCGGCCACGCTGCTTTTGACGCAACCTGGCATACGACTGGCTTTCTGGGCTCCGCGCGAACGTTGCCGGCTCATACTCAGTTCTCCATTCACCAATACCCCCAAGTCCTTCTCCGCAGGGCTGCTCTCAATGCACTCACCGCCCGGCCTGCAGCCATCTTTGGGATTGCCCCTGGCACTTGGCCTCGTGGCACTCCATGAGCTTTGCACGGGCCCACCTCCCAAGCCTGCCACGGTCCCCTCTGGATGGCATCCCTTCCCTCTAGAGCATCAACCGCAACACTCAGCTTGGCGTCATCCGCAAACTTGCCGAGGCTGCACACTCCAGCCCACTGTCCGTGGCCCTAACAAAGATGTTAAATCATACTGGCCCCAGCACGGACCCCTGAGCGACACCACTCATCACTGGGCTCCACTCGGACATCGAGCCTTTCATTGCAACTCATTGAGAGCACCCATCCAGCCAATCACACACCGAGCGGTCCACCCACCAAGTCCGCATCTCTCCATTTTAGAGACAAGGATCTTGCGCGGGACAGTATCAAATGCTCTGCACAAGTCCAGGGACGTGACGCCAGTCGCTCTTCCCTTACCCACCAATGCCTTAATCCTGTCATAGAAGGCCACCCCATTTGTCAGGCACGCTTTGCCCTCTGTGAAGCCATGTTGGCCGTCAGCAGTCACGCCTCCCTTTTCCAGGTGCCTTGGCATACTTTCCAGGAGGATCTGCTCCACGATCCCGCCAGGCACGGAGGTGACGCTGACCGACCTGTCGTTAACCTGGGTCTTCCTCTTGACCTTTCTGAAAAGGAGGGTTACCACCTGCCAACTTGCTGTGGGGACGCTCCATCCCACTGCCCAGATCACAGACGAGGATGCTGAACACGGCTGCCCCCAGCGCCTGTGAGCGCGCAAGGGGAGACAGCGTCAAAGACTCTTCTACAAAGCTGAAGTGAACACCAGCCACGTCTCTCTCCTTGTCCACAAAGCTAGCCACTCCAACACAGAAGACAGGGAGGTCAGTCAAGCACGATTCCCTCTTGGTAAATCCATGCCGACGGCTCCTCATCACTTGCTTGTCCTTCAGCAGCTTGGCAACGCTTCCGCGGAGGATTTTCTCCATCACCTCCCCTGGCAACAAGGACAGGCTCACCAGCCTCTGCTCTCCCACATCTTCCTTCCCGCCCTTCTGCAAGACAGGAGGCCTAAGAGCAATCTTCTGGACACCCGCAACTGCCCCCAGGAGCTATGACCTTTAAAAGATAATTGAGAGTGGCCTCCCAAGGACATCAGCCAGCTCCCCCAGCATTCGTGGCTCTGACTCATCAGGACCCAGGGACCTCCGTACATCCAGTCCCAAGGCACACCTTCCCACTCCCTTCCTCTTCCTCAGCAACAACAACGGCTCGCCCCACACACAGCCTGCAAAACGCTCATCCCGGCTCAACTGGGGCAGGCCTTGCCATTCATCGACCCTTCGGCATGCATCCACCACCACCAGGGCCTCGCTCTGCTGTGCCGTGCAGCGTGCTTACGTCCAACCACCCTCGGCAATCTCCAGATTCTCTTTCTGCCCGTCTCACACTGTGCAGAGAAATGGCCTCCCCTCCTCGGCATTCACCCCAAGTAAAGAGCCCAAAGGCCCTGGCTCCCCAGCCTCCCCCGCCTGCCGCTCCCACTCCACCTCTGCCTCTCGCCACACTCACGGGCTCTCCAGAAATTCACCTGCCTTGGTGAGCTGGCCCACATCAAGCACTGTGGCACGCCAGACACCAGGCTGCAAACGTGCCACCACAGCTAAGGGGTTCGCTACGGAACGGGCAGCACCAGCACTGGTGGAGCCAGGCAGGGCTCCCCACGTCACAGGACCGGCGAGCTCTCGGCCAGGGCTGCCGGGATGGCGGCCTGCTCTCCCAAAAAGGCCTCCTCTGCCTCTGCCTGCACCGACATCCCCAGGGACGGACCCCAGGGGGCACAAGCCCGGACACGCAGGCCCCTTTCTCCCAGCTACAACCTTACAAGCAAGGCGGGCACCAAGGCACGCACAGAGCACGCTCAATGGCAAAGGCCAGGCCTCAAGGCAGGCTTAGCAAGCTGGCAGCAAGGCAGGCACGGAGCAAATGCCACTGAGGGGGCCGCCACTCCTGCCCGCAACAGCAGAAAGCCCAGACCAACCTTCCGGGGCTGCGAGGAAAAGGAGCCCCTCCTTCCCAGCGCACCCACAAAACACACCACACGAGTGCCACAGCATGACCTCACTGACGACACCCCACCCCTCCTAGGCTTCGGTCACATGTTCTGCATGCCCTGACACGCGCCATCAACACCAAGCCTTTGGCCTCTAATATTTGCACCTCAAAGCTGCCGCCAGGACCAAGTGGACATGTCCTCAAGTGGAGGACACTACATTGCAGAACTGCGGGGGAAAAACGCACCCCACCACATTACTCACCAGGCTGTGGCACGCAACAGCTTCTTGCTGCAAAACACCGCGTTGTGCAAAGGCTGTCCCGCCCCTCAGGGTCCAGCATAAAAGCTGGCCCAGCACCTCTCTCTCTCACACGCTGCTCCTGGTGCCTTCTCCTCC
Organism: Falco peregrinus; assembly: GCF_023634155.1. Classification (NCBI taxonomy): domain Eukaryota; kingdom Metazoa; phylum Chordata; class Aves; order Falconiformes; family Falconidae; genus Falco; species Falco peregrinus. The sequence goes on from NC_073723.1 coordinate 13,940,084, forward strand.
ACGGTCAACAAGGTGAGCCTGAAGCCCCTTCCCCTCCTTCTCCTGCCGCACCCGCCCCATCTCTTCCAGCACGCGCTGCCTCCAGACTCAGCAGTGCCGACGCCTCCCCACCGCCGCGCTCCCCGCAGCCCCACACCGCGCCTCCACATTCCCCTGCCCTCCTGTAACGCCACCCCTCGCGCCCCCACCACCCTCCGCTTCCTCAACACCCTCTCTTACAGGGCCCCTCAACACCACAGACATGGCCTGCAACAACCTCTGCAGCCCCTGCGGACCCACCCCGCTGGCTAACAGCTGCAACGAGCCCTGCGTCAGGCAGTGCGAAGAATCCCGCGTCGTCATCCAGCCTCCCGCCGTGCTGGTCACCCTGCCGGGACCCATCCTCAGCTCCTTCCCCCAGAGCACCGCCGTCGGATCGTCCTCATCGGCTGCCGTGGGCAACATCCTCAGCTCCCAGGGAGTGCCCGTCTCCTCCGGCGGCTTCGGCTATGGCTTCGGAGGCCTGGGCTGCTACGGTGCCAGAAGAGCCTGCTACCCCTGCTAAGGGCTCCTTACACCACGCCTGATACCAGCCAACCACACGCTAGAAGCCAAGTCACGGATTGAGGACCTACCTTCAGGCTCCTGCTGCCACATGGGCTCGCCGTCCGTGGCTCCTCCGCCCCTCAAGGCACAAAGCAAGCAGCGAAGGGGCCAGCCCGCGGTGCCTGGAAACATGAGCTACCTACCTCCTCCTCTTCTCCCACTGTCTTCTTTGCATCGCCCCTACAGCTACATCCGGTACTCTCTGCTGCAAACACCTTCTCACAAGCCAAAGACCACCGGGGCACCTCCGCCGCGCTGCTCCCACTGCAAGGCAGGAAGACCTCGGTGCTCTGGAAAAGTCTACTGCAAGGAAAGGAGCCCTCGGCTGACGGCCGCCCTACTTGCACCTCAGACCCGCTCCCTTCCCCTTGGTGCTCCTGCCATTTCACTCCTTTGCCTCAATAAAGTTCTCCCGCATGCCAGCCTCAGGTGCCTCCTCTTCCTTTCTTCTAAGGCTCTTCCAGCCTCACCCGGCACAGAACCGGGACTCAACAGGCCATCGGGGTGGGTGGACAAGGACCACAAGACCTCTCTTAGGAAGTATCGCCGCAGCAACACCACCTGCTGGCAAGCCGGTGGGCTTCCAGCCCGTGACACAAGCCCTTCACTTGCCCAAACAAAGGCTTGGACACGCTAATGCACTTCCACCCATGCCTCTGACGCAAGCTCCTCCTGTGCGCTGGGTTCACTTTGGCTGGATGCCAGGTGCCCGCCAAGCCGCTCTGTCACTCCCCCTCCTCAACTGGAAAGGGGAGAGAGAACACAACAAAACGGTTTGTGGGTCGAGGTAAGAACAGGGAGGGGATAGAGTCGTCAAAGGGGTTGGGTTGGAAGGGACCTTCAAGATCATCTAGCTCCAAGCCCTCTGCCGTGGGCAGGGACACCTTCCACCACACCAGCTTGCTCAAAGCACCATCCAGCCTGGCCTTGAACAGCTCCAGGCAGGGGGCAGCCACAGCTGCTCTAGGCAACTTCTTCCAGCATCTCACCGACCTCACGGGAAAGAATTTCTTTCTCATATCTAACCTAAAGCTACCCTCTCTCAGGTTAAATCCGTTACCTGTCGTCTTATCACTACACTCCCTGGTCCAGAGGCCCTCCCCACCTTTCCTGAGGGCCCCCTCAAAGTACCGCATGGCCGCTGCAAGGTCTCCACAAAGCCTCCTCTTCTCCCGGCTAAACGATCCCAACTCTCTCAGCCTGTCTGCAAAGGGGAGGTGCTGCACCTCCTCCTCATCTTTGTGGCCCTCCTCTGGACCCGCTCGAGCAGGTCCATGCCTTTCTTATGCTGGGGGCCTTCAGAGCTGAATGCAGTACTCCACTCTCACCAGAGCCGAGTAGGGAGGGAGAATCACCTCCCTCGACCTGCCGGCCACGCTGCTTTTGACGCAACCTGGCATACGACTGGCTTTCTGGGCTCCGCGCGAACGTTGCCGGCTCATACTCAGTTCTCCATTCACCAATACCCCCAAGTCCTTCTCCGCAGGGCTGCTCTCAATGCACTCACCGCCCGGCCTGCAGCCATCTTTGGGATTGCCCCTGGCACTTGGCCTCGTGGCACTCCATGAGCTTTGCACGGGCCCACCTCCCAAGCCTGCCACGGTCCCTCTGGATGGCATCCCTTCCCTCTAGAGCATCAACCGCAACACTCAGCTTGGCGTCATCCGCAAACTTGCCGAGGCTGCACACTCCAGCCCACTGTCCGTGGCCCTAACAAAGATGTTAAATCATACTGGCCCCAGCACGGACCCCTGAGCGACACCACTCATCACTGGGCTCCACTCGGACATCGAGCCTTTCATTGCAACTCATTGAGAGCACCCATCCAGCCAATCACACACCGAGCGGTCCACCCACCAAGTCCGCATCTCTCCATTTTAGAGACAAGGATCTTGCGCGGGACAGTATCAAATGCTCTGCACAAGTCCAGGGACGTGACGCCAGTCGCTCTTCCCTTACCCACCAATGCCTTAATCCTGTCATAGAAGGCCACCCCATTTGTCAGGCACGCTTTGCCCTCTGTGAAGCCATGTTGGCCGTCAGCAGTCACGCCTCCCTTTTCCAGGTGCCTTGGCATACTTTCCAGGAGGATCTGCTCCACGATCCCGCCAGGCACGGAGGTGACGCTGACCGACCTGTCGTTAACCTGGGTCTTCCTCTTGACCTTTCTGAAAAGGAGGGTTACCACCTGCCAACTTGCTGTGGGGACGCTCCATCCCACTGCCCGGATCACAGACGAGGATGCTGAACACGGCTGCCCCCAGCGCCTGTGAGCGCGCAAGGGGAGACAGCGTCAAAGACTCTTCTACAAAGCTGAAGTGAACACCAGCCACGTCTCTCTCCTTGTCCACAAAGCTAGCCACTCCAACACAGAAGACAGGGAGGTCAGTCAAGCACGATTCCCTCTTGGTAAATCCATGCCGACGGCTCCTCATCACTTGCTTGTCCTTCAGCAGCTTGGCAACGCTTCCGCGGAGGATTTTCTCCATCACCTCCCCTGGCAACAAGGACAGGCTCACCAGCCTCTGCTCTCCCACATCTTCCTTCCCGCCCTTCTGCAAGACAGGAGGCCTAAGAGCAATCTTCTGGACACCCGCAACTGCCCCCAGGAGCTATGACCTTTAAAAGATAATTGAGAGTGGCCTCCCAAGGACATCAGCCAGCTCCCCCAGCATTCGTGGCTCTGACTCATCAGGACCCAGGGACCTCCGTACATCCAGTCCCAAGGCACACCTTCCCACTCCCTTCCTCTTCCTCAGCAACAACAACGGCTCGCCCCACACACAGCCTGCAAAACGCTCATCGCGGCTCAACTGGGGCAGGCCTTGCCATTCATCGACCCTTCGGCATGCATCCACCACCACCAGGGCCTCGCTCTGCTGTGCCGTGCAGCGTGCTTACGTCCAACCACCCTCGGCAATCTCCAAATTCTCTTTCTGCCCGTCTCACACTGTGCAGAGAAATGGCCTCCCCTCCTCGGCATTCACCCCAAGTAAAGAGCCCAAAGGCCCTGGCTCCCCAGCCTCCCCCGCCTGCCGCTCCCACTCCACCTCTGCCTCTCGCCACACTCACGGGCTCTCCAGAAATTCACCTGCCTTGGTGAGCTGGCCCACATCAAGCACTGTGGCACGCCAGACACCAGGCTGCAAACGTGCCACCACAGCTAAGGGGTTCGCTACGGAACGGGCAGCACCAGCACTGGTGGAGCCAGGCAGGGCTCCCCACGTCACAGGACCGGCGAGCTCTCGGCCAGGGCTGCCAGGATGACGGCCTGCTCTCCCAAAAAGGCCTCCTCTGCCTCTGCCCGCACCGACACCCCCAGGGACGGACCCCAGGGGGCACAAGCCCGGACACGCAGGCCCCTTTCTCCCAGCTACAACCTTACAAGCAAGGCGGGCACCAAGGCACGCACAGAGCACTCTCAATGGCAAAGGCCAGGCCTCAAGGCAGGCTTAGCAAGCTGGCAGCAAGGCAGGCACGGAGCAAATGCCACTGAGGGGGCCGCCACTCCTGCCCGCAACAGCAGAAAGCCCAGACCAACCTTCCGGGGCTGCGAGGAAAAGGAGCCCCTCCTTCCCAGCGCACCCACAAAACACACCACACGAGTGCCACAGCATGACCTCACTGACGACACCCCACCCCTCCTAGGCTTCGGTCACATGTTCTGCATGCCCTGACACGCGCCATCAACACCAAGCCTTTGGCCTCTAATATTTGCACCTCAAAGCTGCCGCCAGGACCAAGTGGACATGTCCTCAAGTGGAGGACACTACATTGCAGAACTGCGGGGGAAAAACGCACCCCACCACATTACTCACCAGGCTGTGGCACGCAACAGCTTCTTGCTGCAAAACACCGCGTTGTGCAAAGGCTGTCCCGCCCCTCAGGGTCCAGCATAAAAGCTGGCCCAGCACCTCTCTCTCTCACACGCTGCTCCTGGTGCCTTCTCCTCCACGGTCAACAAGGTGAGCCTGAAGCCCCTTCCCCTCCTTCTCCTGCCGCACCCGCCCCATCTCTTCCAGCACGCGCTGCCTCCAGACTCAGCAGTGCCGACGCCTCCCCACCGCCGTGCTCCCCGCAGCCCCACACCGCGCCTCCACATTCCCCTGCCCTCCTGTAACGCCACCCCTCGCGCCCCCACCACCCTCCGCTTCCTCAACACCCTCTCTTACAGGGCCCCTCAACACCACAGACATGGCCTGCAACAACCTCTGCAGCCCCTGCGGACCCACCCCGCTGGCTAACAGCTGCAACGAGCCCTGCGTCAGGCAGTGCGAAGAATCCCGCGTCGTCATCCAGCCTCCCGCCGTGCTGGTCACCCTGCCGGGACCCATCCTCAGCTCCTTCCCCCAGAGCACCGCCGTCGGATCGTCCTCATCGGCTGCCGTGGGCAACATCCTCAGCTCCCAGGGAGTGCCCGTCTCCTCCGGCGGCTTCGGCTATGGCTTCGGAGGCCTGGGCTGCTACGGTGCCAGAAGAGCCTGCTACCCCTGCTAAGGGCTCCTTACACCACGCCTGATACCAGCCAACCACACGCTAGAAGCCAAGTCACGGATTGAGGACCTACCTTCAGGCTCCTGCTGCCACATGGGCTCGCCGTCCGTGGCTCCTCCGCCCCTCAAGGCACAAAGCAAGCAGCGAAGGGGCCAGCCCGCGGTGCCTGGAAACATGAGCTACCTACCTCCTCCTCTTCTCCCACTGTCTTCTTTGCATCGCCCCTACAGCTACATCCGGTACTCTCTGCTGCAAACACCTTCTCACAAGCCAAAGACCACCGGGGCACCTCCGCCGCGCTGCTCCCACTGCAAGGCAGGAAGACCTCGGTGCTCTGGAAAAGTCTACTGCAAGGAAAGGAGCCCTCGGCTGACGGCCGCCCTACTTGCACCTCAGACCCGCTCCCTTCCCCTTGGTGCTCCTGCCATTTCACTCCTTTGCCTCAATAAAGTTCTCCCGCATGCCAGCCTCAGGTGCCTCCTCTTCCTTTCTTCTAAGGCTCTTCCAGCCTCACCCGGCACAGAACCGGGACTCAACAGGCCATCGGGGTGGGTGGACAAGGACCACAAGACCTCTCTTAGGAAGTATCGCCGCAGCAACACCACCTGCTGGCAAGCCGGTGGGCTTCCAGCCCGTGACACAAGCCCTTCACTTGCCCAAACAAAGGCTTGGACACGCTAATGCACTTCCACCCATGCCTCTGACGCAAGCTCCTCCTGTGCGCTGGGTTCACTTTGGCTGGATGCCAGGTGCCCGCCAAGCCGCTCTGTCACTCCCCCTCCTCAACTGGAAAGGGGAGAGAGAACACAACAAAACGGTTTGTGGGTCGAGGTAAGAACAGGGAGGGGATAGAGTCGTCAAAGGGTTTGGGTTGGAAGGGACCTTCAAGATCATCTAGCTCCAAGCCCTCTGCCGTGGGCAGGGACACCTTCCACCACACCAGCTTGCTCAAAGCACCATCCAGCCTGGCCTTGAACAGCTCCAGGCAGGGGGCAGCCACAGCTGCTCTAGGCAACTTCTTCCAGCATCTCACCGACCTCACGGGAAAGAATTTCTTTCTCATATCTAACCTAAAGCTACCCTCTCTCAGGTTAAATCCGTTACCTGTCGTCTTATCACTACACTCCCTGGTCCAGAGGCCCTCCCCACCTTTCCTGAGGGCCCCCTCAAAGTACCGCATGGCCGCTGCAAGGTCTCCACAAAGCCTCCTCTTCTCCCGGCTAAACGATCCCAACTCTCTCAGCCTGTCTGCAAAGGGGAGGTGCTGCACCTCCTCCTCATCTTTGTGGCCCTCCTCTGGACCCGCTCGAGCAGGTCCATGCCTTTCTTACGCTGGGGGCCTTCAGAGCCGAATGCAGTACTCCACTCTCACCAGAGCCGAGTAGGGAGGGAGAATCACCTCCCTCGACCTGCCGGCCACGCTGCTTTTGACGCAACCTGGCATACGACTGGCTTTCTGGGCTCCGCGCGAACGTTGCCGGCTCATACTCAGTTCTCCATTCACCAATACCCCCAAGTCCTTCTCCGCAGGGCTGCTCTCAATGCACTCACCGCCCGGCCTGCAGCCATCTTTGGGATTGCCCCTGGCACTTGGCCTCGTGGCACTCCATGAGCTTTGCACGGGCCCACCTCCCAAGCCTGCCACGGTCCCTCTGGATGGCATCCCTTCCCTCTAGAGCATCAACCGCAACACTCAGCTTGGCGTCATCCGCAAACTTGCCGAGGCTGCACACTCCAGCCCACTGTCCGTGGCCCTAACAAAGATGTTAAATCATACTGGCCCCAGCACGGACCCCTGAGCGACACCACTCATCACTGGGCTCCACTCGGACATCGAGCCTTTCATTGCAACTCATTGAGAGCACCCATCCAGCCAATCACACACCGAGCGGTCCACCCACCAAGTCCGCATCTCTCCATTTTAGAGACAAGGATCTTGCGCGGGACAGTATCAAATGCTCTGCACAAGTCCAGGGACGTGACGCCAGTCGCTCTTCCCTTACCCACCAATGCCTTAATCCTGTCATAGAAGGCCACCCCATTTGTCAGGCACGCTTTGCCCTCTGTGAAGCCATGTTGGCCGTCAGCAGTCACGCCTCCCTTTTCCAGGTGCCTTGGCATACTTTCCAGGAGGATCTGCTCCACGATCCCGCCAGGCACGGAGGTGACGCTGACCGACCTGTCATTAACCTGGGTCTTCCTCTTGACCTTTCTGAAAAGGAGGGTTACCACCTGCCAACTTGCTGTGGGGACGCTCCATCCCACTGCCCGGATCACAGACGAGGATGCTGAACACGGCTGCCCCCAGCGCCTGTGAGCGCGCAAGGGGAGACAGCGTCAAAGACTCTTCTACAAAGCTGAAGTGAACACCAGCCACGTCTCTCTCCTTGTCCACAAAGCTAGCCACTCCAACACAGAAGACAGGGAGGTCAGTCAAGCACGATTCCCTCTTGGTAAATCCATGCCGACGGCTCCTCATCACTTGCTTGTCCTTCAGCAGCTTGGCAACGCTTCCGCGGAGGATTTTCTCCATCACCTCCCCTGGCAACAAGGACAGGCTCACCAGCCTCTGCTCTCCCACATCTTCCTTCCCGCCCTTCTGCAAGACAGGAGGCCTAAGAGCAATCTTCTGGACACCCGCAACTGCCCCCAGGAGCTATGACCTTTAAAAGATAATTGAGAGTGGCCTCCCAAGGACATCAGCCAGCTCCCCCAGCATTCGTGGCTCTGACTCATCAGGACCCAGGGACCTCCGTACATCCAGTCCCAAGGCACACCTTCCCACTCCCTTCCTCTTCCTCAGCAACAACAACGGCTCGCCCCACACACAGCCTGCAAAACGCTCATCCCGGCTCAACTGGGGCAGGCCTTGCCATTCATCGACCCTTCGGCATGCATCCACCACCACCAGGGCCTCGCTCTGCTGTGCCGTGCAGCGTGCTTACGTCCAACCACCCTCGGCAATCTCCAGATTCTCTTTCTGCCCGTCTCACACTGTGCAGAGAAATGGCCTCCCCTCCTCGGCATTCACCCCAAGTAAAGAGCCCAAAGGCCCTGGCTCCCCAGCCTCCCCCGCCTGCCGCTCCCACTCCACCTCTGCCTCTCGCCACACTCACGGGCTCTCCAGAAATTCACCTGCCTTGGTGAGCTGGCCCACATCAAGCACTGTGGCACGCCAGACACCAGGCTGCAAACGTGCCACCACAGCTAAGGGGTTCGCTACGGAACGGGCAGCACCAGCACTGGTGGAGCCAGGCAGGGCTCCCCACGTCACAGGACCGGCGAGCTCTCGGCCAGGGCTGCCGGGATGGCGGCCTGCTCTCCCAAAAAGGCCTCCTCTGCCTCTGCCCGCACCGACACCCCCAGGGACGGACCCCAGGGGGCACAAGCCCGGACACGCAGGCCCCTTTCTCCCAGCTACAACCTTACAAGCAAGGCGGGCACCAAGGCACGCACAGAGCACGCTCAATGGCAAAGGCCAGGCCTCAAGGCAGGCTTAGCAAGCTGGCAGCAAGGCAGGCACGGAGCAAATGCCACTGAGGGGGCCGCCACTCCTGCCCGCAACAGCAGAAAGCCCAGACCAACCTTCCGGGGCTGCGAGGAAAAGGAGCCCCTCCTTCCCAGCGCACCCACAAAACACACCACACGAGTGCCACAGCATGACCTCACTGACGACACCCCACCCCTCCTAGGCTTCGGTCACATGTTCTGCATGCCCTGACACGCGCCATCAACACCAAGCCTTTGGCCTCTAATATTTGCACCTCAAAGCTGCCGCCAGGACCAAGTGGACATGTCCTCAAGTGGAGGACACTACATTGCAGAACTGCGGGGGAAAAACGCACCCCACCACATTACTCACCAGGCTGTGGCACGCAACAGCTTCTTGCTGCAAAACACCGCGTTGTGCAAAGGCTGTCCCGCCCCTCAGGGTCCAGCATAAAAGCTGGCCCAGCACCTCTCTCTCTCACACGCTGCTCCTGGTGCCTTCTCCTCCACGGTCAACAAGGTGAGCCTGAAGCCCCTTCCCCTCCTTCTCCTGCCGCACCCGCCCCATCTCTTCCAGCACGCGCTGCCTCCAGACTCAGCAGTGCCGACGCCTCCCCACCGCCGCGCTCCCCGCAGCCCCACACCGCGCCTCCACATTCCCCTGCCCTCCTGTAACGCCACCCCTCGCGCCCCCACCACCCTCCGCTTCCTCAACACCCTCTCTTACAGGGCCCCTCAACACCACAGACATGGCCTGCAACAACCTCTGCAGCCCCTGCGGACCCACCCCGCTGGCTAACAGCTGCAACGAGCCCTGCGTCAGGCAGTGCGAAGAATCCCGCGTCGTCATCCAGCCTCCCGCCGTGCTGGTCACCCTGCCGGGACCCATCCTCAGCTCCTTCCCCCAGAGCACCGCCGTCGGATCGTCCTCATCGGCTGCCGTGGGCAACATCCTCAGCTCCCAGGGAGTGCCCGTCTCCTCCGGCGGCTTCGGCTATGGCTTCGGAGGCCTGGGCTGCTACGGTGCCAGAAGAGCCTGCTACCCCTGCTAAGGGCTCCTTACACCACGCCTGATACCAGCCAACCACACGCTAGAAGCCAAGTCACGGATTGAGGACCTACCTTCAGGCTCCTGCTGCCACATGGGCTCGCCGTCCGTGGCTCCTCCGCCCCTCAAGGCACAAAGCAAGCAGCGAAGGGGCCAGCCCGCGGTGCCTGGAAACATGAGCTACCTACCTCCTCCTCTTCTCCCACTGTCTTCTTTGCATCGCCCCTACAGCTACATCCGGTACTCTCTGCTGCAAACACCTTCTCACAAGCCAAAGACCACCGGGGCACCTCCGCCGCGCTGCTCCCACTGCAAGGCAGGAAGACCTCGGTGCTCTGGAAAAGTCTACTGCAAGGAAAGGAGCCCTCGGCTGACGGCCGCCCTACTTGCACCTCAGACCCGCTCCCTTCCCCTTGGTGCTCCTGCCATTTCACTCCTTTGCCTCAATAAAGTTCTCCCGCATGCCAGCCTCAGGTGCCTCCTCTTCCTTTCTTCTAAGGCTCTTCCAGCCTCACCCGGCACAGAACCGGGACTCAACAGGCCATCGGGGTGGGTGGACAAGGACCACAAGACCTCTCTTAGGAAGTATCGCCGCAGCAACACCACCTGCTGGCAAGCCGGTGGGCTTCCAGCCCGTGACACAAGCCCTTCACTTGCCCAAACAAAGGCTTGGACACGCTAATGCACTTCCACCCATGCCTCTGACGCAAGCTCCTCCTGTGCGCTGGGTTCACTTTGGCTGGATGCCAGGTGCCCGCCAAGCCGCTCTGTCACTCCCCCTCCTCAACTGGAAAGGGGAGAGAGAACACAACAAAACGGTTTGTGGGTCGAGGTAAGAACAGGGAGGGGATAGAGTCGTCAAAGGGTTTGGGTTGGAAGGGACCTTCAAGATCATCTAGCTCCAAGCCCTCTGCCGTGGGCAGGGACACCTTCCACCACACCAGCTTGCTCAAAGCACCATCCAGCCTGGCCTTGAACAGCTCCAGGCAGGGGGCAGCCACAGCTGCTCTAGGCAACTTCTTCCAGCATCTCACCGACCTCACGGGAAAGAATTTCTTTCTCATATCTAACCTAAAGCTACCCTCTCTCAGGTTAAATCCGTTACCTGTCGTCTTATCACTACACTCCCTGGTCCAGAGGCCCTCCCCACCTTTCCTGAGGGCCCCCTCAAAGTACCGCATGGCCGCTGCAAGGTCTCCACAAAGCCTCCTCTTCTCCCGGCTAAACGATCCCAACTCTCTCAGCCTGTCTGCAAAGGGGAGGTGCTGCACCTCCTCCTCATCTTTGTGGCCCTCCTCTGGACCCGCTCGAGCAGGTCCATGCCTTTCTTACGCTGGGGGCCTTCAGAGCCGAATGCAGTACTCCACTCTCACCAGAGCCGAGTAGGGAGGGAGAATCACCTCCCTCGACCTGCCGGCCACGCTGCTTTTGACGCAACCTGGCATACGACTGGCTTTCTGGGCTCCGCGCGAACGTTGCCGGCTCATACTCAGTTCTCCATTCACCAATACCCCCAAGTCCTTCTCCGCAGGGCTGCTCTCAATGCACTCACCGCCCAGCCTGCAGCCATCTTTGGGATTGCCCCTGGCACTTGGCCTCGTGGCACTCCATGAGCTTTGCACGGGCCCACCTCCCAAGCCTGCCACGGTCCCTCTGGATGGCATCCCTTCCCTCTAGAGCATCAACCGCAACACTCAGCTTGGCGTCATCCGCAAACTTGCCGAGGCTGCACACTCCAGCCCACTGTCCGTGGCCCTAACAAAGATGTTAAATCATACTGGCCCCAGCACGGACCCCTGAGCGACACCACTCATCACTGGGCTCCACTCGGACATCGAGCCTTTCATTGCAACTCATTGAGAGCACCCATCCAGCCAATCACACACCGAGCGGTCCACCCACCAAGTCCGCATCTCTCCATTTTAGAGACAAGGATCTTGCGCGGGACAGTATCAAATGCTCTGCACAAGTCCAGGGACGTGACGCCAGTCGCTCTTCCCTTACCCACCAATGCCTTAATCCTGTCATAGAAGGCCACCCCATTTGTCAGGCACGCTTTGCCCTCTGTGAAGCCATGTTGGCCGTCAGCAGTCACGCCTCCCTTTTCCAGGTGCCTTGGCATACTTTCCAGGAGGATCTGCTCCACGATCCCGCCAGGCACGGAGGTGACGCTGACCGACCTGTCGTTAACCTGGGTCTTCCTCTTGACCTTTCTGAAAAGGAGGGTTACCACCTGCCAACTTGCTGTGGGGACGCTCCATCCCACTGCCCGGATCACAGACGAGGATGCTGAACACGGCTGCCCCCAGCGCCTGTGAGCGCGCAAGGGGAGACAGCGTCAAAGACTCTTCTACAAAGCTGAAGTGAACACCAGCCATGTCTCTCTCCTTGTCCACAAAGCTAGCCACTCCAACACAGAAGACAGGGAGGTCAGTCAAGCACGATTCCCTCTTGGTAAATCCATGCCGACGGCTCCTCATCACTTGCTTGTCCTTCAGCAGCTTGGCAACGCTTCCGCGGAGGATTTTCTCCATCACCTCCCCTGGCAACAAGGACAGGCTCACCAGCCTCTGCTCTCCCACATCTTCCTTCCCGCCCTTCTGCAAGACAGGAGGCCTAAGAGCAATCTTCTGGACACCCGCAACTGCCCCCAGGAGCTATGACCTTTAAAAGATAATTGAGAGTGGCCTCCCAAGGACATCAGCCAGCTCCCCCAGCATTCGTGGCTCTGACTCATCAGGACCCAGGGACCTCCGTACATCCAGTCCCAAGGCACACCTTCCCACTCCCTTCCTCTTCCTCAGCAACAACAACGGCTCGCCCCACACACAGCCTGCAAAACGCTCATCCCGGCTCAACTGGGGCAGGCCTTGCCATTCATCGACCCTTCGGCATGCATCCACCACCACCAGGGCCTCGCTCTGCTGTGCCGTGCAGCGTGCTTACGTCCAACCACCCTCGGCAATCTCCAGATTCTCTTTCTGCCCGTCTCACACTGTGCAGAGAAATGGCCTCCCCTCCTCGGCATTCACCCCAAGTAAAGAGCCCAAAGGCCCTGGCTCCCCAGCCTCCCCCGCCTGCCGCTCCCACTCCACCTCTGCCTCTCGCCACACTCACGGGCTCTCCAGAAATTCACCTGCCTTGGTGAGCTGGCCCACATCAAGCACTGTGGCACGCCAGACACCAGGCTGCAAACGTGCCACCACAGCTAAGGGGTTCGCTACGGAACGGGCAGCACCAGCACTGGTGGAGCCAGGCAGGGCTCCCCACGTCACAGGACCGGCGAGCTCTCGGCCAGGGCTGCCGGGATGGCGGCCTGCTCTCCCAAAAAGGCCTCCTCTGCCTCTGCCTGCACCGACATCCCCAGGGACGGACCCCAGGGGGCACAAGCCCGGACACGCAGGCCCCTTTCTCCCAGCTACAACCTTACAAGCAAGGCGGGCACCAAGGCACGCACAGAGCACGCTCAATGGCAAAGGCCAGGCCTCAAGGCAGGCTTAGCAAGCTGGCAGCAAGGCAGGCACGGAGCAAATGCCACTGAGGGGGCCGCCACTCCTGCCCGCAACAGCAGAAAGCCCAGACCAACCTTCCGGGGCTGCGAGGAAAAGGAGCCCCTCCTTCCCAGCGCACCCACAAAACACACCACACGAGTGCCACAGCATGACCTCACTGACGACACCCCACCCCTCCTAGGCTTCGGTCACATGTTCTGCATGCCCTGACACGCGCCATCAACACCAAGCCTTTGGCCTCTAATATTTGCACCTCAAAGCTGCCGCCAGGACCAAGTGGACATGTCCTCAAGTGGAGGACACTACATTGCAGAACTGCGGGGGAAAAACGCACCCCACCACATTACTCACCAGGCTGTGGCACGCAACAGCTTCTTGCTGCAAAACACCGCGTTGTGCAAAGGCTGTCCCGCCCCTCAGGGTCCAGCATAAAAGCTGGCCCAGCACCTCTCTCTCTCACACGCTGCTCCTGGTGCCTTCTCCTCCACGGTCAACAAGGTGAGCCTGAAGCCCCTTCCCCTCCTTCTCCTGCCGCACCCGCCCCATCTCTTCCAGCATGCGCTGCCTCCAGACTCAGCAGTGCCGACGCCTCCCCACCGCCGCGCTCCCCGCAGCCCCACACCGCGCCTCCACATTCCCCTGCCCTCCTGTAACGCCACCCCTCGCGCCCCCACCACCCTCCGCTTCCTCAACACCCTCTCTTACAGGGCCCCTCAACACCACAGACATGGCCTGCAACAACCTCTGCAGCCCCTGCGGACCCACCCCGCTGGCTAACAGCTGCAACGAGCCCTGCGTCAGGCAGTGCGAAGAATCCCGCGTCGTCATCCAGCCTCCCGCCGTGCTGGTCACCCTGCCGGGACCCATCCTCAGCTCCTTCCCCCAGAGCACCGCCGTCGGATCGTCCTCATCGGCTGCCGTGGGCAACATCCTCAGCTCCCAGGGAGTGCCCGTCTCCTCCGGCGGCTTCGGCTATGGCTTCGGAGGCCTGGGCTGCTACGGTGCCAGAAGAGCCTGCTACCCCTGCTAAGGGCTCCTTACACCACGCCTGATACCAGCCAACCACACGCTAGAAGCCAAGTCACGGATTGAGGACCTACCTTCAGGCTCCTGCTGCCACATGGGCTCGCCGTCCGTGGCTCCTCCGCCCCTCAAGGCACAAAGCAAGCAGCGAAGGGGCCAGCCCGCGGTGCCTGGAAACATGAGCTACCTACCTCCTCCTCTTCTCCCACTGTCTTCTTTGCATCGCCCCTACAGCTACATCCGGTACTCTCTGCTGCAAACACCTTCTCACAAGCCAAAGACCACCGGGGCACCTCCGCCGCGCTGCTCCCACTGCAAGGCAGGAAGACCTCGGTGCTCTGGAAAAGTCTACTGCAAGGAAAGGAGCCCTCGGCTGACGGCCGCCCTACTTGCACCTCAGACCCGCTCCCTTCCCCTTGGTGCTCCTGCCATTTCACTCCTTTGCCTCAATAAAGTTCTCCCGCATGCCAGCCTCAGGTGCCTCCTCTTCCTTTCTTCTAAGGCTCTTCCAGCCTCACCCGGCACAGAACCGGGACTCAACAGGCCATCGGGGTGGGTGGACAAGGACCACAAGACCTCTCTTAGGAAGTATCGCCGCAGCAACACCACCTGCTGGCAAGCCGGTGGGCTTCCAGCCCGTGACACAAGCCCTTCACTTGCCCGAACAAAGGCTTGGACACGCTAATGCACTTCCACCCATGCCTCTGACGCAAGCTCCTCCTGTGCGCTGGGTTCACTTTGGCTGGATGCCAGGTGCCCGCCAAGCCGCTCTGTCACTCCCCCTCCTCAACTGGAAAGGGGAGAGAGAACACAACAAAACGGTTTGTGGGTCGAGGTAAGAACAGGGAGGGGATAGAGTCGTCAAAGGGTTTGGGTTGGAAGGGACCTTCAAGATCATCTAGCTCCAAGCCCTCTGCCGTGGGCAGGGACACCTTCCACCACACCAGCTTGCTCAAAGCACCATCCAGCCTGGCCTTGAACAGCTCCAGGCAGGGGGCAGCCACAGCTGCTCTAGGCAACTTCTTCCAGCATCTCACCGACCTCACGGGAAAGAATTTCTTTCTCATATCTAACCTAAAGCTACCCTCTCTCAGGTTAAATCCGTTACCTGTCGTCTTATCACTACACTCCCTGGTCCAGAGGCCCTCCCCACCTTTCCTGAGGGCCCCCTCAAAGTACCGCATGGCCGCTGCAAGGTCTCCACAAAGCCTCCTCTTCTCCCGGCTAAACGATCCCAACTCTCTCAGCCTGTCTGCAAAGGGGAGGTGCTGCACCTCCTCCTCATCTTTGTGGCCCTCCTCTGGACCCGCTCGAGCAGGTCCATGCCTTTCTTACGCTGGGGGCCTTCAGAGCCGAATGCAGTACTCCACTCTCACCAGAGCCGAGTAGGGAGGGAGAATCACCTCCCTCGACCTGCCGGCCACGCTGCTTTTGACGCAACCTGGCATACGACTGGCTTTCTGGGCTCCGCGCGAACGTTGCCGGCTCATACTCAGTTCTCCATTCACCAATACCCCCAAGTCCTTCTCCGCAGGGCTGCTCTCAATGCACTCACCGCCCGGCCTGCAGCCATCTTTGGGATTGCCCCTGGCACTTGGCCTCGTGGCACTCCATGAGCTTTGCACGGGCCCACCTCCCAAGCCTGCCACGGTCCCTCTGGATGGCATCCCTTTCCTCTAGAGCATCAACCGCAACACTCAGCTTGGCGTCATCCGCAAACTTGCCGAGGCTGCACACTCCAGCCCACTGTCCGTGGCCCTAACAAAGATGTTAAATCATACTGGCCCCAGCACGGACCCCTGAGCGACACCACTCATCACTGGGCTCCACTCGGACATCGAGCCTTTCATTGCAACTCATTGAGAGCACCCATCCAGCCAATCACACACCGAGCGGTCCACCCACCAAGTCCGCATCTCTCCATTTTAGAGACAAGGATCTTGCGCGGGACAGTATCAAATGCTCTGCACAAGTCCAGGGACGTGACGCCAGTCGCTCTTCCCTTACCCACCAATGCCTTAATCCTGTCATAGAAGGCCACCCCATTTGTCAGGCACGCTTTGCCCTCTGTGAAGCCATGTTGGCCGTCAGCAGTCACGCCTCCCTTTTCCAGGTGCCTTGGCATACTTTCCAGGAGGATCTGCTCCACGATCCCGCCAGGCACGGAGGTGACGCTGACCGACCTGTCGTTAACCTGGGTCTTCCTCTTGACCTTTCTGAAAAGGAGGGTTACCACCTGCCAACTTGCTGTGGGGACGCTCCATCCCACTGCCCGGATCACAGACGAGGATGCTGAACACGGCTGCCCCCAGCGCCTGTGAGCGCGCGGGGGGAGACAGCGTCAAAGACTCTTCTACAAAGCTGAAGTGAACACCAGCCACGTCTCTCTCCTTGTCCACAAAGCTAGCCACTCCAACACAGAAGACAGGGAGGTCAGTCAAGCACGATTCCCTCTTGGTAAATCCATGCCGACGGCTCCTCATCACTTGCTTGTCCTTCAGCAGCTTGGCAACGCTTCCGCGGAGGATTTTCTCCATCACCTCCCCTGGCAACAAGGACAGGCTCACCAGCCTCTGCTCTCCCACATCTTCCTTCCCGCCCTTCTGCAAGACAGGAGGCCTAAGAGCAATCTTCTGGACACCCGCAACTGCCCCCAGGAGCTATGACCTTTAAAAGATAATTGAGAGTGGCCTCCCAAGGACATCAGCCAGCTCCCCCAGCATTCGTGGCTCTGACTCATCAGGACCCAGGGACCTCCGTACATCCAGTCCCAAGGCACACCTTCCCACTCCCTTCCTCTTCCTCAGCAACAACAACGGCTCGCCCCACACACAGCCTGCAAAACGCTCATCGCGGCTCAACTGGGGCAGGCCTTGCCATTCATCGACCCTTCGGCATGCATCCACCACCACCAGGGCCTCGCTCTGCTGTGCCGTGCAGCGTGCTTACGTCCAACCACCCTCGGCAATCTCCAGATTCTCTTTCTGCCCGTCTCACACTGTGCAGAGAAATGGCCTCCCCTCCTCGGCATTCACCCCAAGTAAAGAGCCCAAAGGCCCTGGCTCCCCAGCCTCCCCCGCCTGCCGCTCCCACTCCACCTCTGCCTCTCGCCACACTCACGGGCTCTCCAGAAATTCACCTGCCTTGGTGAGCTGGCCCACATCAAGCACTGTGGCACGCCAGACACCAGGCTGCAAACGTGCCACCACAGCTAAGGGGTTCGCTACGGAACGGGCAGCACCAGCACTGGTGGAGCCAGGCAGGGCTCCCCACGTCACAGGACCGGCGAGCTCTCGGCCAGGGCTGCCGGGATGGCGGCCTGCTCTCCCAAAAAGGCCTCCTCTGCCTCTGCCTGCACCGACATCCCCAGGGACGGACCCCAGGGGGCACAAGCCCGGACACGCAGGCCCCTTTCTCCCAGCTACAACCTTACAAGCAAGGCGGGCACCAAGGCACGCACAGAGCACGCTCAATGGCAAAGGCCAGGCCTCAAGGCAGGCTTAGCAAGCTGGCAGCAAGGCAGGCACGGAGCAAATGCCACTGAGGGGGCCGCCACTCCTGCCCGCAACAGCAGAAAGCCCAGACCAACCTTCCGGGGCTGCGAGGAAAAGGAGCCCCTCCTTCCCAGCGCACCCACAAAACACACCACACGAGTGCCACAGCATGACCTCACTGACGACACCCCACCCCTCCTAGGCTTCGGTCACATGTTCTGCATGCCCTGACACGCGCCATCAACACCAAGCCTTTGGCCTCTAATATTTGCACCTCAAAGCTGCCGCCAGGACCAAGTGGACATGTCCTCAAGTGGAGGACACTACATTGCAGAACTGCGGGGGAAAAACGCACCCCACCACATTACTCACCAGGCTGTGGCACGCAACAGCTTCTTGCTGCAAAACACCGCGTTGTGCAAAGGCTGTCCCGCCCCTCAGGGTCCAGCATAAAAGCTGGCCCAGCACCTCTCTCTCTCACACGCTGCTCCTGGTGCCTTCTCCTCCACGGTCAACAAGGTGAGCCTGAAGCCCCTTCCCCTCCTTCTCCTGCCGCACCCGCCCCATCTCTTCCAGCACGCGCTGCCTCCAGACTCAGCAGTGCCGACGCCTCCCCACCGCCGTGCTCCCCGCAGCCCCACACCGCGCCTCCACATTCCCCTGCCCTCCTGTAACGCCACCCCTCGCGCCCCCACCACCCTCCGCTTCCTCAACACCCTCTCTTACAGGGCCCCTCAACACCACAGACATGGCCTGCAACAACCTCTGCAGCCCCTGCGGACCCACCCCGCTGGCTAACAGCTGCAACGAGCCCTGCGTCAGGCAGTGCGAAGAATCCCGCGTCGTCATCCAGCCTCCCGCCGTGCTGGTCACCCTGCCGGGACCCATCCTCAGCTCCTTCCCCCAGAGCACCGCCGTCGGATCGTCCTCATCGGCTGCCGTGGGCAACATCCTCAGCTCCCAGGGAGTGCCCGTCTCCTCCGGCGGCTTCGGCTATGGCTTCGGAGGCCTGGGCTGCTACGGTGCCAGAAGAGCCTGCTACCCCTGCTAAGGGCTCCTTACACCACGCCTGATACCAGCCAACCACACGCTAGAAGCCAAGTCACGGATTGAGGACCTACCTTCAGGCTCCTGCTGCCACATGGGCTCGCCGTCCGTGGCTCCTCCGCCCCTCAAGGCACAAAGCAAGCAGCGAAGGGGCCAGCCCGCGGTGCCTGGAAACATGAGCTACCTACCTCCTCCTCTTCTCCCACTGTCTTCTTTGCATCGCCCCTACAGCTACATCCGGTACTCTCTGCTGCAAACACCTTCTCACAAGCCAAAGACCACCGGGGCACCTCCGCCGCGCTGCTCCCACTGCAAGGCAGGAAGACCTCGGTGCTCTGGAAAAGTCTACTGCAAGGAAAGGAGCCCTCGGCTGACGGCCGCCCTACTTGCACCTCCCTTCCCCTTGGTGCTCCTGCCATTTCACTCCTTTGCCTCAATAAAGTTCTCCCGCATGCCAGCCTCAGGTGCCTCCTCTTCCTTTCTTCTAAGGCTCTTCCAGCCTCACCCGGCACAGAACCGGGACTCAACAGGCCATCGGGGTGGGTGGGCAAGGACCACAAGACCTCTCTTAGGAAGTATCGCCGCAGCAACACCACCTGCTGGCAAGCCGGTGGGCTTCCAGCCCGTGACACAAGCCCTTCACTTGCCCAAACAAAGGCTTGGACACGCTAATGCACTTCCACCCATGCCTCTGACGCAAGCTCCTCCTGTGCGCTGGGTTCACTTTGGCTGGATGCCAGGTGCCCGCCAAGCCGCTCTGTCACTCCCCCTCCTCAACTGGAAAGGGGAGAGAGAACACAACAAAACGGTTTGTGGGTCGAGGTAAGAACAGGGAGGGGATAGAGTCGTCAAAGGGGTTGGGTTGGAAGGGACCTTCAAGATCATCTAGCTCCAAGCCCTCTGCCGTGGGCAGGGACACCTTCCACCACACCAGCTTGCTCAAAGCACCATCCAGCCTGGCCTTGAACAGCTCCAGGCAGGGGGCAGCCACAGCTGCTCTAAGCAACTTCTTCCAGCATCTCACCGACCTCACGGGAAAGAATTTCTTTCTCATATCTAACCTAAAGCTACCCTCTCTCAGGTTAAATCCGTTACCTGTCGTCTTATCACTACACTCCCTGGTCCAGAGGCCCTCCCCACCTTTCCTGAGGGCCCCCTCAAAGTACCGCATGGCCGCTGCAAGGTCTCCACAAAGCCTCCTCCCGGCTAAACGATCCCAACTCTCTCAGCCTGTCTGCAAAGGGGAGGTGCTGCACCTCCTCCTCATCTTTGTGGCCCTCCTCTGGACCCGCTCGAGCAGGTCCATGCCTTTCTTATGCTGGGGGCCTTCAGAGCCGAATGCAGTACTCCACTCTCACCAGAGCCGAGTAGGGAGGGAGAATCACCTCCCTCGACCTGCCGGCCACGCTGCTTTTGACGCAACCTGGCATACGACTGGCTTTCTGGGCTCCGCGCGAACGTTGCCGGCTCATACTCAGTTCTCCATTCACCAATACCCCCAAGTCCTTCTCCGCAGGGCTGCTCTCAATGCACTCACCGCCCGGCCTGCAGCCATCTTTGGGATTGCCCCTGGCACTTGGCCTCGTGGCACTCCATGAGCTTTGCACGGGCCCACCTCCCAAGCCTGCCACGGTCCCTCTGGATGGCATCCCTTCCCTCTAGAGCATCAACCGCAACACTCAGCTTGGCGTCATCCGCAAACTTGCCGAGGCTGCACACTCCAGCCCACTGTCCGTGGCCCTAACAAAGATGTTAAATCATACTGGCCCCAGCACGGACCCCTGAGCGACACCACTCATCACTGGGCTCCACTCGGACATCGAGCCTTTCATTGCAACTCATTGAGAGCACCCATCCAGCCAATCACACACCGAGCGGTCCACCCACCAAGTCCGCATCTCTCCATTTTAGAGACAAGGATCTTGCGCGGGACAGTATCAAATGCTCTGCACAAGTCCAGGGACGTGACGCCAGTCGCTCTTCCCTTACCCACCAATGCCTTAATCCTGTCATAGAAGGCCACCCCATTTGTCAGGCACGCTTTGCCCTCTGTGAAGCCATGTTGGCCGTCAGCAGTCACGCCTCCCTTTTCCAGGTGCCTTGGCATACTTTCCAGGAGGATCTGCTCCACGATCCCGCCAGGCACGGAGGTGACGCTGACCGACCTGTCGTTAACCTGGGTCTTCCTCTTGACCTTTCTGAAAAGGAGGGTTACCACCTGCCAACTTGCTGTGGGGACGCTCCATCCCACTGCCCGGATCACAGACGAGGATGCTGAACACGGCTGCCCCCAGCGCCTGTGAGCGCGCAAGGGGAGACAGCGTCAAAGACTCTTCTACAAAGCTGAAGTGAACACCAGCCACGTCTCTCTCCTTGTCCACAAAGCTAGCCACTCCAACACAGAAGACAGGGAGGTCAGTCAAGCACGATTCCCTCTTGGTAAATCCATGCCGACGGCTCCTCATCACTTGCTTGTCCTTCAGCAGCTTGGCAACGCTTCCGCGGAGGATTTTCTCCATCACCTCCCCTGGCAACAAGGACAGGCTCACCAGCCTCTGCTCTCCCACATCTTCCTTCCCGCCCTTCTGCAAGACAGGAGGCCTAAGAGCAATCTTCTGGACACCCGCAACTGCCCCCAGGAGCTATGACCTTTAAAAGATAATTGAGAGTGGCCTCCCAAGGACATCAGCCAGCTCCCCCAGCATTCGTGGCTCTGACTCATCAGGACCCAGGGACCTCCGTACATCCAGTCCCAAGGCACACCTTCCCACTCCCTTCCTCTTCCTCAGCAACAACAACGGCTCGCCCCACACACAGCCTGCAAAACGCTCATCGCGGCTCAACTGGGGCAGGCCTTGCCATTCATCGACCCTTCGGCATGCATCCACCACCACCAGGGCCTCGCTCTGCTGTGCCGTGCAGCGTGCTTACGTCCAACCACCCTCGGCAATCTCCAGATTCTCTTTCTGCCCGTCTCACACTGTGCAGAGAAATGGCCTCCCCTCCTCGGCATTCACCCCAAGTAAAGAGCCCAAAGGCCCTGGCTCCCCAGCCTCCCCCGCCTGCCGCTCCCACTCCACCTCTGCCTCTCGCCACACTCACGGGCTCTCCAGAAATTCACCTGCCTTGGTGAGCTGGCCCACATCAAGCACTGTGGCACGCCAGACACCAGGCTGCAAACGTGCCACCACAGCTAAGGGGTTCGCTACGGAACGGGCAGCACCAGCACTGGTGGAGCCAGGCAGGGCTCCCCACGTCACAGGACCGGCGAGCTCTCGGCCAGGGCTGCCGGGATGGCGGCCTGCTCTCCCAAAAAGGCCTCCTCTGCCTCTGCCTGCACCGACATCCCCAGGGACGGACCCCAGGGGGCACAAGCCCGGACACGCAGGCCCCTTTCTCCCAGCTACAACCTTACAAGCAAGGCGGGCACCAAGGCACGCACAGAGCACGCTCAATGGCAAAGGCCAGGCCTCAAGGCAGGCTTAGCAAGCTGGCAGCAAGGCAGGCACGGAGCAAATGCCACTGAGGGGGCCGCCACTCCTGCCCGCAACAGCAGAAAGCCCAGACCAACCTTCCGGGGCTGCGAGGAAAAGGAGCCCCTCCTTCCCAGCGCACCCACAAAACACACCACACGAGTGCCACAGCATGACCTCACTGACGACACCCCACCCCTCCTAGGCTTCGGTCACATGTTCTGCATGCCCTGACACGCGCCATCAACACCAAGCCTTTGGCCTCTAATATTTGCACCTCAAAGCTGCCGCCAGGACCAAGTGGACATGTCCTCAAGTGGAGGACACTACATTGCAGAACTGCGGGGGAAAAACGCACCCCACCACATTACTCACCAGGCTGTGGCACGCAACAGCTTCTTGCTGCAAAACACCGCGTTGTGCAAAGGCTGTCCCGCCCCTCAGGGTCCAGCATAAAAGCTGGCCCAGCACCTCTCTCTCTCACACGCTGCTCCTGGTGCCTTCTCCTCCACGGTCAACAAGGTGAGCCTGAAGCCCCTTCCCCTCCTTCTCCTGCCGCACCCGCCCCATCTCTTCCAGCACGCGCTGCCTCCAGACTCAGCAGTGCCGACGCCTCCCCACCGCCGTGCTCCCCGCAGCCCCACACCGCGCCTCCACATTCCCCTGCCCTCCTGTAACGCCACCCCTCGCGCCCCCACCACCCTCCGCTTCCTCAACACCCTCTCTTACAGGGCCCCTCAACACCACAGACATGGCCTGCAACAACCTCTGCAGCCCCTGCGGACCCACCCCGCTGGCTAACAGCTGCAACGAGCCCTGCGTCAGGCAGTGCGAAGAATCCCGCGTCGTCATCCAGCCTCCCGCCGTGCTGGTCACCCTGCCGGGACCCATCCTCAGCTCCTTCCCCCAGAGCACCGCCGTCGGATCGTCCTCATCGGCTGCCGTGGGCAACATCCTCAGCTCCCAGGGAGTGCCCGTCTCCTCCGGCGGCTTCGGCTATGGCTTCGGAGGCCTGGGCTGCTACGGTGCCAGAAGAGCCTGCTACCCCTGCTAAGGGCTCCTTACACCACGCCTGATACCAGCCAACCACACGCTAGAAGCCAAGTCACGGATTGAGGACCTACCTTCAGGCTCCTGCTGCCACATGGGCTCGCCGTCCGTGGCTCCTCCGCCCCTCAAGGCACAAAGCAAGCAGCGAAGGGGCCAGCCCGCGGTGCCTGGAAACATGAGCTACCTACCTCCTCCTCTTCTCCCACTGTCTTCTTTGCATCGCCCCTACAGCTACATCCGGTACTCTCTGCTGCAAACACCTTCTCACAAGCCAAAGACCACCGGGGCACCTCCGCCGCGCTGCTCCCACTGCAAGGCAGGAAGACCTCGGTGCTCTGGAAAAGTCTACTGCAAGGAAAGGAGCCCTCGGCTGACGGCCGCCCTACTTGCACCTCCCTTCCCCTTGGTGCTCCTGCCATTTCACTCCTTTGCCTCAATAAAGTTCTCCCGCATGCCAGCCTCAGGTGCCTCCTCTTCCTTTCTTCTAAGGCTCTTCCAGCCTCACCCGGCACAGAACCGGGACTCAACAGGCCATCGGGGTGGGTGGACAAGGACCACAAGACCTCTCTTAGGAAGTATCGCCGCAGCAACACCACCTGCTGGCAAGCCGGTGGGCTTCCAGCCCGTGACACAAGCCCTTCACTTGCCCAAACAAAGGCTTGGACACGCTAATGCACTTCCACCCATGCCTCTGACGCAAGCTCCTCCTGTGCGCTGGGTTCACTTTGGCTGGATGCCAGGTGCCCGCCAAGCCGCTCTGTCACTCCCCCTCCTCAACTGGAAAGGGGAGAGAGAACACAACAAAACGGTTTGTGGGTCGAGGTAAGAACAGGGAGGGGATAGAGTCGTCAAAGGGGTTGGGTTGGAAGGGACCTTCAAGATCATCTAGCTCCAAGCCCTCTGCCGTGGGCAGGGACACCTTCCACCACACCAGCTTGCTCAAAGCACCATCCAGCCTGGCCTTGAACAGCTCCAGGCAGGGGGCAGCCACAGCTGCTCTAAGCAACTTCTTCCAGCATCTCACCGACCTCACGGGAAAGAATTTCTTTCTCATATCTAACCTAAAGCTACCCTCTCTCAGGTTAAATCCGTTACCTGTCGTCTTATCACTACACTCCCTGGTCCAGAGGCCCTCCCCACCTTTCCTGAGGGCCCCCTCAAAGTACCGCATGGCCGCTGCAAGGTCTCCACAAAGCCTCCTCCCGGCTAAACGATCCCAACTCTCTCAGCCTGTCTGCAAAGGGGAGGTGCTGCACCTCCTCCTCATCTTTGTGGCCCTCCTCTGGACCCGCTCGAGCAGGTCCATGCCTTTCTTATGCTGGGGGCCTTCAGAGCCGAATGCAGTACTCCACTCTCACCAGAGCCGAGTAGGGAGGGAGAATCACCTCCCTCGACCTGCCGGCCACGCTGCTTTTGACGCAACCTGGCATACGACTGGCTTTCTGGGCTCCGCGCGAACGTTGCCGGCTCATACTCAGTTCTCCATTCACCAATACCCCCAAGTCCTTCTCCGCAGGGCTGCTCTCAATGCACTCACCGCCCGGCCTGCAGCCATCTTTGGGATTGCCCCTGGCACTTGGCCTCGTGGCACTCCATGAGCTTTGCACGGGCCCACCTCCCAAGCCTGCCACGGTCCCTCTGGATGGCATCCCTTCCCTCTAGAGCATCAACCGCAACACTCAGCTTGGCGTCATCCGCAAACTTGCCGAGGCTGCACACTCCAGCCCACTGTCCGTGGCCCTAACAAAGATGTTAAATCATACTGGCCCCAGCACGGACCCCTGAGCGACACCACTCATCACTGGGCTCCACTCGGACATCGAGCCTTTCATTGCAACTCATTGAGAGCACCCATCCAGCCAATCACACACCGAGCGGTCCACCCACCAAGTCCGCATCTCTCCATTTTAGAGACAAGGATCTTGCGCGGGACAGTATCAAATGCTCTGCACAAGTCCAGGGACGTGACGCCAGTCGCTCTTCCCTTACCCACCAATGCCTTAATCCTGTCATAGAAGGCCACCCCATTTGTCAGGCACGCTTTGCCCTCTGTGAAGCCATGTTGGCCGTCAGCAGTCACGCCTCCCTTTTCCAGGTGCCTTGGCATACTTTCCAGGAGGATCTGCTCCACGATCCCGCCAGGCACGGAGGTGACGCTGACCGACCTGTCGTTAACCTGGGTCTTCCTCTTGACCTTTCTGAAAAGGAGGGTTACCACCTGCCAACTTGCTGTGGGGACGCTCCATCCCACTGCCCGGATCACAGACGAGGATGCTGAACACGGCTGCCCCCAGCGCCTGTGAGCGCGCAAGGGGAGACAGCGTCAAAGACTCTTCTACAAAGCTGAAGTGAACACCAGCCACGTCTCTCTCCTTGTCCACAAAGCTAGCCACTCCAACACAGAAGACAGGGAGGTCAGTCAAGCACGATTCCCTCTTGGTAAATCCATGCCGACGGCTCCTCATCACTTGCTTGTCCTTCAGCAGCTTGGCAACGCTTCCGCGGAGGATTTTCTCCATCACCTCCCCTGGCAACAAGGACAGGCTCACCAGCCTCTGCTCTCCCACATCTTCCTTCCCGCCCTTCTGCAAGACAGGAGGCCTAAGAGCAATCTTCTGGACACCCGCAACTGCCCCCAGGAGCTATGACCTTTAAAAGATAATTGAGAGTGGCCTCCCAAGGACATCAGCCAGCTCCCCCAGCATTCGTGGCTCTGACTCATCAGGACCCAGGGACCTCCGTACATCCAGTCCCAAGGCACACCTTCCCACTCCCTTCCTCTTCCTCAGCAACAACAACGGCTCGCCCCACACACAGCCTGCAAAACGCTCATCGCGGCTCAACTGGGGCAGGCCTTGCCATTCATCGACCCTTCGGCATGCATCCACCACCACCAGGGCCTCGCTCTGCTGTGCCGTGCAGCGTGCTTACGTCCAACCACCCTCGGCAATCTCCAGATTCTCTTTCTGCCCGTCTCACACTGTGCAGAGAAATGGCCTCCCCTCCTCGGCATTCACCCCAAGTAAAGAGCCCAAAGGCCCTGGCTCCCCAGCCTCCCCCGCCTGCCGCTCCCACTCCACCTCTGCCTCTCGCCACACTCACGGGCTCTCCAGAAATTCACCTGCCTTGGTGAGCTGGCCCACATCAAGCACTGTGGCACGCCAGACACCAGGCTGCAAACGTGCCACCACAGCTAAGGGGTTCGCTACGGAACGGGCAGCACCAGCACTGGTGGAGCCAGGCAGGGCTCCCCACGTCACAGGACCGGCGAGCTCTCGGCCAGGGCTGCCGGGATGGCGGCCTGCTCTCCCAAAAAGGCCTCCTCTGCCTCTGCCCGCACCGACACCCCCAGGGACGGACCCCAGGGGGCACAAGCCCGGACACGCAGGCCCCTTTCTCCCAGCTACAACCTTACAAGCAAGGCGGGCACCAAGGCACGCACAGAGCACGCTCAATGGCAAAGGCCAGGCCTCAAGGCAGGCTTAGCAAGCTGGCAGCAAGGCAGGCACGGAGCAAATGCCACTGAGGGGGCCGCCACTCCTGCCCGCAACAGCAGAAAGCCCAGACCAACCTTCCGGGGCTGCGAGGAAAAGGAGCCCCTCCTTCCCAGCGCACTCACAAAACACACCACACGAGTGCCACAGCATGACCTCACTGACGACACCCCACCCCTCCTAGGCTTCGGTCACATGTTCTGCATGCCCTGACACGCGCCATCAACACCAAGCCTTTGGCCTCTAATATTTGCACCTCAAAGCTGCCGCCAGGACCAAGTGGACATGTCCTCAAGTGGAGGACACTACATTGCAGAACTGCGGGGGAAAAACGCACCCCACCTCATTACTCACCAGGCTGTGGCACGCAACAGCTTCTTGCTGCAAAACACCGCGTTGTGCAAAGGCTGTCCCGCCCCTCAGGGTCCAGCATAAAAGCTGGCCCAGCACCTCTCTCTCTCACACGCTGCTCCTGGTGCCTTCTCCTCCACGGTCAACAAGGTGAGCCTGAAGCCCCTTCCCCTCCTTCTCCTGCCGCACCCGCCCCATCTCTTCCAGCATGCGCTGCCTCCAGACTCAGCAGTGCCGACGCCTCCCCACCGCCGCGCTCCCCGCAGCCCCACACCGCGCCTCCACATTCCCCTGCCCTCCTGTAACGCCACCCCTCGCGCCCCCACCACCCTCCGCTTCCTCAACACCCTCTCTTACAGGGCCCCTCAACACCACAGACATGGCCTGCAACAACCTCTGCAGCCCCTGCGGACCCACCCCGCTGGCTAACAGCTGCAACGAGCCCTGCGTCAGGCAGTGCGAAGAATCCCGTGTCGTCATCCAGCCTCCCGCCGTGCTGGTCACCCTGCCGGGACCCATCCTCAGCTCCTTCCCCCAGAGCACCGCCGTCGGATCGTCCTCATCGGCTGCCGTGGGCAACATCCTCAGCTCCCAGGGAGTGCCCGTCTCCTCCGGCGGCTTCGGCTATGGCTTCGGAGGCCTGGGCTGCTACGGTGCCAGAAGAGCCTGCTACCCCTGCTAAGGGCTCCTTACACCACGCCTGATACCAGCCAGCCACACGCTAGAAGCCAAGTCACGGATTGAGGACGTACCTTCAGGCTCCTGCTGCCACATGGGCTCGCCGTCCGTGGCTCCTCCGCCCCTCAAGGCACAAAGCAAGCAGCGAAGGGGCCAGCCCGCGGTGCCTGGAAACATGAGCTACCTACCTCCTCCTCTTCTCCCACTGTCTTCTTTGCATCGCCCCTACAGCTACATCCGGTACTCTCTGCTGCAAACACCTTCTCACAAGCCAAAGACCACCGGGGCACCTCCGCCGCGCTGCTCCCACTGCAAGGCAGGAAGACCTCGGTGCTCTGGAAAAGTCTACTGCAAGGAAAGGAGCCCTCGGCTGACGGCCGCCCTACTTGCACCTCAGACCCGCTCCCTTCCCCTTGGTGCTCCTGCCATTTCACTCCTTTGCCTCAATAAAGTTCTCCCGCATGCCAGCCTCAGGTGCCTCCTCTTCCTTTCTTCTAAGGCTCTTCCAGCCTCACCCGGCACAGAACCGGGACTCAACAGGCCATCGGGGTGGGTGGACAAGGACCACAAGACCTCTCTTAGGAAGTATCGCCGCAGCAACACCACCTGCTGGCAAGCCGGTGGGCTTCCAGCCCGTGACACAAGCCCTTCACTTGCCCGAACAAAGGCTTGGACACGCTAATGCACTTCCACCCATGCCTCTGACGCAAGCTCCTCCTGTGCGCTGGGTTCACTTTGGCTGGATGCCAGGTGCCCGCCAAGCCGCTCTGTCACTCCCCCTCCTCAACTGGAAAGGGGAGAGAGAACACAACAAAACGGTTTGTGGGTCGAGGTAAGAACAGGGAGGGGATAGAGTCGTCAAAGGGGTTGGGTTGGAAGGGACCATCAAGATCATCTAGCTCCAAGCCCTCTGCTGTGGGCAGGGACACCTTCCACCACACCAGCTTGCTCAAAGCACCATCCAGCCTGGCCTTGAACAGCTCCAGGCAGGGGGCAGCCACAGCTGCTCTAGGCAACTTCTTCCAGCATCTCACCGACCTCACGGGAAAGAATTTCTTTCTCATATCTAACCTAAAGCTACCCTCTCTCAGGTTAAATCCGTTACCTGTCGTCTTATCACTACACTCCCTGGTCCAGAGGCCCTCCCCACCTTTCCTGAGGGCCCCCTCAAAGTACCGCATGGCCGCTGCAAGGTCTCCACAAAGCCTCCTCTTCTCCCGGCTAAACGATCCCAACTCTCTCAGCCTGTCTGCAAAGGGGAGGTGCTGCACCTCCTCCTCATCTTTGTGGCCCTCCTCTGGACCCGCTCGAGCAGGTCCATGCCTTTCTTACGCTGGGGGCCTTCAGAGCCGAATGCAGTACTCCACTCTCACCAGAGCCGAGTAGGGAGGGAGAATCACCTCCCTCGACCTGCCGGCCACGCTGCTTTTGATGCAACCTGGCATACGACTGGCTTTCTGGGCTCCGTGTGAACGTTGCCGGCTCATACTCAGTTCTCCATTCACCAATACCCCCAAGTCCTTCTCCGCAGGGCTGCTCTCAATGCACTCACCG
Organism: Falco peregrinus; assembly: GCF_023634155.1. Classification (NCBI taxonomy): domain Eukaryota; kingdom Metazoa; phylum Chordata; class Aves; order Falconiformes; family Falconidae; genus Falco; species Falco peregrinus. The sequence goes on from NC_073723.1 coordinate 13,969,376, forward strand.
CCCGGCCTGCAGCCATCTTTGGGATTGCCCCTGGCACTTGGCCTCGTGGCACTCCATGAGCTTTGCACGGGCCCACCTCCCAAGCCTGCCACGGTCCCTCTGGATGGCATCCCTTCCCTCTAGAGCATCAACCGCAACACTCAGCTTGGCGTCATCCGCAAACTTGCCGAGGCTGCACACTCCAGCCCACTGTCCGTGGCCCTAACAAAGATGTTAAATCATACTGGCCCCAGCACGGACCCCTGAGCGACACCACTCATCACTGGGCTCCACTCGGACATCGAGCCTTTCATTGCAACTCATTGAGAGCACCCATCCAGCCAATCACACACCGAGCGGTCCACCCACCAAGTCCGCATCTCTCCATTTTAGAGACAAGGATCTTGCGCGGGACAGTATCAAATGCTCTGCACAAGTCCAGGGACGTGACGCCAGTCGCTCTTCCCTTACCCACCAATGCCTTAATCCTGTCATAGAAGGCCACCCCATTTGTCAGGCACGCTTTGCCCTCTGTGAAGCCATGTTGGCCGTCAGCAGTCACGCCTCCCTTTTCCAGGTGCCTTGGCATACTTTCCAGGAGGATCTGCTCCACGATCCCGCCAGGCACGGAGGTGACGCTGACCGACCTGTCGTTAACCTGGGTCTTCCTCTTGACCTTTCTGAAAAGGAGGGTTACCACCTGCCAACTTGCTGTGGGGACGCTCCATCCCACTGCCCGGATCACAGACGAGGATGCTGAACACGGCTGCCCCCAGCGCCTGTGAGCGCGCAAGGGGAGACAGCGTCAAAGACTCTTCTACAAAGCTGAAGTGAACACCAGCCACGTCTCTCTCCTTGTCCACAAAGCTAGCCACTCCAACACAGAAGACAGGGAGGTCAGTCAAGCACGATTCCCTCTTGGTAAATCCATGCCGACGGCTCCTCATCACTTGCTTGTCCTTCAGCAGCTTGGCAACGCTTCCGCAGAGGATTTTCTCCATCACCTCCCCTGGCAACAAGGACACGCTCACCAGCCTCTGCTCTCCCACATCTTCCTTCCCGCCCTTCTGCAAGACAGGAGGCCTAAGAGCAATCTTCTGGACACCCGCAACTGCCCCCAGGAGCTATGACCTTTAAAAGATAATTGAGAGTGGCCTCCCAAGGACATCAGCCAGCTCCCCCAGCATTCGTGGCTCTGACTCATCAGGACCCAGGGACCTCCGTACATCCAGTCCCAAGGCACACCTTCCCACTCCCTTCCTCTTCCTCAGCAACAACAACGGCTCGCCCCACACACAGCCTGCAAAACGCTCATCGCGGCTCAACTGGGGCAGGCCTTGCCATTCATCGACCCTTCGGCATGCATCCACCACCACCAGGGCCTCGCTCTGCTGTGCCGTGCAGCGTGCTTACGTCCAACCACCCTCGGCAATCTCCAGATTCTCTTTCTGCCCGTCTCACACTGTGCAGAGAAATGGCCTCCCCTCCTCGGCATTCACCCCAAGTAAAGAGCCCAAAGGCCCTGGCTCCCCAGCCTCCCCCGCCTGCCGCTCCCACTCCACCTCTGCCTCTCGCCACACTCACGGGCTCTCCAGAAATTCACCTGCCTTGGTGAGCTGGCCCACATCAAGCACTGTGGCACGCCAGACACCAGGCTGCAAACGTGCCACCACAGCTAAGGGGTTCGCTACGGAACGGGCAGCACCAGCACTGGTGGAGCCAGGCAGGGCTCCCCACGTCACAGGACCGGCGAGCTCTCGGCCAGGGCTGCCGGGATGGCGGCCTGCTCTCCCAAAAAGGCCTCCTCTGCCTCTGCCCGCACCGACACCCCCAGGGACGGACCCCAGGGGGCACAAGCCCGGACACGCAGGCCCCTTTCTCCCAGCTACAACCTTACAAGCAAGGCGGGCACCAAGGCACGCACAGAGCACGCTCAATGGCAAAGGCCAGGCCTCAAGGCAGGCTTAGCAAGCTGGCAGCAAGGCAGGCACGGAGCAAATGCCACTGAGGGGGCCGCCACTCCTGCCCGCAACAGCAGAAAGCCCAGACCAACCTTCCGGGGCTGCGAGGAAAAGGAGCCCCTCCTTCCCAGCGCACTCACAAAACACACCACACGAGTGCCACAGCATGACCTCACTGACGACACCCCACCCCTCCTAGGCTTCGGTCACATGTTCTGCATGCCCTGACACGCGCCATCAACACCAAGCCTTTGGCCTCTAATATTTGCACCTCAAAGCTGCCGCCAGGACCAAGTGGACATGTCCTCAAGTGGAGGACACTACATTGCAGAACTGCGGGGGAAAAACGCACCCCACCTCATTACTCACCAGGCTGTGGCACGCAACAGCTTCTTGCTGCAAAACACCGCGTTGTGCAAAGGCTGTCCCGCCCCTCAGGGTCCAGCATAAAAGCTGGCCCAGCACCTCTCTCTCTCACACGCTGCTCCTGGTGCCTTCTCCTCCACGGTCAACAAGGTGAGCCTGAAGCCCCTTCCCCTCCTTCTCCTGCCGCACCCGCCCCATCTCTTCCAGCATGCGCTGCCTCCAGACTCAGCAGTGCCGACGCCTCCCCACCGCCGCGCTCCCCGCAGCCCCACACCGCGCCTCCACATTCCCCTGCCCTCCTGTAACGCCACCCCTCGCGCCCCCACCACCCTCCGCTTCCTCAACACCCTCTCTTACAGGGCCCCTCAACACCACAGACATGGCCTGCAACAACCTCTGCAGCCCCTGCGGACCCACCCCGCTGGCTAACAGCTGCAACGAGCCCTGCGTCAGGCAGTGCGAAGAATCCCGTGTCGTCATCCAGCCTCCCGCCGTGCTGGTCACCCTGCCGGGACCCATCCTCAGCTCCTTCCCCCAGAGCACCGCCGTCGGATCGTCCTCATCGGCTGCCGTGGGCAACATCCTCAGCTCCCAGGGAGTGCCCGTCTCCTCCGGCGGCTTCGGCTATGGCTTCGGAGGCCTGGGCTGCTACGGTGCCAGAAGAGCCTGCTACCCCTGCTAAGGGCTCCTTACACCACGCCTGATACCAGCCAGCCACACGCTAGAAGCCAAGTCACGGATTGAGGACGTACCTTCAGGCTCCTGCTGCCACATGGGCTCGCCGTCCGTGGCTCCTCCGCCCCTCAAGGCACAAAGCAAGCAGCGAAGGGGCCAGCCCGCGGTGCCTGGAAACATGAGCTACCTACCTCCTCCTCTTCTCCCACTGTCTTCTTTGCATCGCCCCTACAGCTACATCCGGTACTCTCTGCTGCAAACACCTTCTCACAAGCCAAAGACCACCGGGGCACCTCCGCCGCGCTGCTCCCACTGCAAGGCAGGAAGACCTCGGTGCTCTGGAAAAGTCTACTGCAAGGAAAGGAGCCCTCGGCTGACGGCCGCCCTACTTGCACCTCAGACCCGCTCCCTTCCCCTTGGTGCTCCTGCCATTTCACTCCTTTGCCTCAATAAAGTTCTCCCGCATGCCAGCCTCAGGTGCCTCCTCTTCCTTTCTTCTAAGGCTCTTCCAGCCTCACCCGGCACAGAACCGGGACTCAACAGGCCATCGGGGTGGGTGGACAAGGACCACAAGACCTCTCTTAGGAAGTATCGCCGCAGCAACACCACCTGCTGGCAAGCCGGTGGGCTTCCAGCCCGTGACACAAGCCCTTCACTTGCCCGAACAAAGGCTTGGACACGCTAATGCACTTCCACCCATGCCTCTGACGCAAGCTCCTCCTGTGCGCTGGGTTCACTTTGGCTGGATGCCAGGTGCCCGCCAAGCCGCTCTGTCACTCCCCCTCCTCAACTGGAAAGGGGAGAGAGAACACAACAAAACGGTTTGTGGGTCGAGGTAAGAACAGGGAGGGGATAGAGTCGTCAAGGGGTTTGGGTTGGAAGGGACCATCAAGATCATCTAGCTCCAAGCCCTCTGCTGTGGGCAGGGACACCTTCCACCACACCAGCTTGCTCAAAGCACCATCCAGCCTGGCCTTGAACAGCTCCAGGCAGGGGGCAGCCACAGCTGCTCTAGGCAACTTCTTCCAGCATCTCACCGACCTCACGGGAAAGAATTTCTTTCTCATATCTAACCTAAAGCTACCCTCTCTCAGGTTAAATCCGTTACCTGTCGTCTTATCACTACACTCCCTGGTCCAGAGGCCCTCCCCACCTTTCCTGAGGGCCCCCTCAAAGTACCGCATGGCCGCTGCAAGGTCTCCACAAAGCCTCCTCTTCTCCCGGCTAAACGATCCCAACTCTCTCAGCCTGTCTGCAAAGGGGAGGTGCTGCACCTCCTCCTCATCTTTGTGGCCCTCCTCTGGACCCGCTCGAGCAGGTCCATGCCTTTCTTATGCTGGGGGCCTTCAGAGCCGAATGCAGTACTCCACTCTCACCAGAGCCGAGTAAGGAGGGAGAATCACCTCCCCCGACCTGCCGGCCACGCTGCTTTTGACGCAACCTGGCATACGACTGGCTTTCTGGGCTCCGCGCGAACGTTGCCGGCTCATACTCAGTTCTCCATTCACCAATACCCCCAAGTCCTTCTCCGCAGGGCTGCTCTCAATGCACTCACCGCCCGGCCTGCAGCCATCTTTGGGATTGCCCCTGGCATTTGGCCTCGTGGCACTCCATGAGCTTTGCACGGGCCCACCTCCCAAGCCTGCCACGGTCCCTCTGGATGGCATCCCTTCCCTCTAGAGCATCAACCGCAACACTCAGCTTGGCGTCATCCGCAAACTTGCCGAGGCTGCACACTCCAGCCCACTGTCCGTGGCCCTAACAAAGATGTTAAATCATACTGGCCCCAGCACGGACCCCTGAGCGACACCACTCATCACTGGGCTCCACTCGGACATCGAGCCTTTCATTGCAACTCATTGAGAGCACCCATCCAGCCAATCACACACCGAGCGGTCCACCCACCAAGTCCGCATCTCTCCATTTTAGAGACAAGGATCTTGCGCGGGACAGTATCAAATGCTCTGCACAAGTCCAGGGACGTGACGCCAGTCGCTCTTCCCTTACCCACCAATGCCTTAATCCTGTCATAGAAGGCCACCCCATTTGTCAGGCACGCTTTGCCCTCTGTGAAGCCATGTTGGCCGTCAGCAGTCACGCCTCCCTTTTCCAGGTGCCTTGGCATACTTTCCAGGAGGATCTGCTCCACGATCCCGCCAGGCACGGAGGTGACGCTGACCGACCTGTCGTTAACCTGGGTCTTCCTCTTGACCTTTCTGAAAAGGAGGGTTACCACCTGCCAACTTGCTGTGGGGACGCTCCATCCCACTGCCCGGATCACAGACGAGGATGCTGAACACGGCTGCCCCCAGCGCCTGTGAGCGCGCAAGGGGAGACAGCGTCAAAGACTCTTCTACAAAGCTGAAGTGAACACCAGCCACGTCTCTCTCCTTGTCCACAAAGCTAGCCACTCCAACACAGAAGACAGGGAGGTCAGTCAAGCACGATTCCCTCTTGGTAAATCCATGCCGACGGCTCCTCATCACTTGCTTGTCCTTCAGCAGCTTGGCAACGCTTCCGCAGAGGATTTTCTCCATCACCTCCCCTGGCAACAAGGACACGCTCACCAGCCTCTGCTCTCCCACATCTTCCTTCCCGCCCTTCTGCAAGACAGGAGGCCTAAGAGCAATCTTCTGGACACCCGCAACTGCCCCCAGGAGCTATGACCTTTAAAAGATAATTGAGAGTGGCCTCCCAAGGACATCAGCCAGCTCCCCCAGCATTCGTGGCTCTGACTCATCAGGACCCAGGGACCTCCGTACATCCAGTCCCAAGGCACACCTTCCCACTCCCTTCCTCTTCCTCAGCAACAACAACGGCTCGCCCCACACACAGCCTGCAAAACGCTCATCCCGGCTCAACTGGGGCAGGCCTTGCCATTCATCGACCCTTCGGCATGCATCCACCACCACCAGGGCCTCGCTCTGCTGTGCCGTGCAGCGTGCTTACGTCCAACCACCCTCGGCAATCTCCAAATTCTCTTTCTGCCCGTCTCACACTGTGCAGAGAAATGGCCTCCCCTCCTCGGCATTCACCCCAAGTAAAGAGCCCAAAGGCCCTGGCTCCCCAGCCTCCCCCGCCTGCCGCTCCCACTCCACCTCTGCCTCTCGCCACACTCACGGGCTCTCCAGAAATTCACCTGCCTTGGTGAGCTGGCCCACATCAAGCACTGTGGCACGCCAGACACCAGGCTGCAAACGTGCCACCACAGCTAAGGGGTTCGCTACGGAACGGGCAGCACCAGCACTGGTGGAGCCAGGCAGGGCTCCCCACGTCACAGGACCGGCGAGTTCTCGGCCAGGGCTGCCGGGATGGCGGCCTGCTCTCCCAAAAAGGCCTCCTCTGCCTCTGCCCGCACCGACACCCCCAGGGACGGACCCCAGGGGGCACAAGCCCAGACACGCAGGCCCCTTTCTCCCAGCTACAACCTTTCAAGCAAGGCGGGCAACAAGGCACGCACAGAGCACGCTCAATGGCAAAGGCCAGGCCTACAGTCAGGCTTAGCAAGCTGGCAGCAAGGCAGGCAGGGACCAAATGCCATGGAAGGGGCCGACACTCATGCCCGGCACACCTCCAAAGCCCACAACAGCCTTCCAGGCCCATGAACAAGTGGGGGCCCCTCTTTGCAACGCACCCGCAAACCACACCACACGAGTGCCACGGCATGACCTCACTGACAACACCCCACCTCTCCTATGCTTTGGCCACGTCTGCCAAATGCCCTGACACGCACCTTCCATGCAAATCCTCCCAGATACCTGCTCTCACTTCAAAGCTGATGCCAGGGACAGACGGACACATCCTCAAGAGGAGGACATGAGAAGGGAGCGTTGTGGGAAGGGACACACCCCTTACCTCATTACCTGCCAAGCTCTGGCACGCAACAGCTGCTTGCTGCAAAATGCCGTCACGCGCAAAGCCTGTCCCGCCCCCTCAGACCAGCATAAAAGACGGCCCAGCGCCCCTCTCCATCACACGCTTCTCCTGACGCCTTCTCCCCCGCAGTCAACAAGGTGAGCCTGAAGCCCCTTCCCCTCCTTCTCCTGCCCCACACGCCCCGTCTCTTCCAGCACGCGCTGACACCAGACTCAGCAGCCCCCACGACTCAACACCACCACGCTCCCCGCAGCCCCACACCGCGCCTCCACACTCCCTTGCCCTCCTGTAACGACACCCCTCGCGTACACCAACACTCTCCGCTTCCTCAACACCCTCTCTTACAGGGACACTCCACACTGCAGACATGGCCTGCAAAAACCTCTGCGGCCCCTGCGGACCCACCCCGCTGGCTAACAGCTGCAACGAGCCCTGCGTCAGGCAGTGCGAGGACTCCCGTGTCGTCATCCAGCCTTCCACCGTGCTGGTCACCCTGCCGGGACCCATCCTCACCTCCTTCCCCCAGAGCACCGCCGTCGGATCATCCTCATCGGCTGCCGTGGGCAACATCCTCAGCTCCCAGGGAGTGCCCGTCTCCTCCGGCGGCTTTGGCTACGGTTACGGCCTCGGAGGCCTGGGCTGCTATGGCGCCAGAAGAGCCTGCCTGCCCTGCTAAGGGCCCTCCACACCACACACACCCTGCAAGCCACGGCATGGACTGAGGACGCACCTCCCGCCTGCTGCTGGCACGGGGACCTGCCACCCGCACCTCCTCCTCTCAAGGCACCAAGCAAAGTAGCACGGAAGGGGCCAGCCCTGGCTGCCAGGATACATGGCCCACCTACCTCCTCCTCTTCTCCCACTGTCTTCTTTGCATCGCCCCTACTGCTACGTCCGCTACTCTCCGCTGCAAACGCCTGCTCACAAGCCAAAGACCACCGGGGCACCTCCCCCACGCTGCTCCCACCGCAGGAAAGGAAGACCTCGGTGCTCTGGCAAAATCTTCTGCAAGCAAAGGACCTGGGCTGACGGTCGCCCTACTTGCACCTCAGAACGGTTCCCTTCCACTGCGTGCTCCTGCCTTTTCACTCTTTTGCCTCAATAAAATCTCCTGCATCCCAGCACCACACGCCTCCATCTCCTTTCTTCTCCCAAGGCTCTTCCACTCTAAAACGGCACAAAGCCAGGCCTCAACAGGCCGGCGGGGTTGGGGGGAAAAGGGCACTCAGCCTCTCCGAGGGCACAGGCCACCAGCGACAACACACACTCGCACCTGCAGGCATACACAGCATGACACAAGCCCAGCACTGGCTCAGAAAAAGCCTCCGATACGACAACGCTCCCTGCGCACACCTCCGACCGAGGCTCCCCGTGCCAACACACGCTTGACTAACTCTCTTCCGCACCCTCCCCAGCAAAAAAGGATCACAGAATCATTTAGAGATGGGCAGGAATCTCTGCAGAGCATGTCCTTCCACCCCAGTGCTCAAGCAGGGCCAGCTAGAGCAGATTGTCTGGGACCACAGCCACTCGCGTCTTCAGTACCTCCGAGAATGGAGCCGCCACCACCTCTTCCACTCTTTGACCACCCTCACACTGAAAAAGCCCTGCCACCTTTGCCCGGGCAATTCCAGATGCTTTCACTTCTGAACATGGCCTCTTGTCCTACCACTGATCGCAAGCCTCTGGGCACAGCCCTTCAGCCGCTTTGCAGGCCACCGCACCGGCCGCTTACGCAGCCCGCACTTTCTCAGCTCGTCTAGGAGCACGTACCAGGAGACAGCGACAAAGGCTTCCTTCAAGTACGCCTCAGCAACAGCCACTGCTCTCCCCTCGCCCAACGCCCACTCGCCTCAACGCGGAAGACACGCAGCTCACTCAAGCATGATTTGCCCTTCCAAAATCCACGCCAAACACCCCCCAACACCTTCCGTCCGTCCTGGCCTTGGCAGTGATTTCCAGCAGCATTGCTTCCATCACCTGCCCCGGGAACAGGCTCAGGCTCACCGGCCTCTGCTTTCCCAGAGCCTCCCGCACCATCTTCTGCGGGACACGAGGGGTACCAGCTCCCTTCCACTCTTCAGGAGCTGCCCCCAGGCACTATGACCTTTCCAGGAAAATGCACAGCGGCCTCACAAGGAGGCCTCCGCAATGCCAGATGCCTCGGCATTCCTGGGAGCAGCACGACAGGCCCCGGGCACTTACAAACACCCACTCCCACACCACTCCTTCCTACCTCCCTTCATCTTCCTCAGCAACAACCACAGATCACCTGACAAACAGCCTGAAAAACACTCACCTTGCCTCAGCGGGGGCAGGCCTTGCCACTCATCAACCCTTCCGCACGCACCACCACCACCACCACAGCCTCGGCTCTGCAGCCCCGTGCCGCATGCTCAAACCCAGCTCCCCTCGGCAATCGCCAAATTCCCTTTCACCCTGTCAAGCTCTGCGCAGAGAACTGGCCTCACCCCTCGACACTCGCCCCAAGCACAGACCCCACCAAAGGCCCAGGAGTGCCAGCCTCCCCTGCCTGCCGCTCCCAGCCCTGCTCCGCCTTTCAGCACACATACGGGCCCTCCAGAAACTCACCTGCCCTCGCACGCTGCCTCATACACAATCATAAGAGTCACTTCGGTTGCAAAAGACCCTTAACGTTATCGAGTCCAACCGTTAACCTAATAGTGCCAAGGCCACCACTAATCCATGTCCCTAAGCGCCATGTCTACGTGTCTTTTAAACACCTCCCACAATGGTGACTCAACCACTGCCCTGGGCAGCCCCTTCCAGTGCTTGATAACCCTCTCGGTGAAGAAATTTCTCATCATAGCCAAACTAAACTTTGCCTGGCGCAACATGAGGCCCTTTCCTCTTGCCCTAGCACTTGTTGCTAGGGATGAGAGACTGACAACCTCCTCGTTACAGCCTCCTCTCAGGTACTTGGAGACACCGATAGGGCCTCCCCTCAGCCGCCGCCTTCTGAAAATGCAGTAGCCCCGCTTCCCTCAACTGCTACTTCTAAGGCTTCTTCTCTCGATCCTTCACCGCATTCGCTGCTCTCCTTTGGATGCGTCACACCACAGCCCAAGCCCCACCTCAGGGGTCCACGATGGAGGGGCCAACACAAGCACCGGCGGAGCCAGGCAGGGCACCTCTCGTCACAGGACCGGCGAGCTCTCGGCCAGGGCTGCCAGGAAAATGGCCTGCTCTCCCAAACAGCCCTCCTCTGCCTGCCCGCACTGACACCCCCAGGGACGGATCCCAGGGGGCACAAGCCCAGACACGCAGGCCCCTTTCTCCCAGCTACAACCTTTCAAGCAAGGCGGGCAACAAGGCACACACAGAGCACGCTCAGTGGGAAAGGCCAGGCCTACAGTCAGGCTTAGCAAGCTGGCAGCAAGGCAGGCAGGGACCAAATGCCATGGAAGGGGCCGACACTCATGCCCGGCACACCTCCAAAGCCCACAACAGCCTTCCAGGCCCATGAACAAGTGGGGGCCCCTCTTCGCAACGCACCCGCAAACCACACCACACGAGTGCCACGGCATGACCTCACTGACAACACCCCACCTCTCCTATGCTTTGGCCACGTCTGCCAAATGCCCTGACACGCACCTTCCATGCAAATCCTCCCAGATACCTGCTCTCACTTCAAAGCTGACGCCAGGGACAGATGGACACATCCTCAAGAGGAGGACATGAGAAGGGAGCGTTGTGGGAAGGGACACACCCCCCACCTCATTACCTGCCAAGCTCTGGCACGCAACAGCTGCTTGCTGCAAAATGCCGTCACGCGCAAAGCCTGTCCCGCCCCCTCAGACCAGCATAAAAGACGGCCCAGCGCCTCTCTCCATCACACGCTTCTCCTGACGCCTTCTCCCCCGCAGTCAACAAGGTGAGCCTGAAGCCCCTTCCCCTCCTTCTCCTGCCCCACACGCCCCGTCTCTTCCAGCACGCGCTGACACCAGACTCAGCAGCCCCCACGACTCAACACCACCACGCTCCCCGCAGCCCCACACCGCGTCTCCACACTCCCTTGCCCTCCTGTAACGACACCCCTCGCGCCCCTCAACACCCTCCGCTTCCTCAACACCCTCTCTTACAGGGACACTCCACACCGCAGACATGGCCTGCAACAACTTCTGCAGCCCCTGCGGACCCACCCCGCTGGCTAACAGCTGCAACGAGCCCTGCGTCAGGCAGTGCGAGGACTCCCGCGTCGTCATCCAGCCTTCCACCGTGCTGGTCACCCTGCCGGGACCCATCCTCACCTCCTTCCCCCAGAGCACCGCCGTCGGATCCTCCTCATCGGCTGCTGTGGGCAACATCCTCAGCTCCCAGGGAGTGCCCGTCTCCTCCGGTGGCTTTGGCTACGGTTACGGCCTCGGAGGCCTGGGCTGCTATGGCGCCGGAAGAGCCTGCCTGCCCTGCTAAGGGCCCTCCACACCACACACACCCTGCAAGCCACGGCATGGACTGAGGACGCACCTCCCGCCTGCTGCTGGCACGGGGACCTGCCACCCGCACCTCCTCCTCTCAAGGCACCAAGCAAAGTAGCACGGAAGGGGCCAGCCCCGGCTGCCAGGATACATGGCCCACCTACCTCCTCCTCTTCTCCCACTGTCTTCTTTGCATCGCCCCTACTGCTACGTCCGCTACTCTCCGCTGCAAACGCCTGCTCACAAGCCAAAGACCACCGGGGCACCTCCCCCACGCTGCTCCCACCGCAGGAAAGGAAGACCTCGGTGCTCTGGCAAAATCTTCTGCAAGCAAAGGACCTGGGCTGACGGTCGCCCTACTTGCACCTCAGAACGGTTCCCTTCCACTGCGTGCTCCTGCCTTTTCACTCTTTTGCCTCAATAAAATCTCCTGCATCCCAGCACCACACGCCTCCATCTCCTTTCTTCTCCCAAGGCTCTTCCACTCTAAAACGGCACAAAGCCAGGCCTCAACAGGCCGGCGGGGTTGGGGGGAAAAGGGCACTCAGCCTCTCCGAGGGCACAGGCCACCAGCGACAACACACACTCGCACCTGCAGGCATACACAGCATGACACAAGCCCAGCACTGGCTCAGAAAAAGCCTCTGATACGACAACGCTCCCTGCGCACACCTCCGACCGAGGCTCCCCGTGCCAACACACGCTTGACTAACTCTCTTCCGCACCCTCCCCAGCAAAAAAGGATCACAGAATCATTTAGAGATGGGCAGGAATCTCTGCAGAGCATGTCCTTCCACCCCAGTGCTCAAGCAGGGCCAGCTAGAGCAGATTGTCTGGGACCACAGCCACTCGCGTCTTCAGTACCTCCGAGAATGGAGCCGCCACCACCTCTTCCACTCTTTGACCACCCTCACACTGAAAAAGCCCTGCCGCCTTTGCCCGGGCAATTCCAGATGCTTTCACTTCTGAACATGGCCTCTTGTCCTACCACTGATCGCAAGCCTCTGGGCACAGCCCTTCAGCCGCTTTGCAGGCCACCGCACCGGCCGCTTACGCAGCCCGCACTTTCTCAGCTCGTCTAGGAGCACGTACCAGGAGACAGCGACAAAGGCTTCCTTCAAGTACGCCTCAGCAACAGCCACTGCTCTCCCCTCGCCCAACGCCCACTCGCCTCAACGCGGAAGACACGCAGCTCACTCAAGCATGATTTGCCCTTCCAAAATCCACGCCAAACACCCCCCAACACCTTCCGTCCGTCCTGGCCTTGGCAGTGATTTCCAGCAGCATTGCTTCCATCACCTGCCCCGGGAACAGGCTCAGGCTCACCGGCCTCTGCTTTCCCAGAGCCTCCTGCACCATCTTCTGCGGGACACGAGGGGTACCAGCTCCCTTCCACTCTTCAGGAGCTGCCCCCAGGCACTATGACCTTTCCAGGAAAATGCACAGTGGCCTCACAAGGAGGCCTCCGCAATGCCAGATGCCTCGGCATTCCTGGGAGCAGCACGACAGGCCCCGGGCACTTACAAACACCCACTCCCACACCACTCCTTCCTACCTCCCTTCATCTTCCTCAGCAACAACCACAGATCACCTGACAAACAGCCTGAAAAACACTCACCTTGCCTCAGCGGGGGCAGGCCTTGCCACTCATCAACCCTTCCGCACGCACCACCACCACCACCACAGCCTCGGCTCTGCAGCCCCGTGCCGCATGCTCAAACCCAGCTCCCCTCGGCAATCGCCAAATTCCCTTTCACCCTGTCAAGCTCTGCGCAGAGAACTGGCCTCACCCCTCGACACTCGCCCCAAGCACAGACCCCACCAAAGGCCCAGGAGTGCCAGCTTCCCCTGCCTGCCGCTCCCAGCCCTGCTCCGCCTTTCAGCACACATACGGGCCCTCCAGAAACTCACCTGCCCTCGCACGCTGCCTCATACACAATCATAAGAGTCACTTCGGTTGCAAAAGACCCTTAACGTTATCGAGTCCAACCGTTAACCTAATAGTGCCAAGGCCACCACTAATCCATGTCCCTAAGCGCCATGTCTACATGTCTTTTAAACACCTCCCACAATGGTGACTCAACCACTGCCCTGGGCAGCCCCTTCCAGTGCTTGATAACCCTCTCGGTGAAGAAATTTCTCATCATAGCCAAACTAAACTTTGCCTGGCGCAACATGAGGCCCTTTCCTCTTGCCCTAGCACTTGTTGCTAGGGATGAGAGACTGACAACCTCCTCGTTACAGCCTCCTCTCAGGTACTTGGAGACACCGATAGGGCCTCCCCTCAGCCGCCGCCTTCTGAAAATGCAGTAGCCCCGCTTCCCTCAACTGCTACTTCTAAGGCTTCTTCTCTCGATCCTTCACCGCATTCGCTGCTCTCCTTTGGATGCGTCACACCACAGCCCAAGCCCCACCTCAGGGGTCCACGATGGAGGGGCCAACACAAGCACCGGCGGAGCCAGGCAGGGCACCTCTCGTCACAGGACCGGCGAGCTCTCAGCCAGGGCTGCCAGGAAAATGGCCTGCTCTCCCAAACAGCCCTCCTCTGCCTGCCCGCACTGACACCCCCAGGGACGGATCCCAGGGGGCACAAGCCCAGACACGCAGGCCCCTTTCTCCCAGCTACAACCTTTCAAGCAAGGCAGGCAACAAGGCACACACAGAGCACGCTCAGTGGGAAAGGCCAGGCCTACAGTCAGGCTTAGCAAGCTGGCAGCAAGGCAGGCAGGGACCAAATGCCATGGAAGGGGCCGACACTCATGCCCGGCACACCTCCAAAGCCCACAACAGCCTTCCAGGCCCATGAACAAGTGGGGGCCCCTCTTCGCAACGCACCCGCAAACCACACCACACGAGTGCCACGGCATGACCTCACTGACAACACCCCACCTCTCCTATGCTTTGGCCACGTCTGCCAAATGCCCTGACACGCACCTTCCATGCAAATCCTCCCAGATACCTGCTCTCACTTCAAAGCTGACGCCAGGGACAGATGGACACATCCTCAAGAGGAGGACATGAGAAGGGAGCGTTGTGGGAAGGGACACACCCCCCACCTCATTACCTGCCAAGCTCTGGCACGCAACAGCTGCTTGCTGCAAAATGCCGTCACGTGCAAAGCCTGTCCCGCCCCCTCAGACCAGCATAAAAGACGGCCCAGCGCCTCTCTCCATCACACGCTTCTCCTGACGCCTTCTCCCCCGCAGTCAACAAGGTGAGCCTGAAGCCCCTTCCCCTCCTTCTCCTGCCCCACACGCCCCGTCTCTTCCAGCACGCGCTGACACCAGACTCAGCAGCCCCCACGACTCAACACCACCACGCTCCCCGCAGCCCCACACCGCGTCTCCACACTCCCTTGCCCTCCTGTAACGACACCCCTCGCGCCCCTCAACACCCTCCGCTTCCTCAACACCCTCTCTTACAGGGACACTCCACACCGCAGACATGGCCTGCAACAACTTCTGCAGCCCCTGCGGACCCACCCCGCTGGCTAACAGCTGCAACGAGCCCTGCGTCAGGCAGTGCGAGGACTCCCGCGTCGTCATCCAGCCTTCCACCGTGCTGGTCACCCTGCCGGGACCCATCCTCACCTCCTTCCCCCAGAGCACCGCCGTCGGATCCTCCTCATCGGCTGCTGTGGGCAACATCCTCAGCTCCCAGGGAGTGCCCGTCTCCTCCGGTGGCTTTGGCTACGGTTACGGCCTCGGAGGCCTGGGCTGCTATGGCGCCGGAAGAGCCTGCCTGCCCTGCTAAGGGCCCTCCACACCACACACACCCTGCAAGCCACGGCATGGACTGAGGACGCACCTCCCGCCTGCTGCTGGCACGGGGACCTGCCACCCGCACCTCCTCCTCTCAAGGCACCAAGCAAAGTAGCACGGAAGGGGCCAGCCCCGGCTGCCAGGATACATGGCCCACCTACCTCCTCCTCTTCTCCCACTGTCTTCTTTGCATCGCCCCTACTGCTACGTCCGCTACTCTCCGCTGCAAACGCCTGCTCACAAGCCAAAGACCACCGGGGCACCTCCCCCACGCTGCTCCCACCGCAGGAAAGGAAGACCTCGGTGCTCTGGCAAAATCTTCTGCAAGCAAAGGACCTGGGCTGACGGTCGCCCTACTTGCACCTCAGAACGGTTCCCTTCCACTGCATGCTCCTGCTTTTCACTCTTTTGCCTCAATAAAATCTCCTGCATCCCAGCACCACACGCCTCCATCTCCTTTCTTCTCCCAAGGCTCTTCCACTCTAAAACGGCACAAAGCCAGGCCTCAACAGGCCGGCGGGGTTGGGGGGAGAAGGGCACTCAGCCTCTCCGAGGGCACAGGCCACCAGCGACAACACACACTCGCACCTGCAGGCATACACAGTATGACACAAGCCCAGCAGTGGCTCAGAAAAAGCCTCTGATACGACAACGCTCCCTGCGCACACCTCCGACCGAGGCTCCCCGTGCCAACACACGCTTGACTAACTCTCTTCCGCACCCTCCCCAGCAAAAAAGGATCACAGAATCATTTAGAGATGGGCAGGAATCTCTGCAGAGCATGTCCTTCCACCCCAGTGCTCAAGCAGGGCCAGCTAGAGCAGATTGTCTGGGACCACAGCCACTCGCGTCTTCAGTACCTCCGAGAATGGAGCCGCCACCACCTCTTCCACTCTTTGACCACCCTCACACTGAAAAAGCCCTGCCGCCTTTGCCCGGGCAATTCCAGATGCTTTCACTTCTGAACATGGCCTCTTGTCCTACCACTGATCGCAAGCCTCTGGGCACAGCCCTTCAGCCGCTTTGCAGGCCACCGCACCGGCCGCTTACGCAGCCCGCACTTTCTCAGCTCGTCTAGGAGCACGTACCAGGAGACAGCGACAAAGGCTTCCTTCAAGTACGCCTCAGCAACAGCCACTGCTCTCCCCTCGCCCAACGCCCACTCGCCTCAACGCGGAAGACACGCAGCTCACTCAAGCATGATTTGCCCTTCCAAAATCCACGCCAAACACCCCCCAACACCTTCCGTCCGTCCTGGCCTTGGCAGTGATTTCCAGCAGCATTGCTTCCATCACCTGCCCCGGGAACAGGCTCAGGCTCACCGGCCTCTGCTTTCCCAGAGCCTCCCGCACCATCTTCTGCGGGACACGAGGGGTACCAGCTCCCTTCCACTCTTCAGGAGCTGCCCCCAGGCACTATGACCTTTCCAGGAAAATGCACAGCGGCCTCACAAGGAGGCCTCCGCAATGCCAGATGCCTCGGCATTCCTGGGAGCAGCACGACAGGCCCCGGGCACTTACAAACACCCACTCCCACACCACTCCTTCCTACCTCCCTTCATCTTCCTCAGCAACAACCACAGATCACCTGACAAACAGCCTGAAAAACACTCACCTTGCCTCAGCGGGGGCAGGCCTTGCCACTCATCAACCCTTCCGCACGCACCACCACCACCACCACAGCCTCGGCTCTGCAGCCCCGTGCCGCATGCTCAAACCCAGCTCCCCTCGGCAATCGCCAAAATCCCTTTCACCCTGTCAAGCTCTGCGCAGAGAACTGGCCTCACCCCTCGACACTCGCCCCAAGCACAGACCCCACCAAAGGCCCAGGAGTGCCAGCCTCCCCTGCCTGCCGCTCCCAGCCCTGCTCCGCCTTTCAGCACACATACGGGCTCTCCAGAAACTCACCTGCCCTCGCACGCTGCCTCATACACAATCATAAGAGTCACTTCGGTTGCAAAAGACCCTTAACGTTATCGAGTCCAACCGTTAACCTAATAGTGCCAAGGCCACCACTAATCCATGTCCCTAAGCGCCACGTCTACATGTCTTTTAAACACCTCCCACAATGGTGACTCAACCACTGCCCTGGGCAGCCCCTTCCAGTGCTTGATAACCCTCTCGGTGAAGAAATTTCTCATCATAGCCAAACTAAACTTTGCCTGGCGCAACATGAGGCCCTTTCCTCTTGCCCTAGCACTTGTTGCTAGGGATGAGAGACTGACAACCTCCTTGTTACAGCCTCCTCTCAGGTACTTGGAGACACCGATAGGGCCTCCCCTCAGCCACCACCTTCTGAAAACGCAGTAGCCCCGCTTCCCTCAACTGCTACTTCTAAGGCTTCTTCTCTCGATCCTTCACCGCATTCGCTGCTCTCCTTTGGATGCGTCACACCACAGCCCAAGCCCCACCTCAGGGGTCCACGATGGAGGGGCCAACACAAGCACCGGCGGAGCCAGGCAGGGCACCTCTCGTCACAGGACCGGCGAGCTCTCAGCCAGGGCTGCCAGGAAAATGGCCTGCTCTCCCAAACAGCCCTCCTCTGCCTGCCCGCACTGACACCCCCAGGGACGGATCCCAGGGGGCACAAGCCCAGACACGCAGGCCCCTTTCTCCCAGCTACAACCTTTCAAGCAAGGCGGGCAACAAGGCACACACAGAGCACGCTCAGTGGGAAAGGCCAGGCCTACAGTCAGGCTTAGCAAGCTGGCAGCAAGGCGGGCAGGGACCAAATGCCATGGAAGGGGCCGACACTCATGCCCGGCACACCTCCAAAGCCCACAACAGCCTTCCAGGCCCATGAACAAGTGGGGGCCCCTCTTCGCAACGCACCCGCAAACCACACCACACGAGTGCCACGGCATGACCTCACTGACAACACCCCACCTCTCCTATGCTTTGGCCACGTCTGCCAAATGCCCTGACACGCACCTTCCATGCAAATCCTCCCAGATACCTGCTCTCACTTCAAAGCTGACGCCAGGGACAGACGGACACGTCCTCAAGAGGACGACATGAGAAGGGAGCGTTGTGGGAAGGGACACACCCCCCACCTCATTACCTGCCAAGCTCTGGCACGCAACAGCTGCTTGCTGCAAAATGCCGTCACGCGCATCCTGTCCCGCCCCCTCAGACCAGCATAAAAGACGGCCCAGCGCCTCTCTCCATCACACGCTTCTCCTGACGCCTTCTCCCCCGCAGTCAACAAGGTGAGCCTGAAGCCCCTTCCCCTCCTTCTCCTGCCCCACACGCCCCGTCTCTTCCAGCACGCGCTGACACCAGACTCAGCAGCCCCCACGACTCAACACCACCACGCTCCCCGCAGCCCCACACCGCGTCTCCACACTCCCTTGCCCTCCTGTAACGACACCCCTCGCGCCCCCCAACACCCTCCGCTTCCTCAACACCCTCTCTTACAGGGACACTCCACACCGCAGACATGGCCTGCAACAACTTCTGCAGCCCCTGCGGACCCACCCCGCTGGCTAACAGCTGCAACGAGCCCTGCGTCAGGCAGTGCGAGGACTCCCGCGTCGTCATCCAGCCTTCCACCGTGCTGGTCACCCTGCCGGGACCCATCCTCACCTCCTTCCCCCAGAGCACCGCCGTCGGATCCTCCTCATCGGCTGCTGTGGGCAACATCCTCAGCTCCCAGGGAGTGCCCATCTCCTCCGGCGGCTTTGGCTACGGTTACGGCCTCGGAGGCCTGGGCTGCTATGGCGCCGGAAGAGCCTGCCTGCCCTGCTAAGGGCCCTCCACACCACACACACCCTGCAAGCCACGGCATGGACTGAGGACGCACCTCCCGCCTGCTGCTGGCACGGGGATCTGCCACCCGCACCTCCTCCTCTCAAGGCACCAAGCAAAGTAGCACGGAAGGGGCCAGCCCCGGCTGCCAGGATACATGGCCCACCTACCTCCTCCTCTTCTCCCACTGTCTTCTTTGCATCGCCCCTACTGCTACGTCCGCTACTCTCCGCTGCAAACGCCTGCTCACAAGCCAAAGACCACCGGGGCACCTCCCCCGCGCTGCTCCCACCGCAGGAAAGGAAGACCTCGGTGCTCTGGCAAAATCTTCTGCAAGCAAAGGACCTGGGCTGACGGTCGCCCTACTTGCACCTCAGAACGGTTCCCTTCCACTGCGTGCTCCTGCCTTTTCACTCTTTTGCCTCAATAAAATCTCCTGCATCCCAGCACCACACGCCTCCATCTCCTTTCTTCTCCCAAGGCTCTTCCACTCTAAAACGGCACAAAGCCAGGCCTCAACAGGCCGGCGGGGTTGGGGGGAAAAGGGCACTCAGCCTCTCCGAGGGCACAGGCCACCAGCGACAACACACACTCGCACCTGCAGGCATACACAGCATGACACAAGCCCAGCACTGGCTCAGAAAAAGCCTCTGATACGACAACGCTCCCTGCGCACACCTCCGACCGAGGCTCCCCGTGCCAACACACGCTTGACTAACTCTCTTCCGCACCCTCCCCAGCAAAAAAGGATCACAGAATCATTTAGAGATGGGCAGGAATCTCTGCAGAGCATGTCCTTCCACCCCAGTGCTCAAGCAGGGCCAGCTAGAGCAGATTGTCTGGGACCACAGCCACTCGCGTCTTCAGTACCTCCGAGAATGGAGCCGCCACCACCTCTTCCACTCTTTGACCACCCTCACACTGAAAAAGCCCTGCCGCCTTTGCCCGGGCAATTCCAGATGCTTTCACTTCTGAACATGGCCTCTTGTCCTACCACTGATCGCAAGCCTCTGGGCACAGCCCTTCAGCCGCTTTGCAGGCCACCGCAGCGGCCGCTTACGCAGCCCGCACTTTCTCAGCTCGTCTAGGAGCACGTACCAGGAGACAGCGACAAAGGCTTCCTTCAAGTACGCCTCAGCAACAGCCACTGCTCTCCCCTCGCCCAACGCCCACTCGCCTCAACGCGGAAGACACGCAGCTCACTCAAGCATGATTTGCCCTTCCAAAATCCACGCCAAACACCCCCCAACACCTTCCGTCCGTCCTGGCCTTGGCAGTGATTTCCAGCAGCATTGCTTCCATCACCTGCCCCGGGAACAGGCTCAGGCTCACCGGCCTCTGCTTTCCCAGAGCCTCCCGCACCATCTTCTGCGGGACACGAGGGGTACCAGCTCCCTTCCACTCTTCAGGAGCTGCCCCCAGGCACTATGACCTTTCCAGGAAAATGCACAGCGGCCTCACAAGGAGGCCTCCGCAATGCCAGATGCCTCGGCATTCCTGGGAGCAGCATGACAGGCCCCGGGCACTTACAAACACCCACTCCCACACCACTCCTTCCTACCTCCCTTCATCTTCCTCAGCAACAACCACAGATCACCTGACAAACAGCCTGAAAAACACTCACCTTGCCTCAGCGGGGGCAGGCCTTGCCACTCATCAACCCTTCCGCACGCACCACCACCACCACCACAGCCTCGGCTCTGCAGCCCCGTGCCGCATGCTCAAACCCAGCTCCCCTCGGCAATCGCCAAAATCCCTTTCACCCTGTCAAGCTCTGCGCAGAGAACTGGCCTCACCCCTCGACACTCGCCCCAAGCACAGACCCCACCAAAGGCCCAGGAGTGCCAGCTTCCCCTGCCTGCCGCTCCCAGCCCTGCTCCGCCTTTCAGCACACATACGGGCTCTCCAGAAACTCACCTGCCCTCGCACGCTGCCTCATACACAATCATAAGAGTCACTTCGGTTGCAAAAGACCCTTAACGTTATCGAGTCCAACCGTTAACCTAATAGTGCCAAGGCCACCACTAATCCATGTCCCTAAGCGCCACGACTACGTGTCTTTTAAACACCTCCCACAATGGTGACTCAACCACTGCCCTGGGCAGCCCCTTCCAGTGCTTGATAACCCTCTCGGTGAAGAAATTTCTCATCATAGCCAAACTAAACTTTGCCTGGCGCAACATGAGGCCCTTTCCTCTTGCCCTAGCACTTGTTGCTAGGGATGAGAGACTGACAACCTCCTTGTTACAGCCTCCTCTCAGGTACTTGGAGACACCAATAGGGCCTCCCCTCAGCCGCCACCTTCTGAAAACGCAGTAGCCCCGCTTCCCTCAACCGCTACTTCTAAGGCTTCTTCTCTCGATCCTTCACCGCATTCGCTGCTCTCCTTTGGATGCGTCACACCACAGCCCAAGCCCCACCTCAGGGGTCCACGATGGAGGGGCCAACACAAGCACCGGCGGAGCCAGGCAGGGCACCTCTCGTCACAGGACCGGCGAGCTCTCAGCCAGGGCTGCCAGGAAAATGGCCTGCTCTCCCAAACAGCCCTCCTCTGCCTGCCCGCACTGACACCCCCAGGGACGGATCCCAGGGGGCACAAGCCCAGACACGCAGGCCCCTTTCTCCCAGCTACAACCTTTCAAGCAAGGCGGGCAACAAGGCACACACAGAGCACGCTCAGTGGGAAAGGCCAGGCCTACAGTCAGGCTTAGCAAGCTGGCAGCAAGGCGGGCAGGGACCAAATGCCATGGAAGGGGCCGACACTCATGCCCGGCACACCTCCAAAGCCCACAACAGCCGTCCAGGCCCATGAACAAGTGGGGGCCCCTCTTCGCAACGCACCCGCAAACCACACCACACGAGTGCCACGGCATGACCTCACTGACAACACCCCACCTCTCCTATGCTTTGGCCACGTCTGCCAAATGCCCTGACACGCACCTTCCATGCAAATCCTCCCAGATACCTGCTCTCACTTCAAAGCTGACGCCAGGGACAGACGGACACGTCCTCAAGAGGACGACATGAGAAGGGAGCGTTGTGGGAAGGGACACACCCCCCACCTCATTACCTGCCAAGCTCTGGCACGCAACAGCTGCTTGCTGCAAAATGCCGTCACGCGCAAAGCCTGTCCCGCCCCCTCAGACCAGCATAAAAGACGGCCCAGCGCCTCTCTCCATCACACGCTTCTCCTGACGCCTTCTCCCCCGCAGTCAACAAGGTGAGCCTGAAGCCCCTTCCCCTCCTTCTCCTGCCCCACACGCCCCGTCTCTTCCAGCACGCGCTGACACCAGACTCAGCAGCCCCCACGACTCAACACCACCACGCTCCCCGCAGCCCCACACCGCGTCTCCACACTCCCTTGCCCTCCTGTAACGACACCCCTCGCGCCCCCCAACACCCTCCGCTTCCTCAACACCCTCTCTTACAGGGACACTCCACACCGCAGACATGGCCTGCAACAACTTCTGCAGCCCCTGCGGACCCACCCCGCTGGCTAACAGCTGCAACGAGCCCTGCGTCAGGCAGTGCGAGGACTCCCGCGTCGTCATCCAGCCTTCCACCGTGCTGGTCACCCTGCCGGGACCCATCCTCACCTCCTTCCCCCAGAGCACCGCCGTCGGATCCTCCTCATCGGCTGCTGTGGGCAACATCCTCAGCTCCCAGGGAGTGCCCATCTCCTCCGGCGGCTTTGGCTACGGTTACGGCCTCGGAGGCCTGGGCTGCTATGGCGCCGGAAGAGCCTGCCTGCCCTGCTAAGGGCCCTCCACACCACACACACCCTGCAAGCCACGGCATGGACTGAGGACGCACCTCCCGCCTGCTGCTGGCACGGGGACCTGCCACCCGCACCTCCTCCTCTCAAGGCACCAAGCAAAGTAGCACGGAAGGGGCCAGCCCCGGCTGCCAGGATACATGGCCCACCTACCTCCTCCTCTTCTCCCACTGTCTTCTTTGCATCGCCCCTACTGCTACGTCCGCTACTCTCCGCTGCAAACGCCTGCTCACAAGCCAAAGACCACCGGGGCACCTCCCCCACGCTGCTCCCACCGCAGGAAAGGAAGACCTCGGTGCTCTGGCAAAATCTTCTGCAAGCAAAGGACCTGGGCTGACGGTCGCCCTACTTGCACCTCAGAACGGTTCCCTTCCACTGCGTGCTCCTGCCTTTTCACTCTTTTGCCTCAATAAAATCTCCTGCATCCCAGCACCACACGCCTCCATCTCCTTTCTTCTCCCAAGGCTCTTCCACTCTAAAACGGCACAAAGCCAGGCCTCAACAGGCCGGCGGGGTTGGGGGGAAAAGGGCACTCAGCCTCTCCGAGGGCACAGGCCACCAGCGACAACACACACTCGCACCTGCAGGCATACACAGCATGACACAAGCCCAGCACTGGCTCAGAAAAAGCCTCTGATACGACAACGCTCCCTGCGCACACCTCCGACCGAGGCTCCCCGTGCCAACACACGCTTGACTAACTCTCTTCCGCACCCTCCCCAGCAAAAAAGGATCACAGAATCATTTAGAGATGGGCAGGAATCTCTGCAGAGCATGTCCTTCCACCCCAGTGCTCAAGCAGGGCCAGCTAGAGCAGATTGTCTGGGACCACAGCCACTCGCGTCTTCAGTACCTCCGAGAATGGAGCCGCCACCACCTCTTCCACTCTTTGACCACCCTCACACTGAAAAAGCCCTGCCGCCTTTGCCCGGGCAATTCCAGATGCTTTCACTTCTGAACATGGCCTCTTGTCCTACCACTGATCGCAAGCCTCTGGGCACAGCCCTTCAGCCGCTTTGCAGGCCACCGCAGCGGCCGCTTACGCAGCCCGCACTTTCTCAGCTCGTCTAGGAGCACGTACCAGGAGACAGCGACAAAGGCTTCCTTCAAGTACGCCTCAGCAACAGCCACTGCTCTCCCCTCGCCCAACGCCCACTCGCCTCAACGCGGAAGACACGCAGCTCACTCAAGCATGATTTGCCCTTCCAAAATCCACGCCAAACACCCCCCAACACCTTCCGTCCGTCCTGGCCTTGGCAGTGATTTCCAGCAGCATTGCTTCCATCACCTGCCCCGGGAACAGGCTCAGGCTCACCGGCCTCTGCTTTCCCAGAGCCTCCCGCACCATCTTCTGCGGGACACGAGGGGTACCAGCTCCCTTCCACTCTTCAGGAGCTGCCCCCAGGCACTATGACCTTTCCAGGAAAATGCACAGCGGCCTCACAAGGAGGCCTCCGCAATGCCAGATGCCTCGGCATTCCTGGGAGCAGCATGACAGGCCCCGGGCACTTACAAACACCCACTCCCACACCACTCCTTCCTACCTCCCTTCATCTTCCTCAGCAACAACCACAGATCACCTGACAAACAGCCTGAAAAACACTCACCTTGCCTCAGCGGGGGCAGGCCTTGCCACTCATCAACCCTTCCGCACGCACCACCACCACCACCACAGCCTCGGCTCTGCAGCCCCGTGCCGCATGCTCAAACCCAGCTCCCCTCGGCAATCGCCAAAATCCCTTTCACCCTGTCAAGCTCTGCGCAGAGAACTGGCCTCACCCCTCGACACTCGCCCCAAGCACAGACCCCACCAAAGGCCCAGGAGTGCCAGCTTCCCCTGCCTGCCGCTCCCAGCCCTGCTCCGCCTTTCAGCACACATACGGGCTCTCCAGAAACTCACCTGCCCTCGCACGCTGCCTCATACACAATCATAAGAGTCACTTCGGTTGCAAAAGACCCTTAACGTTATCGAGTCCAACCGTTAACCTAATAGTGCCAAGGCCACCACTAATCCATGTCCCTAAGCGCCACGACTACGTGTCTTTTAAACACCTCCCACAATGGTGACTCAACCACTGCCCTGGGCAGCCCCTTCCAGTGCTTGATAACCCTCTCGGTGAAGAAATTTCTCATCATAGCCAAACTAAACTTTGCCTGGCGCAACATGAGGCCCTTTCCTCTTGCCCTAGCACTTGTTGCTAGGGATGAGAGACTGACAACCTCCTCGTTACAGCCTCCTCTCAGGTACTTGGAGACACCGATAGGGCCTCCCCTCAGCCGCCACCTTCTGAAAACGCAGTAGCCCCGCTTCCCTCAACCGCTACTTCTAAGGCTTCTTCTCTCGATCCTTCACCGCATTCGCTGCTCTCCTTTGGATGCGTCACACCACAGCCCAAGCCCCACCTCAGGGGTCCACGATGGAGGGGCCAACACAAGCACCGGCGGAGCCAGGCAGGGCACCTCTCGTCACAGGACCGGCGAGCTCTCAGCCAGGGCTGCCAGGAAAATGGCCTGCTCTCCCAAACAGCCCTCCTCTGCCTGCCTGCACTGACACCCCCAGGGACGGATCCCAGGGGGCACAAGCCCAGACACGCAGGCCCCTTTCTCCCAGCTACAACCTTTCAAGCAAGGCGGGCAACAAGGCACACACAGAGCACGCTCAGTGGGAAAGGCCAGGCCTACAGTCAGGCTTAGCAAGCTGGCAGCAAGGCGGGCAGGGACCAAATGCCATGGAAGGGGCCGACACTCATGCCCGGCACACCTCCAAAGCCCACAACAGCCGTCCAGGCCCATGAACACGTGGGGGCCCCTCTTCGCAACGCACCCGCAAACCACACCACACGAGTGCCACGGCATGACCTC
Organism: Falco peregrinus; assembly: GCF_023634155.1. Lineage (NCBI taxonomy): Eukaryota > Metazoa > Chordata > Aves > Falconiformes > Falconidae > Falco > Falco peregrinus. The sequence goes on from NC_073723.1 coordinate 13,994,816, forward strand.
ACTGACAACACCCCACCTCTCCTATGCTTTGGCCACGTCTGCCAAATGCCCTGACACGCACCTTCCATGCAAATCCTCCCAGATACCTGCTCTCACTTCAAAGCTGACGCCAGGGACAGACGGACACGTCCTCAAGAGGACGACATGAGAAGGGAGCGTTGTGGGAAGGGACACACCCCCCACCTCATTACCTGCCAAGCTCTGGCACGCAACAGCTGCTTGCTGCAAAATGCCGTCACGCGCAAAGCCTGTCCCGCCCCCTCAGACCAGCATAAAAGACGGCCCAGCGCCTCTCTCCATCACACGCTTCTCCTGACGCCTTCTCCCCCGCAGTCAACAAGGTGAGCCTGAAGCCCCTTCCCCTCCTTCTCCTGCCCCACACGCCCCGTCTCTTCCAGCACGCGCTGACACCAGACTCAGCAGCCCCCACGACTCAACACCACCACGCTCCCCGCAGCCCCACACCGCGCCTCCACACTCCCTTGCCCTCCTGTAATGACACCCCTCGCGCCCCTCAACACCCTCCGCTTCCTCAACACCCTCTCTTACAGGGACACTCCACACCGCAGACATGGCCTGCAACAACTTCTGCAGCCCCTGCGGACCCACCCCGCTGGCTAACAGCTGCAACGAGCCCTGCGTCAGGCAGTGCGAGGACTCCCGCGTCGTCATCCAGCCTTCCACCGTGCTGGTCACCCTGCCGGGACCCATCCTCACCTCCTTCCCCCAGAGCACCGCCGTCGGATCCTCCTCATCGGCTGCTGTGGGCAACATCCTCAGCTCCCAGGGAGTGCCCGTCTCCTCCGGTGGCTTTGGCTACGGTTACGGCCTCGGAGGCCTGGGCTGCTATGGCGCCGGAAGAGCCTGCCTGCCCTGCTAAGGGCCCTCCACACCACACACACCCTGCAAGCCACGGCATGGACTGAGGACGCACCTCCCGCCTGCTGCTGGCACGGGGACCTGCCACCCGCACCTCCTCCTCTCAAGGCACCAAGCAAAGTAGCACGGAAGGGGCCAGCCCCGGCTGCCAGGATACATGGCCCACCTACCTCCTCCTCTTCTCCCACTGTCTTCTTTGCATCGCCCCTACTGCTACGTCCGCTACTCTCCGCTGCAAACGCCTGCTCACAAGCCAAAGACCACTGGGGCACCTCCCCCACGCTGCTCCCACCGCAGGAAAGGAAGACCTCGGTGCTCTGGCAAAATCTTCTGCAAGCAAAGGACCTGGGCTGACGGTCGCCCTACTTGCACCTCAGAACGGTTCCCTTCCACTGCGTGCTCCTGCTTTTCACTCTTTTGCCTCAATAAAATCTCCTGCATCCCAGCACCACACGCCTCCATCTCCTTTCTTCTCCCAAGGCTCTTCCACTCTAAAACGGCACAAAGCCAGGCCTCAACAGGCCGGCGGGGTTGGGGGGAAAAGGGCACTCAGCCTCTCCGAGGGCACAGGCCACCAGCGACAACACACACTCGCACCTGCAGGCATACACAGCATGACACAAGCCCAGCACTGGCTCAGAAAAAGCCTCTGATACGACAACGCTCCCTGCGCACACCTCCGACCGAGGCTCCCCGTGCCAACACACGCTTGACTAACTCTCTTCCGCACCCTCCCCAGCAAAAAAGGATCACAGAATCATTTAGAGATGGGCAGGAATCTCTGCAGAGCATGTCCTTCCACCCCAGTGCTCAAGCAGGGCCAGCTAGAGCAGATTGTCTGGGACCACAGCCACTCGCGTCTTCAGTACCTCCGAGAATGGAGCCGCCACCACCTCTTCCACTCTTTGACCACCCTCACACTGAAAAAGCCCTGCCGCCTTTGCCCGGGCAATTCCAGATGCTTTCACTTCTGAACATGGCCTCTTGTCCTACCACTGATCGCAAGCCTCTGGGCACAGCCCTTCAGCCGCTTTGCAGGCCACCGCACCGGCCGCTTACGCAGCCCGCACTTTCTCAGCTCGTCTAGGAGCACGTACCAGGAGACAGCGACAAAGGCTTCCTTCAAGTACGCCTCAGCAACAGCCACTGCTCTCCCCTCGCCCAACGCCCACTCGCCTCAACGCGGAAGACACGCAGCTCACTCAAGCATGATTTGCCCTTCCAAAATCCACGCCAAACACCCCCCAACACCTTCCGTCCGTCCTGGCCTTGGCAGTGATTTCCAGCAGCATTGCTTCCATCACCTGCCCCGGGAACAGGCTCAGGCTCACCGGCCTCTGCTTTCCCAGAGCCTCCCGCACCATCTTCTGCGGGACACGAGGGGTACCAGCTCCCTTCCACTCTTCAGGAGCTGCCCCCAGGCACTATGACCTTTCCAGGAAAATGCACAGCGGCCTCACAAGGAGGCCTCCGCAATGCCAGATGCCTCGGCATTCCTGGGAGCAGCACGACAGGCCCCGGGCACTTACAAACACCCACTCCCACACCACTCCTTCCTACCTCCCTTCATCTTCCTCAGCAACAACCACAGATCACCTGACAAACAGCCTGAAAAACACTCACCTTGCCTCAGCGGGGGCAGGCCTTGCCACTCATCAACCCTTCTGCACGCACCACCACCACCACCACAGCCTCGGCTCTGCAGCCCCGTGCCGCATGCTCAAACCCAGCTCCCCTCGGCAATCGCCAAATTCCCTTTCACCCTGTCAAGCTCTGCGCAGAGAACTGGCCTCACCCCTCGACACTCGCCCCAAGCACAGACCCCACCAAAGGCCCAGGAGTGCCAGCCTCCCCTGCCTGCCGCTCCCAGCCCTGCTCCGCCTTTCAGCACACATACGGGCTCTCCAGAAACTCACCTGCCCTCGCACGCTGCCTCATACACAATCATAAGAGTCACTTCGGTTGCAAAAGACCCTTAACGTTATCGAGTCCAACCGTTAACCTAATAGTGCCAAGGCCACCACTAATCCATGTCCCTAAGCGCCACGTCTACATGTCTTTTAAACACCTCCCACAATGGTGACTCAACCACTGCCCTGGGCAGCCCCTTCCAGTGCTTGATAACCCTCTCGGTGAAGAAATTTCTCATCATAGCCAAACTAAACTTTGCCTGGCGCAACATGAGGCCCTTTCCTCTTGCCCTAGCACTTGTTGCTAGGGATGAGAGACTGACAACCTCCTTGTTACAGCCTCCTCTCAGGTACTTGGAGACACCGATAGGGCCTCCCCTCAGCCACCACCTTCTGAAAACGCAGTAGCCCCGCTTCCCTCAACTGCTACTTCTAAGGCTTCTTCTCTCGATCCTTCACCGCATTCGCTGCTCTCCTTTGGATGCGTCACACCACAGCCCAAGCCCCACCTCAGGGGTCCACGATGGAGGGGCCAACACAAGCACCGGCGGAGCCAGGCAGGGCACCTCTCGTCACAGGACCGGCGAGCTCTCAGCCAGGGCTGCCAGGAAAATGGCCTGCTCTCCCAAACAGCCCTCCTCTGCCTGCCCGCACTGACACCCCCAGGGACGGATCCCAGGGGGCACAAGCCCAGACACGCAGGCCCCTTTCTCCCAGCTACAACCTTTCAAGCAAGGCGGGCAACAAGGCACACACAGAGCACGCTCAGTGGGAAAGGCCAGGCCTACAGTCAGGCTTAGCAAGCTGGCAGCAAGGCAGGCAGGGACCAAATGCCATGGAAGGGGCCGACACTCATGCCTGGCACACCTCCAAAGCCCACAACAGCCTTCCAGGCCCATGAACAAGTGGGGGCCCCTCTTCGCAACGCACCCGCAAACCACACCACACGAGTGCCACGGCATGACCTCACTGACAACACCCCACCTCTCCTATGCTTTGGCCACGTCTGCCAAATGCCCTGACACGCACCTTCCATGCAAATCCTCCCAGATACCTGCTCTCACTTCAAAGCTGACGCCAGGGACAGACGGACACGTCCTCAAGAGGAGGACATGAGAAGGGAGCGTTGTGGGAAGGGACACACCCCCCACCTCATTACCTGCCAAGCTCTGGCACGCAACAGCTGCTTGCTGCAAAATGCCGTCACGCGCATCCTGTCCCGCCCCCTCAGACCAGCATAAAAGACGGCCCAGCGCCTCTCTCCATCACACGCTTCTCCTGACGCCTTCTCCCCCGCAGTCAACAAGGTGAGCCTGAAGCCCCTTCCCCTCCTTCTCCTGCCCCACACGCCCCGTCTCTTCCAGCACGCGCTGACACCAGACTCAGCAGCCCCCACGACTCAACACCACCACGCTCCCCGCAGCCCCACACCGCGTCTCCACACTCCCTTGCCCTCCTGTAACGACACCCCTCGCGCCCCCCAACACCCTCCGCTTCCTCAACACCCTCTCTTACAGGGACACTCCACACCGCAGACATGGCCTGCAACAACTTCTGCAGCCCCTGCGGACCCACCCCGCTGGCTAACAGCTGCAACGAGCCCTGCGTCAGGCAGTGCGAGGACTCCCGCGTCGTCATCCAGCCTTCCACCGTGCTGGTCACCCTGCCGGGACCCATCCTCACCTCCTTCCCCCAGAGCACCGCCGTCGGATCCTCCTCATCGGCTGCTGTGGGCAACATCCTCAGCTCCCAGGGAGTGCCCATCTCCTCCGGCGGCTTTGGCTACGGTTACGGCCTCGGAGGCCTGGGCTGCTATGGCGCCGGAAGAGCCTGCCTGCCCTGCTAAGGGCCCTCCACACCACACACACCCTGCAAGCCACGGCATGGACTGAGGACGCACCTCCCGCCTGCTGCTGGCACGGGGATCTGCCACCCGCACTTCCTCCTTTCAAGGCACCAAGCAAAGTAGCACGGAAGGGGCCAGCCCCGGCTGCCAGGATACATGGCCCACCTACCTCCTCCTCTTCTCCCACTGTCTTCTTTGCATCGCCCCTACTGCTACGTCCGCTACTCTCCGCTGCAAACGCCTGCTCACAAGCCAAAGACCACCGGGGCACCTCCCCCGCGCTGCTCCCACCGCAGGAAAGGAAGACCTCGGTGCTCTGGCAAAATCTTCTGCAAGCAAAGGACCTGGGCTGACGGTCGCCCTACTTGCACCTCAGAACGGTTCCCTTCCACTGCGTGCTCCTGCCTTTTCACTCTTTTGCCTCAATAAAATCTCCTGCATCCCAGCACCACACGCCTCCATCTCCTTTCTTCTCCCAAGGCTCTTCCACTCTAAAACGGCACAAAGCCAGGCCTCAACAGGCCGGCGGGGTTGGGGGGAAAAGGGCACTCAGCCTCTCCGAGGGCACAGGCCACCAGCGACAACACACACTCGCACCTGCAGGCATACACAGCATGACACAAGCCCAGCACTGGCTCAGAAAAAGCCTCTGATACGACAACGCTCCCTGCGCACACCTCCGACCGAGGCTCCCCGTGCCAACACACGCTTGACTAACTCTCTTCCGCACCCTCCCCAGCAAAAAAGGATCACAGAATCATTTAGAGATGGGCAGGAATCTCTGCAGAGCATGTCCTTCCACCCCAGTGCTCAAGCAGGGCCAGCTAGAGCAGATTGTCTGGGACCACAGCCACTCGCATCTTCAGTACCTCCGAGAATGGAGCCGCCACCACCTCTTCCACTCTTTGACCACCCTCACACTGAAAAAGCCCTGCCGCCTTTGCCCGGGCAATTCCAGATGCTTTCACTTCTGAACATGGCCTCTTGTCCTACCACTGATCGCAAGCCTCTGGGCACAGCCCTTCAGCCGCTTTGCAGGCCACCGCAGCGGCCGCTTACGCAGCCCGCACTTTCTCAGCTCGTCTAGGAGCACGTACCAGGAGACAGCGACAAAGGCTTCCTTCAAGTACGCCTCAGCAACAGCCACTGCTCTCCCCTCGCCCAACGCCCACTCGCCTCAACGCGGAAGACACGCAGCTCACTCAAGCATGATTTGCCCTTCCAAAATCCACGCCAAACACCCCCCAACACCTTCCGTCCGTCCTGGCCTTGGCAGTGATTTCCAGCAGCATTGCTTCCATCACCTGCCCCGGGAACAGGCTCAGGCTCACCGGCCTCTGCTTTCCCAGAGCCTCCCGCACCATCTTCTGCGGGACACGAGGGGTACCAGCTCCCTTCCACTCTTCAGGAGCTGCCCCCAGGCACTATGACCTTTCCAGGAAAATGCACAGCGGCCTCACAAGGAGGCCTCCGCAATGCCAGATGCCTCGGCATTCCTGGGAGCAGCATGACAGGCCCCGGGCACTTACAAACACCCACTCCCACACCACTCCTTCCTACCTCCCTTCATCTTCCTCAGCAACAACCACAGATCACCTGACAAACAGCCTGAAAAACACTCACCTTGCCTCAGCGGGGGCAGGCCTTGCCACTCATCAACCCTTCCGCACGCACCACCACCACCACCACAGCCTCGGCTCTGCAGCCCCGTGCCGCATGCTCAAACCCAGCTCCCCTCGGCAATCGCCAAATTCCCTTTCACCCTGTCAAGCTCTGCGCAGAGAACTGGCCTCACCCCTCGACACTCGCCCCAAGCACAGACCCCACCAAAGGCCCAGGAGTGCCAGCTTCCCCTGCCTGCCGCTCCCAGCCCTGCTCCGCCTTTCAGCACACATACGGGCTCTCCAGAAACTCACCTGCCCTCGCACGCTGCCTCATACACAATCATAAGAGTCACTTCGGTTGCAAAAGACCCTTAACGTTATCGAGTCCAACCGTTAACCTAATAGTGCCAAGGCCACCACTAATCCATGTCCCTAAGCGCCACGACTACGTGTCTTTTAAACACCTCCCACAATGGTGACTCAACCACTGCCCTGGGCAGCCCCTTCCAGTGCTTGATAACCCTCTCGGTGAAGAAATTTCTCATCATAGCCAAACTAAACTTTGCCTGGCGCAACATGAGGCCCTTTCCTCTTGCCCTAGCACTTGTTGCTAGGGATGAGAGACTGACAACCTCCTCGTTACAGCCTCCTCTCAGGTACTTGGAGACACCGATAGGGCCTCCCCTCAGCCGCCACCTTCTGAAAACGCAGTAGCCCCGCTTTCCTCAACTGCTACTTCTAAGGCTTCTTCTCTCGATCCTTCACCGCATTCGCTGCTCTCCTTTGGATGCGTCACACCACAGCCCAAGCCCCACCTCAGGGGTCCACGATGGAGGGGCCAACACAAGCACCGGCGGAGCCAGGCAGGGCACCTCTCGTCACAGGACCGGCGAGCTCTCAGCCAGGGCTGCCAGGAAAATGGCCTGCTCTCCCAAACAGCCCTCCTCTGCCTGCCCGCACTGACACCCCCAGGGACGGATCCCAGGGGGCACAAGCCCAGACACGCAGGCCCCTTTCTCCCAGCTACAACCTTTCAAGCAAGGCGGGCAACAAGGCACACACAGAGCACGCTCAGTGGGAAAGGCCAGGCCTACAGTCAGGCTTAGCAAGCTGGCAGCAAGGCAGGCAGGGACCAAATGCCATGGAAGGGGCCGACACTCATGCCCGGCACACCTCCAAAGCCCACAACAGCCTTCCAGGCCCATGAACACGTGGGGGCCCCTCTTCGCAACGCACCCGCAAACCACACCACACGAGTGCCACGGCATGACCTCACTGACAACACCCCACCTCTCCTATGCTTTGGCCACGTCTGCCAAATGCCCTGACACGCACCTTCCATGCAAATCCTCCCAGATACCTGCTCTCACTTCAAAGCTGACGCCAGGGACAGACGGACACGTCCTCAAGAGGAGGACATGAGAAGGGAGCGTTGTGGGAAGGGACACACCCCCCACCTCATTACCTGCCAAGCTCTGGCACGCAACAGCTGCTTGCTGCAAAATGCCGTCACGCGCAAAGCCTGTCCCGCCCCCTCAGACCAGCATAAAAGACGGCCCAGCGCCTCTCTCCATCACACGCTTCTCCTGACGCCTTCTCCCCCACAGTCAACAAGGTGAGCCTGAAGCCCCTTCCCCTCCTTCTCCTGCCCCACACGCCCCGTCTCTTCCAGCACGCGCTGACACCAGACTCAGCAGCCCCCACGACTCAACACCACCACGCTCCCCGCAGCCCCACACCGCGTCTCCACACTCCCTTGCCCTCCTGTAACGACACCCCTCGCGCCCCCCAACACCCTCCGCTTCCTCAACACCCTCTCTTACAGGGACACTCCACACCGCAGACATGGCCTGCAACAACTTCTGCAGCCCCTGCGGACCCACCCCGCTGGCTAACAGCTGCAACGAGCCCTGCGTCAGGCAGTGCGAGGACTCCCGCGTCGTCATCCAGCCTTCCACCGTGCTGGTCACCCTGCCGGGACCCATCCTCACCTCCTTCCCCCAGAGCACCGCCGTCGGATCCTCCTCATCGGCTGCTGTGGGCAACATCCTCAGCTCCCAGGGAGTGCCCATCTCCTCCGGCGGCTTTGGCTACGGTTACGGCCTCGGAGGCCTGGGCTGCTATGGCGCCGGAAGAGCCTGCCTGCCCTGCTAAGGGCCCTCCACACCACACACACCCTGCAAGCCACGGCATGGACTGAGGACGCACCTCCCGCCTGCTGCTGGCACGGGGACCTGCCACCCGCACCTCCTCCTCTCAAGGCACCAAGCAAAGTAGCACGGAAGGGGCCAGCCCCGGCTGCCAGGATACATGGCCCACCTACCTCCTCCTCTTCTCCCACTGTCTTCTTTGCATCGCCCCTACTGCTACGTCCGCTACTCTCCGCTGCAAACGCCTGCTCACAAGCCAAAGACCACCGGGGCACCTCCCCCACGCTGCTCCCACCGCAGGAAAGGAAGACCTCGGTGCTCTGGCAAAATCTTCTGCAAGCAAAGGACCTGGGCTGACGGTCGCCCTACTTGCACCTCAGAACGGTTCCCTTCCACTGCGTGCTCCTGCCTTTTCACTCTTTTGCCTCAATAAAATCTCCTGCATCCCAGCACCACACGCCTCCATCTCCTTTCTTCTCCCAAGGCTCTTCCACTCTAAAACGGCACAAAGCCAGGCCTCAACAGGCCGGCGGGGTTGGGGGGAAAAGGGCACTCAGCCTCTCCGAGGGCACAGGCCACCAGCGACAACACACACTCGCACCTGCAGGCATACACAGCATGACACAAGCCCAGCACTGGCTCAGAAAAAGCCTCTGATACGACAACGCTCCCTGCGCACACCTCCGACCGAGGCTCCCCGTGCCAACACACGCTTGACTAACTCTCTTCCGCACCCTCCCCAGCAAAAAAGGATCACAGAATCATTTAGAGATGGGCAGGAATCTCTGCAGAGCATGTCCTTCCACCCCAGTGCTCAAGCAGGGCCAGCTAGAGCAGATTGTCTGGGACCACAGCCACTCGCGTCTTCAGTACCTCCGAGAATGGAGCCGCCACCACCTCTTCCACTCTTTGACCACCCTCACACTGAAAAAGCCCTGCCGCCTTTGCCCGGGCAATTCCAGATGCTTTCACTTCTGAACATGGCCTCTTGTCCTACCACTGATCGCAAGCCTCTGGGCACAGCCCTTCAGCCGCTTTGCAGGCCACCGCAGCGGCCGCTTACGCAGCCCGCACTTTCTCAGCTCGTCTAGGAGCACGTACCAGGAGACAGCGACAAAGGCTTCCTTCAAGTACGCCTCAGCAACAGCCACTGCTCTCCCCTCGCCCAACGCCCACTCGCCTCAACGCGGAAGACACGCAGCTCACTCAAGCATGATTTGCCCTTCCAAAATCCACGCCAAACACCCCCCAACACCTTCCGTCCGTCCTGGCCTTGGCAGTGATTTCCAGCAGCATTGCTTCCATCACCTGCCCCGGGAACAGGCTCAGGCTCACCGGCCTCTGCTTTCCCAGAGCCTCCCGCACCATCTTCTGCGGGACACGAGGGGTACCAGCTCCCTTCCACTCTTCAGGAGCTGCCCCCAGGCACTATGACCTTTCCAGGAAAATGCACAGCGGCCTCACAAGGAGGCCTCCGCAATGCCAGATGCCTCGGCATTCCTGGGAGCAGCACGACAGGCCCCGGGCACTTACAAACACCCACTCCCACACCACTCCTTCCTACCTCCCTTCATCTTCCTCAGCAACAACTACAGATCACCTGACAAACAGCCTGAAAAACACTCACCTTGCCTCAGCGGGGGCAGGCCTTGCCACTCATCAACCCTTCCGCACGCACCACCACCACCACCACAGCCTCGGCTCTGCAGCCCCGTGCCGCATGCTCAAACCCAGCTCCCCTCGGCAATCGCCAAATTCCCTTTCACCCTGTCAAGCTCTGCGCAGAGAACTGGCCTCACCCCTCGACACTCGCCCCAAGCACAGACCCCACCAAAGGCCCAGGAGTGCCAGCCTCCCCTGCCTGCCGCTCCCAGCCCTGCTCCGCCTTTCAGCACACATACGGGCTCTCCAGAAACTCACCTGCCCTCGCACGCTGCCTCATACACAATCATAAGAGTCACTTCGGTTGCAAAAGACCCTTAACGTTATCGAGTCCAACCGTTAACCTAATAGTGCCAAGGCCACCACTAATCCATGTCCCTAAGCGCCACGTCTACGTGTCTTTTAAACACCTCCCACAATGGTGACTCAACCACTGCCCTGGGCAGCCCCTTCCAGTGCTTGATAACCCTCTCGGTGAAGAAATTTCTCATCATAGCCAAACTAAACTTTGCCTGGCGCAACATGAGGCCCTTTCCTCTTGCCCTAGCACTTGTTGCTAGGGATGAGAGACTGACAACCTCCTCGTTACAGCCTCCTCTCAGGTACTTGGAGACACCGATAGGGCCTCCCCTCAGCCGCCACCTTCTGAAAACGCAGTAGCCCCGCTTCCCTCAACCGCTACTTCTAAGGCTTCTTCTCTCGATCCTTCACCGCATTCGCTGCTCTCCTTTGGATGCGTCACACCACAGCCCAAGCCCCACCTCAGGGGTCCACGATGGAGGGGCCAACACAAGCACCGGCGGAGCCAGGCAGGGCACCTCTCGTCACAGGACCGGCGAGCTCTCAGCCAGGGCTGCCAGGAAAATGGCCTGCTCTCCCAAACAGCCCTCCTCTGCCTGCCCGCACTGACACCCCCAGGGACGGATCCCAGGGGGCACAAGCCCAGACACGCAGGCCCCTTTCTCCCAGCTACAACCTTTCAAGCAAGGCGGGCAACAAGGCACACACAGAGCACGCTCAGTGGGAAAGGCCAGGCCTACAGTCAGGCTTAGCAAGCTGGCAGCAAGGCGGGCAGGGACCAAATGCCATGGAAGGGGCCGACACTCATGCCCGGCACACCTCCAAAGCCCACAACAGCCGTCCAGGCCCATGAACAAGTGGGGGCCCCTCTTCGCAACGCACCCGCAAACCACACCACACGAGTGCCACGGCATGACCTCACTGACAACACCCCACCTCTCCTATGCTTTGGCCACGTCTGCCAAATGCCCTGACACGCACCTTCCATGCAAATCCTCCCAGATACCTGCTCTCACTTCAAAGCTGACGCCAGGGACAGACGGACACGTCCTCAAGAGGACGACATGAGAAGGGAGCGTTGTGGGAAGGGACACACCCCCCACCTCATTACCTGCCAAGCTCTGGCACGCAACAGCTGCTTGCTGCAAAATGCCGTCACGCGCATCCTGTCCCGCCCCCTCAGACCAGCATAAAAGATGGCCCAGCGCCTCTCTCCATCACACGCTTCTCCTGACGCCTTCTCCCCCGCAGTCAACAAGGTGAGCCTGAAGCCCCTTCCCCTCCTTCTCCTGCCCCACACGCCCCGTCTCTTCCAGCACGCGCTGACACCAGACTCAGCAGCCCCCACGACTCAACACCACCACGCTCCCCGCAGCCCCACACCGCGTCTCCACACTCCCTTGCCCTCCTGTAACGACACCCCTCGCGCCCCCCAACACCCTCCGCTTCCTCAACACCCTCTCTTACAGGGACACTCCACACCGCAGACATGGCCTGCAACAACTTCTGCAGCCCCTGCGGACCCACCCCGCTGGCTAACAGCTGCAACGAGCCCTGCGTCAGGCAGTGCGAGGACTCCCGCGTCGTCATCCAGCCTTCCACCGTGCTGGTCACCCTGCCGGGACCCATCCTCACCTCCTTCCCCCAGAGCACCGCCGTCGGATCCTCCTCATCGGCTGCTGTGGGCAACATCCTCAGCTCCCAGGGAGTGCCCATCTCCTCCGGCAGCTTTGGCTACGGTTACGGCCTCGGAGGCCTGGGCTGCTATGGCGCCGGAAGAGCCTGCCTGCCCTGCTAAGGGCCCTCCACACCACACACACCCTGCAAGCCACGGCATGGACTGAGGACGCACCTCCCGCCTGCTGCTGGCACGGGGATCTGCCACCCGCACCTCCTCCTCTCAAGGCACCAAGCAAAGTAGCACGGAAGGGGCCAGCCCCGGCTGCCAGGATACATGGCCCACCTACCTCCTCCTCTTCTCCCACTGTCTTCTTTGCATCGCCCCTACTGCTACGTCCGCTACTCTCCGCTGCAAACGCCTGCTCACAAGCCAAAGACCACCGGGGCACCTCCCCCGCGCTGCTCCCACCGCAGGAAAGGAAGACCTCGGTGCTCTGGCAAAATCTTCTGCAAGCAAAGGACCTGGGCTGACGGTCGCCCTACTTGCACCTCAGAACGGTTCCCTTCCACTGCGTGCTCCTGCCTTTTCACTCTTTTGCCTCAATAAAATCTCCTGCATCCCAGCACCATACGCCTCCATCTCCTTTCTTCTCCCAAGGCTCTTCCACTCTAAAACGGCACAAAGCCAGGCCTCAACAGGCCGGCGGGGTTGGGGGGAAAAGGGCACTCAGCCTCTCCGAGGGCACAGGCCACCAGCGACAACACACACTCGCACCTGCAGGCATACACAGCATGACACAAGCCCAGCAGTGGCTCAGAAAAAGCCTCTGATACGACAACGCTCCCTGCGCACACCTCCGACCGAGGCTCCCCGTGCCAACACACGCTTGACTAACTCTCTTCCGCACCCTCCCCAGCAAAAAAGGATCACAGAATCATTTAGAGATGGGCAGGAATCTCTGCAGAGCATGTCCTTCCACCCCAGTGCTCAAGCAGGGCCAGCTAGAGCAGATTGTCTGGGACCACAGCCACTCGCATCTTCAGTACCTCCGAGAATGGAGCCGCCACCACCTCTTCCACTCTTTGACCACCCTCACACTGAAAAAGCCCTGCCGCCTTTGCCCGGGCAATTCCAGATGCTTTCACTTCTGAACATGGCCTCTTGTCCTACCACTGATCGCAAGCCTCTGGGCACAGCCCTTCAGCCGCTTTGCAGGCCACCACAGCGGCCGCTTACGCAGCCCGCACTTTCTCAGCTCGTCTAGGAGCACGTACCAGGAGACAGCGACAAAGGCTTCCTTCAAGTACGCCTCAGCAACAGCCACTGCTCTCCCCTCGCCCAACGCCCACTCGCCTCAACGCGGAAGACACGCAGCTCACTCAAGCATGATTTGCCCTTCCAAAATCCACGCCAAACACCCCCCAACACCTTCCGTCCGTCCTGGCCTTGGCAGTGATTTCCAGCAGCATTGCTTCCATCACCTGCCCCGGGAACAGGCTCAGGCTCACCGGCCTCTGCTTTCCCAGAGCCTCCCGCACCATCTTCTGCGGGACACGAGGGGTACCAGCTCCCTTCCACTCTTCAGGAGCTGCCCCCAGGCACTATGACCTTTCCAGGAAAATGCACAGCGGCCTCACAAGGAGGCCTCCGCAATGCCAGATGCCTCGGCATTCCTGGGAGCAGCACGACAGGCCCCGGGCACTTACAAACACCCACTCCCACACCACTCCTTCCTACCTCCCTTCATCTTCCTCAGCAACAACCACAGATCACCTGACAAACAGCCTGAAAAACACTCACCTTGCCTCAGCGGGGGCAGGCCTTGCCACTCATCAACCCTTCTGCACGCACCACCACCACCACCACAGCCTCGGCTCTGCAGCCCCGTGCCGCATGCTCAAACCCAGCTCCCCTCGGCAATCGCCAAATTCCCTTTCACCCTGTCAAGCTCTGCGCAGAGAACTGGCCTCACCCCTCGACACTCGCCCCAAGCACAGACCCCACCAAAGGCCCAGGAGTGCCAGCCTCCCCTGCCTGCCGCTCCCAGCCCTGCTCCGCCTTTCAGCACACATACGGGCTCTCCAGAAACTCACCTGCCCTCGCACGCTGCCTCATACACAATCATAAGAGTCACTTCGGTTGCAAAAGACCCTTAACGTTATCGAGTCCAACCGTTAACCTAATAGTGCCAAGGCCACCACTAATCCATGTCCCTAAGCGCCACGTCTACATGTCTTTTAAACACCTCCCACAATGGTGACTCAACCACTGCCCTGGGCAGCCCCTTCCAGTGCTTGATAACCCTCTCGGTGAAGAAATTTCTCATCATAGCCAAACTAAACTTTGCCTGGCGCAACATGAGGCCCTTTCCTCTTGCCCTAGCACTTGTTGCTAGGGATGAGAGACTGACAACCTCCTTGTTACAGCCTCCTCTCAGGTACTTGGAGACACCGATAGGGCCTCCCCTCAGCCACCACCTTCTGAAAACGCAGTAGCCCCGCTTCCCTCAACTGCTACTTCTAAGGCTTCTTCTCTCGATCCTTCACCGCATTCGCTGCTCTCCTTTGGATGCGTCACACCACAGCCCAAGCCCCACCTCAGGGGTCCACGATGGAGGGGCCAACACAAGCACCGGCGGAGCCAGGCAGGGCACCTCTCGTCACAGGACCGGCGAGCTCTCAGCCAGGGCTGCCAGGAAAATGGCCTGCTCTCCCAAACAGCCCTCCTCTGCCTGCCCGCACTGACACCCCCAGGGACGGATCCCAGGGGGCACAAGCCCAGACACGCAGGCCCCTTTCTCCCAGCTACAACCTTTCAAGCAAGGCGGGCAACAAGGCACACACAGAGCACGCTCAGTGGGAAAGGCCAGGCCTACAGTCAGGCTTAGCAAGCTGGCAGCAAGGCAGGCAGGGACCAAATGCCATGGAAGGGGCCGACACTCATGCCTGGCACACCTCCAAAGCCCACAACAGCCTTCCAGGCCCATGAACAAGTGGGGGCCCCTCTTCGCAACGCACCCGCAAACCACACCACACGAGTGCCACGGCATGACCTCACTGACAACACCCCACCTCTCCTATGCTTTGGCCACGTCTGCCAAATGCCCTGACACGCACCTTCCATGCAAATCCTCCCAGATACCTGCTCTCACTTCAAAGCTGACGCCAGGGACAGACGGACACGTCCTCAAGAGGAGGACATGAGAAGGGAGCGTTGTGGGAAGGGACACACCCCCCACCTCATTACCTGCCAAGCTCTGGCACGCAACAGCTGCTTGCTGCAAAATGCCGTCACGCGCATCCTGTCCCGCCCCCTCAGACCAGCATAAAAGACGGCCCAGCGCCTCTCTCCATCACACGCTTCTCCTGACGCCTTCTCCCCCGCAGTCAACAAGGTGAGCCTGAAGCCCCTTCCCCTCCTTCTCCTGCCCCACACGCCCCGTCTCTTCCAGCACGCGCTGACACCAGACTCAGCAGCCCCCACGACTCAACACCACCACGCTCCCCGCAGCCCCACACCGCGTCTCCACACTCCCTTGCCCTCCTGTAACGACACCCCTCGCGCCCCCCAACACCCTCCGCTTCCTCAACACCCTCTCTTACAGGGACACTCCACACCGCAGACATGGCCTGCAACAACTTCTGCAGCCCCTGCGGACCCACCCCGCTGGCTAACAGCTGCAACGAGCCCTGCGTCAGGCAGTGCGAGGACTCCCGCGTCGTCATCCAGCCTTCCACCGTGCTGGTCACCCTGCCGGGACCCATCCTCACCTCCTTCCCCCAGAGCACCGCCGTCGGATCCTCCTCATCGGCTGCTGTGGGCAACATCCTCAGCTCCCAGGGAGTGCCCATCTCCTCCGGCGGCTTTGGCTACGGTTACGGCCTCGGAGGCCTGGGCTGCTATGGCGCCGGAAGAGCCTGCCTGCCCTGCTAAGGGCCCTCCACACCACACACACCCTGCAAGCCACGGCATGGACTGAGGACGCACCTCCCGCCTGCTGCTGGCACGGGGATCTGCCACCCGCACTTCCTCCTTTCAAGGCACCAAGCAAAGTAGCACGGAAGGGGCCAGCCCCGGCTGCCAGGATACATGGCCCACCTACCTCCTCCTCTTCTCCCACTGTCTTCTTTGCATCGCCCCTACTGCTACGTCCGCTACTCTCCGCTGCAAACGCCTGCTCACAAGCCAAAGACCACCGGGGCACCTCCCCCGCGCTGCTCCCACCGCAGGAAAGGAAGACCTCGGTGCTCTGGCAAAATCTTCTGCAAGCAAAGGACCTGGGCTGACGGTCGCCCTACTTGCACCTCAGAACGGTTCCCTTCCACTGCGTGCTCCTGCCTTTTCACTCTTTTGCCTCAATAAAATCTCCTGCATCCCAGCACCACACGCCTCCATCTCCTTTCTTCTCCCAAGGCTCTTCCACTCTAAAACGGCACAAAGCCAGGCCTCAACAGGCCGGCGGGGTTGGGGGGAAAAGGGCACTCAGCCTCTCCGAGGGCACAGGCCACCAGCGACAACACACACTCGCACCTGCAGGCATACACAGCATGACACAAGCCCAGCAGTGGCTCAGAAAAAGCCTCTGATACGACAACGCTCCCTGCGCACACCTCCGACCGAGGCTCCCCGTGCCAACACACGCTTGACTAACTCTCTTCCGCACCCTCCCCAGCAAAAAAGGATCACAGAATCATTTAGAGATGGGCAGGAATCTCTGCAGAGCATGTCCTTCCACCCCAGTGCTCAAGCAGGGCCAGCTAGAGCAGATTGTCTGGGACCACAGCCACTCGCATCTTCAGTACCTCCGAGAATGGAGCCGCCACCACCTCTTCCACTCTTTGACCACCCTCACACTGAAAAAGCCCTGCCGCCTTTGCCCGGGCAATTCCAGATGCTTTCACTTCTGAACATGGCCTCTTGTCCTACCACTGATCGCAAGCCTCTGGGCACAGCCCTTCAGCCGCTTTGCAGGCCACCGCAGCGGCCGCTTACGCAGCCCGCACTTTCTCAGCTCGTCTAGGAGCACGTACCAGGAGACAGCGACAAAGGCTTCCTTCAAGTACGCCTCAGCAACAGCCACTGCTCTCCCCTCGCCCAACGCCCACTCGCCTCAACGCGGAAGACACGCAGCTCACTCAAGCATGATTTGCCCTTCCAAAATCCACGCCAAACACCCCCCAACACCTTCCGTCCGTCCTGGCCTTGGCAGTGATTTCCAGCAGCATTGCTTCCATCACCTGCCCCGGGAACAGGCTCAGGCTCACCGGCCTCTGCTTTCCCAGAGCCTCCCGCACCATCTTCTGCGGGACACGAGGGGTACCAGCTCCCTTCCACTCTTCAGGAGCTGCCCCCAGGCACTATGACCTTTCCAGGAAAATGCACAGCGGCCTCACAAGGAGGCCTCCGCAATGCCAGATGCCTCGGCATTCCTGGGAGCAGCATGACAGGCCCCGGGCACTTACAAACACCCACTCCCACACCACTCCTTCCTACCTCCCTTCATCTTCCTCAGCAACAACCACAGATCACCTGACAAACAGCCTGAAAAACACTCACCTTGCCTCAGCGGGGGCAGGCCTTGCCACTCATCAACCCTTCCGCACGCACCACCACCACCACCACAGCCTCGGCTCTGCAGCCCCGTGCCGCATGCTCAAACCCAGCTCCCCTCGGCAATCGCCAAATTCCCTTTCACCCTGTCAAGCTCTGCGCAGAGAACTGGCCTCACCCCTCGACACTCGCCCCAAGCACAGACCCCACCAAAGGCCCAGGAGTGCCAGCTTCCCCTGCCTGCCGCTCCCAGCCCTGCTCCGCCTTTCAGCACACATACGGGCTCTCCAGAAACTCACCTGCCCTCGCACGCTGCCTCATACACAATCATAAGAGTCACTTCGGTTGCAAAAGACCCTTAACGTTATCGAGTCCAACCGTTAACCTAATAGTGCCAAGGCCACCACTAATCCATGTCCCTAAGCGCCACGACTACGTGTCTTTTAAACACCTCCCACAATGGTGACTCAACCACTGCCCTGGGCAGCCCCTTCCAGTGCTTGATAACCCTCTCGGTGAAGAAATTTCTCATCATAGCCAAACTAAACTTTGCCTGGCGCAACATGAGGCCCTTTCCTCTTGCCCTAGCACTTGTTGCTAGGGATGAGAGACTGACAACCTCCTCGTTACAGCCTCCTCTCAGGTACTTGGAGACACCGATAGGGCCTCCCCTCAGCCGCCACCTTCTGAAAACGCAGTAGCCCCGCTTTCCTCAACTGCTACTTCTAAGGCTTCTTCTCTCGATCCTTCACCGCATTCGCTGCTCTCCTTTGGATGCGTCACACCACAGCCCAAGCCCCACCTCAGGGGTCCACGATGGAGGGGCCAACACAAGCACCGGCGGAGCCAGGCAGGGCACCTCTCGTCACAGGACCGGCGAGCTCTCAGCCAGGGCTGCCAGGAAAATGGCCTGCTCTCCCAAACAGCCCTCCTCTGCCTGCCCGCACTGACACCCCCAGGGACGGATCCCAGGGGGCACAAGCCCAGACACACAGGCCCCTTTCTCCCAGCTACAACCTTTCAAGCAAGGCGGGCAACAAGGCACACACAGAGCACGCTCAGTGGGAAAGGCCAGGCCTACAGTCAGGCTTAGCAAGCTGGCAGCAAGGCAGGCAGGGACCAAATGCCATGGAAGGGGCCGACACTCATGCCCGGCACACCTCCAAAGCCCACAACAGCCTTCCAGGCCCATGAACACGTGGGGGCCCCTCTTCGCAACGCACCCGCAAACCACACCACACGAGTGCCACGGCATGACCTCACTGACAACACCCCACCTCTCCTATGCTTTGGCCACGTCTGCCAAATGCCCTGACACGCACCTTCCATGCAAATCCTCCCAGATACCTGCTCTCACTTCAAAGCTGACGCCAGGGACAGACGGACACGTCCTCAAGAGGAGGACATGAGAAGGGAGCGTTGTGGGAAGGGACACACCCCCCACCTCATTACCTGCCAAGCTCTGGCACGCAACAGCTGCTTGCTGCAAAATGCCGTCACGCGCAAAGCCTGTCCCGCCCCCTCAGACCAGCATAAAAGACGGCCCAGCGCCTCTCTCCATCACACGCTTCTCCTGACGCCTTCTCCCCCGCAGTCAACAAGGTGAGCCTGAAGCCCCTTCCCCTCCTTCTCCTGCCCCACACGCCCCGTCTCTTCCAGCACGCGCTGACACCAGACTCAGCAGCCCCCACGACTCAACACCACCACGCTCCCCGCAGCCCCACACCGCGTCTCCACACTCCCTTGCCCTCCTGTAACGACACCCCTCGCGCCCCCCAACACCCTCCGCTTCCTCAACACCCTCTCTTACAGGGACACTCCACACCGCAGACATGGCCTGCAACAACTTCTGCAGCCCCTGCGGACCCACCCCGCTGGCTAACAGCTGCAACGAGCCCTGCGTCAGGCAGTGCGAGGACTCCCGCGTCGTCATCCAGCCTTCCACCGTGCTGGTCACCCTGCCGGGACCCATCCTCACCTCCTTCCCCCAGAGCACCGCCGTCGGATCCTCCTCATCGGCTGCTGTGGGCAACATCCTCAGCTCCCAGGGAGTGCCCATCTCCTCCGGCGGCTTTGGCTACGGTTACGGCCTCGGAGGCCTGGGCTGCTATGGCGCCGGAAGAGCCTGCCTGCCCTGCTAAGGGCCCTCCACACCACACACACCCTGCAAGCCACGGCATGGACTGAGGACGCACCTCCCGCCTGCTGCTGGCACGGGGACCTGCCACCCGCACCTCCTCCTCTCAAGGCACCAAGCAAAGTAGCACGGAAGGGGCCAGCCCCGGCTGCCAGGATACATGGCCCACCTACCTCCTCCTCTTCTCCCACTGTCTTCTTTGCATCGCCCCTACTGCTACGTCCGCTACTCTCCGCTGCAAACGCCTGCTCACAAGCCAAAGACCACCGGGGCACCTCCCCCACGCTGCTCCCACCGCAGGAAAGGAAGACCTCGGTGCTCTGGCAAAATCTTCTGCAAGCAAAGGACCTGGGCTGACGGTCGCCCTACTTGCACCTCAGAACGGTTCCCTTCCACTGCGTGCTCCTGCCTTTTCACTCTTTTGCCTCAATAAAATCTCCTGCATCCCAGCACCACACGCCTCCATCTCCTTTCTTCTCCCAAGGCTCTTCCACTCTAAAACGGCACAAAGCCAGGCCTCAACAGGCCGGCGGGGTTGGGGGGAAAAGGGCACTCAGCCTCTCCGAGGGCACAGGCCACCAGCGACAACACACACTCGCACCTGCAGGCATACACAGCATGACACAAGCCCAGCACTGGCTCAGAAAAAGCCTCCGATACGACAACGCTCCCTGCGCACACCTCCGACCGAGGCTCCCCGTGCCAACACACGCTTGACTAACTCTCTTCCGCACCCTCCCCAGCAAAAAAGGATCACAGAATCATTTAGAGATGGGCGGGAATCTCTGCAGAGCATGTCCTTCCACCCCAGTGCTCAAGCAGGGCCAGCTAGAGCAGATTGTCTGGGACCACAGCCACTCGCGTCTTCAGTACCTCCGAGAATGGAGCCGCCACCACCTCTTCCACTCTTTGACCACCCTCACACTGAAAAAGCCCTGCCGCCTTTGCCCGGGCAATTCCAGATGCTTTCACTTCTGAACATGGCCTCTTGTCCTACCACTGATCGCAAGCCTCTGGGCACAGCCCTTCAGCCGCTTTGCAGGCCACCGCACCGGCCGCTTACACAGCCCGCACTTTCTCAGCTCGTCTAGGAGCACGTACCAGGAGACAGCGACAAAGGCTTCCTTCAAGTACGCCTCAGCAACAGCCACTGCTCTCCCCTCGCCCAACGCCCACTCACCTCAACGCGGAAGACACGCAGCTCACTCAAGCATGATTTGCCCTTCCAAAATCCACGCCAAACACCCCCCAACACCTTCCGTCCGTCCTGGCCTTGGCAGTGATTTCCAGCAGCATTGCTTCCATCACCTGCCCCGGGAACAGGCTCAGGCTCACCGGCCTCTGCTTTCCCAGAGCCTCCCGCACCATCTTCTGCGGGACACGAGGGGTACCAGCTCCCTTCCACTCTTCAGGAGCTGCCCCCAGGCACTATGACCTTTCCAGGAAAATGCACAGCGGCCTCACAAGGAGGCCTCCGCAATGCCAGATGCCTCGGCATTCCTGGGAGCAGCACGACAGGCCCCGGGCACTTACAAACACCCACTCCCACACCACTCCTTCCTACCTCCCTTCATCTTCCTCAGCAACAACCACAGATCACCTGACAAACAGCCTGAAAAACACTCACCTTGCCTCAGCGGGGGCAGGCCTTGCCACTCATCAACCCTTCCGCACGCACCACCACCACCACCACAGCCTCGGCTCTGCAGCCCCGTGCCGCATGCTCAAACCCAGCTCCCCTCGGCAATCGCCAAATTCCCTTTCACCCTGTCAAGCTCTGCGCAGAGAACTGGCCTCACCCCTCGACACTCGCCCCAAGCACAGACCCCACCAAAGGCCCAGGAGTGCCAGCCTCCCCTGCCTGCCGCTCCCAGCCCTGCTCCGCCTTTCAGCACACATACGGGCTCTCCAGAAACTCACCTGCCCTCGCACACTGCCTCATACACAATCATAAGAGTCACTTCGGTTGCAAAAGACCCTTAACGTTATCGAGTCCAACCGTTAACCTAATAGTGCCAAGGCCACCACTAATCCATGTCCCTAAGCGCCACGTCTACGTGTCTTTTAAACACCTCCCACAATGGTGACTCAACCACTGCCCTGGGCAGCCCCTTCCAGTGCTTGATAACCCTCTCGGTGAAGAAATTTCTCATCATAGCCAAACTAAACTTTGCCTGGCGCAACATGAGGCCCTTTCCTCTTGCCCTAGCACTTGTTGCTAGGGATGAGAGACTGACAACCTCCTCGTTACAGCCTCCTCTCAGGTACTTGGAGACACCGATAGGGCCTCCCCTCAGCCGCCACCTTCTGAAAACGCAGTAGCCCCGCTTCCCTCAACCGCTACTTCTAAGGCTTCTTCTCTCGATCCTTCACCGCATTCGCTGCTCTCCTTTGGATGCGTCACACCACAGCCCAAGCCCCACCTCAGGGGTCCACGATGGAGGGGCCAACACAAGCACCGGCGGAGCCAGGCAGGGCACCTCTCGTCACAGGACCGGCGAGCTCTCAGCCAGGGCTGCCAGGAAAATGGCCTGCTCTCCCAAACAGCCCTCCTCTGCCTGCCCGCACTGACACCCCCAGGGACGGATCCCAGGGGGCACAAGCCCAGACACGCAGGCCCCTTTCTCCCAGCTACAACCTTTCAAGCAAGGCGGGCAACAAGGCACACACAGAGCACGCTCAGTGGGAAAGGCCAGGCCTACAGTCAGGCTTAGCAAGCTGGCAGCAAGGCGGGCAGGGACCAAATGCCATGGAAGGGGCCGACACTCATGCCCGGCACACCTCCAAAGCCCACAACAGCCTTCCAGGCCCATGAACAAGTGGGGGCCCCTCTTCGCAACGCACCCGCAAACCACACCACACGAGTGCCACGGCATGACCTCACTGACAACACCCCACCTCTCCTATGCTTTGGCCACGTCTGCCAAATGCCCTGACACGCACCTTCCATGCAAATCCTCCCAGATACCTGCTCTCACTTCAAAGCTGACGCCAGGGACAGACGGACACATCCTCAAGAGGAGGACATGAGAAGGGAGCGTTGTGGGAAGGGACACACCCCCCACCTCATTACCTGCCAAGCTCTGGCACGCAACAGCTGCTTGCTGCAAAATGCCGTCACGCGCAAAGCCTGTCCCGCCCCCTCAGACCAGCATAAAAGACGGCCCAGCGCCTCTCTCCATCACACGCTTCTCCTGACGCCTTCTCCCCCGCAGTCAACAAGGTGAGCCTGAAGCCCCTTCCCCTCCTTCTCCTGCCCCACACGCCCCGTCTCTTCCAGCACGCGCTGACACCAGACTCAGCAGCCCCCACGACTCAACACCACCACGCTCCCCGCAGCCCCACACCGCGCCTCCACACTCCCTTGCCCTCCTGTAATGACACCCCTCGCCCCCCCCGACACCCTCCGCTTCCTCAACACCCTCTCTTACAGGGACACTCCACACCGCAGACATGGCCTGCAACAACTTCTGCAGCCCCTGCGGACCCACCCCGCTGGCTAACAGCTGCAACGAGCCCTGCGTCAGGCAGTGCGAGGACTCCCGCGTCGTCATCCAGCCTTCCACCGTGCTGGTCACCCTGCCAGGACCCATCCTCACCTCCTTCCCCCAGAGCACCGCCGTCGGATCCTCCTCATCGGCTGCTGTGGGCAACATCCTCAGCTCCCAGGGAGTGCCCGTCTCCTCCGGCAGCTTTGGCTACGGTTACGGCCTCGGAGGCCTGGGCTGCTATGGCGCCAGAAGAGCCTGCCTGCCCTGCTAAGGGCCCTCCACACCACACACACCCTGCAAGCCACGGCATGGACTGAGGACGCACCTCCCGCCTGCTGCTGGCACGGGGACCTGCCACCCGCACCTCCTCCTCTCAAGGCACCAAGCAAAGTAGCACGGAAGGGGCCAGCCCCGGCTGCCAAGATACATGGCCCACCCACCTCCTCCTCTTCTCCCACTGTCTTCTTTGCATCGCCCCTACTGCTACGTCCGCTACTCTCCGCTGCAAACGCCTGCTCGCAAGCCAAAGACCACCGGGGCACCTCCCCCGCGCTGCTCCCACCGCAGGAAAGGAAGACCTCGGTGCTCTGGCAAAATCTTCTGCAAGCAAAGGACCTGGGCTGACGGTCGCCCTACTTGCACCTCAGGACGGATCCCTTCCACTGCGTGCTCCTGCCTTTTCACTCTTTTGCCTCAATAAAATCTCCTGCATCCCAGCACCACACGCCTCCATCTCCTTTCTTCTCCCAAGGCTCTTCCACTCTAAAACGGCACAAAGCCAGGCCTCAACAGGCCGGCGGGGTTGGGGGGAAAAGGGCACTCAGCCTCTCCGAGGGCACAGGCCACCAGCGACAACACACACTCGCACCTGCAGGCATACACAGCATGACACAAGCCCAGCACTGGCTCAGAAAAAGCCTCCGATACGACAACGCTCCCTGCGCACACCTCCGACCGAGGCTCCCCGTGCCAACACACGCTTGACTAACTCTCTTCCGCACCCTCCCCAGCAAAAAAGGATCACAGAATCATTTAGAGATGGGCGGGAATCTCTGCAGAGCATGTCCTTCCACCCCAGTGCTCAAGCAGGGCCAGCTAGAGCAGATTGTCTGGGACCACAGCCACTCGCGTCTTCAGTACCTCCGAGAATGGAGCCGCCACCATCTCTTCCACTCTTTGACCACCCTCACACTGAAAAAGCCCTGCCGCCTTTGCCCGGGCAATTCCAGATGCTTTCACTTCTGAACATGGCCTCTTGTCCTACCACTGATCGCAAGCCTCTGGGCACAGCCCTTCAGCCGCTTTGCAGGCCACCGCACCGGCCGCTTACGCAGCCCGCACTTTCTCAGCTCGTCTAGGAGCACGTACCAGGAGACAGCGACAAAGGCTTCCTTCAAGTACGCCTCAGCAACAGCCACTGCTCTCCCCTCGCCCAACGCCCACTCGCCTCAACGCGGAAGACACGCAGCTCACTCAAGCATGATTTGCCCTTCCAAAATCCACGCCAAACACCCCCCAACACCTTCCGTCCGTCCTGGCCTTGGCAGTGATTTCCAGCAGCATTGCTTCCATCACCTGCCCCGGGAACAGGCTCAGGCTCACCGGCCTCTGCTTTCCCAGAGCCTCCCGCACCATCTTCTGCGGGACACGAGGGGTACCAGCTCCCTTCCACTCTTCAGGAGCTGCCCCCAGGCACTATGACCTTTCCAGGAAAATGCACAGCGGCCTCACAAGGAGGCCTCCGCAATGCCAGATGCCTCGGCATTCCTGGGAGCAGCACGACAGGCCCCGGGCACTTACAAACACCCACTCCCACACCACTCCTTCCTACCTCCCTTCATCTTCCTCAGCAACAACCACAGATCACCTGACAAACAGCCTGAAAAACACTCACCTTGCCTCAGCGGGGGCAGGCCTTGCCACTCATCAACCCTTCCGCACGCACCACCACCACCACCACAGCCTCGGCTCTGCAGCCCCGTGCCGCATGCTCAAACCCAGCTCCCCTCGGCAATCGCCAAATTCCCTTTCACCCTGTCAAGCTCTGCGCAGAGAACTGGCCTCACCCCTCGACACTTGCCCCAAGCACAGACCCCACCAAAGGCCCAGGAGTGCCAGCCTCCCCTGCCTGCCGCTCCCAGCCCTGCTCCGCCTTTCAGCACACATACGGGCCCTCCAGAAACTCACCTGCCCTCGCACACTGCCTCATACACAATCATAAGAGTCACTTCGGTTGCAAAGGACCCTTAACGTTATCGAGTCCAACCGTTAACCTAATAGTGCCAAGGCCACCACTAATCCATGTCCCTAAGCGTCACGTCTACGTGTCTTTTAAACACCTCCCACAATGGTGACTCAACCACTGCCCTGGGCAGCCCCTTCCAGTGCTTGATAACCCTCTCGGTGAAGAAATTTCTCATCATAGCCAAACTAAACTTTGCCTGGCGCAACATGAGGCCCTTTCCTCTTGCCCTAGCACTTGTTGCTAGGGATGAGAGACTGACAACCTCCTCGTTACAGCCTCCTCTCAGGTACTTGGAGACACCGATAGGGCCTCCCCTCAGCCGCCACCTTCTGAAAACGCAGTAGCCCCGCTTCCCTCAACCGCTACTTCTAAGGCTTCTTCTCTCGATCCTTCACCGCATTCGCTGCTCTCCTTTGGATGCGTCACACCACAGCCCAAGCCCCACCTCAGGGGTCCACGATGGAGGGGCCAACACAAGCACCGGCGGAGCCAGGCAGGGCACCTCTCGTCACAGGACCGGCGAGCTCTCAGCCAGGGCTGCCAGGAAAATGGCCTGCTCTCCCAAACAGCCCTCCTCTGCCTGCCCGCACTGACACCCCCAGGGACGGATCCCAGGGGGCACAAGCCCAGACACGCAGGCCCCTTTCTCCCAGCTACAACCTTTCAAGCAAGGCGGGCAACAAGGCACACACAGAGCACGCTCAGTGGGAAAGGCCAGGCCTACAGTCAGGCTTAGCAAGCTGGCAGCAAGGCGGGCAGGGACCAAATGCCATGGAAGGGGCCGACACTCATGCCCGGCACACCTCCAAAGCCCACAACAGCCTTCCAGGCCCATGAACAAGTGGGGGCCCCTCTTCGCAACGCACCCGCAAACCACACCACACGAGTGCCACGGCATGACCTCACTGACAACACCCCACCTCTCCTATGCTTTGGCCACGTCTGCCAAATGCCCTGACACGCACCTTCCATGCAAATCCTCCCAGATACCTGCTCTCACTTCAAAGCTGACGCCAGGGACAGACGGACACATCCTCAAGAGGAGGACATGAGAAGGGAGCGTTGTGGGAAGGGACACACCCCCCACCTCATTACCTGCCAAGCTCTGGCACGCAACAGCTGCTTGCTGCAAAATGCCGTCACGCGCAAAGCCTGTCCCGCCCCCTCAGACCAGCATAAAAGACGGCCCAGCGCCTCTCTCCATCACACGCTTCTCCTGACGCCTTCTCCCCCGCAGTCAACAAGGTGAGCCTGAAGCCCCTTCCCCTCCTTCTCCTGCCCCACACGCCCCGTCTCTTCCAGCACGCGCTGACACCAGACTCAGCAGCCCCCACGACTCAACACCACCACGCTCCCCGCAGCCCCACACCGCGCCTCCACACTCCCTTGCCCTCCTGTAATGACACCCCTCGCCCCCCCCAACACCCTCCGCTTCCTCAACACCCTCTCTTACAGGGACACTCCACACCGCAGACATGGCCTGCAACAACTTCTGCAGCCCCTGCGGACCCACCCCGCTGGCTAACAGCTGCAACGAGCCCTGCGTCAGGCAGTGCGAGGACTCCCGCGTCGTCATCCAGCCTTCCACCGTGCTGGTCACCCTGCCAGGACCCATCCTCACCTCCTTCCCCCAGAGCACCGCCGTCGGATCCTCCTCATCGGCTGCTGTGGGCAACATCCTCAGCTCCCAGGGAGTGCCCGTCTCCTCCGGCAGCTTTGGCTACGGTTACGGCCTCGGAGGCCTGGGCTGCTATGGCGCCAGAAGAGCCTGCCTGCCCTGCTAAGGGCCCTCCACACCACACACACCCTGCAAGCCACGGCATGGACTGAGGACGCACCTCCCGCCTGCTGCTGGCACGGGGACCTGCCACCCACACCTCCTCCTCTCAAGGCACCAAGCAAAGTAGCACGGAAGGGGCCAGCCCCGGCTGCCAGGATACATGGCCCACCTACCTCCTCCTCTTCTCCCACTGTCTTCTTTGCATCGCCCCTACTGCTACGTCCGCTACTCTCCGCTGCAAACGCCTGCTCGCAAGCCAAAGCCCACCGGGGCACCTCCCCCGCGCTGCTCCCACCGCAGGAAAGGAAGACCTCGGTGCTCTGGCAAAATCTTCTGCAAGCAAAGGACCTGGGCTGACGGTCGCCCTACTTGCACCTCAGGACGGATCCCTTCCACTGCGTGCTCCTGCCTTTTCACTCTTTTGCCTCAATAAAATCTCCTGCATCCCAGCACCACACGCCTCCATCTCCTTTCTTCTCCCAAGGCTCTTCCACTCTAAAACGGCACAAAGCCAGGCCTCAACAGGCCGGCGGGGTTGGGGGGAAAAGGGCACTCAGCCTCTCCGAGGGCACAGGCCACCAGCGACAACACACACTCGCACCTGCAGGCATACACAGCATGACACAAGCCCAGCACTGGCTCAGAAAAAGCCTCCGATACGACAACGCTCCCTGCGCACACCTCCGACCGAGGCTCCCCGTGCCAACACACGCTTGACTAACTCTCTTCCGCACCCTCCCCAGCAAAAAAGGATCACAGAATCATTTAGAGATGGGCGGGAATCTCTGCAGAGCATGTCCTTCCACCCCAGTGCTCAAGCAGGGCCAGCTAGAGCAGATTGTCTGGGACCACAGCCACTCGCGTCTTCAGTACCTCCGAGAATGGAGCCGCCACCACCTCTTCCACTCTTTGACCACCCTCACACTGAAAAAGCCCTGCCGCCTTTGCCCGGGCAATTCCAGATGCTTTCACTTCTGAACACGGCCTCTTGTCCTACCACTGATCGCAAGCCTCTGGGCACAGCCCTTCAGCCGCTTTGCAGGCCACCGCACCGGCCGCTTACGCAGCCCGCACTTTCTCAGCTCGTCTAGGAGCACGTACCAGGAGACAGCGACAAAGGCTTCCTTCAAGTACGCCTCAGCAACAGCCACTGCTCTCCCCTCGCCCAACGCCCACTCGCCTCAACGCGGAAGACACGCAGCTCACTCAAGCATGATTTGCCCTTCCAAAATCCACGCCAAACACCCCCCAACACCTTCCGTCCGTCCTGGCCTTGGCAGTGATTTCCAGCAGCATTGCTTCCATCACCTGCCCCGGGAACAGGCTCAGGCTCACCGGCCTCTGCTTTCCCAGAGCCTCCCGCACCATCTTCTGCGGGACACGAGGGGTACCAGCTCCCTTCCACTCTTCAGGAGCTGCCCCCAGGCACTATGACCTTTCCAGGAAAATGCACAGCGGCCTCACAAGGAGGCCTCCGCAATGCCAGATGCCTCGGCATTCCTGGGAGCAGCACGACAGGCCCCGGGCACTTACAAACACCCACTCCCACACCACTCCTTCCTACCTCCCTTCATCTTCCTCAGCAACAACCACAGATCACCTGACAAACAGCCTGAAAAACACTCACCTTGCCTCAGCGGGGGCAGGCCTTGCCACTCATCAACCCTTCCGCACGCACCACCACCACCACCACAGCCTCGGCTCTGCAGCCCCGTGCCGCATGCTCAAACCCAGCTCCCCTCGGCAATCGCCAAATTCCCTTTCACCCTGTCAAGCTCTGCGCAGAGAACTGGCCTCACCCCTCGACACTCGCCCCAAGCACAGACCCCACCAAAGGCCCAGGAGTGCCAGCCTCCCCTGCCTGCCGCTCCCAGCCCTGCTCCGCCTTTCAGCACACATACGGGCCCTCCAGAAACTCACCTGCCCTCGCACACTGCCTCATACACAATCATAAGAGTCACTTCGGTTGCAAAAGACCCTTAACGTTATCGAGTCCAACCGTTAACCTAATAGTGCCAAGGCCACCACTAATCCATGTCCCTAAGCGCCACGTCTACGTGTCTTTTAAACACCTCCCACAATGGTGACTCAACCACTGCCCTGGGCAGCCCCTTCCAGTGCTTGATAACCCTCTCGGTGAAGAAATTTCTCATCATAGCCAAACTAAACTTTGCCTGGCGCAACATGAGGCCCTTTCCTCTTGCCCTAGCACTTGTTGCTAGGGATGAGAGACTGACAACCTCCTCGTTACAGCCTCCTCTCAGGTACTTGGAGACACCGATAGGGCCTCCCCTCAGCCGCCACCTTCTGAAAACGCAGTAGCCCCGCTTCCCTCAACCGCTACTTCTAAGGCTTCTTCTCTCGATCCTTCACCGCATTCGCTGCTCTCCTTTGGATGCGTCACACCACAGCCCAAGCCCCACCTCAGGGGTCCACGATGGAGGGGCCAACACAAGCACCGGCGGAGCCAGGCAGGGCACCTCTCGTCACAGGACCGGCGAGCTCTCAGCCAGGGCTGCCAGGAAAATGGCCTGCTCTCCCAAACAGCCCTCCTCTGCCTGCCCGCACTGACACCCCCAGGGACGGATCCCAGGGGGCACAAGCCCAGACACGCAGGCCCCTTTCTCCCAGCTACAACCTTTCAAGCAAGGCGGGCAACAAGGCACACACAGAGCACGCTCAGTGGGAAAGGCCAGGCCTACAGTCAGGCTTAGCAAGCTGGCAGCAAGGCGGGCAGGGACCAAATGCCATGGAAGGGGCCGACACTCATGCCCGGCACACCTCCAAAGCCCACAACAGCCGTCCAGGCCCATGAACAAGTGGGGGCCCCTCTTCGCAACGCACCCGCAAACCACACCACACGAGTGCCACGGCATGACCTCACTGACAACACCCCACCTCTCCTATGCTTTGGCCACGTCTGCCAAATGCCCTGACACGCACCTTCCATGCAAATCCTCCCAGATACCTGCTCTCACTTCAAAGCTGACGCCAGGGACAGACGGACACATCCTCAAGAGGAGGACATGAGAAGGGAGCGTTGTGGGAAGGGACACACCCCCCACCTCATTACCTGCCAAGCTCTGGCACGCAACAGCTGCTTGCTGCAAAATGCCGTCACGCGCAAAGCCTGTCCCGCCCCCTCAGACCAGCATAAAAGACGGCCCAGCGCCTCTCTCCATCACACGCTTCTCCTGACGCCTTCTCCCCCGCAGTCAACAAGGTGAGCCTGAAGCCCCTTCCCCTCCTTCTCCTGCCCCACACGCCCCGTCTCTTCCAGCACGCGCTGACACCAGACTCAGCAGCCCCCACGACTCAACACCACCACGCTCCCCGCAGCCCCACACCGCGCCTCCACACTCCCTTGCCCTCCTGTAATGACACCCCTCGCCCCCCCCGACACCCTCCGCTTCCTCAACACCCTCTCTTACAGGGACACTCCACACCGCAGACATGGCCTGCAACAACTTCTGCAGCCCCTGCGGACCCACCCCGCTGGCTAACAGCTGCAACGAGCCCTGCGTCAGGCAGTGCGAGGACTCCCGTGTCGTCATCCAGCCTTCCACCGTGCTGGTCACCCTGCCAGGACCCATCCTCACCTCCTTCCCCCAGAGCACCGCCGTCGGATCCTCCTCATCGGCTGCTGTGGGCAACATCCTCAGCTCCCAGGGAGTGCCCATCTCCTCCGGCGGCTTTGGCTACGGTTACGGCCTCGGAGGCCTGGGCTGCTATGGCGCCGGAAGAGCCTGCCTGCCCTGCTAAGGGCCCTCCACACCACACACACCCTGCAAGCCACGGCATGGACTGAGGACGCACCTCCCGCCTGCTGCTGGCACGGGGACCTGCCACCCGCACCTCCTCCTCTCAAGGCACCAAGCAAAGTAGCATGGAAGGGGCCAGCCCCGGCTGCCAGGATACATGGCCCACCTACCTCCTCCTCTTCTCCCACTGTCTTCTTTGCATCGCCCCTACTGCTACGTCCGCTACTCTCCGCTGCAAACGCCTGCTCGCAAGCCAAAGACCACCGGGGCACCTCCCCCGTGCTGCTCCCACCGCAGGAAAGGAAGACCTCGGTGCTCTGGCAAAATCTTCTGCAAGCAAAGGACCTGGGCTGACGGTCGCCCTACTTGCACCTCAGGACGGATCCCTTCCACTGCGTGCTCCTGCTTTTCACTCTTTTGCCTCAATAAAATCTCCTGCATCCCAGCACCACACGCCTCCATCTCCTTTCTTCTCCCAAGGCTCTTCCACTCTAAAACGGCACAAAGCCAGGCCTCAACAGGCCGGCGGGGTTGGGGGGAAAAGGGCACTCAGCCTCTCCGAGGACACAGGCCACCAGCGACAACACACACTCGCACCTGCAGGCATACACAGCATGACACAAGCCCAGCACTGGCTCAGAAAAAGCCTCCGATACGACAACGCTCCCTGCGCACACCTCCGACCGAGGCTCCCCGTGCCAACACACGCTTGACTAACTCTCTTCCGCACCCTCCCCAGCAAAAAAGGATCACAGAATCATTTAGAGATGGGCAGGAATCTCTGCAGAGCATGTCCCTCCACCCCAGTGCTCAAGCAGGGCCAGCTAGAGCAGATTGTCTGGGACCACAGCCACTCGCATCTTCAGTACCTCCGAGAATGGAGCCGCCACCACCTCTTCCACTCTTTGACCACCCTCACACTGAAAAAGCCCTGCCGCCTTTGCCCGGGCAATTCCAGATGCTTTCACTTCTGAACATGGCCTCTTGTCCTACCACTGATCGCAAGCCTCTGGGCACAGCCCTTCAGCCGCTTTGCAGGCCACCGCAGCGGCCGCTTACGCAGCCCGCACTTTCTCAGCTCGTCTAGGAGCACGTACCAGGAGACAGCGACAAAGGCTTCCTTCAAGTACGCCTCAGCAACAGCCACTGCTCTCCCCTCGCCCAACGCCCACTCGCCTCAACGCGGAAGACACGCAGCTCACTCAAGCATGATTTGCCCTTCCAAAATCCACGCCAAACACCCCCCAACACCTTCCGTCCGTCCTGGCCTTGGCAGTGATTTCCAGCAGCATTGCTTCCATCACCTGCCCCAGGAACAGGCTCAGGCTCACCGGCCTCTGCTTTCCCAGAGCCTCCCGCACCATCTTCTGCGGGACACGAGGGGTACCAGCTCCCTTCCACTCTTCAGGAGCTGCCCCCAGGCACTATGACCTTTCCAGGAAAATGCACAGTGGCCTCACAAGGAGGCCTCCGCAATGCCAGATGCCTCGGCATTCCTGGGAGCAGCACGACAGGCCCCGGGCACTTACAAACACCCACTCCCACACCACTCCTTCCTACCTCCCTTCATCTTCCTCAGCAACAACCACAGATCACCTGACAAACAGCCTGAAAAACACTCACCTTGCCTCAGCGGGGGCAGGCCTTGCCACTCATCAACCCTTCCGCACGCACCACCACCACCACCACAGCCTCGGCTCTGCAGCCCCGTGCCGCATGCTCAAACCCAGCTCCCCTCGGCAATCGCCAAATTCCCTTTCACCCTGTCAAGCTCTGCGCAGAGAACTGGCCTCACCCCTCGACACTCGCCCCAAGCACAGACCCCACCAAAGGCCCAGGAGTGCCAGCCTCCCCTGCCTGCCGCTCCCAGCCCTGCTCCGCCTTTCAGCACACATACGGGCCCTCCAGAAACTCACCTGCCCTCGCACACTGCCTCATACACAATCATAAGAGTCACTTCGGTTGCAAAAGACCCTTAACGTTATCGAGTCCAACCGTTAACCTAATAGTGCCAAGGCCACCACTAATCCATGTCCCTAAGCGCCACGTCTACGTGTCTTTTAAACACCTCCCACAATGGTGACTCAACCACTGCCCTGGGCAGCCCCTTCCAGTGCTTGATAACCCTCTCGGTGAAGAAATTTCTCATCATAGCCAAACTAAACTTTGCCTGGCGCAACATGAGGCCCTTTCCTCTTGCCCTAGCACTTGTTGCTAGGGATGAGAGACTGACAACCTCCTCGTTACAGCCTCCTCTCAGGTACTTGGAGACACCGATAGGGCCTCCCCTCAGCCGCTGCCTTCTGAAAACGCAGTAGCCCCGCTTCCCTCAACCGCTACTTCTAAGGCTTCTTCTCTCGATCCTTCACCGCATTCGCTGCTCTCCTTTGGATGCGTCACACCACAGCCCAAGCCCCACCTCAGGGGTCCACGATGGAGGGGCCAACACAAGCACCGGCGGAGCCAGGCAGGGCACCTCTCGTCACAGGACCGGCGAGCTCTCAGCCAGGGCTGCCAGGAAAATGGCCTGCTCTCCCAAACAGCCCTCCTCTGCCTGCCCGCACTGACACCCCCAGGGACGGATCCCAGGGGGCACAAGCCCAGACACGCAGGCCCCTTTCTCCCAGCTACAACCTTTCAAGCAAGGCGGGCAACAAGGCACACACAGAGCACGCTCAGTGGGAAAGGCCAGGCCTACAGTCAGGCTTAGCAAGCTGGCAGCAAGGCGGGCAGGGACCAAATGCCATGGAAGGGGCCGACACTCATGCCCGGCACACCTCCAAAGCCCACAACAGCCGTCCAGGCCCATGAACAAGTGGGGGCCCCTCTTTGCAACGCACCCGCAAACCACACCACACGAGTGCCACGGCATGACCTCACTGACAACACCCCACCTCTCCTATGCTTTGGCCACGTCTGCCAAATGCCCTGACACGCACCTTCCATGCAAATCCTCCCAGATACCTGCTCTCACTTCAAAGCTGACGCCAGGGACAGACGGACACATCCTCAAGAGGAGGACATGAGAAGGGAGCGTTGTGGGAAGGGACACACCCCCCACCTCATTACCTGCCAAGCTCTGGCACGCAACAGCTGCTTGCTGCAAAATGCCGTCACGCGCAAAGCCTGTCCCGCCCCCTCAGACCAGCATAAAAGACGGCCCAGCGCCTCTCTCCATCACACGCTTCTCCTGACGCCTTCTCCCCCGCAGTCAACAAGGTGAGCCTGAAGCCCCTTCCCCTCCTTCTCCTGCCCCACACGCCCCGTCTCTTCCAGCACGCGCTGACACCAGACTCAGCAGCCCCCACGACTCAACACCACCACGCTCCCCGCAGCCCCACACCGCGCCTCCACACTCCCTTGCCCTCCTGTAATGACACCCCTCGCCCCCCCCAACACCCTCCGCTTCCTCAACACCCTCTCTTACAGGGACACTCCACACCGCAGACATGGCCTGCAACAACTTCTGCAGCCCCTGCGGACCCACCCCACTGGCTAACAGCTGCAACGAGCCCTGCGTCAGGCAGTGCGAGGACTCCCGCGTCGTCATCCAGCCTTCCACCGTGCTGGTCACCCTGCCGGGACCCATCCTCACCTCCTTCCCCCAGAGCACCGCCGTCGGATCCTCCTCATCGGCTGCTGTGGGCAACATCCTCAGCTCCCAGGGAGTGCCCATCTCCTCCGGCGGCTTTGGCTACGGTTACGGCCTCGGAGGCCTGGGCTGCTATGGCGCCAGAAGAGCCTGCCTGCCCTGCTAAGGGCCCTCCACACCACACACACCCTGCAAGCCACGGCATGGACTGAGGACGCACCTCCCGCCTGCTGCTGGCACGGGGACCTGCCACCCGCACATCCTCCTCTCAAGGCACCAAGCAAAGTAGCACGGAAGGGGCCAGCCCCAGCTGCCAGGATACATGGCCCACCTACCTCCTCCTCTTCTCCCACTGTCTTCTTTGCATCGCCCCTACTGCTACGTCCGCTACTCTCCGCTGCAAACGCCTGCTCACAAGCCAAAGACCACCGGGGCACCTCCCCCGCGCTGCTCCCACCGCAGGAAAGGAAGACCTCGGTGCTCTGGCAAAATCTTCTGCAAGCAAAGGACCTGGGCTGACGGTCGCCCTACTTGCACCTCAGAACGGTTCCCTTCCACTGCGTGCTCCTGCCTTTTCACTCTTTTGCCTCAATAAAATCTCCTGCATCCCAGCACCACACACCTCCATCTCCTTTCTTCTCCCAAGGCTCTTCCACTCTAAAACGGCACAAAGCCAGGCCTCAACAGGCCGGCGGGGTTGGGGGGAAAAGGGCACTCAGCCTCTCCGAGGGCACAGGCCACCAGCGACAACACACACTCGCACCTGCAGGCATACACAGCATGACACAAGCCCAGCACTGGCTCAGAAAAAGCCTCCGATACGACAACGCTCCCTGCGCACACCTCCGACCGAGGCTCCCCATGCCAACACACGCTTGACTAACTCTCTTCCGCACCCTCCCCAGCAAAAAAGGATCACAGAATCATTTAGAGATGGGCAGGAATCTCTCCAGAGCATGTCCTTCCACCCCAGTGCTCAAGCAGGGCCAGCTAGAGCAGATTGTCTGGGACCACAGCCACTCGCGTCTTCAGTACCTCCGAGAATGGAGCCGCCACCACCTCTTCCACTCTTTGACCACCCTCACACTGAAAAAGCCCTGCCGCCTTTGCCCGGGCAATTCCAGATGCTTTCACTTCTGAACATGGCCTCTTGTCCTACCACTGATCGCAAGCCTCTGGGCACAGCCCTTCAGCCGCTTTGCAGGCCACCGCACCGGCCGCTTACACAGCCCGCACTTTCTCAGCTCGTCTAGGAGCACGTACCAGGAGACAGCGACAAAGGCTTCCTTCAAGTACGCCTCAGCAACAGCCACTGCTCTCCCCTCGCCCAACGCCCACTCGCCTCAACGCGGAAGACACGCAGCTCACTCAAGCATGATTTGCCCTTCCAAAATCCACGCCAAACACCCCCCAACACCTTCCGTCCGTCCTGGCCTTGGCAGTGATTTCCAGCAGCATTGCTTCCATCACCTGCCCCGGGAACAGGCTCAGGCTCACCGGCCTCTGCTTTCCCAGAGCCTCCCGCACCATCTTCTGCGGGACACGAGGGGTACCAGCTCCCTTCCACTCTTCAGGAGCTGCCCCCAGGCACTATGACCTTTCCAGGAAAATGCACAGCGGCCTCACAAGGAGGCCTCCGCAATGCCAGATGCCTCGGCATTCCTGGGAGCAGCACGACAGGCCCCGGGCACTTACAAACACCCACTCCCACACCACTCCTTCCTACCTCCCTTCATCTTCCTCAGCAACAACCACAGATCACCTGACAAACAGCCTGAAAAACACTCACCTTGCCTCAGCGGGGGCAGGCCTTGCCACTCATCAACCCTTCCGCACGCACCACCACCACCACCACAGCCTCGGCTCTGCAGCCCCGTGCCGCATGCTCAAACCCAGCTCCCCTCGGCAATCGCCAAATTCCCTTTCACCCTGTCAAGCTCTGCGCAGAGAACTGGCCTCACCCCTCGACACTCGCCCCAAGCACAGACCCCACCAAAGGCCCAGGAGTGCCAGCCTCCCCTGCCTGCCGCTCCCAGCCCTGCTCCACCTTTCAGCACACATACGGGCTCTCCAGAAACTCACCTGCCCTCGCACGCTGCCTCATACACAATCATAAGAGTCACTTCGGTTGCAAAGGACCCTTAACATTATCGAGTCCAACCGTTAACCTAATAGTGCCAAGGCCACCACTAATCCATGTCCCTAAGCGCCACGACTACGTGTCTTTTAAACACCTCCCACAATGGTGACTCAACCACTGCCCTGGGCAGCCCCTTCCAGTGCTCGATAACCCTCTCGGTGAAGAAATTTCTCATCATAGCCAAACTAAACTTTGCCTGGCGCAACATGAGGCCCTTTCCTCTTGCCCTAGCACTTGTTGCTAGGGATGAGAGACTGACAACCTCCTCGTTACAGCCTCCTCTCAGGTACTTGGAGACACCGATAGGGCCTCCCCTCAGCCGCCACCTTCTGAAAACGCAGTAGCCCCGCTTCCCTCAACCGCTACTTCTAAGGCTTCTTCTCTCGATCCTTCACCGCATTCGCTGCTCTCCTTTGGATGCGTCACACCACAGCCCAAGCCCCACCTCAGGGGTCCACGATGGAGGGGCCAACACAAGCACCGGCGGAGCCAGGCAGGGCACCTCTCGTCACAGGACCGGCGAGCTCTCAGCCAGGGCTGCCAGGAAAATGGCCTGCTCTCCCAAACAGCCCTCCTCTGCCTGCCCGCACTGACACCCCCAGGGACGGATCCCAGGGGGCACAAGCCCAGACACGCAGGCCCCTTTCTCCCAGCTACAACCTTTCAAGCAAGGCGGGCAACAAGGCACACACAGAGCACGCTCAGTGGGAAAGGCCAGGCCTACAGTCAGGCTTAGCAAGCTGGCAGCAAGGAAGGCAGGGACCAAATGCCATGGAAGGGGCCGACACTCATGCCCGGCACACCTCCAAAGCCCACAACAGCCTTCCAGGCCCATGAACAAGTGGGGGCCCCTCTTTGCAACGCACCCGCAAACCACACCACACGAGTGCCACGGCATGACCTCACTGACAACACCCCACCTCTCCTATGCTTTGGCCACGTCTGCCAAATGCCCTGACACGCACCTTCCATGCAAATCCTCCCAGATACCTGCTCTCACTTCAAAGCTGATGCCAGGGACAGACGGACACATCCTCAAGAGGAGGACATGAGAAGGGAGCGTTGTGGGAAGGGACACACCCCCCA
This sequence comes from Falco peregrinus, assembly GCF_023634155.1. Classification (NCBI taxonomy): domain Eukaryota; kingdom Metazoa; phylum Chordata; class Aves; order Falconiformes; family Falconidae; genus Falco; species Falco peregrinus. The sequence continues at coordinate 14,032,570 of NC_073723.1, forward strand.
CCTCATTACCTGCCAAGCTCTGGCACGCAACAGCTGCTTGCTGCAAAATGCCGTCACGCGCAAAGCCTGTCCCGCCCCCTCAGACCAGCATAAAAGACAGCCCAGCGCCTCTCTCCATCACACGCTTCTCCTGACGCCTTCTCCCCCGCAGTCAACAAGGTGAGCCTGAAGCCCCTTCCCCTCCTTCTCCTGCCCCACACGCCCCGTCTCTTCCAGCACGCGCTGACACCAGACTCAGCAGCCCCCACGACTCAACACCACCACGCTCCCCGCAGCCCCACACCGCGCCTCCACACTCCCTTGCCCTCCTGTAACGACACCCCTCGCGCCCCCCGACACCCTCCGCTTCCTCAACACCCTCTCTTACAGGGACACTCCACACCGCAGACATGGCCTGCAACAACTTCTGCAGCCCCTGCGGACCCACCCCGCTGGCTAACAGCTGCAACGAGCCCTGCGTCAGGCAGTGCGAGGACTCCCGCGTCGTCATCCAGCCTTCCACCGTGCTGGTCACCCTGCCGGGACCCATCCTCACCTCCTTCCCCCAGAGCACCGCCGTCGGATCCTCCTCATCGGCTGCTGTGGGCAACATCCTCAGCTCCCAGGGAGTGCCCATCTCCTCCGGCGGCTTTGGCTACGGTTACGGCCTCGGAGGCCTGGGCTGCTATGGCGCCGGAAGAGCCTGCCTGCCCTGCTAAGGGCCCTCCACACCACACACACCCTGCAAGCCACGGCATGGACTGAGGACGCACCTCCCACCTGCTGCTGGCACGGGGACCTGCCACCCGCACCTCCTCCTCTCAAGGCACCAAGCAAAGTAGCACGGAAGGGGCCAGCCCCGGCTGCCAGGATACATGGCCCACCTACCTCCTCCTCTTCTCCCACTGTCTTCTTTGCATCGCCCCTACTGCTACGTCCGCTACTCTCCGCTGCAAACGCCTGCTCACAAGCCAAAGACCACCGGGGCACCTCCCCCGCGCTGCTCCCACCGCAGGAAAGGAAGACCTCGGTGCTCTGGCAAAATCTTCTGCAAGCAAAGGACCTGGGCTGACGGTCGCCCTACTTGCACCTCAGAACGGTTCCCTTCCACTGCGGGCTCCTGCCTTTTCACTCTTTTGCCTCAATAAAATCTCCTGCATCCCAGCACCACACGCCTCCATCTCCTTTCTTCTCCCAAGGCTCTTCCACTCTAAAACGGCACAAAGCCAGGCCTCAACAGGCCGGCGGGGTTGGGGGGAAAAGGGCACTCAGCCTCTCCGAGGACACAGGCCACCAGCGACAACACACACTCGCACCTGCAGGCATACACAGCATGACACAAGCCCAGCACTGGCTCAGAAAAAGCCTCCGATACGACAACGCTCCCTGCGCACACCTCCGACCGAGGCTCCCCGTGCCAACACACGCTTGACTAACTCTCTTCCGCACCCTCCCCAGCAAAAAAGGATCACAGAATCATTTAGAGATGGGCAGGAATCTCTGCAGAGCATGTCCTTCCACCCCAGTGCTCAAGCAGGGCCAGCTAGAGCAGATTGTCTGGGACCACAGCCACTCGCGTCTTCAGTACCTCCGAGAATGGAGCCGCCACCACCTCTTCCACTCTTTGACCACCCTCACACTGAAAAAGCCCTGCCGCCTTTGCCCGGGCAATTCCAGATGCTTTCACTTCTGAACATGGCCTCTTGTCCTACCACTGATCGCAAGCCTCTGGGCACAGCCCTTCAGCCGCTTTGCAGGCCACCGCACCGGCCGCTTACGCAGCCCGCACTTTCTCAGCTCGTCTAGGAGCACGTACCAGGAGACAGCGACAAAGGCTTCCTTCAAGTACGCCTCAGCAACAGCCACTGCTCTCCCCTCACCCAACGCCCACTCGCCTCAACGCGGAAGACACGCAGCTCACTCAAGCATGATTTGCCCTTCCAAAATCCACGCCAAACACCCCCCAACACCTTCCGTCCGTCCTGGCCTTGGCAGTGATTTCCAGCAGCATTGCTTCCATCACCTGCCCCGGGAACAGGCTCAGGCTCACCGGCCTCTGCTTTCCCAGAGCCTCCCGCACCATCTTCTGCGGGACACGAGGGGTACCAGCTCCCTTCCACTCTTCAGGAGCTGCCCCCAGGCACTATGACCTTTCCAGGAAAATGCACAGCGGCCTCACAAGGAGGCCTCCACAATGCCAGATGCCTCGGCATTCCTGGGAGCAGCACGACAGGCCCCGGGCACTTACAAACACCCACTCCCACACCACTCCTTCCTACCTCCCTTCATCTTCCTCAGCAACAACCACAGATCACCTGACAAACAGCCTGAAAAACACTCACCTTGCCTCAGCGGGGGCAGGCCTTGCCACTCATCAACCCTTCCGCACGCACCACCACCACCACCACAGCCTCGGCTCTGCAGCCCCGTGCCGCATGCTCAAACCCAGCTCCCCTCGGCAATCGCCAAATTCCCTTTCACCCTGTCAAGCTCTGCGCAGAGAACTGGCCTCACCCCTCGACACTCGCCCCAAGCACAGACCCCACCAAAGGCCCAGGAGTGCCAGCCTCCCCTGCCTGCCGCTCCCAGCCCTGCTCCACCTTTCAGCACACATACGGGCTCTCCAGAAACTCACCTGCCCTCGCACGCTGCCTCATACACAATCATAAGAGTCACTTCGGTTGCAAAGGACCCTTAACGTTATCGAGTCCAACCGTTAACCTAATAGTGCCAAGGCCACCACTAATCCATGTCCCTAAGCGCCACGTCTACGTGTCTTTTAAACACCTCCCACAATGGTGACTCAACCACTGCCCTGGGCAGCCCCTTCCAGTGCTCGATAACCCTCTCGGTGAAGAAATTTCTCATCATAGCCAAACTAAACTTTGCCTGGCGCAACATGAGGCCCTTTCCTCTTGCCCTAGCACTTGTTGCTAGGGATGAGAGACTGACAACCTCCTCGTTACAGCCTCCTCTCAGGTACTTGGAGACACCGATAGGGCCTCCCCTCAGCCGCCACCTTCTGAAAACGCAGTAGCCCCGCTTCCCTCAACCGCTACTTCTAAGGCTTCTTCTCTCGATCCTTCACCGCATTCGCTGCTCTCCTTTGGATGCGTCACACCACAGCCCAAGCCCCACCTCAGGGGTCCACGATGGAGGGGCCAACACAAGCACCGGCGGAGCCAGGCAGGGCACCTCTCGTCACAGGACCGGCGAGCTCTCAGCCAGGGCTGCCAGGAAAATGGCCTGCTCTCCCAAACAGCCCTCCTCTGCCTGCCCGCACTGACACCCCCAGGGACGGATCCCAGGGGGCACAAGCCCAGACACGCAGGCCCCTTTCTCCCAGCTACAACCTTTCAAGCAAGGCGGGCAACAAGGCACACACAGAGCACGCTCAGTGGGAAAGGCCAGGCCTACAGTCAGGCTTAGCAAGCTGGCAGCAAGGCAGGCAGGGACCAAATGCCATGGAAGGGGCCGACACTCATGCCCGGCACACCTCCAAAGCCCACAACAGCCTTCCAGGCCCATGAACAAGTGGGGGCCCCTCTTTGCAACGCACCCGCAAACCACACCACACGAGTGCCACGGCATGACCTCACTGACAACACCCCACCTCTCCTATGCTTTGGCCACGTCTGCCAAATGCCCTGACACGCACCTTCCATGCAAATCCTCCCAGATACCTGCTCTCACTTCAAAGCTGACGCCAGGGACAGACGGACACATCCTCAAGAGGAGGACATGAGAAGGGAGCGTTGTGGGAAGGGACACACCCCCCACCTCATTACCTGCCAAGCTCTGGCACGCAACAGCTGCTTGCTGCAAAATGCCGTCACGCGCAAAGCCTGTCCCGCCCCCTCAGACCAGCATAAAAGACGGCCCAGCGCCTCTCTCCATCACACGCTTCTCCTGACGCCTTCTCCCCCGCAGTCAACAAGGTGAGCCTGAAGCCCCTTCCCCTCCTTCTCCTGCCCCACACGCCCCGTCTCTTCCAGCACGCGCTGACACCAGACTCAGCAGCCCCCACGACTCAACACCACCACACTCCCTGCAGCCCCACACTGCGTCTCCACACTCCCTTGCCCTCCTGTAACGACACCCCTCACGCCCCCCAACACCCTCCGCTTCCTCAACACCCTCTCTTACAGGGACACTCCACACCGCAGACATGGCCTGCAACAACCTCTGCAGCCCCTGCGGACCCACCCCGCTGGCTAACAGCTGCAACGAGCCCTGCGTCAGGCAGTGCGAGGACTCCCGCGTCGTCATCCAGCCTTCCACCGTGCTGGTCACCCTGCCGGGACCCATCCTCACCTCCTTCCCCCAGAGCACCGCCGTCGGATCCTCCTCATCGGCTGCTGTGGGCAACATCCTCAGCTCCCAGGGAGTGCCCGTCTCCTCCGGCGGCTTTGGCTACGGTTACGGCCTCGGAGGCCTGGGCTGCTATGGCGCCGGAAGAGCCTGCCTGCCCTGCTAAGGGCCCTCCACACCACACACACCCTGCAAGCCACGGCATGGACTGAGGACGCACCTCCCACCTGCTGCTGGCACGGGGACCTGCCACCCGCACCTCCTCCTCTCAAGGCACCAAGCAAAGTAGCACGGAAGGGGCCAGCCCCGGCTGCCAGGATACATGGCCCACCTACCTCCTCCTCTTCTCCCACTGTCTTCTTTGCATCGCCCCTACTGCTACGTCCGCTACTCTCCGCTGCAAACGCCTGCTCACAAGCCAAAGACCACCGGGGCACCTCCCCCACGCTGCTCCCACCGCAGGAAAGGAAGACCTCGGTGCTCTGGCAAAATCTTCTGCAAGCAAAGGACCTGGGCTGACGGTCGCCCTACTTGCACCTCAGAACGGTTCCCTTCCACTGCGTGCTCCTGCCTTTTCACTCTTTTGCCTCAATAAAATCTCCTGCATCCCAGCACCACACGCCTCCATCTCCTTTCTTCTCCCAAGGCTCTTCCACTCTAAAACAGCACAAAGCCAGGCCTCAACAGGCCGGCGGGGTTGGGGGGAAAAGGGCACTCAGCCTCTCCGAGGACACAGGCCACCAGCGACAACACACACTCGCACCTGCAGGCATACACAGCATGACACAAGCCCAGCACTGGCTCAGAAAAAGCCTCCGATACGACAACGCTCCCTGCGCACACCTCCGACCGAGGCTCCCCGTGCCAACACACGCTTGACTAACTCTCTTCCGCACCCTCCTCAGCAAAAAAGGATCACAGAATCATTTAGAGATGGGCAGGAATCTCTGCAGAGCATGTCCTTCCACCCCAGTGCTCAAGCAGGGCCAGCTAGAGCAGATTGTCTGGGACCACAGCCACTCGCGTCTTCAGTACCTCCGAGAATGGAGCCGCCACCACCTCTTCCACTCTTTGACCACCCTCACACTGAAAAAGCCCTGCCGCCTTTGCCCGGGCAATTCCAGATGCTTTCACTTCTGAACATGGCCTCTTGTCCTACCACTGATCGCAAGCCTCTGGGCACAGCCCTTCAGCCGCTTTGCAGGCCACCGCACCGGCCGCTTACGCAACCCGCACTTTCTCAGCTCGTCTAGGAGCACGTACCAGGAGACAGCGACAAAGGCTTCCTTCAAGTACGCCTCAGCAACAGCCACTGCTCTCCCCTCGCCCAACGCCCACTCGCCTCAACGCGGAAGACACGCAGCTCACTCAAGCATGATTTGCCCTTCCAAAATCCACGCCAAACACCCCCCAACACCTTCCGTCCGTCCTGGCCTTGGCAGTGATTTCCAGCAGCATTGCTTCCATCACCTGCCCCGGGAACAGGCTCAGGCTCACCGGCCTCTGCTTTCCCAGAGCCTCCCGCACCATCTTCTGCGGGACACGAGGGGTACCAGCTCCCTTCCACTCTTCAGGAGCTGCCCCCAGGCACTATGACCTTTCCAGGAAAATGCACAGCGGCCTCACAAGGAGGCCTCCGCAATGCCAGATGCCTCGGCATTCCTGGGAGCAGCACGACAGGCCCCGGGCACTTACAAACACCCACTCCCACACCACTCCTTCCTACCTCCCTTCATCTTCCTCAGCAACAACCACAGATCACCTGACAAACAGCCTGAAAAACACTCACCTTGCCTCAGCGGGGGCAGGCCTTGCCACTCATCAACCCTTCCGCACGCACCACCACCACCACCACAGCCTCGGCTCTGCAGCCCCGTGCCGCATGCTCAAACCCAGCTCCCCTCGGCAATCGCCAAATTCCCTTTCACCCTGTCAAGCTCTGCGCAGAGAACTGGCCTCACCCCTCGACACTCGCCCCAAGCACAGACCCCACCAAAGGCCCAGGAGTGCCAGCCTCCCCTGCCTGCCGCTCCCAGCCCTGCTCCACCTTTCAGCACACATACGGGCTCTCCAGAAACTCACCTGCCCTCGCACGCTGCCTCATACACAATCATAAGAGTCACTTCGGTTGCAAAGGACCCTTAACATTATCGAGTCCAACCGTTAACCTAATAGTGCCAAGGCCACCACTAATCCATGTCCCTAAGCGCCACGTCTACGTGTCTTTTAAACACCTCCCACAATGCTGACTCAACCACTGCCCTGGGCAGCCCCTTCCAGTGCTCGATAACCCTCTCGGTGAAGAAATTTCTCATCATAGCCAAACTAAACTTTGCCTGGCGCAACATGAGGCCCTTTCCTCTTGCCCTAGCACTTGTTGCTAGGGATGAGAGACTGACAACCTCCTCGTTACAGCCTCCTCTCAGGTACTTGGAGACACCGATAGGGCCTCCCCTCAGCCGCCACCTTCTGAAAACGCAGTAGCCCCGCTTCCCTCAACCGCTACTTCTAAGGCTTCTTCTCTCGATCCTTCACCGCATTCGCTGCTCTCCTTTGGATGCGTCACACCACAGCCCAAGCCCCACCTCAGGGGTCCACGATGGAGGGGCCAACACAAGCACCGGCGGAGCCAGGCAGGGCACCTCTCGTCACAGGACCGGCGAGCTCTCAGCCAGGGCTGCCAGGAAAATGGCCTGCTCTCCCAAACAGCCCTCCTCTGCCTGCCCGCACTGACACCCCCAGGGACGGATCCCAGGGGGCACAAGCCCAGACACGCAGGCCCCTTTCTCCCAGCTACAACCTTTCAAGCAAGGCGGGCAACAAGGCACACACAGAGCACGCTCAGTGGGAAAGGCCAGGCCTACAGTCAGGCTTAGCAAGCTGGCAGCAAGGCAGGCAGGGACCAAATGCCATGGAAGGGGCCGACACTCATGCCCGGCACACCTCCAAAGCCCACAACAGCCTTCCAGGCCCATGAACAAGTGGGGGCCCCTCTTTGCAACGCACCCGCAAACCACACCACACGAGTGCCACGGCATGACCTCACTGACAACACCCCACCTCTCCTATGCTTTGGCCACGTCTGCCAAATGCCCTGACACGCACCTTCCATGCAAATCCTCCCAGATACCTGCTCTCACTTCAAAGCTGACGCCAGGGACAGACGGACACATCCTCAAGAGGAGGACATGAGAAGGGAGCGTTGTGGGAAGGGACACACCCCCCACCTCATTACCTGCCAAGCTCTGGCACGCAACAGCTGCTTGCTGCAAAATGCCGTCACGCGCAAAGCCTGTCCCGCCCCCTCAGACCAGCATAAAAGACGGCCCAGCGCCTCTCTCCATCACACGCTTCTCCTGACGCCTTCTCCCCCGCAGTCAACAAGGTGAGCCTGAAGCCCCTTCCCCTCCTTCTCCTGCCCCACACGCCCCGTCTCTTCCAGCACGCGCTGACACCAGACTCAGCAGCCCCCACGACTCAACACCACCACGCTCCCCGCAGCCCCACACCGCGCCTCCACACTCCCTTGCCCTCCTGTAACGACACCCCTCGCGCCCCCCAACACCCTCCGCTTCCTCAACACCCTCTCTTACAGGGACACTCCACACCGCAGACATGGCCTGCAACAACTTCTGCAGCCCCTGCGGACCCACCCCGCTGGCTAACAGCTGCAACGAGCCCTGCGTCAGGCAGTGCGAGGACTCCCGCGTCGTCATCCAGCCTTCCACCGTGCTGGTCACCCTGCCGGGACCCATCCTCACCTCCTTCCCCCAGAGCACCGCCGTCGGATCCTCCTCATCGGCTGCTGTGGGCAACATCCTCAGCTCCCAGGGAGTGCCCATCTCCTCCGGCGGCTTTGGCTACGGTTACGGCCTCGGAGGCCTGGGCTGCTATGGCGCCGGAAGAGCCTGCCTGCCCTGCTAAGGGCCCTCCACACCACACACACCCTGCAAGCCACGGCATGGACTGAGGATGCACCTCCCGCCTGCTGCTGGCACGGGGACCTGCCACCCGCACCTCCTCCTCTCAAGGCACCAAGCAAAGTAGCACGGAAGGGGCCAGCCCCGGCTGCCAGGATACATGGCCCACCTACCTCCTCCTCTTCTCCCACTGTCTTCTTTGCATCGCCCCTACTGCTACGTCCGCTACTCTCCGCTGCAAACGCCTGCTCGCAAGCCAAAGACCACCGGGGCACCTCCTCCGCGCTGCTCCCACCGCAGGAAAGGAAGACCTCGGTGCTCTGGCAAAATCTTCTGCAAGCAAAGGACCTGGGCTGACGGTCGCCCTACTTGCACCTCAGGACGGTTCCCTTCCACTGCGTGCTCCTGCCTTTTCACTCTTTTGCCTCAATAAAATCTCCTGCATCCCAGCACCACACGCCTCCATCTCCTTTCTTCTCCCAAGGCTCTTCCACTCTAAAACGGCACAAAGCCAGGCCTCAACAGGCCGGCGGGGTTGGGGGGAAAAGGGCACTCAGCCTCTCCGAGGACACAGGCCACCAGCGACAACACACACTCGCACCTGCAGGCATACACAGCATGACACAAGCCCAGCACTGGCTCAGAAAAAGCCTCCGATACGACAACGCTCCCTGCGCACACCTCCGACCGAGGCTCCCCGTGCCAACACACGCTTGACTAACTCTCTTCCGCACCCTCCTCAGCAAAAAAGGATCACAGAATCATTTAGAGATGGGCAGGAATCTCTGCAGAGCATGTCCTTCCACCCCAGTGCTCAAGCAGGGCCAGCTAGAGCAGATTGTCTGGGACCACAGCCATTCGCGTCTTCAGTACCTCCGAGAATGGAGCCGCCACCACCTCTTCCACTCTTTGACCACCCTCACACTGAAAAAGCCCTGCCGCCTTTGCCCGGGCAATTCCAGATGCTTTCACTTCTGAACATGGCCTCTTGTCCTACCACTGATCGCAAGCCTCTGGGCACAGCCCTTCAGCCGCTTTGCAGGCCACCGCACCAGCCGCTTACGCAGCCCGCACTTTCTCAGCTCGTCTAGGAGCACGTACCAGGAGACAGCGACAAAGGCTTCCTTCAAGTACGCCTCAGCAACAGCCACTGCTCTCCCCTCGCCCAACGCCCACTCGCCTCAACGCGGAAGACACGCAGCTCACTCAAGCATGATTTGCCCTTCCAAAATCCACGCCAAACACCCCCCAACACCTTCCGTCCGTCCTGGCCTTGGCAGTGATTTCCAGCAGCATTGCTTCCATCACCTGCCCCGGGAACAGGCTCAGGCTCACCGGCCTCTGCTTTCCCAGAGCCTCCCGCACCATCTTCTGCGGGACACGAGGGGTACCAGCTCCCTTCCACTCTTCAGGAGCTGCCCCCAGGCACTATGACCTTTCCAGGAAAATGCACAGCGGCCTCACAAGGAGGCCTCCGCAATGCCAGATGCCTCGGCATTCCTGGGAGCAGCACGACAGGCCCCGGGCACTTACAAACACCCACTCCCACACCACTCCTTCCTACCTCCCTTCATCTTCCTCAGCAACAACCACAGATCACCTGACAAACAGCCTGAAAAACACTCACCTTGCCTCAGCGGGGGCAGGCCTTGCCACACATCAACCCTTCCGCACGCACCACCACCACCACCACAGCCTCGGCTCTGCAGCCCCGTGCCGCATGCTCAAACCCAGCTCCCCTCGGCAATCGCCAAATTCCCTTTCACCCTGTCAAGCTCTGCGCAGAGAACTGGCCTCACCCCTCGACACTCGCCCCAAGCACAGACCCCACCAAAGGCCCAGGAGTGCCAGCCTCCCCTGCCTGCCGCTCCCAGCCCTGCTCCGCCTTTCAGCACACATACGGGCTCTCCAGAAACTCACCTGCCCTCGCACGCTGCCTCATACACAATCATAAGAGTCACTTCGGTTGCAAAGGACCCTTAACATTATCGAGTCCAACCGTTAACCTAATAGTGCCAAGGCCACCACTAATCCATGTCCCTAAGCGCCACGTCTACGTGTCTTTTAAACACCTCCCACAATGCTGACTCAACCACTGCCCTGGGCAGCCCCTTCCAGTGCTCGATAACCCTCTCGGTGAAGAAATTTCTCATCATAGCCAAACTAAACTTTGCCTGGCGCAACATGAGGCCCTTTCCTCTTGCCCTAGCACTTGTTGCTAGGGATGAGAGACTGACAACCTCCTCGTTACAGCCTCCTCTCAGGTACTTGGAGACACCGATAGGGCCTCCCCTCAGCCGCCGCCTTCTGAAAACGCAGTAGCCCCGCTTCCCTCAACCGCTACTTCTAAGGCTTCTTCTCTCGATCCTTCACCGCATTCGCTGCTCTCCTTTGGATGCGTCACACCACAGCCCAAGCCCCACCTCAGGGGTCCATGATGGAGGGGCCAACACAAGCACCGGCGGAGCCAGGCAGGGCACCTCTCGTCACAGGACCGGCGAGCTCTCAGCCAGGGCTGCCAGGAAAATGGCCTGCTCTCCCAAACAGCCCTCCTCTGCCTGCCCGCACTGACACCCCCAGGGACGGATCCCAGGGGGCACAAGCCCAGACACGCAGGCCCCTTTCTCCCAGCTACAACCTTTCAAGCAAGGCGGGCAACAAGGCACACACAGAGCACGCTCAGTGGGAAAGGCCAGGCCTACAGTCAGGCTTAGCAAGCTGGCAGCAAGGCAGGCAGGGACCAAATGCCATGGAAGGGGCCGACACTCATGCCCGGCACACCTCCAAAGCCCACAACAGCCTTCCAGGCCCATGAACAAGTGGGGGCCCCTCTTCGCAACGCACCCGCAAACCACACCACACGAGTGCCACGGCATGACCTCACTGACAACACCCCACCTCTCCTATGCTTTGGCCACGTCTGCCAAATGCCCTGACACGCACCTTCCATGCAAATCCTCCCAGATACCTGCTCTCACTTCAAAGCTGACGCCAGGGACAGACGGACACATCCTCAAGAGGAGGACATGAGAAGGGAGCGTTGTGGGAAGGGACACACCCCCCACCTCATTACCTGCCAAGCTCTGGCACGCAACAGCTGCTTGCTGCAAAATGCCGTCACGCGCAAAGCCTGTCCCGCCCCCTCAGACCAGCATAAAAGACAGCCCAGCGCCTCTCTCCATCACACGCTTCTCCTGACGCCTTCTCCCCCGCAGTCAACAAGGTGAGCCTGAAGCCCCTTCCCCTCCTTCTCCTGCCCCACACGCCCCGTCTCTTCCAGCACGCGCTGACACCAGACTCAGCAGCCCCCACGACTCAACACCACCACACTCCCCGCAGCCCCACACTGCGTCTCCACACTCCCTTGCCCTCCTGTAACGACACCCCTCACGCCCCCCAACACCCTCCGCTTCCTCAACACCCTCTCTTACAGGGACACTCCACACCGCAGACATGGCCTGCAACAACCTCTGCAGCCCCTGCGGACCCACCCCGCTGGCTAACAGCTGCAACGAGCCCTGCGTCAGGCAGTGCGAGGACTCCCGCGTCGTCATCCAGCCTTCCACCGTGCTGGTCACCCTGCCGGGACCCATCCTCACCTCCTTCCCCCAGAGCACCGCCGTCGGATCCTCCTCATCGGCTGCTGTGGGCAACATCCTCAGCTCCCAGGGAGTGCCCGTCTCCTCCGGCGGCTTTGGCTACGGTTACGGCCTCGGAGGCCTGGGCTGCTATGGCGCCAGAAGAGCCTGCCTGCCCTGCTAAGGGCCCTCCACACCACACACACCCTGCAAGCCACGGCATGGACTGAGGACGCACCTCCCACCTGCTGCTGGCACGGGGACCTGCCACCCGCACCTCCTCCTCTCAAGGCACCAAGCAAAGTAGCACGGAAGGGGCCAGCCCCGGCTGCCAGGATACATGGCCCACCTACCTCCTCCTCTTCTCCCACTGTCTTCTTTGCATCGCCCCTACTGCTACGTCCGCTACTCTCCGCTGCAAACGCCTGCTCACAAGCCAAAGACCACCGGGGCACCTCCTCCGCGCTGCTCCCACCGCAGGAAAGGAAGACCTCGGTGCTCTGGCAAAATCTTCTCCAAGCAAAGGACCTGGGCTGACGGTCGCCCTACTTGCACCTCAGAACGGTTCCCTTCCACTGCGTGCTCCTGCCTTTTCACTCTTTTGCCTCAATAAAATCTCCTGCATCCCAGCACCACACGCCTCCATCTCCTTTCTTCTCCCAAGGCTCTTCCACTCTAAAACAGCACAAAGCCAGGCCTCAACAGGCCGGCGGGGTTGGGGGGAAAAGGGCACTCAGCCTCTCCGAGGACACAGGCCACCAGCGACAACACACACTCGCACCTGCAGGCATACACAGCATGACACAAGCCCAGCACTGGCTCAGAAAAAGCCTCCGATACGACAACTCTCCCTGCGCACACCTCCGACCGAGGCTCCCCGTGCCAACACACGCTTGACTAACTCTCTTCCGCACCCTCCTCAGCAAAAAAGGATCACAGAATCATTTAGAGATGGGCAGGAATCTCTGCAGAGCATGTCCTTCCACCCCAGTGCTCAAGCAGGGCCAGCTAGAGCAGATTGTCTGGGACCACAGCCACTCGCGTCTTCAGTACCTCCGAGAATGGAGCCGCCACCACCTCTTCCACTCTTTGACCACCCTCACACTGAAAAAGCCCTGCCGCCTTTGCCCGGGCAATTCCAGATGCTTTCACTTCTGAACATGGCCTCTTGTCCTACCACTGATCGCAAGCCTCTGGGCACAGCCCTTCAGCCGCTTTGCAGGCCACCGCACCGGCCGCTTACGCAACCCGCACTTTCTCAGCTCGTCTAGGAGCACGTACCAGGAGACAGCGACAAAGGCTTCCTTCAAGTACGCCTCAGCAACAGCCACTGCTCTCCCCTCGCCCAACGCCCACTCGCCTCAACGCGGAAGACACGCAGCTCACTCAAGCATGATTTGCCCTTCCAAAATCCACGCCAAACACCCCCCAACACCTTCCGTCCGTCCTGGCCTTGGCAGTGATTTCCAGCAGCATTGCTTCCATCACCTGCCCCGGGAACAGGCTCAGGCTCACCGGCCTCTGCTTTCCCAGAGCCTCCCGCACCATCTTCTGCGGGACACGAGGGGTACCAGCTCCCTTCCACTCTTCAGGAGCTGCCCCCAGGCACTATGACCTTTCCAGGAAAATGCACAGCGGCCCCACAAAGAGGCCTCCGCAATGCCAGATGCCTCGGCATTCCTGGGAGCAGCACGACAGGCCCCGGGCACTTACAAACACCCACTCCCACACCACTCCTTCCTACCTCCCTTCATCTTCCTCAGCAACAACCACAGATCACCTGACAAACAGCCTGAAAAACACTCGCCTCAGCGGGGGCAGGCCTTGCCACTCATCAACCCTTCCGCACGCACCACCACCACCACCACAGCCTCGGCTCTGCAGCCCCGTGCCGCATGCTCAAACCCAGCTCCCCTCGGCAATCGCCAAAATCCCTTTCACCCTGTCAAGCTCTGCGCAGAGAACTGGCCTCACCCCTCGACACTCGCCCCAAGCACAGACCCCACCAAAGGCCCAGGAGTGCCAGCCTCCCCTGCCTGCCGCTCCCAGCCCTGCTCCGCCTTTCAGCACACATACGGGCTCTCCAGAAACTCACCTGCCCTCGCACGCTGCCTCATACACAATCATAAGAGTCACTTCGGTTGCAAAGGACCCTTAACGTTATCGAGTCCAACCGTTAACCTAATAGTGCCAAGGCCACCACTAATCCATGTCCCTAAGCGCCACGTCTACGTGTCTTTTAAACACCTCCCACAATGCTGACTCAACCACTGCCCTGGGCAGCCCCTTCCAGTGCTTGATAACCCTCTCGGTGAAGAAATTTCTCATCATAGCCAAACTAAACTTTGCCTGGCGCAACATGAGGCCCTTTCCTCTTGCCCTAGCACTTGTTGCTAGGGATGAGAGACTGACAACCTCCTCGTTACAGCCTCCTCTCAGGTACTTGGAGACACCGATAGGGCCTCCCCTCAGCCGCCGCCTTCTGAAAACGCAGTAGCCCCGCTTCCCTCAACCGCTACTTCTAAGGCTTCTTCTCTCGATCCTTCACCGCATTCGCTGCTCTCCTTTGGATGCGTCACACCACAGCCCAAGCCCCACCTCAGGGGTCCACGATGGAGGGGCCAACACAAGCACCGGCGGAGCCAGGCAGGGCACCTCTCGTCACAGGACCGGCGAGCTCTCAGCCAGGGCTGCCAGGAAAATGGCCTGCTCTCCCAAACAGCCCTCCTCTGCCTGCCCGCACTGACACCCCCAGGGACGGATCCCAGGGGGCACAAGCCCAGACACGCAGGCCCCTTTCTCCCAGCTACAACCTTTCAAGCAAGGCGGGCAACAAGGCACACACAGAGCACGCTCAGTGGGAAAGGCCAGGCCTACAGTCAGGCTTAGCAAGCTGGCAGCAAGGCAGGCAGGGACCAAATGCCATGGAAGGGGCCGACACTCATGCCCGGCACACCTCCAAAGCCCACAACAGCCTTCCAGGCCCATGAACAAGTGGGGGCCCCTCTTTGCAACGCACCCGCAAACCACACCACACGAGTGCCACGGCATGACCTCACTGACAACACCCCACCTCTCCTATGCTTTGGCCACGTCTGCCAAATGCCCTGACACGCACCTTCCATGCAAATCCTCCCAGATACCTGCTCTCACTTCAAAGCTGACGCCAGGGACAGACGGACACATCCTCAAGAGGAGGACATGAGAAGGGAGCGTTGTGGGAAGGGACACACCCCCCACCTCATTACCTGCCAAGCTCTGGCACGCAACAGCTGCTTGCTACAAAATGCCGTCACGTGCAAAGCCTGTCCCGCCCCCTCAGACCAGCATAAAAGACGGCCCAGCGCCTCTCTCCATCACACGCTTCTCCTGACGCCTTCTCCCCCGCAGTCAACAAGGTGAGCCTGAAGCCCCTTCCCCTCCTTCTCCTGCCCCACACGCCCCGTCTCTTCCAGCACGCGCTGACACCAGACTCAGCAGCCCCCACGACTCAACACCACCACGCTCCCCGCAGCCCCACACCGCGCCTCCACACTCCCTTGCCCTCCTGTAACGACACCCCTCGCGCCCCTTGACACCCTCCGCTTCCTCAACACCCTCTCTTACAGGGACACTCCACACCGCAGACATGGCCTGCAACAACTTCTGCAGCCCCTGCGGACCCACCCCGCTGGCTAACAGCTGCAACGAGCCCTGCGTCAGGCAGTGCGAGGACTCCCGCGTCGTCATCCAGCCTTCCACCGTGCTGGTCACCCTGCCGGGACCCATCCTCACCTCCTTCCCCCAGAGCACCGCCGTCGGATCCTCCTCATCGGCTGCTGTGGGCAACATCCTCAGCTCCCAGGGAGTGCCCATCTCCTCCGGCGGCTTTGGCTACGGTTACGGCCTCGGAGGCCTGGGCTGCTATGGCGCCGGAAGAGCCTGCCTGCCCTGCTAAGGACCCTCCACACCACACACACCCTGCAAGCCACGGCATGGACTGAGGACGCACCTCCCGCCTGCTGCTGGCACGGGGACCTGCCACCCGCACCTCCTCCTCTCAAGGCACCAAGCAAAGTAGCACGGAAGGGGCCAGCCCCAGCTGCCAGGATACATGGCCCACCTACCTCCTCCTCTTCTCCCACTGTCTTCTTTGCATCGCCCCTACTGCTACGTCCGCTACTCTCCGCTGCAAACGCCTGCTCACAAGCCAAAGACCACCGGGGCACCTCCCCCGCGCTGCTCCCACCGCAGGAAAAGAAGACCTTGGTGCTCTGGCAAAATCTTCTCCAAGCAAAGGACCTGGGCTGACGGTCGCCCTACTTGCACCTCAGGACGGATCCCTTCCACTGCGTGCTCCTGCCTTTTCACTCTTTTGCCTCAATAAAATCTCCTGCATCCCAGCACCACACGCCTCCATCTCCTTTCTTCTCCCAAGGCTCTTCCACTCTAAAACGGCACAAAGCCAGGCCTCAACAGGCCGGCGGGGTTGGGGGGAAAAGGGCACTCAGCCTCTCCGAGGGCACAGGCCACCAGCGACAACACACACTCGCACCTGCAGGCATACACAGCATGACACAAGCCCAGCACTGGCTCAGAAAAAGCCTCCGATACGACAACGCTCCCTGCGCACACCTCCGACCGAGGCTCCCCGTGCCAACACACGCTTGACTAACTCTCTTCCGCACCCTCCCCAGCAAAAAAGGATCACAGAATCATTTAGAGATGGGCAGGAATCTCTGCAGAGCATGTCCTTCCACCCCAGTGCTCAAGCAGGGCCAGCTAGAGCAGATTGTCTGGGACCACAGCCACTCGCGTCTTCAGTACCTCCGAGAATGGAGCCGCCACCACCTCTTCCACTCTTTGACCACCCTCACACTGAAAAAGCCCTGCCGCCTTTGCCCGGGCAATTCCAGATGCTTTCACTTCTGAACATGGCCTCTTGTCCTACCACTGATCGCAAGCCTCTGGGCACAGCCCTTCAGCCGCTTTGCAGGCCACCGCACCGGCCGCTTACGCAACCCGCACTTTCTCAGCTCGTCTAGGAGCACGTACCAGGAGACAGCGACAAAGGCTTCCTTCAAGTACGCCTCAGCAACAGCCACTGCTCTCCCCTCGCCCAACGCCCACTCGCCTCAACGCGGAAGACACGCAGCTCACTCAAGCATGATTTGCCCTTCCAAAATCCACGCCAAACACCCCCCAACACCTTCCGTCCGTCCTGGCCTTGGCAGTGATTTCCAGCAGCATTGCTTCCATCACCTGCCCCGGGAACAGGCTCAGGCTCACCGGCCTCTGCTTTCCCAGAGCCTCCCGCACCATCTTCTGCGGGACACGAGGGGTACCAGCTCCCTTCCACTCTTCAGGAGCTGCCCCCAGGCACTATGACCTTTCCAGGAAAATGCACAGCGGCCCCACAAAGAGGCCTCCGCAATGCCAGATGCCTCAGCATTCCTGGGAGCAACACGACAGGCCCCGGGCACTTACAAACACCCACTCCCACACCACTCCTTCCTACCTCCCTTCATCTTCCTCAGCAACAACCACAGATCACCTGACAAACAGCCTGAAAAACACTCACCTTGCCTCAGCGGGGGCAGGCCTTGCCACTCATCAACCCTTCCGCACGCACCACCACCACCACCACAGCCTCGGCTCTGCAGCCCCGTGCCGCATGCTCAAACCCAGCTCCCCTCGGCAATCGCCAAAATCCCTTTCACCCTGTCAAGCTCTGCGCAGAGAACTGGCCTCACCCCTCGACACTCGCCCCAAGCACAGACCCCACCAAAGGCCCAGGAGTGCCAGCCTCCCCTGCCTGCCGCTCCCAGCCCTGCTCCGCCTTTCAGCACACATACGGGCTCTCCAGAAACTCACCTGCCCTCGCACGCTGCCTCATACACAATCGTAAGAGTCACTTCGGTTGCAAAGGACCCTTAACGTTATCGAGTCCAACCGTTAACCTAATAGTGCCAAGGCCACCACTAATCCATGTCCCTAAGCGCCACGTCTACGTGTCTTTTAAACACCTCCCACAATGCTGACTCAACCACTGCCCTGGGCAGCCCCTTCCAGTGCTTGATAACCCTCTCGGTGAAGAAATTTCTCATCATAGCCAAACTAAACTTTGCCTGGCGCAACATGAGGCCCTTTCCTCTTGCCCTAGCACTTGTTGCTAGGGATGAGAGACTGACAACCTCCTCGTTACAGCCTCCTCTCAGGTACTTGGAGACACCGATAGGGCCTCCCCTCAGCCGCTGCCTTCTGAAAACGCAGTAGCCCCGCTTCCCTCAACCGCTACTTCTAAGGCTTCTTCTCTCGATCCTTCACCGCATTCGCTGCTCTCCTTTGGATGCGTCACACCACAGCCCAAGCCCCACCTCAGGGGTCCACGATGGAGGGGCCAACACAAGCACCGGCGGAGCCAGGCAGGGCACCTCTCGTCACAGGACCGGCGAGCTCTCAGCCAGGGCTGCCAGGAAAATGGCCTGCTCTCCCAAACAGCCCTCCTCTGCCTGCCCGCACTGACACCCCCAGGGACGGATCCCAGGGGGCACAAGCCCAGACACGCAGGCCCCTTTCTCCCAGCTACAACCTTTCAAGCAAGGCGGGCAACAAGGCACACACAGAGCACGCTCAGTGGGAAAGGCCAGGCCTACAGTCAGGCTTAGCAAGCTGGCAGCAAGGCAGGCAGGGACCAAATGCCATGGAAGGGGCCGACACTCATGCCCGGCACACCTCCAAAGCCCACAACAGCCTTCCAGGCCCATGAACAAGTGGGGGCCCCTCTTTGCAACGCACCCGCAAACCACACCACACGAGTGCCACGGCATGACCTCACTGACAACACCCCACCTCTCCTATGCTTTGGCCACGTCTGCCAAATGCCCTGACACGCACCTTCCATGCAAATCCTCCCAGATACCTGCTCTCACTTCAAAGCTGACGCCAGGGACAGACGGACACATCCTCAAGAGGAGGACATGAGAAGGGAGCGTTGTGGGAAGGGACACACCCCCCACCTCATTACCTGCCAAGCTCTGGCACGCAACAGCTGCTTGCTGCAAAATGCCGTCACGCGCAAAGCCTGTCCCGCCCCCTCAGACCAGCATAAAAGACGGCCCAGCGCCTCTCTCCATCACACGCTTCTCCTGACGCCTTCTCCCCCGCAGTCAAC